>NC_141699.1:1075046444-1076246444 GCF_964263255.1 Lissotriton vulgaris | reverse complement strand
TGATCTTGCTGCGATATTTTTCGTACATCACAAAGCAAAAATCCACCCCCCCCAAATAAGGAAACAACTCAAAAAGAGTGCTCTGGCGGGTCCAGTAAGCTGTGAAATGATTAAAAGGGGGTTATCAAGCAAACAGAAAATGTTTAATTGCTGGCTGGCAGGATCACCTTCTTTAGGAAGGTCCACTCGTGATAAATTGGTCAAAGGCACTTTGCACAGTACCAGCCGTTCACGGAAATGGAGCACAACACTGGATCCATTAAAGGAAGATTGAAAAAAATTCAGGAACCTGCATCTTTAAATTAACTGGCTCGGGACAGAGTGATACTAACGGTCGACAAGTTAACTCTGGCCCCGTGGATTATTGAATGGTACTTCAAGTCGTCAAACAATCAGTGTCACCCATATGATGGAAGGCACCACAGAGATCTTGGACCCAAGTGGAACACATCAGGCTCTTCTACGGCTCTGAATTGAGGGATAGAGGTTCTACAAGTAGTCGAAGGGGGAGTTAAGGAACCTCCTCAGGATACTCACTTGCCCAACACTGACTCAGACACAGGGATACTACTTGGAAGTAAATCAATAGTTCTGGGGACAGAGGGAGAGGTGAGAACTTGGTTCTCTTATGATGAGCTGGTATACACCTGTTACAACGCACTACCGTTACAACGCGACTTTTACAACGCATACCATTACAACGCATTGCACTGGGGGGCGCTCTAGGATAGGGAATAAGTATAATTTACTATCCAACACCTTCCCTAGGGTCCACGGGGAATGGAGTTAGAATAGTAAATTATACTTACCACTATCCAGCACCTCAAAGCGCTATGCGTTGTAATGGTAGGCGTTGTAATGGTCGCGTTGTAACCGTAGGTAGTTGTAATAGTATGCGGAGTAACATGGTACATCCGATGAGCTATGCTTGGCGGTTTTGGTTCAAGTCGGCTGGCCTGTGGATCCTGTGTGTTCGAGGCCAAGCTAGCTAGTCAAGTTGGTCCTACATTTAGGCATTAGTTAGTTGGTCCATGGTTTTACCTACTCTCTGATAACACCCTTCCTCTCTTTTCAGGGTAGCTCAAGTCTTCCAAACATAAAGCATCAGCTTTGACATGGACTTGTCCTTTAGACCTCAGCTTAGTTCCAGGACAGCTACACCAGAAGCAGCTACAGAATTCTACTCCTATAACAATATATTTTCTCAGCAGATGTGCAAGCACTTTTTTTTCTAGAGTCGATACAAGCACAAAATAATCGTTCCATGGGGTGGAAACTAAAACTGGCAACAATGGAGAGGCCCGGTCAAAAAACGTGCCCTTTTCAAATCCACGATATGTAGCTAAACAGTCCACAAAGCATCTTTGCAACCATTTTCCCACCATGCACATTGCAGCAGAGCTAGTTAAAGGGTCAGTTGGATGCACTGGGGATATCAAAGCCAGGCAGAATAAAGCTTGTCACGTCATACGAAAGAGGTCTAAGTAGGTACAGTTACATGCAGATCTTGAGCTCAAAATACAGACCAGCTACAAAAAAAGGCATTAGTGGAATCTTTATGAAATTTCCTGGATGGGGTCTTCCCCAACAAAATGGAAAATAAACTTGCTTTAGCCCCAGCATAAGCACAAGCATACCATCTTGTACTCCATTTGTTTTGCCCTTGCAGGGTGTTCCATTCACGCAGCACATGGTAATCCATATATACCACGTGTAACATCTACAGAAATGACATTCTTGAGATGATGGCTAGTGGGTGGGGTGTCAGGGCCTCCAGCTGTAAGGAGGGAGTTGAATAAAGCTGTTAGGCTGCTTTTTTCAGTCGAAGAGGTAAAAGGGTCTGTACCACAACCATAAATTCAAATGCCAGTGTCCAGCAGCCTGCTGGGGAAGGTACACTCTTATACTAAAGGTTAACCGCATGCGCGCTAGCGCAATTCCGCTCCTGTGCTGAGTTTTTTAAACCCGCACTTTACGTGACGAGCTAGGCTCGTCATCAGCGTGCGAGGAGGCTACGCCATGACGAGCCCAGCTCGTCATGAGCGTGGAAGGGGTTAAGGCACAGTTTGGCGTGCTAAATACTTCCCTAAACCCCTCTGCTTTCTAGGCCATCAGAGTAGAATACTCAAGTGAGAAAGAAACAAAAATGTGAAGCTAGTCTTCCCGTGATCTCAAGCATGCAACACCGGAGCAAAAAATGCAAAGGAATCCAGAATTGTGAGAAATAGAATTGAATATGACTTGTGATTGTCTTGTGGAGAAAACATTTGGAAAAGAAGTTATCCCATACTTTTAAATAGTAGGGCATCCATGGGCAGGTGTTTTAGCTCACAAGTTGTGGTGCTTAGTGTTTAAAAGAGGAATATGTAAGAATGTAATGTTTGCATATCGTACAGAGACTAGCCCCTCAAAAGCTATTTTCATTAGTAGGGCTAAAATAAAGTTAATATGCTAATTCTGTCATCTTTAGTTTGAGATATAATACAGGTTTGGTTGAACCACTGCTTAGAATATTTTGTTAAAAATCCAACTAAAATGGGGAAGTTGAATTTCAATAAATATATGGGAAACTTACTTTTTTTAAAGTATACTTTCCTGACTGAAGCCTGTGTGGCTGATGAGCATGTCAGTGTCACTTTGATGAGATGTGAAATACTCCTCTCAAGCCTGAGACAATGGATTTGGCCTAGCAGGGTGCTCAGGGAGGAATGTGACCCAGCTTAACCAAAGCTTAGCAGATTAGGGTGTCCAGGAACTTCAACTTAAAATGGTACTTGGGAGACCCGTATTTTTAAAGTTTAGTGATAAGGGATGCCCAGAGATTAAGGTTTTTTTATCTCAAAATATACTTCAGTCTTCTAGCTATAGACTCGGTGGATAACGGGGCTGGCATCAGAACCAGTTTGGAGTTGTTGAGTGGGAGAAGAATGGTCATTATTTTAAAATACAGCTATAGGTGTGCCCTAAGCTCCCTCCAGGAGCTCAAATATTTTGTCATGATTTGTTTTATGAGAATGGTGTACTGTGTGACAGTTTGCACTGAAGCAAAGGGAATATACTGCAAAAGTGGGCTGGTTTTGCCCTTTGGAACTTCTTGCCCATAGATAAGTGTCCAAGGGTCATCCTCACCCAGTGGCTGGTGCATTGAACAAAAGTAGCAACCCACCCCCAGCTCCCAAGCACACTTTCTGGATCTGTGAAAAGACAGAAGACTTGTGCTGCTGTCGGTAAACTGTGTGGTGACTTCAAGAGCTAGACCTGCTCTCACTTCTACCCAGGACTCAGAAATAGAGCCCAAGTGTCAGCTGGCTGACCACCTGTGTGGCTAAAGGGACCTAAAAATATGCAAGAGGCCTTTTTTCTGGAGTGACCAGATACAACTGAAAATGGGACTTACCAAGTTTCATTTTGATAGCAAGAGTGTAAGAGGTTCCAAACAGAAAGCACCCCAAACTGGAGAGTGGGGTCCTGAGCATAAGCCCCAAGATGGGGGGGGCTCAACTAGAGTCCCAACCTCAGCACGCCAGACATAAGGAGTAGCTGCCTTTAACCCACTTAAACCCCAGGATCTTTTGCAAGACAAGGGGCCAAAGACCCGCCATTAATGCAGAGATGGGAGACCCAGTGAGGGCGCAATATGGCACTGGCAGAGAAGAGATCCCAGCACTGCTAACAACCAATGCGCACAAGCGACACCTGCAGGAGACCAATCAAGCACGACCCTGGGGCCGGAAGACCATGCTTCCAAGCAGGATGAACCCGCCCCCGCCTCGATAGAAGGTGGCCCCTCTGACCAACACCTCTGAGTTTATGACAACCCGCTGCTGCCTGCACCCAAAGCACAGAAGTCTGAACTGACAGCAAAGGGGAGTGTAGAGACAACGTATGCATCCTTTTCACCCGACTCTAACCCCGTTCTCCGACAAACATTTTCGAGGCAAATAAGTAGCTTTAGTAAGAAAGAAAAAAATCTCTTTCGAGGCATAGATGTAGCTTTAGAAAAGAAAAAAAAATCACAGGTATACGAATGGAAACATTTCACCTTCAGTAAGGGCAGGCGCCCTATTAACACAACAAACGGAGATTGTTTAAAGGTGAAAAAAATAATAACATTGTGAAACCTGTGAGGTTAAATCCGGAGGACTAAATAAACTAAACACAAGAAAAAACCACGGGCACTAGACTGGGTTTTACTGTCACATATTCTGAGCGGCGTGACAAAAAGCGCCTGAACAACATTGGGGAGCCCCAAAGCCCTCTATTCAGTGGCGGTGCGTCCATTGGGGGCGTTGGGGCGTTGCCCCACTAGCCATGGACGACCGCACTGCAGCGCCAACATGCATTAAAAAATGTGTTTTTTTTTAAATAGCGGCGCGCACTGACTCAAGCGCACTACCGGCCCGATAGAATCGGGCATCTTTAAGGAAGTGGGCCGGGGCAAGGGGAGGGCGGGGCTGCGACGCACAGGCAGCCAGAATATCGTATGACACTCACACACACTGCGCAAGTGAAATCCAGGAGAAGGCAATATTCATACTTGCCTGCGCATGCGTACACTGGTACACCTTCCCCCCACCCCCCTCCATGTCACCCAGAGACACAGGCAGGGACCCGGGGTCCCGGGCACAATATGGGCAGATAGTAGGCTGCTCGTTAGCCAATCCTGGCGCAGTGGCGCTGTTAACGCTGCGCCTGGATTGGCTGCTGCAGCAGGATGGTGACGTGCTGCACAACAAGAGCGAAATTGAAAGCAGAAGAAAGTAGTGATCAGTCGTCGTCGTTGTTATTGTGTGCCTGCCTGCCTGCTGCCTACATCTACTATGGACGGTCCGGACCGCCTGGTGCTTTGTGTGAGTCCTCCTGTCTCCTGTCTACTGCTGCTGCGTCGGTCGGAACGGAAGACAGACATCGAGGACTCGGAGCAGATCACCAGAGACGAGAGAGAAGTCTCGACGTCACGGTCACCACCACCACCGCGACCCACGTAAGTTTTTTACTGTGCCATTTCCGCAACAAGAAACTCTATATTAGCATTAGCAACTCATCTAGCTTTGGAGATACCTGTCACTCTGGCTCTTACTCTTTGCCAGGCGAACCGGCAGCAACTGGCAGGGCATGGCCGCAATGACTGATGTGTGAGTACATCTTTTAATGATTTATTGTTCACGGTCTATATTTTAAATTACAAACATATAACTACAAGTCCGCAAACATGAACAAGAAGACTGGAGCTCTAAGCACTGCACTGTTTAGCTTAGAAAGCTCCACACAAATTGTACTTCACAAAATGTACGTATTTTACCACTCGTCCCAACATTTTGAATAAATTTTTTTTTAAAACGGTTTTGCATATCTTTAATTAGCGAAGCCTTTGCAAAAAAAATAATTGATCACTGGTCAGTTGCTGAACTTAAGTGTTAAATTGGTACTAATCCGTTAACATTCTTCCTTAATCAGTATTAGAGTGTTAACATTTCCAAATAATACTATTGGCAGAGAAAGAGCTGCATTATGTTGCATAATTTGTCTTGTCACATAATTTATTGAGCATTTCTGCATAATTCAGGCAGCACAGTTTATGATCTCACATGACAGCCCACGTGATGCATGTGCCATCCATAAAAAAAAATAATTTCTCTTTAATGCTGTTACTGAGCAGCTTTCGTTTTGCTGAAGAACAAATTACTGAATGACCTGAGCGCCCACAATAGTGACCAAGGACACTGTAGTACTGAACGCTCGAAGTTGCCATGAGGTATTAAAATCACACGTGCACAGCTAAAAAATAAATTCCACCCACATTTCACAGGCATCCGGAGGTGGAGTGGTTCATAAGGAAATTTGCAGATTTCACTGGATGCATGTATCCCTGAAAAACAGGTAGGGCTGGGGATGACTCACTCACACGTCAGTCTTTTCTAACGAGTAACAGACTGTCCCTTAACTCGCTAAGCCTATTAGAGACACAGCCTAGACTAAATTCTCTTTGTGCTGCTTTTAGGCTGTATATCTGGATGCATCATTTTTAAAGGCTGGAGTAGTTTACCACCAAGGTCGGTTGGTAGAAACTCCGCGTCCTCTCGAAGGGCCCCTCACTGGCACATGCCATTCACTTTTTACATTTCAGTGAGAGTGTACCTGAGTTTCCCAGCCAGCCAGTTCCTCTCAGCAATTAAATTTGCGGCGGCGGCTGGGAGTCACATTTACAGCAGTTGTTCAGCTCCTCACACAGATAGCGGAGGCACACGGTGACAAAGGCAGTCCTGCCAAGTATCACACTGGCATCAGGGGGGTGGGAGCGATGGAGCATTCGCTGCCTGTGCTGGGGAAGCATTTGGAGTTCTCCCTGCGATTACGAATAAATTCAAGGCAAAACTCACTTACCGATCGCTCTGGCTGCAGCTTCTAGGCCTTTATTCAGCACAACACGAGGGCCCCATGTTTGCACATTTCCTGCCCTGCGTGTTGTCGGAGCGGCGGCTGGCGGCGGGTGAGAGCAGGCAGCGCTGCCGGCCCCGCGACCATGATGATTTTCAGCAAGTACTCCTTAGTTCCATCGCGCTTCCCAAAACAAACTGCCCGCCTTAAACAACAGGAGGTGATGTCACCCGGCGGCGCCATGTGATATTCGTAACTTTTGCGCAGCCGCACTTAACTACCTTGCGAGAGCTGAGAGCCGCGCAGCGGACATTTATGATACATTGTAGCAGCCAGTGAGCTGCCTAACAGCAGCCTTAGCTCAGCTACAGCACCCCGAAGCCGGCAGGCTCTGGGTGCTGTAGCTCACTCGTAATTTTACCGTTTCAGGCAGTGCTTAGCTGGTGCACAGACACTATGCAAATGCGTGACAATGCATTTCAGTGCGGTGATGCGGATCACCACACTGAAATGCGTTAGAGTCACGTCTGATGCGTGATACTTGCCTGGACTGCCAGTGCCAGTGCCATCCCTAAGTTAACCAGTCACAGTCAGTGCTAATCTAGGCTAGCTTAGCTTCCTCATCGTTCCTCGTCAGTCAGACAGTGCTGACACCTTTGGGTCAATACTTGCTATGGCCAGCATCTTTCAGCATTGCTTCTCAGCAGCACCCGTATATGTTTGTTCTCGCTGAGGGTCGCTCTTTAAGGCTCAATGAGTGGAGTATCTCTCTGGACTCCGGCTCTAAATGAAACACCTGGCCTTCCAGGGGTATCCAATGGAAAGGTTTTGGCAAGATTTTGCAGAGGTGTATCGATTGTTCCACTTCAGTTAGTTTGCAGTGCTTCCTGGTTTTGGAAAGTAAGAAAATCTACATATTAATTAGAAACAAATAGACATAGTGTAACTTCGCAAGCGGCCTGATAAAGCCATCAAATGAAAAAATGCCTGAAGCAGCACAGGGTTGACACGTTTATCTGTGCGTATTGAACTTAAAAAAAAAACATGCGCCTTCATAATTTCTGTGTATTGGAGAAACGTGACTTTTGCAATGGCCTCAAATCCTCCAGTGGCCAGTTGGCGCTATATCAAAGAAAGTCCGGAAAACAATAATGAACCTTCTCAATATGTTTTCATAGCCTAATGCTCAAACACATCTCTGATGGGTTTTATTTATGCTGCATTTATTGTTCTGCTTTATATGTTTTCAAGCCAAAGGTATGTGTTTAAAGGGGCGATGAGGCCTTTGGATATGAATTCATTCATAGCAGTCAGAGTTGCAGGCAGTACGTCTGCCAGTGCACTTAGCAAAGTCAGAGATGACACCAGCTGCTGGTTATTAAACAGGTGGCTCATTACCAGGCAGGGCCAGAATCGAAGGTCATCACACTGGTCAAATATTAGATCACAAATCTTCAATTACTGCTGAATCGAAGGTCACTAAATGTTAATGATGTCACGAGTTTCACGCGCCGAGGTCCGTTCACTGGCACAATTTGTATTGACTGCACAAAAGCTTTTATATTCAATCAGCAACCTCTTACTTCTGTAAAACCTGCCAGTTTCTCGGCCCTCACATGCACCGGCTAACTGGTTTAAAACCTGCCTCAGCAGTAAAGCGTTGGCGACGAAGCCGCCAGGGACATTCACTGAATACTGAGAAGGATTTGATGCAGTGTTCCAGGGTCAGGTCAGGTGTGAAACCCCTTCAAAGGAGATCGTTTGTTCATCAGAAACGGCCGTGAATCTATAGTGCACCCAACACTTCAAGGACGTGCATTTTTAAATTAACATTAGTTTACCTCCTCTATAAGTTTATGCTCTATTTATTTATTTGTTCAGATTAGGCTTATGCATGGGCGCATAAGAAAACAGCAGATTGAAAGCAAGACAGACGTGCCATTTAGGAACGTTAAAGTTTTAGGGTTATTGGTTTTGCCTAAAGGCATTTTAGAGTTGCGTCTGATAGTACCAGTTCAGAGAGCTAATGGTGTAAATACGGCGTGGCTTCACAGTGTACAATCAGAGCAGTGAACGGCACCTTGGAATAATACGAAATGGTATGAGTTGTCAGAGAGAATAAAATATTTTGCTGCCCATTCATAAATACATAGTATATGCATTAACGCATGCAATGTACGCAGCCCAGGCTTCACTGACATGTTTTTGTCTTATTTGTGGGTGAGGGAAAAGCTCCAGACACACATCCAAAGAAGAACCTACTGAGCAGTGGCGGTGCGTCCACTCTGTATTCCAATATATATTTTTCTTTGTAATGTTATTGTTTACTGTAGCTACAGTTTGCATTATAGGACAATTATCTGGCAATTGTGTGCTGATTTTTTTCCAAACCTAGTTGTCCGTGCTTCTATTCACTATCATATGGGAATGTGTAGTGTGCACAATAAATTCTGTTGTATTGCTCTAATTCTCTCTCCGGAGCGGAGGGCTCCACATTCCAGAATGTATGTTTAAATCATGGAATATGGGCTCAGCTGAAGGAGGCTTTGTCAAATCGGTCCCTTAAAATGGTTTTACCTATTATTGTTGCTAGACCAGTTATTTACTAGAGCGGTGCGGGCGCTGGTGTGTCACTGTCCAGTTTTGCGCTGCATCTGCAGGATTTTAGAAGGGTAAGTTAGTTTATTGGTGCAATGCTTTGTGCTGCTTGCGACACTCTACGGTACGCGAGCACCCATGCGGAGCCTTAATAAAGTTTCTTTCCTTCAGTCTTACTTGATGTGTGTTTACTTTCTCGCTCCTTTTCTCTTATGTACTTTAAATCTTTCTTATGAGGCTGTGTGTGGAGTAGTCTTTGGAAACCATCCGATGTTTTGTGCCTTTGGTAAACCGAGATCCCCATGGGGAGGAGCTTGTTCTGTTAAGGGGCCCTGTGCATCCATCCATTCATGAACAACAGGCCCGTGTATTATTAATATCACACAAGTGCAGCCTCTTGATTACTCTGCTAACCCCATGGCTTTTCTTCCTGCTTTCCTGATGCCTTACAGGAGAGTTGGTCCATGCAGAACAGCCAGTACAAATGAATGCCCTCTACAACCCAAGGCATCCGGCCATCTGACGCATCACCCTTAATTGCAGCCTTTGCCCTTTGCCTCATCCAGCCTTTGCTGGAAGTGGGGTGTTTATAGGGCGCAGCGGCCTTTGTGACCTGTAAATGTGGTATTCGGCCCCGACAAGGGCCCTTAAGAGTATTGGGACCCCGGAGCTGGTGATTGGTGAATCGCTCCCTATGCCAGGGACAGAGCCCTCTTGTCTGCCCCAGGCCGCAGCGCCCCGGGTCTCTGTCCTGGGGCAGTGTAGGGGTATAAGTGCAGAGTGAGTGTGTGTGTGTGTCTGTCCCTGGGTGCACTTGGCAGAGAATGTATGTTGTATACTTGTAAAGCGCACAGCTGCCCCAGCAAAGGGACGTCCCGGCGCTGTATACCGCTGGGGAACCCAGTGTGTGTGCCTGTCCCTGGGGTGTCCTGCGCGCCTCTAATGTGTGTGTGTGTACTTGGCAGTGTGCGTCTGTCCCCGGTGTGTGCTGCGCCTCTGATGTCTGTACTTGGCAGAGAGAAGAGTGTGTGTCTGTCCCTGGTGTGTGCTACTGCTACGTCTCTGATGTGTGTGCTTGGCAGAGTACTAGGTGTGTGTGTCTGGGCCTGATGTGTGCTTGGCAGAGAGTGTGTGTGTGTCTGTCCCTGGTGTGTACTGCACCTGTGTGTATGCTTGGCAGTGTGCGTGTGCTGCATGTCTGATGTGTGTACTTGGCAGAGAGTTTGTAACTGTCCCTGGTGTGTGCTACTCCTCTGATGTGTGTGCTTTGCAGTGTGTATGTGTGTCAGTGTCTGTCTGTCCCCGGTGTGTACTTGGCAGAGAGCGTGTCTGTCCCTGCTGTGTGCTGTGCCTGTGTTTGTGCTTGGCAGTGTGTGTCCCAGGTGTGAGCTGCACCTCTGGTGTGTGTACTTGCCATAGAGTATGTGTCTGTCTCTGGTGTGTGGTGTGCTCCGTCTCCAACACTCTCTCTGTCTTGCTCGTGTCTCTTTTCTCATATATCCTGCCCTCCGCTTCACTAGGTTTCCTACTTCTGTTCCACTTCATTTTTCATTGACCACAATTGTCTTCTGTGCCACAAAATTCATATTCCCCCCACCGTTTCCCACTGCTCCTTAACTGTTAGTCCATATGATCACCAATCTGCAACAAGCAGTAAAGCCTACATGCTCCCATCAGGCCCCTGCAGTGAGTAAGGAGGAGTATAGAAGCAGGCCACCAGTCACAAAAGCAAGTCCAACGCCGACCTGCCTGCTGGACCCATAGATTACCTTTATTAACCTTCCTGCTTCCTCAAATTTGCTTGAAAATGCACAATTTTTCCACTATTTTTTCAACATTTTCTCGGGGGGAATTCCCCCCGAACCCTCCTTGGGGGGGTTCGGGCTCGCTCGCTACGCTCGCTCGCGTGCAGTAGGAGTACCATTTTACGCCTCACCACTTTGAAATGTCACCAGCCGCCACTGCCTCTATTGCACCTCACTGCGCATGTCTGCCAGGTCTATTCAGAATTTTAACAAGATGGGCCAGGAAAGACACAAAACCACTGAATTTTGGAAAGTGCTGTGCAACGCGGAGGTGAGAATAAATAGTTGAAATTCCCAATTGTTGTTGAAAAGTCCACTGTTGTCATAAAAGCTGCACAAAATGTCGCAGGATGTATTTCACACGGACATGCTTTACTGCGTGTGGAAACATTATGGAAAAATCAGTCCTCGTGTACTTTATGCTATATATTTATATCGCAAATCTTAGTATGTCGGGTCGGTGAGCTTTCATAACTAAACGCACCACGAGTTTCGAGAAAAAAAAAAAATATACACACCCACATATACTATATTAAATATATATACACAAATATATAATGAAGATGATAAATGTGCATAAAATGTACACAGCCGCTAGATAGCAGGGATCTTGGATGCACGGCAAGGTTAGAGAGAGTGCACCCTGGGAAGGGCCTTACCTCTGGGGCCCCGGTCCCCTGGGGGCCCCCGCCCCGTGGCGTCGCGGAGGAGCTTCCGATAGATGTGGTCCCGGACACTCCCCAGCTCCAGAGCCAGCATGGCTCCAGGAGCGAGGACAGGTAGGTATGAGCCGCGCCCCCGGGGTCGGTGCGACCCTCCCGGCACCCCCGCCCCTCGTTACTGCCAAACAATGCTGGCTGTGGACTCTCTGCGCCCGCCCCTGGAGTGGGGGAGCGGCGAGGGGGCGTCGGGGAGAAGCGGCCAACTCCAAGGTGGGAAAGAGCAGTCAATGAACACACGCCAACACAGTGCGAGTGAACAACCATTCTAGTAAGACCCATTTTCAGAACGCAAGAATACCGACCCCCATCACCCATAAGAGCTCGTTCACTTCAGCGAATTCACCACCTTGACCAGGTATATTAAGTTTTAAAAACAAAGTTTCCACTTCTCATCCATACCTCGTAAGCGGTGGCGTAACGCAAAGAAATGATGCCCCCTCCGCAGAATGTGACAAGGGACCACTACTCCCCCCCCCCCCCTCCCACCACCCATAGGGGCCTGCGTTACACCCCTGCCCATAAATACATCCTTGCTTTAAAGAGAAAGGTCAATGATGTAGCAGCCGTTTTCTGTCCTGCTCCTCATTTCATCATCTGACAGAGCTCGCATTTTTCCCGTCTTGAGTCGTCCTCCCTGCATCATCCTTGGAAGTCAAGCGGTGCGTGTGGTTTTGGATTCACGCACATTAAATGAAGCTAAACGATCCCTCGGCGTCTCCTGCCTGGACCAGACGAGTTTACACAGGTGAGTCTGTGGCTGGAACAAAACACGCGTACAAAGGAGGCACTTCCGGTGCCCAGGCCTGGCCCGAGGCGAGCCTCCCGCTGGATGGAGGGTCTCTGGGTCTGGTGCCCAAACCGGTGGGCGCAGACACCCCCCCCCCCCCCCCATACGAGGCAACCGGGGTAACTGTGCAGCTCCAGGGATATAAACAACCGGAAACCACCCACAAGAAGATGCACAGACCTGATCACTTCACAGGTCCAAGTGCAATTGTGAGTTTTACTCTCTCTTTGGTCTGGGCCCAAGTGCCACCATTTCTGTATGACTGACAGCTTAGCTGTTTCCCTCGAGGGGGAAGGGCAGAAGAAAGGTCTCATGGCAGCTATGAGGGTAATTTATTCAGCACAGAACTTTGAAGGAAGGGGGGGTGCAGTATGACCGTGTCATTGGCAGTATTATAGCCATTTTGTATCACTCTTGTTAGGGCGAAATTCCCAAAATCGTTCTATTACGCCCAGGGCTTGAAATGGAAAAATGATTACGCCACTCTTGAGAAGTGCCGGTACTCTCCCTTTCAAAATAAAGTGCTGGTACTCCGTAACGGACAGTACCGGCCCATTTAAAGCACTACGTGAATTCAAAACCACACGCAACACTATTTTACGCCACATTGCATATTTTACGCCACAATGCGCATTTCCCTGCCATTGGTGGTAAACATGGACAGGAAACGCACAGAAATAGTGTGAGTGACCAAGCTCAAGCGGATGTTGTTCACTGTTTTTTATATCATTGCACTTTTTTGTGCATGAAACGCGTCCTTGCGCCAAGTGTAGATAAATTCGAATTTTACCCTAAAATACAGCACTAAATGAACTTTTTGCATATTTACTCATAATTTCGGTAATTTATCGCATAATTACGCGAAAGCTAACTATACACATTTCGCACACCCCTACCTAGGACTAGAGCCTCAGCTGCAGCATGCACTGCTGTGAAGAGTTGTTTGTGAAGCCTGGACTACTTTGAGGACATCTCTTGTCACTGCCTGAGCTGGCCAAGGATCAAAGGCATTGCAAGCGAAGCTCTCGACGGCTCCGCGGGAGTGGACTCAGCCAGTCTTGTCCGCGCCATCTCAGGAGAGCGAGAGAAAAATAAAGAAGCCTTCGGGATGTACCACTGCTGAAACTCAGACTTGTTCCTGCTCCCCTGCAGCTGGTTATGGTGTACTCCAGGGGGCACAGCTCACCTACTTCTTTGTCCCCATGGCGTCAGACACTGCAGGCCTCTTCTTCCATTGTCTCCCCTTCGTCAGTGACCGTCAGTCTATTGCCTTTCAGCAGCGCAAAAAAGGAAAAATAAAATTAGAACACCACGCCTGGGTGGAGAACATGCACAGGCTCCCACACCCTGTCTGAGCACCGAACCACAACGCTCAGGCCAATCACAACGCTGCTGCCAAGCCGGTGACAGCAGAGTCGTGATTGGCTTAGGGGAGCCTGTGTGCTTTCGGCTTCCATTCCGGGACTCATCTGGAAGAGAAGTGGAGGAGAGACGCGTCTGTAAAGAGGAAAGTGTATTTTTTTCGTCACCCTGCCACCCCTGATCCGTGCAAGCCGCCACGGTTTATCACACCACCCACCGCAAGATGTTATGTTCATTGATCCTCTCCATCTTGTAACTGTGGCCACGCACTGCACCCGAAACAGCGGGCAAGATCTGATTGAGCTGCAATGGAGCCATGCAGCCTCCAGTCAGACTGCAATGCACCAGGGTGTACAAATTATATGAGTACAATTCATGATAAAACTGTGCTTTCACAAACTAGACACCATGCCTAGACCTCTTAACTTAAAATGTGCCTGTTTGTAACCGTGCTTGTGGGCATCAGCGATTCCTTGCATAAAAAATCTTTAAGATTGTGTCCCACAATTTTGCCAAGATCAAAGTGACCCAGGCACTCAGTTCTTTTTCGGTCACAGGTTGACGCGGTTCAGGCACACACATCGGCACACTGTTTCAGGTAGTTGATCTGAGGGAATTAAGGTTGGTCTTGAAGGTAAGGGCTGTAGCAGAGGGCGGGCTGAGAAAGAAACCGTTTGCAGAGGGGGTGGGTGAGTGCCTAGGGATGTTCACAGGTTAGCAGAAAATTGTCCCGGAGGGTTCTTGAACTAGTACTTGCTCAAATGGTGATTAAGCAATACCAATGCTTTATTCGCATTTCTGAGAAACGCGAAAAGGATACGGAGCGTTTCACTCGCTCAACTATAGGTAGGGCTCCCGATTTTATGGTATTTTTTTTACATTTCCAACTGTATTTATCCATATGTATATGTTGTCCATCATATATTTATCCATATTTATTTTGAGTTTTGTGAAAAAGTTAAGTTATAACTTGTATATTTCCATGTTTATGTAACTGATAAATATGCAAGCATAGTTCACCACCTTTCCGGTTGTAGCACAATAACAAGACAAATATAATAAAACAAAACAGGCAAATGAAAATATCAGAGTTGTAACACAAGCAAATGTTGAGATATGGAGATATTCAAGGAAATCTCAATGTAGTAAAGGAAACCTCTCCCTATTTTTCAGTCTCACTATGCTGTCCATCTGCACAGCTATTGGCCTGGAGTTCATGAAATAGCTTAGAGAATTGCTCAAAAGAAGAACAATTATCTGTATTTTTCCGCCTTTATAAATAAATACAGGCAGGAAACACTATTTTCGGTCTGTATTTATATGTAAAAATCAGTAAAAACGGAAAACTGGGAGCCTTAATTATAATCTTAGGCATCAGCAACATGTCTCAGAGTTTAACAATTCTTTTCCGGCTCAAGTCCTCATGGTAACACTTGAAGTAGCAGAGTACTTCTGGAATAAAGGAAATACTCAGTTCATCAGGCTTTGTTCCATGTCTCTGGGTCTCAGCAACAGCAGGTCTTTCAGCAGTCAAGCAGCATGTCCCTTCCTCCAAGGAAGGCAGCCAAGCTTCCTGCATCTGGTTCAGTCCTTTCCTTTGTGCTTGTGCACAAGCTACTTGAAACCGATAGATGTACTTCTTGACCTGGTTCAGAGGCCAGCTTATGTACAGAACCAGTGGGAGGCAGTGACAAGTCAGCCTGACAATATTTTTAAGGAAGACACTTGACATTCGAGGATTGTCATGGATGAACGGTCTAGTTCCCCTAAAACCAGTGTTGCTAAACGTGCAGTCACTCTGGTTGCCTTAGTGGTAACGTAGGCATCCTATAATGATTGGCTGCAAAAGTGTCTGGATGAGACGCACACAATCAGTGACTTTTCTGTGCGCTGCACTTTTGTCGGAGCTGGATCAAGAGCACAGGGGTGGGGTAGGCACCGCCATCCCCTTTAAGGTATTTTCAGTGGCCATGCCGTCTGCCACAGTCCCTTGCAGACATGTTCCAGTTCTCAGGCCACATTCTGCCCGGCAAAAAAAATAGCGCAGTCAATGAAAGGAAGTGACCATAAAAGAATTGTTCCTGTGCTCTTGAGGTGGATGCAAATAAACAACTAGGCACGCAACACCTGGCTTATGATGGCTTGCAGCCTTAGTGGCCAAGGATATGCCCAGACCTGGGCCATTGCTCATTGTGCCATAGGATCCAAGCTATAAATTCACTGATGAGGTGTAACAAGGCCGGAACGAGTCTGTTGTTACCTATGTTCCCGCCTGGAGAGGGCCCCATCAGCCAGTTTGGGACTGATTAGTTCCCGTGAGGAATAGGATCAGTACTGATAAGGAGGGTCTTTGTCAAGCAATGGGTGTAAAACGATTGTTCGGAATGCTATCCTGAGTTACAGGTAGCTTTTTAGACTTTTTACAAGCATTCCTCACATCACCTTTTGTGTGATGGTTGTAATGGCTGATGCAAGGAGGATGGTAACAAGGTAGTCATAACAAGGTATACACACTTCATCACAGAGAGCTACTTGGCAATTCTCCAGCTTGGGGCGAAGGTAAGAAGGACTACAACTCGGCTGCCACCAAGTGCTAGCTAGGTCTTGGCCTGGCCATGGGACGGGTAGTCAACAATATTACATGAAGTTACGCTTCAGGTGCACCACTACAGTTCAGCGGCGCAAAACCCTGCTGCGTAGAAACACCTGGGTCAACTGTGCAGGAAAACATACCAAGGCTGTCAAAGAAATGGAATGAGGAGCAGAGCAGCATTTAACTACTGTGAAAGGGACACTCAACCTACTCTGACCACCAGTCCCAAAGAAATCCACATGCACCTAGCGTGGCTAACTCTACACCTGCCACACTTGTGCAAACCAAAGTCCTCAGTGAAAAACCAACAGACGCCCCTTGATTCAAGTCTCCCTCTAACAAACACAACAACATGGGAGGAACCCTCAGCACTTGATGTGCAGAAAGCTGGGAGCCACAGACACCAGCTCCATCATGAACGACAACTGTTCATGCCTCTGGTCTTTTAGGCACGAAGGATCCAACTTCAGACAACACGCTTGTTCTTGAGAATGAGGAATATGCCACAGGGCAAATGGACAATGTGAAAGGAAGCAGACTTTTAATCCCTGCGGATTCACTACTCACCGCGTTGAGTGCACTGCGAGTTTTGGCTGCTGGCTTCACTGCTCTGAGCACTGTAGGACAGGCCGGTTTTCCTCTTCGATAATTCCCCATTGGATTCTGCAAAAAAAAAAAAAAAACCAAAAAACAAAAAGTGTTAGTCTTTCGTCGTGGAAATTGGTAGGGATTGACGGTCAGAGTCAGAAGCATGATAACATTATTGGGCAGGATGACTGATGCTCACAACCGTGTTTGCCACACATATATGAGAACCATGCGTGGTGCTGGTTCGGACCCCCATTATCAGCACCGGTGATCGAAAAGGGTCATAGCATGCTAGTGATAAAGAGGGAGAGTAGGGGGGGGGGGACTATCACATGCAGATGATCTACTTATAGCCTTGCATGTAGGGACTCTAACCTGCACCGTTCAGCACACACTCACATTTCACTTGGTAAAATTGAATGCAGGTAGTGCTTGAAAGGTATGTGCAGATCCCATACAAATTAAAGTTCCAAGCAGAAATTGTAGACTGACCACTCGCCCCTATAAAGAACATGGAACATTTCCAAGGGAGGAAACATGCAGATATGTCCCGTGATGCTCAGAAACATAGCCAGTCTGCTCTAACTTCCCTTCAAATGGTTTCACCAGCATGCAGGTGAGCACAACTTCACGGCGTAGCAAAAACTGCTTTTTTAATACCAGAACAATGTCACAATCAGTAATGGGTCACAATAAACAGTCTTTTGACGACTCCAAAAGCTGAGTTTGTTTAACGTGAGAATTCCATCATGGCCAGCCGTCTCAAAGCATTTACACTACAACATAATGGCACGTTTCAAATACAATACACACACGTAACACGCATACAAACGCAACATGTCTTGAAAACCAGCAGTGTCAATTAAAGCCTCTGCAAATTATTGCAGACCTTTTATGGTCAACAGCTGATGGTAAGACTGACTTCCGTAAATCTGTTATTTTCTGGGTGACTAGGACATGTGCTCCAGGCACCACTATACATACAATGAGAAATACTGGGGCAAAAAAAAATCAAATCAAGAGAGGCTTTCATCAGGGGAATAGGCAAAACTGACTCTCGGGGCTTGTGTCTTGTATAAATGTTCTCAATAAAAGTTGGGGCTCAGGGATTAAATGTGCAAGATGTAGTTTAACAAATGCGGGCACATATTGGGCTAGTTCTTTTTTTTTCATCATCTTCTACACCAATTACATGGTTTAGTGTTGTGGATTGGATGAAAGGGTCATTGGGCAGGCAGGGTGATTTTTGCAACATGAATTCCCGTTTAAGCTGCTACTTATTGTCCTTCTAGTACAGATCACATGGAGAGCAACAAGATATGCTTAAGGTGAGAAATGGAACATCTGTGTGTTCTCCACACATCATTTACTACTATTTCAAAAGGAATAAGACATTAACTCATTCAAACATGATCAGGAACCTCTGCAGGTCCTATATAGCTCGATTACCTCGAACCACCTGATTTGCACTCCCCATCATGTGTGTACCAAAAGCGCCTCGCACACACCGTCCAAGTTTGGAGGGGTGAAAGATGTTGTTCACATAGAGTATTATATAATGAGGCTGACGTAAACATTTTCCACAAGATATGTTCAAAGTGCAGACATATGATGGTGCACAAAGAAAATAAGTGGACATGAGAGGTTCCAATTAGACTGACGTGATATTGGTGCTTGTTTTACTCTTGTAAGAAAAGAACTCCATGCTAGGAGGAAGGCAGTGGACTCTTGGATTGATGGGGTGGGCTTCAGAGCCAATAGACCCGAAGAGTTGGGGTATTTCACAAGCTGCTCCTCTGGCCAGGTGGCTGCACTTGCTGTTTGTCAGGGCTTTCTTTTGCCCCCTTGTTGGCGAGTTTCTAGACAGATACCTATATAAAGAGCTCCTTTATTCACTCAATTATGTAAAATGTTTTTGATTTGAATTCACTTTAACAGAAATATTTTAGGGCCTATTAAGGTGCATCCCAGTTTTGAAATAAAGATAATTAAGTTCTGAAACTACGGAGAGGTGTAGCAGGTGTTAAGGTATGCTTTTACTTTATAGTTCTGAAGAATACAAGAATGGGAGGACACATGTTTCCTAAAGATGGCCTCAATGATGGACTAACTTGTTGAAGTTCAAGCCTCTTTACCTATAGACTTATTTATTTATTCTTTTTTTATAAAGCGCTCTGTCACCAACTGGTACCCTGGTGCTGGCCAACCCGGTTAGAGATAAAGTATGTACAAAAAGAAGGGATCATAAGACAGAACAAGCTTCAGTTTTACAGGGAAGAGATGGCTCTGTACAGTTACTTGGGAAGCAGCCAGGACTTGAGCACTTTCCCAAACTTTAACAAGTCAGACAAAGCCCATATTAAGGAAGGAAAAGAATTACAGCGCTTAGTAGCATGGGCCATAAACGTCCTGCCACTTTCTCTGCATTTCCTAAACTTGGGCTCACAGAGCAAGTGAGGGAATGGAGAACGAGGAGATCTGTTAGGAACATATCTACTCAACCTCTTTTGCAAAGGTCCAGGACCTAGCCCAAGAAGGGCTTTGAAGGCCAGGCACAGAGATTTAAACTGGATTCTCTGCTTAAGTGGCAGCCAGTGAAGCTCCTTAGGGGCCAAAGATGCAGAGGCTCTCCGAGACGTGTTCAACGCAAATTTAGCGGCTGCAATCTGCACTCTTGAGAGACGACGCAAGAGACAATAAGGTGCATCCAAAAGAAAAGCATTGCAATAGTCCAAGCCACTAAGTACAACACTACAGACGACTAAGGCCCCAAAAGAGGATGGAAGCAATGGTAGGATCTTCCAAAGAGTTTTCAGAAGCATAAAGACTTTGCAGTTGTTTTATTTATATGGCTTTCCACGCTAAGTTTATTATCAAAAGTGACTCCCAGGTGAAGAAATGTGCTGACAGGGTCAACAGGCCCCCTTGAACAATCCAGGCCAGAAATGGGGGGGGGGGGGGGGGGGGTATAGCCGCCTGACGTGTGCGGGCAGCACAACAGAGTATCTCTGTCTTATCCCCATTAAACATCAGTGAATTGAGCCTGAGACACTGTGTGATGTCAGCCATGCAGTCCTGAAAAAGACTGCTTGGTTTAATGAACGTATTCATAAATGATCGAAGTCTTATGTAATTGTGAATAGACTACATTGGTGACATAATTTCTTTGCACTTGGTGCATTTATCTAAAATTGTATACTTTGTGTTCAGTTGTTAGATGCAAATCTTTCCTTCTTTGATATTTGTATAAATATTTATGGAATAAATGTTGTATTTCTTCCTTTGTATTTCATTTCTTTAAATTCAATTTGTTTGACATTCATACTAAATGTGATTCCCCTTTGTAGTTATTGTAAATTTGTAGAACCAGTATGCTCGCTAATTTTGACTGTATACAAGGTCAACATTAAAGTACTAATTTATAGGGTTATGTTACTCTTTGGGCCTCAACCATGGTCAAATAACTCCTCTGGGAACCATTGCTTGTTGGACGTCACCAAAGCACCTGCTCTGGTGGACAACTTCCTTTGCCCGGGTATTAGCGTGGTGATGGTCATTTGCGTCACTGTTCATCTGGAAGGAAACACATGCTACGGGACGAGAAGTGAAGTTGCCAAAGAAATGCCGATGCTAATTGTACATTGGAGAAAAGAGGCAAAGCGTGCCAGGAGATATGATGGTAACGAAAAAATGAAAAAAAAACTTAACACCTGCTATAACAGTGAAGCTATTTGAAGGTGTTTCCTTAGATAGGGTGAGAGCTGTTGCTTTGTGCACTGTTAGTCTGAACAATTGTTTGTAGGGAGGCACATTTGCTACTGAAGGCATCTTTAAGAGGCCTAGTAAGGGGATAGTGCTGCAAATGATGCTGAAAATAAAAATTACCAGTGTCCAGTGGAAGGCTCTCTAAAAGACCTGCAGCCTAACCATCCAGCGATAGGCGTGCTACAGCATTTGCAGCCCATGAACCCAGTGCAAGACATCCACTCTATCTGCATTAGAGAGTCCAGTGCTTGGCCTCCCTACCATCTGGACCAGTGCCAGCCACTATGCACCGTCTGCATCACAGGGCGAACTGTATGCACGTCTACTCCTCTGCATTACAGAATCCTAGTGCAACACTTGCATCTCTAACTCTAGAACAAGACTTTCTACATCTCTTATCACAAGATGCAGTGCACAACCTTCTAAAGTTCTCACACATTCTAAAATCCATCCGCATCTCAGGTTCCCTGCAAGGCCTCTACAAACATTTGCACCACCAGGTCACATGGAGCAATGGGACTGCACAGATGAGCAGGAAGCGAGTTAGTTAGTTCATGAGGTTTAGGGAAGACGAATTACTAGAATCTCAAAGGGGGGCCTGAGTTTTGGAGAGGGGCTAGGAGGTTTTGATTGGTCAAGTTTAGGGTAAGGGGAGGACCAAGCAAGAGACGATTACTATGAGAAAAGTTTGAAACCTTTAATTTATAAGTTTGTCAACCAGGATTAAATAATTTATTTAGAGTTGATGGCGAACCAGCATGGTGGTGACAGGGCGAGATAGATCTAGTAGGGTGTACAGAAACCATCAAATTAGCTGTTAAAACAGGTGAGTTTTCTGTGGAATACTGTGTTGATCAAGCCTCGGCTCTATGGAAGGGGTCATTTGGACGGCTCTTGCAAATATTTACAACTTTATATGGCTGCTGTGGTTGCATCACATATACATCATCCATTAATGTAGCTAGATGTGAAAGTATGAAGAGGTTCCTAGATGATGTGGGTGTCAAGAGTTTCTGGAGGGAAAGAGATAGAGTTTGGTAAAGAGATAGTTGCTAGAGTAGTAAGACAATAGATGGTCTTTCTATTAAGCTTGTCCTACAAGACGGAGCTAAGAGCCACCCAACGGCAGATTAGTAGGAAGCAATCAAAGATCTGAAACTAGACGTGGTAGTGTGGGGGCTAAAGTTGGAAATAAGGAATAGATTTAGGCACCATCAGCATGAGGCTGCTTGGATAATCCAAACAAGATAATTTAATCAAAGAAAGAATTGTCTTGGGAGAAAATGAGAGGGCACAGGTATAGGCTTGGAGGACCCCAAATGGTGTAGACCCTGAATAGGAGGGTACAGAAGCGCATGAGATCTAGAATGAGCGTCCACGGTAGTAAGAGGTGTTTTCACCTCCTCCTACCTTCTGCATTAGCTAGAGTGACTGCCAATATCAAATTTAGCAGGCCAAGGAATATGGAGAGAACTGAGAGGTAATGATATTAGTGAAAAGAGAGCAGGCAGGTTCGATTAAGAGTCTGACTAAATGTGACTGAACAGTTTCTGCGTAGTGAACGATAGGCGAGCAGTTGTGGAGTCAAGTTAGACTTTGGATGCTAAATAAATGCATATTTTAGCACCTCTACACTGGGAAGCAGAGACTCTAATTATTCCCCTCTTCACCAAAGAAGCATAAACTAAGAGGGAGACAAAATGGAAGGTCCCAGGGTTTCAAAGCTCAGCGTAAACTCGCTTAAAGCTATAATCCATGACAGTTGTTGCTATCCTCATGTTATTTATAGAGATGACAACAGAAACACATTCATTGTATTGGCTCAAAACTTCGAAAGCAACACTTTTACACAACTCTTCTAAATTACCAGCTCTAAACATAAATGCTGTGGAAAAGAAAAGGTCCCAAACCGTTTGTTGCCATAATAAGTTAAGACAATGTGAATGGGGGTAAACAGTCATATTTGTGGGCTTAATTGAAGGGGGATAGTGTTAAACTGGACATCCTTGGCATAGTTTTTGCTCCAACATTTTGCCTTCTATCTTCCTGTTTTTACGGACATTGTTTTTGCTGGCTGTAGGACTCTGCACACTGTACAACTGCAAACCAGTGTTAAGTGCTTTTGCTCTTTCCGTTAAACACCATAACATTGGCTTACACCGAATTGGCCCATTTTATTTACTTGCAAATCCCTTGTAAAGTGCTACTAAATGCACCCAGGGTCTGTAAATTAAATGCTACTAGAGGGTCTGGAGTAATGACTGCCCCACCCACTTAAGTAGCCTTTTTAAATGGGTCATTGCAGCCTGTGGGTGCAGTTTTAAACTGACATTTCGACCTAGCAAATTAAACCTCTTCGCCATGCCCAAACCTTTGTTTTTAATAACATAAGTCACACCTAGGGTAGACCCTAAACAGCCCACAGGGCAGGGTGCAATGTGCTTGAAATGTTGGACATGTACTTACAAGTTTTACATGTCCTGATAGTTTGTTTTTCAGTACAGCAAGGCGTACCTCTCCCGTAGGATATCATTGGGCTACCTTATTACATTTAATAAGTGATAACTTTCAATTGGGATCAGGTAGAATGTCGAGTTTGGTGCCTAAAGAAGTGTAATATAAAACTATCTATAATTTAAACGTTGGAGTTTAAATCACAATTCTGAAAATTCTACTTTTAGAAAGTCAGCATTTTCTTGTCCTAGTTGGTACCTGCAGCCTGTATGCTGGGTCACATGACTAGGTGTAGCTGGCAGCTGCTTTTTGTGTATTGCTCCCAGACCGTAAGAAGGGGTTCATAGGTGTAGGCAGGATGGGCCATCTCTGGCTTGATGATAGGGCGGAGCTGTCCCTACCACACTTGCACATCACAAAGGCTCTGCCTGACGACACTCACGAAGTGCTTGACACCAGTCTTCTGTGACCCCAGACAAACTGGGGGCAGGGGAGGGAGGTCCGAAATTACAACCACCTACTCAGCTCGGCTTCTCATCGCAGCCCCGCTTCGGAACTGCTGCAGTGCGATGCATCCCCGACCCAGGCATTTGAATCACATGCCCCTCCTTGACGAAGACGCATGACTTCACACTACAGCCCCGCCCTTTCCTCGGAACCGCTGCTGTGCAATGCATCCTCAATGCAGGACCTCTCGACACTTTGCAACCAGGATTTAAGGTATTTTGTTCGAAGGGCGCAACTTGGTCCCTGTACTCGGCCTGCGCTCCATCGAGGT
This sequence comes from Lissotriton vulgaris, assembly GCF_964263255.1. Lineage (NCBI taxonomy): Eukaryota > Metazoa > Chordata > Amphibia > Caudata > Salamandridae > Lissotriton > Lissotriton vulgaris. Next base: position 1,076,222,614 of record NC_141699.1, on the reverse strand, counting down.
TTGCCTGAACTTGTGACTTTGTCGCGGTCCGGCTCGACCAGAAGACTAAAGTTGGCGCTTTGTGCTTCTAGGCATTATTTTTACTTAAAACTTTAAAAGTGCACATCTCTGGTTCTACTCTTTAGATTGGTGTTTTAGTCTCAAATATTTTTTTTATTTTACACTATTTTTCTAAATTGGTGTGGGATTTTTCTTGCATGAGGTTCTCACTTTATAACTGTTTGGAGTGCTGCATACATACTTTACACATTGCCTCGAAGTTAAGCCTGATTGCTTTTGAGCCAAGCTACCAGAGGGTTGAGCACAGGCTAATTTGGGGTTTGCTTGTGTCTCACCCTGGCAAAGATTGCGATTGTGATTAATGTTGTTTTAACTAAATATGCTGCTATTAACACCTTAGCTGCGTGTAAACATTTCTCCCCAGTGCTGCGCTGTCCATTAGAACTAGTGCTGAATGGACGTTCAATGGTCGTGCGCAGCACTGGGGAGGTAGCGCTGCTGACGACCATTGGCCGTCAGCAGCACTTAAGGGGTTAATGAGACTTTTAAATAACCCTCTGTATTACGTGATCTTTTTCTCTTTTTATTGTACAGATTCTATTTTATTGTATAAATGCTATTCGATGCTTTTATGACACATGCTGTCGCATAAAGCTATTTTGAATTGAATTGATTGCGATTGCTGCTTGAGTAGGTTTCACCCACCTCAACCTGTAGCTACATTTCCTACAGAAAAGGGATTCAATGTTAAAGGTATAATGTTTAGGATCGAAGGTTCTGGTGTATATGGTTAAAGACTGGAGGCAGAGTGATTATGTATTAAGGTGTTAAAGGGTAGAGGTTACGAAAATGGGTTAGGTTTAAGGATAAAAGGTTAAAAGTAAAGGTTGACGAGTTTGAGGTACGGAAGTAAGATATTGGGGCATATGCGATAAAGGCACAGGGGTTAAGGGAACAGAATAGAGACTAGAGGTTCAGGATTTGGGGAATAGGGTTCAAGGTTTGTGGAATAGTGTTTGTGGTTGATCTTTAAGGGTTTGGAGTATGAGGTATGGGTTTAGGAAATAAGGTTCAAAGGTTTAGGCTTAATACAACAGGAGTTAAAAGTCAGGGATAGTGGTATAGGCTGAAGTATATAGGCTGAAGAGTTAAGTGAAGGCAACATGGTTAATAATATAGGGTTAACGGTCTGTGGTGTAAGGTTAAGTGTGTGGAGAACGTTGCAATTTGAAATGAGTCTCCTTCAAACTGTCGTTGAGTGTTATTTGTAGTTCACTTAAGGAAAAAAAAAACAAGGAGTGGCTTTTCTCAATAACAAGGCAATTCGTGTCAATGAAGCATACTTCAAACAAATTCAAGGTTATTTTATTAGCACCGTACAAAACAAACTGATGCCTTTTCTCATTAAATATTTACAAATAAACAAACAACCATATTCATTTTATCCTTTTGTAATAAATTAGCAAGGGCTCTAATGTCAAGCTGTGTGGGTTTACTCAGTGTTTTGAACATCTAAATTAAATAAGAATGGTTGTCATGCTTAAGTTGTGACAGCAGCTCTTTACACTGAAAGAAGTGAATGAAAGGAAGGGGAAAGGAGTTGGTGAGTTATAGCCAAACCTGCTACAGGGTCTTCTAATATGACGTTGATATTCCTGCCCCAACCTATGTGCAGCAGTGAAGGAGGAAAGAGTTGGGAAAACAGAGAGTTAGTGAGAGTTAGAGGAAGATATTAGACAAGAAAAATCACAAGAGAACTTCCATTCTTCTGTTAGAGAAGAAAGACGGAAACAAAAGGGAAAGGTATGCCAATAGCAGAAAAAAACAAGCATGCAGCATCACCTTAATCTTTCACAAAAGATCACTCTACGAATCGCTGGGCACAGAGGAAGTGTTTGTGGTTCTTACTGTGGGCTGTCTGGTACATTCATAATTGCATGGTGTGAACCAGATCACAAATACAACACTATACAGTATCTCATATTCGAGACCGCCCTTCTGCGGATAAAACATTCTCTGCAAAGTGCTCTGCCACCGCTTAGGGCTAGGTTCACACGATATCATATACCTAAACCAGAACTGATTTTTTTCATGCAAACCAAAAAAAATCTGTAATACAAGGCAAATATTTTAGCAAAATTGTGCAAAGATGTCCAGCCCTACAAACACACTCAGTTGGGTTAGTGTTTTTGAGGAGAATCCCTGGACATGGCTTCCCAAAGGACCTTCAGAGATACAAAACATGCCAGAATTACCTTGGGCCCTCCCGGATGTCACATTGGTGTCTGAGTGTGAGCGAATGTGGCCTTTCTTGACAACACTTTGGCTCCCTGAAGATTGTCCTTCAGAAAAGCTGGACCGGCGCAGAAGGCTAAGCAGGGAGGAGCCTTTGCTGCCAGAGTTGCTCAGCCCAAGGGAGTCTGGCTTCTGCGAGCTGCCAGAAGAGAAGAGGTTTGAGACACTGCTTTTCCCGCTGCTGCTGTTGCTGCTCTGGCTGGAGGTTCGCCTCCGCCGGCACAGATTCCCAATCGCCAAATACTCAGGTCCATCGTCTGCCTCACTCTGTGCATCTTCCTGGCTGCCTGTCCAGGGATCGTCACTGTGGCTGGTCAGGGTGCTCACACTCATGTCGCTCACTGGGGACAGAAGGTCCTTCTGTGATGGTGGGACGAATGGTGGGGCCGATGCAGAACCGTCGGGAGGCAGTCTATCTTCAGGCAGAGAAACGCAGACCTTATAGAGTGTGTTTCCATTGCAATGGCTGTTGCTGGTGGCCGTGCTGTCAGGATTTCCATTCTTCAAGTCTGAAAAGAAGAGACAAAGCAGCTCACTGAATAGGAACATGCGGCACAGACTTGTAAAACATGGGCCATGAAAACTTTGGGTATTTTAAGTTTTTAGATTGATTCCGTACTTCTCTTCATACAGTGCATTTTTAAAAAATATTCCTGTTGATAAGTGCCCTTCTGCCAAGGTCCCCATTCTTAGAAGACATACACTTCTCTAACTGTACATGTTCTACAGTAAACAAGAGAGAAACTATCATGTGCAGTAAAAAGGACCACCGAGTAAATAGTAACTCAACATGGTTTGAGTCGTGTTGAATGGAACAATTCATGAGAAGACTTTGTTTCAGGCAATTGTACTCAATTTTAAGAGAGCTTTAGGGTTTTGGAAAAATGGCAGTATTTCTGTTGCTTCATCTTTCAGTGAGGGAACCGATGTAAAAAGATATTGTCCAAGCCCACTTACACCCTACTCTGCACCCCCTGTGTGTGTTGTGTTCTGCATAAAATTCACTAGTCCTTAGTGAAGGGGCACCAGGGTACAGGTATTTCAGCACCACCACTAGTACTCCTCCCCACTACTCGAGAAATACCGTCCTGTCGTATCCACTGTCGTCAAGCTGTGCTACATGTTTTCACACACGATGGAAAGGACTTCATCAGCAAGCAGGTGTGAAGTGATCATTTTCAATACCCCTCTCAACTTATAATACCTGCACACGCTTCCTTAGTGCCAGCTCTATGCCGACAACTCTCTATGCAATTACTCTGGTCCTATATTTGCAGGCAACATCCTTAGGTGCACTTGCAAGGGCTTCATTAACCCTGTGACATACAGTACACTATTAGGTACTTCAGTGCGTTCATTCTGGTCTCTGGCATCATCTCTCCAAGTGAAAATGGAGAATAACTTAGAGCTATAAAAACAAGTCTACACTTGATATTTTCTGCCACGAATACACGCATTGTTTGCCAACATTGTGCTATGCAGCACGGTTGACGTCGTTTTAGGTAATTTATCAGGCCAGAGGCCCACAGCTTGATCCCCTTTCAATCAGGCAAGTTGCGTCTAAGTACATCACTGGCTATCATCTCTCATGATGAAAGCGTCACGCCCAGACACAAAATGTGAGGATGTCTCTAGTGCTTGAGCGGACTACATTTCAGCTTAAAACCAAGAAAGAACACTTTGCAGTTCAGAAAACTATTTCTAGGCATCTAAACAGCAGTGCAGGACAACTGAAAACATCTGTTCTGGCTCAAGTGTCACCCCCTGCAACCTACCGCCTTGCCGTGCTCCCCCCTGGACAGTTTATGGACTTGCTGACATACTGGAGAACATGGAAAGGCCCCTTGTACCTTCATAACTCGGCTTTAGTAGTTTGAACAACTTCTGTGACCCGCCGAGATATGGCTTGAAATGAGAAGTAGGTGTACCACATAACTTCACCAGGTTCCGGGAAAGAATTGAAAAAGCACCTGATTTTACAGCACAAATCTTTGGGAAGTTATGTGAGCCATAAAAACAAATGTAACTAGGCCAGTTTCCACATAATTAAAACGTGGGGAGAAAGAATGTCAGTCACTCCTCTTACCTGTGCTGATGATGGAGGGTGTAGGGTGCAGGCTGCTGTAGGAGCCAGAGAACCTGATCTGCGAATACTCAATGGAAGAACCGTAGAGAGATCCAGGCAATGCTGTCAAACTCCGACTTTTCATCACAGGCAGGAGGGACTCACTTTTTATTGCAAACTGAAAGATCGCCAAAGGCCAGCATGAGAGATAGGAAATGGAAAATACAGCAGCAACAGGATAGCTCTTAATTCTCAAGGGAATAAATCTCGCCCTAACCCACGAGTTCCAACGTTTATATTCCCAGTAACGTTTTGATCATGTCCTAACAGGCAACCCCCAGGAAAGCTCAGACCCACAGGGCAAAGAGGCTCAGTCAAACCCTGGCAATGCCTCTTGAGGGAAAGACTTCCACAGCATAGGTACCCCTTTAATTAGGACAGTGAAGTTGAACAAGTTCCATTCATGAAACACAATCATGTGTTACAGCAAACAAGGACAGCATGCTTCTTGCACAAGGCCCATCATGTGACACAGAAACTACAAATCTGCTTACTTTATGTTTATTATGTGACATATTGTCATACAGTGATGTACAGATGATTGCAATCTGCTCTCAGATCAGTTTTGCGGGGCAGTAAATGGAGAAATAAGTAGAGATTTGGGAAAAGTTTTTATAATGCACTCAAATTGGCTAAACAAAGTGGCACCTTCCTATCAAGGGCAAAAGGCATGTGTTGGTGCACAGGAAATAGCATAAGCATAAACTGACTAACCTATTCACCACTCAGATTACTTTCATATCTCACTATACTAATTCAACACTAATCCTTCTTGAGTTCCGGAGTAGCGTGCTATTTGCCGAAAAAAGCGCTTTGACGCCTTGTCAGGGGTAGTAAGCGCTATATAAATGCAATTACAATTCAATACGCAGTAAAGGTATGCTGCATCATTAGCTAGGCCTCATCTAGACATTTGGGGTGACTTTTAGTTGCCACCATTTAGGATTACGAAAACAGTGGTGAAGGACCACAAATCCTGCACAGGGTCTCCAGCCACTCAACACATACACACATTGCCAATGGAGGGAAGATGCTAAATGTTTGAATTCCTGAAATGAATTTACAACACACTTAGTGTATTCTTGGAAAACCTGAAACATGCTATTTTAAGAGTGTGGTCTCAGCATGAGGCTGGTAGAAGAGAGTCAAGGTTCAGGGGTGTTGTGTGATCATTTTGAAAAACAAGTAAGTGATGGAGGGAATACTTGAATTAATCTCAGCCACTGGTACTCAAATAGACAATATTCCAGTCATCAAAAGAGACAACATTCCAGTCCATTTGTTTTTGTCCACCGTGCAACCACAGGCAAAGACCAGCGATACATAAATCAACCTTGGTTCTACTCCAATACTAACAGCCCAGCCCAAACTGACAGGTCAATGCCCTCCATCAGGAAAACAAGCAGCCCCACAATAGTCTCAGCATATTGGGCCTCATCAGAGAGGGGATTCCATAGCCCAATGGCACAGCTAACACATAACCATATCATATTATGATAGAGGACAATGAATGATACTGCCCTATAAACAGGGAGACAAGAAATGTAACTAGATTAGACAGAATCTCGCGGTAGATTCAGCATATGTAACTGAGGCAAGAGACAAAATGGATGGATAAACAAGTTCTTTGCCTTTGCAAAGCTCCTTCTTGTGGCTACTCTACCCGCAGATTTCTCACCTTTACAATTTCCACACGATTTACAAATCCAGTCTTCGGGGTTTCAGGTCAACAACTGGCAAGGTTCAAATTAGTACCAAGACTGCACCACCAGCGGCACAGGTACATACGGATGAAGAGGCCAAATTTGAGGTCAGGCGCCCAAGGGTAACCAATGGATACTGGGGGTGATTGAGGTTACGCTGCTCACAGGTAAGTAAAGCGGTATGAGGGGTCCATCTCCAGGGGATAAGGCAAGCACAGGAGGGGCATAAGCAGCACCAAACGTAAACCCTCAGCTGCACGGGCGGCTGGGTGCAGAGTGCCAACACTGCGTCGGGCACCCAATGTTAACTAATGGAGGAGATCGGTTTTGGAGAAAGGCTGCAGGCTCAGGCCAGGAGGCTGGATGAAGAAAACCCCCAACTGCCCAGGTAAGTTCTGATGCTAGGGGAGGTAGGGACACCATTGGTCAAGCTCCTCAGGCCCAGAGGCTTCGGGAGCAGGGTTGTCATGTGGTGTCGGGTACAGCTTACAGTTTGGCTCTTGGCTCATCAGGAATCTGATTTCAGGGTCTGAGGTTGGCACCCAAATACTAGATTTAGGTGCGTTACAGGGGGAGAGACAGGTAGTGACCAAGGAGTTCCTTAGCTATGGTGTCTACACCCTCTATTATGTCACCCTCCTGTGGGAGGGGGCACAGCCCCAGCCCTGATTGGGTCTTCAAGATGGTGGGTACTCAAAAATTAGCTTCACTTTGCCGCAGTGGCAGTTTGCAAAGCCTTGGTGAGAGTAATCTGGGGTGGCACAACCAGTGCTGCAGCCCCAGAGGACCCTCTTCAGGACCTAGGCCCTAGGTACCAGGGGTACCATTTACTAGGGACTTATAGGGGTAATCAGTAGTTGTGCCAATTGTGGTATAGATTTAGGGAAGGAACACGGGTACTGGGAACCTGAACAGCAGAACCTCAGTACAACTCAGTCAAAATTGCATCAAAAGCCAGGAACAAAGTGTGGGGCAGGTACGGCAACAAACACCCAGTTTCCTACACTCTGCACACCAACAGTTGGCGTAGAGGGCCTCCACCCAGATGTGCTGCAGTCAAGATCTTTCTGGGGCAGGGCAGGGTGTGGGCGTGTGTGTTGGCTCAGACCTAAAAGTCCTGCAGGACTCAATGGCCAAAACGCCTTTCGCATCAGAACTGGCTGCCAAGGCAGTAGTGATTTGTGAACATGTTCACTGAAGCCCACGCCACAACCCGACATCCAGGACAAACACTCCTGTGTCCAAGCAGCGGTAGACGCCTTGGCCTTGGGGGAATAGGCCCACAATCCTTCTGGAGGCTGGTTCTTCATCATCGGGTAGCAGATCTTGAAGCAGATGAGTATCCACCTGGATAAAGTCTTCCTTTGCCCTGCCTTGCCTCTCTTTGCACCACAGAACCTCACGAAGAGCTGATTCATGGAGCGCGATTGCTGTAAAAGGTCAGCGCTCTTTTGCTGTACACACAATGGAGTGTAGGAAACTTGGTTTTTGTTGCAGTGCCCACCCACACACTTTTTGTCAGGTATTAGATGCAACTTTGACTGAAGTGTACTGGGTTCCTGCTAACTGGGTCCCCTGTACCAGTGTTCCTTCCCTAAAAATGTACAATTGTTCCCAAATTGGCAAAACCTTTAGCACCCTCTGTAAGTCCCTAGTAAATGGTACCCTGGTTCCCATAGCACTTCCTAAGCAGTCTTTCGGCCCAAGTGGATGATGAATTTGGTTGAATCCAAACCACCTTAAATGGCTTGGGTTAGTGAAGGGCTTAGGTTTTCTGGGACCAGAGGTACAGCCTCACCCACCATGTCCCGAAGTGCAATGGTATAACATCACCGTCAGGAGCGCCCACAAACAGACTGAGGGCAAGACGGAGTACAACATATGCTCGCCAAAAGTATCCATTCGCTTAGACTCCCTACGACGGGAAGTAGTTGGCAAATGGTTAGGGTTTACATTACTGGTGGACATTTGTGCCTCTAGGCTCTAAAGTTTGGGATATTGGGTGTAAGAATCTGGATTGTCTGAACAGTGTGTCAGTAAGGGCTTCATTGAAGGGTAAGAGGCGTGGTTGGTGTCTGGCCAAGCTGTAGGACCACTGTGAGGATATTAGTTTTAACCTCCATAATAGAGAGGTGAAGGTCCAAGTGGTCCAGAAGGTGCTGAGGGTGAATGAGCCAGTGGTAACCAGTCACAGGGGTCCTGCAGGTCTTTCAGGCCCTTAGGCACACCAGAGGGAACTAGAAGTGTGTGAAAAACCTTCAGCACAGCCTCACAAAAAGAATAAACTTGCCGCAAGGTCGCCAATGGGCCTCAGAACTCTGGGTACATCCGGACCAGAGATGGGATTGGCTCCTCAGTGGACAAGTAGTGAGACTGTGGAGCAATGTGATGCCTTTGCGCCTTCTCCAAAAAGTGGTGGGGAGGGGCAGAGTACCGCTTGGACTTCAGGTGTTTCTTTTTCAATTTAAGTGAAGACTTTCACAGCAAGGAAGATCGGTGTCAGGAACAACTTGAGAAGCAGGTCAGCACTCTGGACTTTGACGTGGCGCAGTACCTGCACAAAGCCTTCCGGTGCTTCACCATATAGAGCTTTGCCATCTCTGAAGGCTATTGGGTTCCTCTGAGCGCAGTTGTTGCAGGCCTTAGAGTTGTGAGACAAACCCAAGCACCAAGAGCGCACCTTGTTGGAAATGTGTCCCAGATATCGGTTTGCAACAATCCCTACAATCCTTAAAACCCAAGGGTGATATTACTTTGCTCTCTGGTGAATTTGTTGAAGGACAAAATTCTCTTCACAAGTGAAGAAAAAAAAGATTAGACCTCTGGATCCACGTTTGTTGGCGTGGAAATAAACGAACTGACATTAGAACGCGTGGCACCTATATGCAGCTTTGTCACTTGAGCAGCACAATGGCATTGACGTGCAGTTGCAGGGTACCACTAGCTGGCATGCAGAAGCACTGTTCTGAATTTTCTGGATCCAGTCTGGTGCCTGGGAAAATTCCCATGGTGAGGAATCTGCGGGTAAAACTATCCACCTGAAACACGTTTGAAGTCATCTCGATCAGGGTACTCCTACCCGACAGGAGTCTTGTGCTCAGGGTAAAAGTATCTCATAACACTGTATGGTAGAGGCAGTTTCCTCCCTGGCTACCTCTGCTATGGGAGCAAGTATAGTCAATACACAGTATGTTTAAACAAATAAACAGTGTTGTCATGTGCACTGAGGTGACTATAATAGGAAATGTCTGATGGCCCAGCAAGGACATTCTCGGATTAGCAGCATGCCACTGTGCAGGAGACATCTGATCATCTGCCTGCTGCAGGTACCGTACCCAATGAAGGGAGCTCTGATAGAGACATTAAAACAGTTTCCACCTTCTGGGTCACTGTCGCAGCTTTACTGTGATGTATTGCTAAGAGAAACAGAAAAAGGTTGTTCATTTCTTCCTACTGAAAGAAAGCTTCTATTCTGGGTAAGGCCAGGAGCCTCCTTCCAATTGAATTTGTGCTCTGTCGGGTGTGAGAGAATGCATACATTGAACTTTTGAAATTTTCTGTAACTTATTTAACGACAGCCCTTAGCATTTCCATAAGGAAAGGAAGGTGCACTTTAAGTGGAATCAACGAGGAGACAGGCGTTTATCCAAAAATCTTCTCTTTATTTATGTAGTTTGGGTAAAACCAGCACACAGCCAACGCGTTTCGTTCCATTGTGCCACGGGAACTTCATCAGGCTTATAAGCATTTGAGTAAACTAGTGAGACCGCTTTGCTCTGATTAAGAGTTTCATTGAAACACCACCATGATGCACAGATCTGTGCCTAAGTGCATGGTTCAGTGATGTTTCACCTGCTTGGAAGGTCTCACAAGTTATTAATCTAAACTCCTATGTGTAGTCTAGGTGGCTGTAGATCCAGAGAGCACCTCTGAAAATGTGTTGGGACATTTGTGTAGTCTTGTGTGTACTCCTTGTTGTTGGTGGCCCAGTCCAGCGGTGGAATAGTGCCCTTTGTAAGTAAGAACAATAGAGAGAATCCTCAGCATGCAGTGGGGTAAAGTGTATGGAACCCGATGCACTGTTGTGCGCATTTTTGGAGCACTCTTTCAGGGGCCTAAAATAATTATAACTTTCACCTTACTAATGCAACTTGCAATTTTAGAACCAGGAAGTCCTGTAGAATATGTTTTCCAAACATTGTTTTGTCATTGCTGATAGCGTTGTTATCCAAAGCTCTGTTGCTGCAGTTTTGAAGCCAAAGTATGTGCTTGGGCAATAAATAGTTTTGGATCCATACTTCCTGCGGCTGGTGGTTGATATATGTTATCTTTGTTTCTAAATTTTATTTCCAATTGTTTCTTAATCGCTCCCATTAGAGCGTACAGGATGCAAAATAAGGTACACTAAGCATTTTAAGATCAAACAGTCACAAACATTCTGAACCCCCTCAATCTATTGTGAGTACTCCATCACCTCACCACATCCTCCAAACACTCCTCTGGACCACTTAGGATAGCATGGTCGGTGTCCTTTATTTTTAAAAATCATTCATTTTAACCAAAGGCATTTATAGGCTTGACACTTGGTTTCATCATGATCTCTGGGTAAGCAGTGGTTGCGGACCACATGCTGGTGTCTTTAAGGAAAGATATTTTTGCACATTGAAGAAAATGTAAAGAAAGTATTTTCTCAAAGTGTTTTGTGACTGAAATACAAATGTGGATAGAGTGAGTATCATACAACTTTTTGCTGAAGGCTGTAAAATCTGTGGTATCGCATACAGTGATCGAGCCTACTCTACCGCCATGATGTCTAACTCTGTATTACACTTGCGGGATTAGAGAGTCACTCTGGCACGTTTACAGACAACATGTACAATTAAGTTTGAGAAAAGCATGTAGTTCAAGACCTCAAGAACTAAAAAAAAATACTAAATATAAATATAAAGTACTGAATCTAGCTCTGGTGGACGGATATAAAATATTGTGGTCCATTTTGGTGGCCGCTACTGGAGCTTTGGATCTAATTCTGGAAGTCACCGCTGTAATATTGTGTTTGGGAGCCACAGTTATGAGGACTGTGTCCTGTTTTGGGGCCAGTGTGTGCAGATCTGAATGTTACATCTACAATATGGTGACCAGGGAATGAAACACAATCTGTGCACCATTCACAGCACACACCTTACCACTAGGAACTCGAAGATTTGAACTTTACATCCTGTATGAAATGAAGAATGCCTAGGTCATTAACAGAACATACGTATGCGGTTCAGAGATCTAAAGGCTGTTACGATACAAGTCCTCTGCATGGCTTTCAAAAGCTATGCTGCTCGGCCCTGTGCATTTTTAGGGTGAGCCTGGGCAGCGCATGTGCTGCTCTACGAGGCATGCTGTATTCAGGTAGGGACTTGAAGCTCTGCCCATATTTTCCATTAGCTTGTGTCATTGTCCTCTGTAAACTCTGGCTGTTCATTGTTCAGTAGGCTTAGTAGTCCCTCCTTAGTACTGCCTTGTCTCATTTTGTAACCTCCCATGGAGACACCCCTGTTACGTGTGTTGTTACTCGGTAGGCTTTAATTACAGCTTCTGAGCACTATTTTCTCAAACAGGTTTGTCCTGCCTGCTGTTGCAGACAGGACACGCTCTCTCCTAACGCTTTGTTTTTAAATTTTTATAGCACAAACGCATTTGCAATGCAATAGGTCTCGTATTTGCGAGTGTTAAGCTATTGCCATTGTAAATGACAATGCCTTTTATTTATCTATTTTTTTTTTAAAAACACAGAATAAAAGGCATTGTCATTTACAATGCCAATAGCTGAAACTCTTGTAAACGCGAGACCTATTGCATTGCAAATGCTTGCATAAGATAGCCCTGTGTTTTCCCCCTGTGACCTTGAAAAATGGTGAAACCATGGAGCCGTTTCATTGAGCCCATGGAGCCGCTGGCATTGCCGGATCAACTCCGTCACCTCCACCAGCTTCAAACCTTCAAATGGATACCCCCCGAATGCAGACAGACTGTCACCCACGCACTCCTAACCAGGAGACTGGGCTACGGTAACGCCCTCTATGCTGGAATCAACAGAACTCTTATACACAAGCTCCAAACCATCCAGAACGCCACAGCCAGACTCGTCTTCGGGACACCACAACACAAACACATGAACCAACACCTACGAGAACTGCACTGGTTCCCTGTTGAGAAAAAGAGTGACTTTCAAACTTCTCACCCATGCCTACAAATCCCCCCACAACAACAAGTGACCCAAATACCTCAACGAGGGAGTCTCCTTCCACGTTCCCAAAAGGAACCACCGCTCCGCTGACCTCGCCCTGGCAGAGACCCGCTGGATCAGAGCTGGAGGATGAGCCTTCTCCTACATTGCAGCCAAGAACTGGAATGGGCTCCCAGCAAACATCAGTCGCTCCCCGAATCTGCACACCTTCAGGAAGAACCTCAAGACCTGGCTCTTCAACTGAACCGGAGCTGTGCCCCAGCACCCAACAACCCCCCCCCCGTGCCTTGAGACCCTCACGAGTGAGTAGCGCGCTTTATAAACTCCCTGATTGATTGATAGATGTGGAGGGGTTTTTGCTAGACACAAAGTGGCCCCTTATTGTGAATGAGTGGTCCCTGGCCTCTGAAACTAGGGTAAGACGTGGAAGCCGCGGATTCTGCTCTGGAGCCGCAGGTCATTTTACCTAGACCCCTCTCTGCAGGGAGACTGACCAGTGGTTCCCCCCAGGAAAGATCTCTTCGGTCTCCATGACTTGGGTCTTTTACTTCCACCATGTTTTTGACCTGGATGTAGGATGCTTATTGTGTGCATGTGCCACGGGTGATTAACAGATAAGAATGTTAAGTTTCGGGGTCCATGAGGATTACACGTCACATCTTCACCAATCTAAACTGCTCCAATAGGACCCTCTGGACACAGACTACATGACCCCCAGCACGACAGGGGCACAACTTTTTTTTTCTAGGTCCTGACGAAGTGTTGCCCGATTATGGGGCTTTCAAGGCACAAACATGTTGGCCCCACCAAATCAATCAATCAATCAATCATCAAAATTTGTATAGCGCGCTACTCACCCGTAAGGGTCTCAAGGCGCTGAGGGGAGGGGGGACGCTACTGCTCGAACAGCCAGGTCTTGAGTTGTTTCCTGAAGGAGAGATGGTCCTGGGTCAGCCGAAGGTGAGTAGGGAGGGAGTTCCATGCCCTGGCTGCCAGGTAGGAGAAGGATCTTCCTCCGATGGTGGATGTCCGAACTCGTGGGAAGGAGGCGAGTGCGAGGCTGGCGGATCGGAGTTGGCGGGTGGGTGTGTAGAGTGTGAGGCGGCTGTTGAGGTACTTCGGGCCCGTGTCGTGGAGAGCCTTGTGTGCGTGGGTGAGGAGTCTGAACGTGATCCTCTTGTTTACGGGGAGCCAGTGAAGGTCTTTCAGGTGGGCAGAGATGTGGCTGCGGCGAGGGATGTCCAGGATGAGTCGTGCTGAGGCGTTCTGGATGCGCTGGAGTCTTTTCTGGAGTTTGGCTGTGGTTCCAGCGTAGAGGGTGTTCCCTAAGTCCAGACGGCTGGTGACGAGGGCCTGGGTGACCGTTTTCATGGTTTCGGTGGGGATCCATCGGAAGATCTTTCGGAGCATGCGCAGGGTGTTGAAACAGGATGATGAGACGGCGTTCACTTGTTTGGTTATAGTGAGGGAAGAGTCCAGGATGAAGCCCAGGTTGCGTGCGTGGTCCGTTGGTTTGGGTGCGCTGCCCAGGGCAGGGGGCCACCAGGAGTTGTCCCAGGCAGAGGGAGAAGGTCCGAGGATGAGGACTTCCGTTTTGTCCGAGTTCAGTTTCAGACGGCTGATCTTCATCCATTCTGCGACGTCGCTCATTCCTTCCTGGAGGTTGGCTTTGGCGGTGGCGGGGTCGTTGGTGAGGGAGAGGATCAGCTGGGTGTCGTCGGCGTAGGAGATGATGTTGAGGTTGTGTTGGAGGGCGATGGCTGCGAGAGGGCCCATGTAGATGTTGAAGAGGGTGGGGCTGAGTGAGGATCCTTGCGGGACGCCGCAGATGACTTCGGTGGCCGCGGATCGGAACGGGGGAAGCCGGACTCTCTGGGTTCTTCCGGCGAGGAACGAGATGATCCACTCCAGGGCCGCTACTTAGATTCCGGTGTTGCTGAGGCGTTGTATTAGGATGCGGTGGCATACGGTGTCGAAGGCTGATGAGAGGTCCAGGAGGATGAGGGCAGCCGTTTCCCCGTTGTCGAGCAGGGACCTGATGTCGTCGGTCGCTGCGATGAGGGCGGTCTCGGTGCTGTGGTTTGCTCGGAAGCCGGACTGTGAGGGGTCGAGGGAGCCGTTGGTCTCGAGGAAGGCGGAGAGTTGTCTGTTGACGGTCTTCTCGATCACTTTGGCTGGAAAGGGGAGGAGTGAGATGGGGCGGAAGTTCTTGAGGTCCGTGGGGTCCGCGGTGGGTTTCTTCAGGAGGGCGCTCAGCTCGGCATGTTTCCAGCTCTCAGGGAAGGTGGCGGATGCGAAGGAGTTGTTGATGATGTTCCGGAGTTGGGGTGCGATGACGGCGTCGGCTTTGTTGAAGATGTGGTGTGGGCAGGGGTCCGTAGGGGAGCCGGAGTGGATGGTGTTCATCATGCGGGTGGTGTCTTCGGTGCCGACAGGGGTCCAGGTGCGGAGGGTGGTAGTGGGGGGCGCTGGTTCAGTGGTGGGGTGCGTAGTCGGCGCGCCGAAGCTGTTGTGTATGTCGTGATCTTGCAGTGGAAGAACGAGGCGAGAGAGTCGCAGAGGTCTTGCGGGGGGTGATGTCGGTGTTGCAGGCGCTGGGGTTGGAGAGCTCTTTGATGATGCTGAAAAGCTCCTTGCTGTTGTGGGTGTTGTTGTCCAGTCGTTCTTTGAATGCTGTCTTCTTGGTGGTGCGAATCAGCTGGTGGTGTATGCGGGTGGCGTTCTTGAGGGCGGTCATGCGTTCTGCTGTCTGGTCGTGGCGCCAGGCTTTCTCGAGGGTGCGGCAGGTTTTCTTGGAGTTTTTGAGGTCATTGGTAAACCACGAGGCTTTCTTGCTGCCGGGTCTGTTGGGAGGGTTCTTCAGTGGTGCAAGTTAGTCAGCGCATTCGATGAACCACTGTGTGAGGTTGCGGGCTGCTTCGTCGGGGTCCGTTGTGTTGGTGGGTGGGTTCTGTATGAGGGAGGTGGTGAGCTGTCGGGCGGTGATCTTCCTCCAGCTTCTGCGGGGAATGTGTTGCGGGTGGTGGTGGGTCGTGGTTCTCCTGAAGGTGAAGTGGACGCAGCTGTGGTCTGTCCAGTGTAGTCCGGTGGAGTGGCTGAAGGAGATGTGCTTGCTGGAGGAGAAGACGGAGTCAAGCGTGTGGCTGGCGTAGTGGGTGGGGGTGTTTACCAGTTGCTTGAGTCCGAGGTTGGCGAGGTTGTCCAGCTGGGCGGCGGTGTTGCAGTCCTTGTTGTTCTCCAGGTTGGAACTACTGACCACCTCAAAATAGTAGCTATCTTGGCACCTGAAGACCACACGATAGCACCACTGTTTTTACTTTCTCCTGGTACCCTTCCCCATTAAATATTTTGTCCTAGGTTACCAGTACCTATTTCAGTCACCACGCACCCACGAAACTCATTCATTCACTCAGTTGCATTCATCTATACGGCATCTCCAGATCAAAAGATCTCCAATAAAGAAGCCCTCAGGCCCGTCAGACATTGCAGCGCCGGCCAGACGAGGAGGGCCCAATGATGAAGCATGAAACCCTAACAGGTGTGAGGGCACCAAGATCTGATTTTCAATTCTTCCAGCAACACATACCATAGCCATCTGGTACAACTGTGTGTACCCACTTGGCTTAGGAGGAACTACCCTTGTTCGGATAATCACAGACTACATAAATCATGCACAGCCATAGAGACAGGACAAAGTGTTAATGTGACCGGCCTGTAAGGAGTTCCTTCCGCAGTAAGACTTGACTTCTAAACCAAGCTACCCGGTGTATGCAAAGTGCCTACAGGGACCCACTTGGCTGTACACTTGGCGTGCACCCATTCTACCTTCCTGGCAAACCAGTGGTAAGCAATATAATCCACACAAGATACTGCCCAGCAGCCCCTAGATTGCTACAAATACAAAGAAAAGAGGTTTGTGTTATATGGGCATGGTCTGAATTAGAAGCACAGTTTCATATCTAAGGGGCAACATCTTTGTTATGTTTGGCATCAAGATCGCAAAGAAAGTGACTGATGCAAAATGGAAGGGATTTCGTCACCAACAATGGATGAAGAGTTGTAATATACTGTCTCATTCATATAGCTCTACAAAGCTCTTCAATTTGCATCAAGCTTTTCTACGCCTTTTCGGAGTGCATGGCTGAAAGGGGTGTTGGAGGTAGTTTGGCCTTTTGTCAAGGTGTGAAGTGTGGCAAAGGTGCTGTGCCTAAGAACCAAGGATTGCAGAGTGTAAGAACTGCTACGCAAACAAATGATGGACGGAATGCTGAATAAATCATACATTCACCCCGAGTTAAGAGATCTGGGTTAAATCCATTGTTCTTTTGCTCACCATGCCACCCCAGTTTAGACCTGGCTATATGCAAATCAGTCTTGACCCCGTTCCACATGGGAGCATTGCAGCCCGAACTGCCAAGCCAGGTCCTCCCTGGACCGGAAACAAGCATCCTGGGACTGGGTTCTGGGCATTACCCGTCATCAGCCAGGCTAGCTTGATTACAGTGTATGAACGGACACTGTCGCACATGCAGACACACAGCATCTTTTAGAAGTGGTCTGCATCAAAGTAGAAACTGCCATCGATGGAACCCTGTGATACACCAGCAACTCCTCCTTAGACTCTACACAGGGGCACCCAGCCCAAACCCAGGGGCGCTGTGAGGCGGCCAGTGAAGATAGAGTATATGGAGTTACTCAGAAGCCACTCGACCCAATCCTTGAGTTGCGGCTATTGAGCCACTAGACCATATACGAGCGCACTACATTTGCTTTAAGACCATCCGGCAGCCATGATGGTGCAGCCTACTGAGAATAACCGGCCCCTCAGAGCAGGGGTCTATAGTGCACTCTGGTAGGGGCAGAAAGGTAGAGAAATGTGCGTTACAGGACATTTGAACCGAAACATGAGAAAATTATGCTTGCCTGTAATGAACTCTGAGGGAATTTGGATATTAGTTAATTTGTCGTATGTCCTTAATGTATATATGTAAGGTTTTTAAGCCCAATCACGTATGCCGATTCCTTGTATCACTTTTGTTGATGGCTTCCACATTCCTCCTCCTTTCTGTGCTGAAATTTACATCCTAAAGGTAATTTTGTGTGAAAATGTGATTATTTACAATTGGCAAAAAAAGAAATGGAGAGTAAGCAGTATAACCCGAGGTGTGGTGGAGGAGGAGGACACAGACACTAGAGGTGTCCTGGTGGCACCGACCTGCCATTACACTCGAGGTTTCTTGATCAACACAGACAACTTCATGACAAATTCATGATCCTGAAAGGTCATTTTGGGAGCCTTTTTGAAGGCAAAGTTTGACTGAACCACAAGTAACTCTCCAGGTCTTCCTAATTTAAAACACAAAATGTTATTTTTTTATCATCACAGTCAGATGTTTAAGGAGGCATGTCTGTCTCACCACCGAGGTGTCGATCTGCGCCAGGAGTCTGGGGTTGTTCTGCTCCACGGCTTCCAGGCACTGAAACATGGCGGTGACGTGAGCATCGCTGAGCAGGAAGGCGGAATCTGGGGATGAGAACAAAGCAACCATCAGTCTGCTGGCATTAAAACCCCCACTACCACCTCTAAGTCAACAACTAACATCTGCTGTGAATGCTGGACTGGCATGAGCCCCGAATGATGACAGGTGGCAGAGCTGAATTCAAGCCCGGCACCTAGCACCTTGTTTTTGCTTTTCCAAAAGGATATATTTAGGGCTTTAAGTGGGATGAAAGAACTGGAGGGTCTATCACAGGGGCGTGGTCGATGTAATTAGGGCGTGGCTTAAAAAGTCAGGTACAAATCTGCACTTAACAGAGTGCCGCCCGACTTGTAATTTACTTCTTCTGTCATTGCATATAGAAATATAATAGAGTCGTTACAATTACACCTACAACAAGCCAGGAATGTTGGTGTTGCCAATGGTTATTAGTTGGCTTAGATAAATAAGCAACAACTATACCTTTGTTGTATATAATATTGGAAATTCTTCAGTTCTGAAATGATGGGACTTCAAAAGACCTATACAATTCTCTTTCAAGTTACATCAAATGCAGTGCGGGGGGGGGGGGGGGGGGGGGGGGGCTCTGCTGCAATTAGGGATTCATTTTTTTCACCCCGGGAGCAAAAATGGAGAGCCCGATAGGGACCCGTCTCAGCACCTGCTTTACAGAACTGCTGGTGCTGAGCACCGGCAGGACCCGACCCACTTAAAGCCCTGTGTATATCCCTTGCAGCGGTGTAATTGAGTTCAGAGCCTGGTGGGCTGTCATGCCCGAGCCCTGAGGTGTCTCAGAGTGTCTGTCTGTCTGTGGCGTCAGGCTGCCCTGCACCCTTGTGCGAGGACGGATGCTCGGTGTTCCCTCCTTCCCTGGGGCGCCTGTGGCAGGTCCTGGCCGGGAAGGCTTTGAGAAGCGACGGAGGCCGAGAGGAGTCTTTTACCTGAGTAAAACTTGCGGGCGTAGGAGCGGTTTCCGAGCAGTGGCCGGAGCTGTGCGGACAGACAGTGGGACTGCAGGCTGTGCTGCAGCCACAGCTCGGCCGTGCTTCGGCTGCTCACGCCGGTGCCGTTCCGGAGGCTCTTCTCGTACAGGTTCAGGAACTGGAAAAGAGAAGAAAGGCAGTCAACAAACACAAGCTGCTGTAACCACCGCCGCGGGCAAGCACTTCTAGACGCTGGCACGCCCACCCCCTCCCCCGGGACAGACTGCCATGCATGCACTTACAGCAGCCTTTACCACTATGCAAACAATTGTAGGCCACTTCCTCGCTCGTCCGCTCCGAGGCCTACAGGCGCAGCCTATGGGTTCTGAATCTGGGCGCCTGTAGCCCCCGCCCAGACACTGCACAGGGGGCACCAGGGCTGCCCAAGAGGCCACAGTGGACGACAAAGTGGCAAAAACAGAAACCACTGTCGTGAAAACACGCCCTGCCACACCTGCTCACTCTATGTTAGGGCACTAAAAATAGCAAATATTCAAACCTAACACGAGGAGAAGTCACCTGTGGGAGGAGAGGCCGTCGGGGCTGGGGCTGCCACCCTCCCAGGTCAGCAGCAGCCTCCACCTGGGTTACTGAAGATGTCTGCTCACGACGTGAGCCGGAAGTGAGATGAAGGCCAGCCTGTGTCTGTCTGTCTGCGGATGCTAGCTTGTCACTTTATCGACTCACAGCCCCAGTCCTCGTCTCTTGTAACCCGGGTTGGGTCTGTGTTAAACAGTAACCCAGGGGCCGCTGTAATGTTTGTGGCTGACAGGTGGCGTTTCCTTCCTGGCACCCTTACTACGCTGCGGGTAGGGAGGGAGGGAGGGAGGTCATGCAAATAAAGGCTGCTCTTCGAAGCCGGGGAGGCCCCTGTAGTCTGGCTGATTCACCTACTTAAAGCACACAAACTAGAAACAGTGCGATAGCTCAGTGGGCCAATGCACCCGCCACGGTGGCAGTGTATGCTCAGACGTGAGTCCCTTGCTCACTTTGCCACTGGATTCAAGCTAGCCTGGCTGATGACGTCTGAAATGCCAGAAACCGGTCCCGGGATGCTAGTTTCCGGTCCAGGGAAGACATGGCTTGGCAGTTCGGGCTGGACTGTTCCCATGAGGCACAGGGTCAGACTGATTTGCATATGGCCATGTCTGAACTGGGGTGGCAGAGTGAGCTAAAGAATGGTGATGGATTAAACCCAGATCAGTTGACTGGGGGTGAGTGTTTGATTTGCTCAAGCGCTCCATCCATCCTCCCCTTTTGCATCACGGTGCGCTATGAAGCATTGACTTGAATCAATGCAGTCACCCGGGAGCCCTGCACGGACGCACCTTTCGAGGGTGGACAGAGAACAGCTATTATTAAACCGCCTAGAAACAGGCCAGCTTCTGGTGTGAGCTGTAAAGTAGTCAATATTCGTAATAATGATACGTGCTCCTAATCAGCTCCTTGAGTATCGCAAGGGTATAAAGCGCTCCATTGGCGGCCACGCTAGTTAATTATTGGTCATTCTTCAGTGTCCTCACAAACTGAATCGTCTTCTGGCGATTTTAAAAGTAGGAGCTGTTGCCTCGCCAGTGGTACTCTTACAATGGTCTTGGGAGGATGAAAGGGTCGGTCAGTTTAGCCTCTATTCGACCCTGAGACCTGCAGGTTAGAAGACTAATGCATAGATGCATCAAGCTAAAATCCGCTCGCAAAGGGGCAGATTCTCAGAATCTGCCCCTTTGCGACCGGTATTTATGCATTTGGGATGCATCATCCCAAATGCAAAAATCGCAATTTAAGAAATTGCAAAATTGCGATTACTTGCATTTAAGGAATCTCAAATTTGATATTCCTTATGCAATGCATTAAAGTAAAAAAAATAGCGAATTACCATGAAGTTGAACTTCATGGTAATTTGCACTAAAGTGCATTTTTCAAAGTTCCATTTTACACACAAACATGCCCTTAGGGCATCTGTGTGTGCAAGATGTAGCCATATGCAGATTTCAGGGGTTCAACAGGGTGTCCTTTTGACAGCCTGGCACCCTTGAAATTGCAATCTCAATTTGCGATTCTCTAATTGAGAATCGAAAATTAAGAATGTCTTCCCATTCATCCTATGAGTCGCTAGGCCCATAGGAATGAATGGGGAGGTATTCCTTAATTGCGAGTCGCAATTAACACTATGAGTGCTGCAGCATTTCCCGCTGTGCGCTGAAAATTAAAAAAAAACCCTCTTTACATGACAACGCCAGCTCGTCATAAGCACAGCGCAGGTAATGCCCATGACGAGCTGGCTTTGTCATGAGCACTAAAGGGGTTAAGGAATTTTAAGAAATCGCTATTTTTAAGCGAGTTCTTCTTGCATAGCATTTTGCTATTCCTTATTAGCAAATCGTTATTTTTTGCTAATAAGGAATCGCAAAATGGATGCTTGATGCATCTGGGGGTAACTCTGTAACAGGCGCTCAAACCCACTGAACTACCTTACCAAATTTTGGATATGGAAGCCTGCATTCAGGCCAGCATTGACGGACTTGAGTGTCCTGTCCATACTATGTGGGCCAACCTGGCCACAAAATCAACAGAGATGGCGACCTCGCAGGAAAGGGACGTAATCACTCGGCAGTGTAAAGAACATGTTATATTTATTAGCCAGGACCCTATAAAAGCAGCCTCCAGCCTTAAATAGACTTATCTGAGGAGGGAACCAGAGCATAGGTAGCACAAGGACCCGCCCCACTGTGAGATCAAGTCTCATTTAACTACTCGGTGCATTGTGGGAGCTGGAGTCCTGGTTCACTCGACGGAGCTGCCGCTCTGGGAAATAATTTATGAAAGGGAAAACAAAAAATAGAAATGGGGTGTGTTGTGCATTTTATCCATCCCCAGATCTCGCCTGAGCAGAGTCCACACGTCCTGGTAGTTGGGCCTTTGGTCATCTGCGCTCCAGCAAACAGTGCAATAGCCCGCTTTCCAAAAGCACCCTCAACCTGACATCCATGTGCTCTTCCACCTACCCCTATCGCCCCCAAACATGCAGACATCTTTGAACGTCCTGCCTGGCCACACCCTAACCCCTGGCACCACTTGTAAGGCACTCCCTTCTTGCACAGCTGTGCCGCCATAGCCGTCGAGTCTCCCAAACGCCGGGGATTGGGGAATTTAGATAACGCATCCTTTAACAATCATGGTTTATAGAACACTATATGCCATGTAGTGCTGCAGACATCAATTCCTCGGCTTCTAAGCGATTCGAATAACAAGAGTTACTAGGACCCCATGTAAACGTTCTCAGTTTCCCCACTCGGAGCCCCGGCTGCTCCCACCTCACGGTGCACCGCACACAGTCGCACTCACTCCCTCCCTCAGTCAGTCAGTCACTCACCTTGTCCAGGTGTCCGGAGGCGCCGGGGCTCACCCAGCGGAGGTCCTTCACGAACTGCCAGTAGTCCCGCTCCGAGTTGTAGGCCTGTGCGGGAGAGAGGCAGAGTTAGGCACAGCAATGGGCTGGGTGTGAGGGGAGACAGGCAGACAAGGACAGACGCACAGACTGCATTCTGGAAAGCACCACGTGCCGGCCGCGGCACGGAAACACAATCCGTGACATTTCGAGGAATGTAAACAAGGAGGACAAACAACCCCTTCTCCCCCGCGCCTGTGGCCCGTGACAACGGCGGGAGTGCACAGCGCCGACGAGGTGTGTGCTCCTGGACAGAAGGACACGTTCACCCTCGCATCCTGGGCCTGGCTCGGCTAATAACGCCCCCACCCCGCCTCATTAACACAGACAGGCCCACACTGACAGCTGAGTAGGCGGACCCACCCCCCTCGAACAGCCAGGCCCCCAGTGCTGTAAATATTGTCTCATGGTACTAGTGCGAGAAAGGAAATGTCCCCTCCGGCCAATTGGAGCAATCATCTAGGCACGGTAGCTCACTCAGGCCTCTGGGCCCCGGCGCCACTGCACCTGCTGCACCAATGGAACCGACGCCCCCGATTGCACCGAGGCAGGGGCCAGAAACCCTCAAGGGCATATGGGGAGGGTTCTCTATTTAAACACTCGTTGAAAAAAAGAACACCGGAATAATAAATTCAACAGCACATGTTCACGTAAAGTATCAAAAAGATACAAGTTCAAAAAATAACAATACATCGATGGTGTGCCTAGCAAGCCTGACCCCCCCTGCAGTGAACGTGGTGATTAACCCCACCCTTTCATAAGGTAACATAAGGTGACTGATATCAGCACAATTCACTTTTGAGCATTGGCATTTAAAATAATCTGCGCCTCTGCATGCCACTTCCCTTTACTTCTCCACTCGACCCCTTTGCAAGTAGATCTTCAGCCAATTGTTGTGAAAGAGAATACAAGCTACATGAAAGAGGCAGGGTTCAAAAATCAGAAGCCAGAGCAACAGCACAATCCGAGGACCTAGCTACCAAAAAGATAGAGTTTAGTGACTCGGAGCTGGACTGCCACAGAGGTTACAGAAGAGCTCACAGGCTGAGGCGCACCAATCTCATAGCTCCTATATGACATTAAAAACATAATGGGGGAAGTGGGTTAGCACCCTCTTCCCGAACCTTTACAACCCTGGTGAACCATCCCCCAAGGGTTTTTTCTAATGAATGAAAGGTGGGTGCTCTCCTTCTCTGAACCACTTCAGGTCTCGGGTACCCCATCCCCCGGTCTTATGTGGGCACCCCAGTGCCCACCAAGGGCACCCACAGCACACATTGTTGGGGACCATGAGAGGAGCGCAAAAATAACAGGTGATGGACAGAATGCAGAACAATGTCTTACAGTCACTCCAGTACAGAGATCTGGACCTAAATCCATCGCTTTTTTGCTCACCATGCCTTTCCAGTTTGAACCCAGCCATATGGAAATCAGTCTTGACCCTGTGCCTCATGGGAACAGTCCAGTCCGAACTGCCAAGCCAGGTGCTCCCTGGACTGGAAACAAGCATCCAAGGACCGGTTTCGGGCTTCCAGCCCTCATCAGCCTGAATAGCTTGATTCCAGTGGCATGGAGAGCACGGGACTCACGTCTGAGCATACCCGTCCCACTCGGGGTGACAAATGCAAAAAGGCATGGCTTGGCAGTTCGGGCTGGACTGGTCCCATGAGGCACAGGGTCAGACTGATTTGCATATGGCAATGTCTGAACTGGGGTGGTGTGGAGTGCAAAAAAACAATGGATTTAGGCCCAGATCTCTGTACGGGGGTGAATGTATGACATTGTTCTGCATTCTGTCCATCAACTGTGGGTTTTGACCATGAGAGGAGCCCCAATGCCTGGATGCTTTGGGAGCAGGTATTTTTCACTAATCCAGCCGGTCGGGAGCAACCGTCAATGCCATTACTAGCTCAGTTGTCATAACTGATATAAACTCTGTGGTTTCTACCACTTTTAGATACTCTGTTTTTAATCTTTTATCCAGCCCCTTTTGAAGTGTTGAGACCTTTCACGCTGCACTTTACATGAAATATGTTACGCTGCCTATCCACGCCTTTGTCATCTGTGAATGGCTTGGCGCCAATAAATTCCCTTGTTGGACCTTTAACTTGAGAACGTTGTTTTTCGGAATCTGCACACCAGCACTTTATCAATAATGATTCTGTGAGCTGCTATACAGCACATGCCACTATCACCTAAGATGCTATAACTGTTATGAACTCTGTGGCTTCTGTTTGATATGGACATTCAAAATGGGAAGCCACCAGGTGGGATAATATCCGAGCGGCATTGGGAACCCGTGATTTTAGGTCATTCTGGATTCTTGAGCGAGTTGGGTCGGCCGAGGGGAAGTCTGCCATCATTCCTAATCTTAGTGAAGACGCTTGGCTCGATCACTTTAGGCCCCTGTATTCATCTGGCCATAGTGATCACCATGAGGAGGCCGTAATGCAAACCTGCCCCCCAGAATTGGCTTTCCCGGAAGTCCAGGCCCCGGTCTGCCCACCTTGTTTTGTCCATGAAGTCCGGCTGGCCCTTGGAAGTCTGAAATTAGGGAAAGCCCCGGGCTTGGATAGGATCCCTGGAGACCTCTACTGTAGCGAACAAAAGGTCTGGGCCCCCTATATCTGTGTTTACTTCAATGCCATCTTTCAGGGTTTGGAGATCCTTGAAACCTGGTTGGGAGCCGAAATAAACCCCATTCACAAGAAAGCTTCCCCCCTCGACCCGGGCAACTACCGCCCCATAAGTTTGATCGATGTCCTCCAGAAATTTTTGCCTGCCTTTTGTTATCAAGGTTGCAGAGTTGGATAGATGACCAACACATCCTAACCTCCCTTCAGAAGGGCTTTCGTGCAAAGGTTTCCACCATAAACCAACTGTTTTGACTACAGTTGGTCTACTGGAAGACTGTCACTATTGGAGCGGGCAGTTTGTTTTTGATTTTTGTGGACCTTCGGTCCGCGTTTGACCTGGTCCATAGGGATAAGCTGTGGGCCCTTCTCCTGGGGATGGGTGCGCCACCCTATCTGTGCCACCTACTTAAACGATTGCACCAGGGCACATACGCTAGGGTGAGGTATGGGAGGAGTGGGGATTTGTCAGCCCCTTTTCCGGTCGAGAGGGGAGTAAGACAGGGGTGAGTCTTGGCTCCTACCCTCTTCTCCCTTTTTCTTAATGGGCTAATAGACCATCTCTCGGGAGCGAAAGATCTGGACTCTCAGAGTTTAGCGGGGAGACGGATACCTGCCCTAATGTTCCCCGACGATACTCTCCTGGTGTCAAAATCGTCAGGGGGTATACAGCGCACATTAGAGGCATTTTGCTCCTTCTGTCATTTGAGAAATCTGGAGATTAACATCTCCAAAACAAAGTTCATGGTCTACAATAACAAATTGGCCAATTGCCCACGACCGCATATGAACGGAACGGTGCTGGACAGAGTGTCCACCGTTGAGTACCTGGGGGTTACACTCAATGACCAGGTGGATTGGGGGTCCCACAAGGCTAGGGCCAACCTACAGTTGGCACAATCATCGGGCGGGATCTTAAAGGTTTTTAATGACACCTCATTGAAACTTCTTAGCCCGCCTCTCGAGATCTATAAGGCCCAGGCAAGAGGGGGTGCGCTTTATGGCATAGAGCTTTGGGGCCATACATCAGCCGCCCCTCTGATGCTATTAGGCGCCTCCTCGGTTTGCCTATGAGCTCGCCCTTGATTCTGATGCGGTTGGATCTGGGCTTGGCACCTATCCAGGAGATCGTAGCAAATCACCCTCTCCTGTATTGGAGGTGTCTTTGGGCGACCCCTGAGCTTTCGAGCGATAGGGAGGACCTGAGAGACATCCTGCGGAGAGGGACTGCGGGGAAAATTCCCTGGTTGGATTGTATCTAGTACCTCTGTCATGCATTAGGTAGAGGAGATTTGTGGTCGTCTCCCCAAGACTCCTGCCCATTGCTTTTCAAATAATTACTGAATCTCGCTCTAAGGAGGTACCGTCTGGAGTCTACAACAAGTAATCCCTCGATGGGCAGGTTAACGGATACTTTTTTGAATATCAGGGCTTATCCCCTCTTTGAAGTCCTTCTGGATGATATCCAGCCATCCTTGGCTAAGAAACTCTTTATCCAGTTCAGACACAGTTCATTGCCACTGAGGGCGGTAATGCACAAATGGCGGAACGCCCCCTCAACGGCGAGTACTTGCCCGGGGTGTTCGAGCGGCAGAGAGACAGATCTGCACGTTCTTCTCTTCTGCTCCACCTACGCCAGGGCAAGGGAGAAATGGATTTTGCAGCTATGTAGGGCTAGGGGCTTTAGGGATTACAGGGAGGTTTTTAGGATTCTCAAATACGACACTACCCCCCTGATAGTGTTTGCCACAGCAAGATTCCTCCAATCTATGTGGTACACGAGATGTGCAATACTAAAGCTGGAAGCCCATACCTCGCTCTAAGGGGTACCTTTTTTTTTTTTTTTAGGAGGTGCTACACTTTTTATACAATTTTTACACAATTTTAGATACTTTTATAAACTGACATTTTGGTGTTTTAACCAATGTTTTTAATATCTGCAGGAACTATTTACATGAGACTTTAACATAGTATTACCAGTTTCATTGTGTTATCTTGCTGTGCTTATTTGTGTATGGAAGGCCTTTTTATGGTATGTTACCGAAATAAAGTACTTTGACTGACATTCAAAACACAATACAAGCGATCGATCAATGCTTTATTGTTTAAGTTAATAAAAACCATAACAATATCCTTACAAAAAATAAAATTAAAAAAATGTTCTATTCTTGTTGTTGTTTTTATGGATGTGTCTAATCTGAAATAAACATAATTTGACTGACTGAAAATCTTTATGTGCGGTGGTCAATATGGAGTGTTTGAATTATGCTGCCCTTCCTTGTGAGCGCTGCAACACTACGAAACCAAAACAGTCAAAAGATGCTTGCACCAGCTTCACTGGACAGAAAGAGATAGACATCAGAACCACTGCAAGTAGTACCTTATCGTGAGAAAGTCCATGGTGGAGGATGTTGTTCATGTCCCTGCAAAGCCGCTCCAGCCCGCCATATTTTACCCAGATGTTGGGGTTGTTGGTGGAGACCAGCCCTTCCACTGTGGTCTTCAGACTGCCCAGCAGCTTCCAGTGCTCTGCCCTGTGATGAAGGAGGACATGGGTCATTATTTAACAACAGATCTCATTTCTATGTTCTGTGCAGAATTCTTCTGAGATATTGAAGTGCTCATCTATGCGCAACCAAGTTTCACTTCATGACCGGGCAGCAGATAATCAGGAGGCAAAGGAGAGCTGAGGCCGAGGTCTGAAAGAGGAAGCCAGGTGGAAAGGTTTGAGAAATTCTCCAGTTTGTGTGTTCAACAAACATTTATCTTACGAGGAATCCGCTCTTTACTGACCATCATCTGACTCCACCTTCAGGGCCAATGATTACATTCATTCACAATAATGATTAACTGGGAACAGAATGCCCTGTGCAGCTAAGACAAACCACTAGGCACCCAGCCTCCATCAAATAACCAAGTCTTGCTGAAATCACTCACACAAACACCCATCAACAGCACAATACCACTGCAATAACTATCAATCAAGAGATTCAAAGAGTAAATGCCAACCCTCTTTCTCCACCACATAGTCAATTTATTCTCTGGTCACCAGGGAAATGCGTCAATTATAGGTATAGCAGGCCAAGCAAAGGTTACGTCATAGGGATAGATGGCTAACATTTCATAAACACCAAAGTTAACACTTTTTTGCATCAATACCTATTGATGATGGTACTGTGCTGAAAGACAAACACTCACAAGATGACTTTCTTTCCACTGACACATTGACCAGAGCAGGAGAGGGGTGTTAAGTTTCCTAGCTATGAAATGAGCTGCATAAATTAACCTATGTATTAGAAATGACTTATCCAACAGAACTATCATAAAATCAATGGATAATATACCACTTAATAAGCAGTCAAAAGCACATCGAAAAAAAACCGGAACTTTCCATAATACCAGGCAGGCTGAAGAGCATAAAGAGAGCATAACAACAGCAGAGAAGTCCTACCACACTCAAGGATTTAAGCCTATCCTTTCCTGACCAATATGAAAGAAGAATGTTCCAGACCGGTCAACAGCTTGTAAATAATGTCTTATTTAATGAGAATGGAGATATATCCAATACGGTCTAAATAAACCATGAAAGTGTCTGAGCTCACCGGGATGGCACTCAGATGGATAGAGTCCTTTCTCACCGGACGCACGTTCCAGGTCTGGGACGGCGAATTCCACTCGTCCACACTTCCACTCACCAGCGGGGTTCCTCAGGGCTCCTCCCTGAGCCCCACACTTTTTAATGTGTACATGGCCCCCCTGGAAGATGTGGTAACACCATTCGGGATAAAAATCGTGAGTTACGCTGACGACACACAATTGGTCGTCTCCCTCTCCCAACTTGACGACCACCCAGACAAATTACCAAACTGTCTCACCGAAATCCACGGGTGGATGTGTGAATCGTCATTGAAACTCAACGGTTCCAAAACCGAGGTGATGCTCATGGGCAAACAATGGGCTACCATCCCCCCGGCAATATGGCCAGACGTGTTCGGGGAAATCCCCACCCCGAAACACGAAATCAAGACCCTCGGAGTCTGGCTAGAACCCGACCTCTCAATGAAGACCCAAGCGGCCAAAACCGCCGGAAACTGTCTTGGGCTTCTGCGAACTATTCGCAAAATTCTCCCCCTCCTACTGCCCGTGTCCAGGAAACTACTAGTACAGGGCCTCATATTGTCACGGCTAGACTACAGCAATTTGGTCTACCTAGGTGCGCCGGAAGCCACCTTAGCAAGACTGCAAAGAACCCAGAACGCTGCAGCCCGCCTAATCATGAGTGTACCTCCTAGAGTATCCGCCAAACCCGCCATTAAGGCGCTGCACTGGCTGCCAGTCCGCCAAAGGGTAGAGTTTAAGGCCATGTGCACGGCCCATAAACTAATCAATGGATCGGGACCTGCGATTCTCAGCGGTCTGGTCACCCCCTACATTGCACCAAGGGCCCTACGGTCTGAGAACGAGCACCTGGCCAACATCCCTAAATTCAAGAGAACACGTACTGGAGGCCGACGTTTCTCTGTCAAAGCGTCCGCTGGTTGGAACTCTCTCCCACGCTCCCTCAGACTGGAGCCCAACCACCTGACATTCAGGAAAAAACTCAAAACCCTTTTGTTCCCTAAATAAACCCTCCACCTCTCTCCCCCTCAGTAGGACTCAATGTTAACAGCGCGGGGATGCCCTCGGGTCACCAGGCGCTATACAAATTGCTAAATAAATAAATAAATAATAAATCTACCTCTCGATGCCCAAGTCAATTGATCACTCCTTAGCGAAGATCACGATCCAATGGAGGATATGACGAATAAGAAGGCAGCAGAAAGGTTTCCAGTGATAATCCATGTCCCTTGTCGTCATAACTGGAGTGCCCATACTTAGATGATCTGAATAACTCTATGGCCGATACCCAACGCAGGGTAAATCTGCATATGTTAAAGCAAGGGCATTCATTGAATTCCATATTCCATCCCAGTTTCTTAGAATGATTTGCAACCACTGCTTACTCTAAAAATATTAACTCATATATTAAACATCCCACTAATTTCCAGATGTCAAGGAGTGATTTATTAATGAGTAATGGTAGGTTAAGTGCCAGAAACACAGGGGGGGGGCGGGGGGGAGTGAAACCTAGCTTTATTTCTCAACAACGTTGTATATTATACCAACAAAACATTCAAAGACTAACAAATGGTAGGGTATTCTATATTGAACCGTAGACAAGGTTCAAGGAAAAAGAAAAGTAAATATGATCAAGTCAAATATGGATATACATTCCAACTCTGCATTTTAAAATGAGAAATAGTAAATTAAATTGCCCATCATTTGATAGGTCAATTGAACAGCAAGAGGATCCTTGCACATCAAGGAGTCCTAGCTGCTCAACCACAGATAAAGCCAAGCTTCAGATTTTATTGCCACCCTTATTAGGTTTTCAGATCCTAGGAGATAAAAAAACGCAATGGTCAATGTGAATCTTTTGAAGATTCATCAGTTAAACAAGTAAATTGGTTTAGGCAGGCTATTCACCTTAATATTTGTCCACCCTAAAATCATAACTGGAATATAATTCAGTTTTAAGAGATTAGCGCAAACACTCTATACTTTAGCTAATTAGCAAAGCGGCTCTGTAGTGCACAGTCGAACAATACATGTGGCCCCAAATACCATATTCTTAACCACCACAAAACTGTTCCCTTCAGGCGTTGCCCTTTCCTGGTACCACTAGTTTTCTTAATTTTCGAAGAAGTAGACAGATCCAGATGAGTTTTCATGAAATGAGTTGCCCGACAGTGCTACCAAGACCACAATAATATCACTGCTTCATAAAAGTTATTTACATGTGTCAGCTTCAGTGTAATTTTTTCTGGAGCTACATTATCTTTTGAGGACTTACTTCTAAAGAGAATTAGAACCTGATGCTGGAATGAGATGAACTTTATGCCGAAAGCTAGAAATACATAAATACCTGTACAGCACGTGCTGATAATGCTACCAAAGGAAAGTCCAAATCTCATTGTAAGATGCACGTACAGCTATGCCAGTCACTATCAAAATTCTAATAATCTAGATAAATTTTCGGGCTGCACCCTCATTCGTGAATGTCTTTCTAGAATACATGATCGTACTGTAGTGATCAGGCATTATCCCAAATTCCGATCTATTTTTTCCTACATCTCTTCCCTCCAAAAATCAGTTTTTAAGTGTTAACTCCCAGACTTTTCTCTCTCAAGTGTTCCACCTTCGTGCTAGATGTTGTCTGGCCAGATCAGGATAAAAGCGTAGGGAGTGTCAAGAACTTCTCATAAATTTATAACGCAGACCTTCAGCTGATATCCATAAAACTTAAAATAATTTAATCTGCAATTTTTTTGTGGATGTTCAACTTCTTCAAGAATTAGTTTTACTTCCCTTATTGGCGAGTCTGGTTCCTTTGTAGCGCGAGTATGGCTGAGCTCAAAAGCAATTAGGATCTGAAAGTATTTGATTGTGCTAAACTAGTCTGACGGCACAAGTTTCACTAATAAAGTAATATGTAGAAAGTGAACATTAGGTGCAAAGAAAGAGTTTGCGCTGGGTTTTGACTTCGATTTTGTGTCCAACTTAGTTGTATTGCTACTTAGTATGTAATGGGAAACATCTGCCAGACCCTACCGCATGGTGTATACCCTAATAGGGTTGAATAGCACTTTCGGAAAATGAAGAGAATCAACTTTGACTGGGTCTTCCAGTGAACAGTATTGAAATGCCACTGTAGATTCCGTCGGTGGAGACATTTATTTGCCTGTTCAAATTTAGGATGGTTCGATCATTTGTTGTCACATGGACATAATTCAGGTTACTGCTGGCTAATTTCCTATGATGTATAAAAAGTGTCATTTATTTTAATTGAGTTTTGCCACATAGAGTGTTGAGAAATCAGCCCATGAACGGTGAAATGTGTTTTGGATGGAACTTTGGATTTCCCAAAAAATGTTATGCAATTTGTGTCAATGGTGCAAGTTATTAATCTCTTTAAGAATTGGTCAAATGTGGTATTATCCATCAATCTATGGTTTAATATTGTATACGACCATTGACCTTGGATATTAAATGACAAACAATAACTATATTTTTGTAAATCAATGTATAAATAATTACATAAAAAATCGGTTTTGTTATTGGCAGTCAGTCAGTCAAAAATAACTTTATTTGGTTTTCACAAACCATAAAGCATATAAAACACATTTCATTTAAAAAACTTTTTCAGTTCTTAAAATTCCACATACTTCCTTTGTGGCACCAAGCCTTCAGTCTTTGCCCACATTTATAAGTAAGTTTTTTACCGCTATCATAAATTTTACCCCCCTGCATATTAAAATGTTTGATGCGGCACCCAGCCAACTTGTCGCCGCCTGTCTGCAGGTGCGGATATTTAAATCATTAAAAACTGTTCTCAGCAGCTTTCTTCTTTCTGATTTCACAGTTTCACAGACACACAGCAAGTGGCTCAGAGTTTCAGTGTGATAGCCACATAAACGACATGCCATTGTTTGATGCTTGTTTTTCCAGGAGGCGCCAAGTCTAATGAACAAAGATCTCCAAATATGTATGCCATGAATCTCCTTTTTAAAGACAATCGGAAATGAGCTGCTAGATAGGGTTGTGGTCTTAGCCGTGTGTAAGAATTTATTATGACCCATGCGTGGCGGCGTCTTAGTAATCCCCTTTTATCCTCCACGAAAGATAATGCTTTTTCTTTGTTATTGCAAGCTTTTTTTGTTATTGGGTTCCTCAAATTTCAGTTTAAAAAAAACAACATAAAAACGTATATAAAGTCACAGGACTATGGGTTGCCATAAGCAGAGCTGGGTTCCCTTTCTTCACTGCAGAGGAATCCGGGTTGACTCTGTTTTCATTCTTTGAGAGCACCTTGTTCCTTAAGATGGCCGACTCAAACCGGTCTATCCGTGCTCTGTCAGAGCCCCAAGCAGACGCCTTGTGTCGTCTTTAGTTTCTAAGTCATACCTCGGTCCCAAAAAGAAGAGTACGTCACTGAAAGGATGGTGAAGATGCAGGTTGTCACACTGAGTGAAGGAGACCACCCTGTACAGCTCTGTAGGTAAAGGGAATACCTAACACCGAACATGTGACACACACGAGAGATGCCACTGGCACAATCTAGAGTGATTGGCAGTGCCAGAATTTATTTTCCATACCAAAGACTACAACGACCTAACTCAGTAATGGCCATGGTTTGTCTAGTCTCAGGGCCCAGGCACTGGCACAGTTCAAGCAGGCAAAAAAACTAAATTATAAAAGGATTGCCGAACTGACAAAAATACACTGATAAAGCCAACAGGCCACCTTGTGATGGTCTTTTTCTTAAGCCTTATGAAGAAACAATAAAAGATGGTCACCAAGTGCTTGGCAGCCGCCGTGTAATGATTTTGTAGAGGTTTATGAACACTATTACAAGATGGCTACCATGCACGCACATGCTGAGCAGCCATACGGATATGTTTTTTTCAGTGTAGATTGCTGGGTGACACTTTGTCAATGCTTATGATGCACTTCAAAAAGCATTGGGAAAGTCAAATCCAGAAGCAGATGGTGGCAGGGACTACAACCTGCGTAGGGGAGTGGAGTGTGGTCAAAAAGACAATGAGGAAATGAAGGGGGAATTGGGGAGAGGTTACCACGGGGGACTACTTAAAATCCCTGGCAATGCAAGCAAATTTCACAATGTGACATGTCTTCAAGGACAGCCAATCCATGGCAACACTTAAACAAGCATTTGCAATGCAATAGGTCTCGCATTTATGAAATATTGGCATTGTAAATTACTATGATTTTTGTGTTGTTTTTGAAACAGATAAAAGGCACAGTCATTTACAATGCCAATAGATTAAACTCTCGCAAATGCAAGACCTATTGCATTGCAAATATGTGCTATAAAATAAAAATAGTCTTAGGAAAGAGCGGGTCAACAAAAGTGTTTGAGAAAATAGTGCGCGGAGCCTGTATTTAAAGCCTACCCAGCAACAACAGACTCACCAGTGGGTGTCACCATGGAAAGTTACGAATTGAGACAAGGAGGGTACTAACTAGGATGCTTGTTTACGGTCCAGGGAGAACCTGTCTTGGCAGTTCGGGTTGGACTGTTCCCATGAGGCACAGAATCAAGACTGATTTCCATATGGCTGGGTCCAAACTGGGGTGGCATGGTGAGCAAAAGAATGATGGATTTAACCAAGAACTCTTGACTGGGGTGAATGTTTTTATTTGTTCTGCATTCCGTCCACCAATTGTGTGTCTTCTGACGGCTAAGATAACTGCCTTTCCTCTAAAGTTTGCTCCCAGAAGCGGCCTTTTACCTGAAATAGGGACAGTCCTTGGTGGCTGATAATAACTTTGAAATAAGAGCCGATCAATTATTTATTTAGTGGCTCTAGTTAGGTTATTCCTGAGAAACTGCACTTGTAGAGGCCTATAGGGCCTTTCTATGCACTCATTGCATTAGTCAATCCATTTTGAAGTGTTTCAAGACACACAAACTAGGAGCAGAGACCGGAAGGTATAGATGTTAAGCGTTGGTACTTTTTAGGTCTGCCTTTTTCACTACACTTGCTTTGAGAGGTGGGTAACGCGAGTACACATGAGCACACTACCACAGTCTAGTTCTGACTTGCTTATGTGTAGAAAAATACAAACGGTCACATATCTCTGTGATAATACATTTGATGCAGGGATTCTGCTGAGGAACAGAACTATGATTGGGACCATAGAACATCAGCTTATAGGGACTGAGTCACCATACCTATATCTCAGTATCCACGAGACAGAGTCCGAATAGCTATAGCGTCTCTCTTTCTCTCCTAACCTTTCCAGAGAAACAAGTGACTTGGCACCCCAGAACACAACACTGTCTACCCTCTCATGGATCACGGTCACAGGACAAACCCTATCATTCTCTCACTCGTACTTGTCCACAATAAGATAAACAAGTAGCACAAAGGAAGTGTATAATATTTAAACTATTGTGCTCCAATATTCACTATTTGTGCCACAATTAGAAAGCAAACTTATATCAAATATCATTAGCATGGATAAACCATAGACCATAAAAAGCCCAGTCTTATAAAACAGCTTAGCCTAAACCCCCACCACCCCCCTTTACTACTGAGTCTAAATGATTATATATTTTAGAACTCTGGGATTAGTGGCGGGCCCCGCACCTTACCGTAGCTCTCTGAACATCCACCTATGTATGCTGACACAGCACTTTTGCTTCAGGGCCTTTGCTCAGTGTATGTTTTTTCAAAACCCTTGTCCTCTGCTATATGACAAGAAGTGTGTGTTTGTAAACAGCGGCTGCACTTTGTTATGTCTAGGTGCTAGTGTCTGACCAGAGAGAATAACAAGGGGCATTGTTGTTTGACCTTGTCTGGTGTGCTCAGACTAAATCTCAAGAAATTAATAAAATATGAAAACATGTGCAGGTTCTGTTTGAAAATACAATGTGGCACAAAACAAGTGTGTTATGTAGTAACATGTGCAAAAAGGAAAGTGGCCTACAGTGCGCACTGTTAGGCTAAAATAGGGAACACTGCAATGGACTACCTAAGAAATACATGAAAAATTGAGCCTTTCTACACCTAGGTGATGCACCTAGTGAAGCTGCATTAAATGGGCATGTGGTTATAAAGTAGCTGCACAAATGGCCCCTGATGACTGAACACATCCAAAAGGTGTTCGTTTTTATTTTTAACCCATCTGAACATTACTGCAGAAGACTCTGTACCGGGTGTTAGCAAACGAAAGGAGTGAGGAAATAATTGGCTTTCTGTAGGTTCACCCTGAATTTTTGCCCCATTTTGACTTCTAAGCACTGTGATAAATTCTTTGTTTGATTATTTAAAATCTTACAATATTTCCAGTACAAAGACATATTCAATAAATACAATACAATAAAAGCAATTATATCCTAAAAGATTTCTTTAAAATTATTCATAAAAGCATTTTTTCTAATTTATTCTCCCAGTTTTGTAGATGCTATTTTTAAGAATTTTACAAAGGCAGCATTCATGACTATATCATCCGAATGAAGACAGACTTTCAATGCCTGTCTTCATGTCCTTGTTCCACGCATATTAAAGTGAGGTTTATGTATTGCGCATCTTTCATTACGGAGTCCGGGACAGATACATACGAGGTGGACAATAGTCTCTTCTCCACCTTTGCAAAGTCTACACAATGTGCTGCTGTTGATTTTTTTCCACGGCGGGGCGTGACTAAGGCCTGGTAGAATTCCAAATCTTGCTCTCAAAAGACATTGTTTACTTTTTTCAGATCAAGGTATCTCCAAGTATTCCTGTACTTTCTTTTTAGGTCTCGCCTGTCGATGCGCATGCGCATCGAGCAAGCGAGACTATGGGGGCTTATCCACTCTTTATCCACTGCAAGGAATCGTGGCGATTCCTTGCAGTGCCCGTGACTTTTAAGCTCAATGCGCATGCGCATTGAGCTTAAAAGCGCGTGCACGTCCGTCTTGTTTTACCCGCTCCGCCCCCTCCCCTTCCCGCCGTGTCGCATTTCTCATCCCCCCTCCCCTCTCCTCCGTCCGTCCGTCTTGTTTGTTTAATTTAACCCGCTCCGCCCCCTCCCCTTGCCGCCGTGTCGCATTTCTCCTCCCCCCTCCCCTCTCTTCCCTCCGTCTCGTTTGTTTATTTTACCCGCTCCGCCCCCTCCCCTGCCCGCTGTGTCGCATTTTTTTTTAAATCCCCACTTCCCCCCTACCCCCCATCAATGCCAACACTGACGCCGTGCTAAAGCCCGCTCTCCCTCCATTTACTGGCCTTTAGCAGCCTGTGGCAGCAGAGGATATGTAAAAGCAAGGGCAAGTATAATAAGCTAGTATTGTAATGTTGTCCGTGTGATCTCTTACCCTGCATTCCAGTCACTACATCTAGCTTACCTTTTACTGCCACTAGTTCTTCTGCATGGATTGTATAGTCATACGGCGTATTGAGCTGGCAAACAGAGAAACCATGCCATGACATAGTATCATCTGATACAAAGAGCGCGTTAGGAGGTGGAATTTTGATGACAAAATACCATCACAGCTTTACTTCGGTCTCTCCCCTCGGCCAATGTCACCATACTTGGGAAATGTATACTCTGAAATATCGTGTACTATAATGTTACGGTCTCACCCATCCCTCAACAAATAATAATTTTACCGTCGTCAGATGTACACAACACATTAAAGAACAGGGCGGGGTCAAGGTGTTATCAGAAATAGAGCGCCCTAGGGCAGAAAAGAACACCCTTTCAACCCAATGTCCGTAACCCTGCTCCAAATAGCATAGAGTATCCCTCCCGCCGATTGGTTCAGTCACCCGCCCGTCAAGTTTAGCTCTCCTCACCCGAAAGCCCCGCGGCCCACTACCCGGATCCGCTCGTACTTCTCCATTTCTAGGAACAAACTTCCATCGTCTCCTTGGTAACGCTTCCGGGCTAGAGATTGCCGTCATAGACACAAAAGACAGACTCACATGAACCATGGAGCGAGGTGCCGTGGTCAGAGAAGAGAGACTTTCTTTAGAGTAGCGATCGAATGGCGTTTTTATTTATTTATTTAATGCGACTTTTATAGCGCGAACATTACCCTCAACCCCTCACCCTCAACCCCTCACTCACCCACACTCTCACTCATCCTCACTCACCCTCAACCCCTCACCCTCACTCACCCTCACCCTCACTCACCCTCAAACCCTCACCCTCAACCCCTCACTCACCCTCACTCACCCTCACTCAGCCTCAACTACTCCCCCTCACCCTCACTCACCCAAAACCCCTCACCCTCACTCACCCTCACCCTCAACACCTCACTCACCCTCACTCACCCTCACCCTCACTCACCCTCAACACCTCACTCACCCTCACTCACCCTCACCCTCACCCTCAACACCTCACCCTCAACCCCTCACCCTCACTCACCCTCACTCACCCTCACTCACCCTCACTCACCCTCGCTCACCCTCACCCTCAACCCCTCACCCTCACTCACCCTCACCCACACTCACCCTCACCCTCACACAGTGCAATAGTTCTCAGACCATTTCAGTTAGAGCTTTTAGAAATGTTTATGGCTTTTTTTTATTTGTAATACTTTAGCATTGGCTACAGGAAACAAAAATGCTAAACATTTACAAAAAAACCCCATAAACAATTCTAAAAGCACTAACTCTAATGGTGCGAGACCTATTGCATTTCCAATGCTTGTTTTCATATCCATTTATTACGGACCACAAATGTTTTCTTTTAGCCCGAGTATCTTTGTCGTTTACAAGTGATAAGTGGTTTGTTGTTCGGTTTACTATTTTTTTAAAGGATCCATTGTTTATCGTATTATTCCAGATTGGCGTTAGTGCAAACTCTTCTAATGCATCATTGAGATATTTACATGCAACTGATCTCGTGTTCTTATTTATTTATTGCCAAAGTAGCTGAGATATATGAATATCATGGTCATTTTTGAGCCTATACCATGTTTTGATAAATGGCCTTTTCTTGCAAAAACTTGATTGTTTAACCCGAACTCCAGTCTAATTTGTGCTGGGGAAGCATTATTTGGGAGATAGAAGATAGTTTTATATGTTTTGGAAAGGACCTTGTTTATCACTTCTGCATCGGTCCCCATTAATGCCTCACTGCCATATGTTATTGTTGAGAGCAATTTAGCCCCTATAATTTTCAGAAGTGGCCGATAGGTCAGATTTCCGAGTGATTTCTGTGCTATCTTGAATGCTGCAGTTAGTGAGTTAGCTTTTCTTTGTATGTCTAGTTTTTGTAGTTGATAGTTTCCTTTCTGGTCAAATAGTACACCCAAATACTTGTACACTTCAATTTGTTCCAGTTGGGTATTTTCCATATACCATTTATTTTTTTGTCTCAGTTTTATGTTCCTGGTGACAACCATAATTTTTGTTTTGGTTTCATTTATTACCATTCCATTTTCCTGAGCATACAAAACCGTTCTGGTAATTAGGCACCGAAGACCGATTTTAGTATGGCTTAGAAGGATGGCGTCATCTGCGTACATTAGGTTAGATATCAATTTATCCCCTAACTTCGGAGGATGTGCATTAAGTTCATCAAGGTTCCCCGATATATCTCCTAGGAATAGGTTAAAAAGGAGGGGGGCCAACACACATCCCTGCTTTGCTGGAATCTCCTTTGTTAATGATCGGCAGTCCCCCATCCTTACTCTGACCCAGGTTTTACTGTGTACCAATTGAATCAGTCTTAACAGTTCAATTGGAATGTCTTTTTCAATAAGTTTTTTCCACAATAAATTCCTTTGCACGCAGTCAAAAGCAGATTTAAAATCTACAAAGCACAGATACAAGGGCTGTTTTACTCTGAGCGATTTTTCAATTATTAGTGATAACGCCATGATGTTTGCCATTGTTCCAAGCCCCTTAATAAAACCAGTTTGAATTAATGGCAAGATCTTGTTATCTGTTACCCATTCATTTAATTTAATTAGTAGTACTCCTGCAAACAGCTTAGCATCTGTATCTTGTAGAGTGATGAGTCTGTAGTTCTCTGCAAGTGCCCAATTGCCTTTCTTGAATATGGGGTAAATTAGAGATCCTCGCCAGGACTCTGGAATGTTGCCTGTCTCTATAACTTTTTTGAATACCTTTTCCAAATAGCTCGACCAAAAGTCTGGGTTTTCTTTAAAGAGGGCAAATGGTATCCCATTGGGGCCGGGTGCACCATCTTTCTGCTTCTTTATTAGGTTTTACTAATTGTTCTTTTGAGATTACGAATTGTTCTTGCATCTCATCACTTTTTGTAGAGCTCTCTTGTATCTTCGCAACGATTTTTGTAGCTCCCTTACTGTTTAGATGCTTTTCAAGAAAAGTAGCCCATTCTTGCTCCGTTCAAGTTGATGAAACTACCAATTTGTTCGGCCGTATTAATTTATTTATAATTTTCAAAATTCTCTTGCATTTGCTTGTTTGCTTGCATGAAATAATTTGGACCACATTCCCTGTTTAGCTTGGTATTTCTCATTCCATATTAGCTTCTTCAGGGATTGATTTAATGCTTTTAAATTGTTCAAGATATCATCATTAGTTGCTGTGGTTTTTATTGGTCTTCTTATTCTGTTTCGGTCTCTTTTTAACTTCGCTATTGTATACGGAAGATTCATATAGGAGTCCTTTCCTTCTTCTTTCCATTTTACATTCCTTTTGTTGGGGTTAACCTGGGTTTGGGGTTTCACTATTTTCTTAGTGAATTCCACCCACTGTTCAACTGCTGTTTGTCGTATTTTCAGTAAAGCAGCTCTTTATAATGTTCTCAACTTTTTCATTCATACTATCCTTATTCAGATTAGTCCAAATTAGTTTTTTATAGTTTATTGTTCCAGTATACCCAGGCACAGTATGGTACTCTTGGTTAATATTGTGTCTAATGTTGGTTGTTATTGACTGCTGGCAATGATCACTATCTCCAACTTTAACTAATCTGTAAGAGTTTATGTTTTGAAATATGTTGAGTGAAACCATTGTATAAATCGATCCTAGTGCTTGCATCATGTGCGATATACGTGTATGCGGGGGGTGTATCCTCCTTAAATCGGCCGTTAAGGACTCGCAATCCCAATGCTTCTATATCCTTAATGAATGTTATACCAATTTGATTTCGTGCCTGGTTAGTCGTGACTCCTTGATAGTCCTGTTGCGGAATTGACCATTGAAGGTCTTGTGATTGTGAGATATCATCCCTTATGAACGGTATTAGTAAATTAAGGTTAAAATCCCCAGTCATCACATAATCCACTAATGGGTTTTCTAGGATTTGTTCCCATAATATAGTGTTACGGGTTGCACATATGGTTGCTCTACTTGTTTTTGTTGGATTGAGATATACGTTGATCATAATTAATGACGTTTCCTTTTGGTCTGCATTTTTATATTTCAGTCTGACTATAAGTATGTTTTTACTGTGTGTTACAAGTTGCTCATGTTCAGCTTGTATGCTACTGGAAATAAAAGTTGCTAACCCCCCCCACTCGGGCGTCCATACCTATGAATTTTACTTGCGTTTTCATAGTATCCTACATAACCCTCCAATACAAAAGGGTGTGCTTCCCAGGTTTCCTGGACGAATAAGATGTGACAGGGTAGAGGAATAGACCTTATTTGTGCATTGGAGAGCTTTGTCCCTACTCAGTTTATGTTCCATGAACACATTCTCAGCTCAGTTACTTTTGTTTGGGGGACTGCAATGTTATTCCTTCATTGTTCTATATTACTATGCAGAGCCTGTACAATCCATTTTTCATTTATTCGTGAAGTTGTTTCTGTTGTGGAAGGTGGTGATGCCACTCTTGATGTACTAATGGATCTTCCCCGGGCATTCCTTAACACTGTTCCTTTTTTTTTGGTGTTTTTTTCTTTCTGGACCAGATTGGTCTCATTAATAAATGGAGTAGGATAGACTTTCGGCTCCTGTTTTGTTATAAATATTCCCCAGGCCTTAAATGTTGAAAACTCTTAGTATTTGCTCTGCTATTGACATAGATTTTAATGTGACCAGTGTCACTTCTTGGGTACTATTCTTGTCGGAAATTAATTCAATAGAATTAATATCATCGTTCTTGATGTTGTCTAAAGCTGGAATTGATTTAAATAATCTAAGGATGTTCCCTCTATTCAATGTGTCATATCTACCTCTGGATTCATATTTAAATATGAGCTGTATTTTCTCAACTGTCAGTTGGTTTTCTTTGTGCGAGGCTTCCGTTATGTGATTTGTTCTGTATCTAATTAATTTTTCTCCTTCCCGTTTTTCAATTACCAGATGGTCCCTGTACGCAGATTTGATTTTAGGCTCTACTGTTCTTTCTATACTCAATCTTCCTACATCATTCTTATTGACTTCCAAACCTGATTCTGTGTTCACATTGTGGTGCTGATATTGTTGCTCACTTGATTTTATTGTTATTTTTAATGGCATACTGTTAATCATTCCATTCATCTGATCGTATTTTAAATTATCCTCCTGGATTTCATCTTCTTCCTGTATTTTTTCTGTAATCAGTGGTAAATTAGTTGTAGTTATTTGGTTTTGTTTTATCGCTTCTTGTCCTTTTTTGGCCTCTTTTTTAGTTGCTTGTTCCAATAATGGTTGTTGTACGAATATTGGGAATACTTTTTTAGGCTCATTTTTAGTTGTTAGAGAAGTTTTTTCTTCAGTTGATTTTTCTCCTTTCAATCCATCATTTTTTATTGTACTATCAATTTTTGTTGACTCCTCATACTTATAATAGTTAGGCTTTTGATTTTTCCTTGCTTTGCGTAGTTTTTTACTTTGTCTTTTTGACATAATATAACCGTTTGAGTCTTGTTCTTTACAATCATAATTTACCCTTGTTGCTATACTAGTTGTTTCCTCTTGTGTTTCATCCCTTTGTTGGGTTTCTATTGACAAGTCTTTCATCCTGTACATTTTCTTTTTTCTGGGACATCCTCAATGTTATTTCTTCCTTATCCACTATTGACGTGGAATTCTTTTCTTCCTTTTTTGCTATTTCCGTCTCTTCCCATTTATATTTCATTATGTTCACTTCCTGGCCATTTTCTTTTTTTATAGCTTTTTTGTGTCTTCTATTATGGTATGCAAAACATTGGGTATTGCTACAAGCTTATCCATAAGTGGGATGCAAAT
Source organism: Lissotriton vulgaris (assembly GCF_964263255.1). NCBI lineage: Eukaryota > Metazoa > Chordata > Amphibia > Caudata > Salamandridae > Lissotriton > Lissotriton vulgaris. The sequence continues at coordinate 1,076,179,967 of NC_141699.1, read as the reverse complement.
ACATTCAATGTCTGTTTTTTGTTTATCATTTTGGACTCTGATTATCAGATTGTTTAACTGTGCAAGTTTGTCATCTATCCCTGTAACTGCATTTGCCATCATTGTAAGTAGGTCTATCTGAATGTCCATCTTATTCGATTGGTATTTTAACGCCTCTAGAGTTAGTGTCGATGTTTGATAGAATGTCCCAATTTATTCCAACATCCAGCTTTTTTGTTTCTTTTAGATCACTTTCAGTTGACCTTCCGATTATTTGTTCCGTTAGTGGGGCACAATCTGATATAAGGAAGGTGTTTGGTTTTGTGAACACATCCTCAATTATTTTATTATTGAGCCAAATGTACCGCATTTCATTTTCTTCTTTTTTATCATACCCAGTATTATGACTTAGTGTACTAGTTGATTTGGTCTTGGTTTCATCAATTGTTGACTGAGGTTTTTTCATAATTTCCACATTTACTTCTATAGGAATTACTGCTAGCTTTGTTTCCATTGTGCCACTTTCAATAGGTATGTCTTGTGTATCCCGTATATCCGTTATTTGTAAATCATCTAGATCAATTGGTTTTTCATTTTTTGTATCATGATTGATGGTTACTTTTAGGATATCCTGGTCTGTAATTTGGAATTCCTGCTCCTTCCTTTGTAGGTTGCAATCTCTGTTTTGGGGTGTACTTTAGATGACTTGCCTACTGTATTTTTCTGTACTTATCGGCTTTATTGGAGTTTGAAGATTATCGCTTTCCCTATCCTTATGCATAGTGATAAGAGCACCAGCTGGATCTTTCATTAATTCAAACTTATCCGGGATTTTTCCTGATTTTGCGAACATTCTGGCTATTGGGGAAATTAAAGTTTGATTTGCTCCCGCAATATTTGCTTTCAACTTTGGCTGTTGTATTTTCTTTATACGTCTGACAGTTGTTCCCGTTGTTCTCACTTTGCCAGAGCGCATATTTCCTTATATTCTTCCTATAAGATCCACACTTTACCCCCGTTCCCCGGTTTTGGCGAGGGCGGCAATAACAATTCAGTTAGATTTTCAAGCTACTGCTAACAGTCTATTGCAGGATAAAAAGTTCTTATCTGGCAAACACACTATTGTTCCAGACTTAAGGTCTGTGAGTTACAGCAGCGTTGTTCTCACAGCGCTATTTTTATTCTTCTCAGCTCTCACTATTGCATTCAACCCACTTACAGCCTTACACCACCTGTAGGCTGTTGTATCCCGGGGGATCTTCAGTTTGCAGTTTTATTCCCAGCGCGTATCTTCGCACTCACGCCTACATACAACCTGCGTCCCACATACGTTCCACCGGTGGAAGCCCTCGACCCCCTGTTTTCTTATTCTATCAGCTTTTTAATTAGAATGTGGGCAGGCTTCTCCAATATTCAGGTTTGTCGTAGAGCAAGAAACTGGATGGTATATATACCCTCCTCTGATGACCGCTAAAATTTGCTACACGTCACTGCCCCCCCCGTTCACCCCTGGGCGCTCACCCTACCAGGCCCGTCTGCCCTATGGATGGAAAGCTGCCGTCAGAGGGGGGGGGGGGGGGAGGGGGGGGGGGGGAGCAAGGGCGGGAAAGAAAGAGCTGTGCACTGTAGTAATATAGCAAATATAGCAAGGGTCCACAGTGAGATAATGGTGATAATGGTGACCCTTTATGTTATCACCCTGACCAGGACCAGGTTATCCAAGCTATCCAGGTTTAACGAAAGAACCTTCCGTGACTTTCCGAGACCTTTCTCCCCCCTGCAGCTCCCACGGTGCGCAATACACAGTTCACAGATCGCAGATTCACAGCAGTTCTCAGTTCACAGTTCACAGTCACTCCCAATTGTACTCACTGAGTTGTGACTGTTGAAGAGGAGAGCACCAGGCATAGGGATGTAGGCTCACTGGTTCACTGGCTCTGTCGTCACATAACCAATTCCTTTTACTTGTTGATTTTCCGTTTTTTGCCGTTTGTCCAGCAAGTATGAAAAGATAAGCAAAAGCAAGCAAGCAAAGAAAGAAAATAAGCCTTGCTGGGGGTCCTTCAGCTATGCAAAATGGCTAAATGGTGATCCTCCAAAATAGCGAGTCTCATTTGCTCATTAGCTCATTAGCACTTCTTGCTCCTCCTTAGGAGCCACTGCAGCATCCAGATCGTGTTTTTAATCCTTTTCAGCGTCCTTTCTAGTTTGTGGTGTCATAGACCTGCTACCAGGTCACAGCTCACCGCTCCAAGTCCCCCGGTTTCTTTAGCTTTATTCCTGGCACCCCCGCCGCACACTCGTCAGCTCACCAGCTCGGTTCAGCCGTGATGCCGAAGGGCCGCAGAACCTGCGCCCGCCAAATGCGTGGGGCAAGGCACGGCAACGCCAACTCCAGCCGTCTGAGCGGATGCCGCGATACAGGGGGTTGTGGCAGCCCCCGGGCCCCAAGTCCCCAGGCCCCAAGCCAAGCCGATGCCAGGCCAACGCAGCAGCCTCCACAAACAGACAGCCCGCCGACCTGGTCCGAATGGCGTCCTCGCGTTCACGCTGCTCGCTGCTCACTGGCTCCCTCTGCTGCCTCGAAACGACCTCCTCTCTCCAAACTCCACAGTGGTCACTACAATCGTTGGGTCAGAATAACAGGATGTTTGTGCTTCCTCAAGCACTGGTGTAACACTCAGAAAATGCCCTGAACCCTGCAAACCAGGACTCAGTGCATGTGTTCTGACCCTTTAACCGCATCGCTGCGGCGGCTTTTCCCGCTGTGTGCAGCTATTTTCAAAAAGCCGCGTTACAGGCGAGCTCAGCTCGTGATCAGCATACGAGCGCCGTAGCTGATGACGAGCTCAGCTCGTCATCAGCAGCGAAGCGGTTAAAGGTGTATCATTAATTGGAATACACTAACTTACTGTAAGTCCCTGTTATATGGTATCAGGGGAATCGAGGGCCTGTAAGTTAAGGTGCCTTTTGTGGACAGTAGCAAAAGTTGTGACACCACAAGTGCGACAAAGCGAAAGCCCGACTCCCACCCTGCCAATGCTGGCTGTCAGGGCACCTTTAAACTGCCAACTCGACTTTGCCATTTCAAGCAATGGCAAAGCCCAAGCCTTCCTCTTCAATATGTGCAAGTCACCCCTACAACAGGCCCGCTGAACCCTAAAGGGAGGGTGCATTATATTCAAATGTTAGACATGTACTTTTATTTTTTAAAGGTCCTAACACTGAAAAAACAACATTGCTGTTTTACTGCTGAAAGGCTAGTATCCCCACTGGTGAGTACCGAGTTACAGGGTGACATCTCAGCCTTGCTAAATTCTGAATGGGAGTACTGATGTTGGTACTTCAAGATGTCAAAAGAATCAGTGCATGAAAGTAGATTTAATTGCTAAATCAAATTTAATTTCACTAGTGGGCAAAGTACATCTTAGCAAGTTGCCACTTTGTTGCCCAAGATTATCCAGTGCCCGTTTACAGTTGCACACAAAGAACGGTCCTCAGGACAGCCTCACGGTCTCCTGGGGAGAAGTAGGAATGACTCCCAGGAAAGCCTAAAAGGTCCTACCAGTGGAGGAGAGGTTATCTCCGCCTGACAGGAAAGACCACACAGTGTGCTAGCCCAAAAGGCGGGCTTCACAGGAGAAGCGACCTTTGATGGGCAAATGGCAAGCAAGCACCCACAAAGAGGGCACCAGTAAGGGTGAGGAGAGAAAATTGGTCTGACCATTTTTCCTGTGGGTGTATAGCAAAAGAGGTAGCCACACCTCTGGGATTGGCTACTAAGCTCCTCAAGCCGAGACAGGGGTTCTGCTATCTTCAGAGGGGGCAGAGCATGGCATTCTGGGATAGCCAGATGTCCCACTTCACAGGAAATTGTCATTAGGTGGGAGGGACCCAAGAAGCACCATTAGCTAATGACCACCGCTTTCCCTGAAAGCACTTTTCGTGCATAAGAATGGCATCCTTGGCCCCCCGGCCTTAGATCATGTCTGTACTGGAGAGAGGACCGAAGGAGGACTGCCATGCTGACCTTCGAGCCAGCAAAGAGAGGTTGCACCAAAGATTGGACTGCACCTGCTGATCCGTTAAGTGGCGAAGAGAGGGTTGTGGTGCCTGGCTCGAGGAAAAGTCATCCCCAAGCCCTAGACAGATGAGATGACTGCAAGAGTCAGATGAGGTGACTCGAAGAGTCATCTGGCTGACTTCCTGATGTAGCACCAGGGCCTCAAAAGCGGAGGAATCCAGCCTTGGTGAGTTGGTTGCCAGGATCACCAGATTATCACTCCTCGCAAAAGTGCAGCTGGGGAGACCAAGTCCCACCACTCAGAAGTTGCACCAGAGTCTGCTGGACCAAAGACAGTCTTCGGAGTGCAGTTTAGTCACCCAGAGGACAGGCTATCGCAAGAAGAAGAGATCTGCTGGATTCATAGTAGCCGGAGACCAGTGGCAACTGGTTAAGTGCTGGACTGCATATGGACTTCAACCACAGTGGCCAAAGTCGCCCTCCCGTGTTCGTGGATGGAGGGCTGGCTCCAGAGAGACCCCTGTCAACTGCAGTATTGACAACAGCATCATGCGCATCTTCAGCATCCTGTATCCCTTGCCATCAGGACCACTCCATTGGAATCAAGTTGCCATTGATGCTGGAACTGGACTGGGTCTTTCTTTATGAGGTTACCTGTCCTGTTGGGCTGACCTGGTCCCTGCCGGACTTGGTCAGCCAAAGTGACTGTAAGGGGCCTCAGACTATGTATTAGAAAACAGCGGTAGAGGATGGCTATCGCAGGGGTCAGCACGATTGAAGCCTGTGAGCAAGGCAGAGAGCAGGATTAGTGATGGAAACAGCATGTTGAGCGGACGTGTTTTCTATATCTCTCCTCTTCCAGAGAGGAAGGAGCTAGAAAATACATGCCTTCCCCCATGGAGAGCTGGAAGCAAAAGAACTAAAAAGTAGCTCCCAGATGGAACGCTGTGAAGGGATACAACTCATCCAACTAAAAGCATGATAAAGAGATTATGCTCCAGGGGAGAAACAGGAAGGAAAGCTGCAGAATATGAAGCAATGCGACTGACAAGGAAACCAACCAGTGGTAACAATGGGCTGACCCATAACCCACGATAAGTATTGGTATTGTCCGGGCCAGGTAATATACCCATCACAGCGCTAACCATATGAACCAACTTCACCTGAGACAAAGTGTCACAGATCAATAAGGAAACAAAACGGTGACTTAAAATTCAAAATGAATATGGAATAATGCGGCTAGAGCCTCGGTATCCAAAAGACGCCCCTGTCAGAAGGAATCTGACAACAAGAGAAGATAAAAAGGTTATCGAGAGGAAAAAAACAAACACTGTTAAAAGCTGTAAGCAAAACCAAAGAAATCAGACCTGCTATAGATTGATGCATTATAGTAGGCTGCTACGGGTAGCTCTCAAGCTAACTGTAGGTAGCTCTCAAGCTAACTGTAGGTAGCTCTCAAGCTAACTGTAAGTAGCTCTCCCATGTGCATCCTGGACTACTAAATTAGAAACGTTTGTTTGGTCGAATTAATTTATGTATAAAAAATTGAGTGTGTATATTTGAGACAAAAAATTGCTTTTTTCAGAACTCAAACGCTGGTATTTGGAGAAAAATAGCTGAATTTCCAAAATGTACTTACATTGGATATTTGAGTGAACAATTATGTGGCACTGGTGAGACTTTTTACAAATGTTATTACCTTGGTACCGGAGGCATTGGAGCTAAGACTGCTCTGTATTACCTATGCAGAGCCATCAAATATTGACAACGCTTTATTACTACATTACGGTCAGCAACGATGCCTGATGAACTGAGTTGATCGCTGGTAGTAATCTTGAAATGGGGCCACTAATGTGATATTGTTTGTGGTCAATATTACAAAACTACTAAGATTAGTAGCTTCCAATGAGTTTCATTGAACAGAAGTAGCTCTTATTACAGAAAGGTTGGAGACTATTATAGAAAGAAATGTAACACTGGCGCCCTCTTGTGGCAACGTGAAGTAAAGAAACACAACCCACGTCTTTCTCTGGCTCGCACTTTGCTACTGGCGGAAAAAAATTACCCATGAGTGAGTCACGTCCAAAATATGCATACACAACCACGAGCCTCCACATCAACACACCCAGTGTGAAGAGGTGACAAGGAGCAACCGGGAACAGATTTAAACCCCACATCACCCACGCTGCACGGCGAGTAAACCCGGCTCACGTACACAGCGACAAAGCAACAACTAACGCCAAGGAGACTGCTGAACTCACTTCGAAAGGATAAACGGAACCAGGGCGTGGTTGGGGAGCCACAGAAGGCGCGTCAGTGGCCACTCTGGGGAAACAAAGTCAGCAAAATGGGAGAGGTGACGCATGAGGCTAGAATGACAGCCGAGGAGGACCCACCGGCAAAAACCTGAGACCAGTACATCTGAGGTGAATAATACCGCCACCTGTAAACTAGGTATTGGACCAGGGAAGGACGTTATGCCCGCCTCTGTAAAAACACACCGATGTAAAGTGAGAAGGAGGACTTAGAGGACTAAACCCCTCACTGTATCCATCCGCGACTTATGGCCAAAAAGCGGTGTTTATGATGTTCGGACCATGTATCAAGAGCTATTCTGAGAATGCACACTACAAGCAGTAAAAAACACATGCTATTTACCATGTCAGAAAGTTCTCCACCACCCTTGGAAGTAGGGAGCAAGGGTCAATGTATGTCAAAAGTATTGCCCGTTGCCTCTTCCACCCCAGGAAACAGGCACTGCTACAAGCTCACTTAATTTTCATGTAATTGCCTTTTAGGGCTCGATTTATGGGGGTCGCGAGGTCGAGCTTTCATAGGTTGCTCTTGGAAGGAGATATATACTCAGGTTAGCAGATCCAGGAAACATTTAAACTACACTCAATAGCTATTTATAGAGCACAAGGTCCCCCACAGGCAGCCTGGCATAGCCTAGAGGAAAGACCAGAACCGAAACACAGAGAGGCCTGCAGAACAGGAATGCTTTCAAGGTCCTGCAGAACTGGTCTAATCAGATTTCTATTTTTAAAAAAATGAGAACACGGCTTTCCTTTTGGTTCAGTAGTTAAGCAATTATGCATCATTAAAAATGGAACTATCCCGGAAAGGAAGGAACAGTCTTCTCTTAACAGTTGCATTTCAGTCGCAGCGTGTGTGCAGGGGAAGGCGCAAACACCCCCTGCGTGGCCCTAGCCAGAAGGTTCTGCATGGCCTCGGTTCTGCCTTACTTGTTCTTGGCACCCAGGGCCGGTCCTAGAACTTCTGGGGCCCAGGGCGAAAGGGAAGATGTGAGGCCCCTCTAATTTGCATGTAAAATCCAGTCGCGGCCAGCATGACTCGCGGGTGGGAGGTCTTGCGGGGGTTCGCCTCCGGCAGGAACAGGAAGCAGGCAGCCTCCCTCCCCTAAGCCATTTTGATTGGTTGGGAGGCCGACCAGCCAGGCGCCTATGGGGATGCCATTTTCTCCATGTAGGGTGCATTGGTGCCTACATGGAGAAAGGCCAGAGTGTGCATGAGTGGTTTGGTCAGCCCCGGAGGGCCGACCAAACAGTTGGGGCCCTTAGCAGTGGGCAAGGTACTCTTCCGCCCACCCCCAACCAAACATTTCTGCTTTCTCGCAGTGAGAGTAGCAGAAACATAAAATGGTAGTTTTAAAGCATTTTGTGTTTTTGCTTCTCGCACTGCAGAAAGCAGTGGGGAAACGCTCCTCCGCCCTAGTGGATGAGCCGCCCTTGGTAACATCACAAGAAGTGACATCACAGAAAGTGACATCGCAGGACTATTGATCTTATTTGGCATCCCTGAAGAGACCTAACATAGATATCAGTAACATGGACAAAAAGATAAATATACAAATGAAATAAGTCCATATATTTTAAAACTGTATTAATTGGATTACATTTGTCACATTGGATGGAAAAGCTAGGTGCAGGTCCACATAGATGCATATTATTTACTCCTCGTTAACTGATTGTTTCCAGAAGAGTGCATGATACAATTTCCAGTTCTGCCTCATAAAGGGGGGAGATCCTGTGAGGTAATGAGGGGTGGGATCATTCAAAATAAAAAATTACACAAGAGAAAACCTCTCACACCATGGATATAATTGCAAATTTCAAAAGGCTCCCTTGTCTTTCTGTGCCATTATTGTGCTACCTTAGGATGACATTAATACTTCGTAATTTGTTTTAACATAAATCCTCTCACCAGTATGCCACAGGCACATGCTAAGAGACGTAGGACAATCTTTTTTGTGTGTAGGCTCTTTACTCGCCAGAACTATGTTAAGTGTAAAGCACAACACATATAGTAAAAAACATAAGGCCCAAGGGAGAGAATGACATTTGGACATCACAGAACAGGATCGTGGATGCAAGGTGTATGAGAGCAGGCCAGCCGTCGTGCAAGCAAGACAAATTGTGACTCCCACTACCCTCTGGTCACTGTATGTCACCTAAAATGCAGTACAGTGGAAAATATATAGGCTTTGCTCCAAGTAGGAGTGGACTGCAGTCCTGGCTCTACTGATTTAACAAACTGTTTGATTCTGGGTAAATAATTTTCTCCCTGTGTCCCCTCCACTGATTTGACAGCAGGGCAGCGCTTTGAAACAGCTTTCATGTAAGAAATAGACATTAAAAGATGACTCCCTTGAGAGGTAGAGGTGGGGGGAAAATTTGGTGTTCCTTTAGAGCTGCTGCCTTTGGAACGGAGGAAACAGGCTCGAGTTTTAACCTTGTTTTATCCTGTGATTCTCGCAAATCACTTAATCACACTGTGCCTAAAAAAGGAATATATGTCCATGTTTAACGTAACTGGTGCTCACGTAAAGCACTCCAGTACTTTTCGGTCAAGTTTGCGCTATATAAAAAGTGCAGAAGAAAACTGGTTTCATTTACACATCGAAAGCTATTTGCATCTAAATTATGGAAGGTGCTCCTGACCCTCTGTGGTGCATGCCCCCCTCGTGTGCCTCAACGCCTCCCTGCCTGCCACTGACAAGCTTCTCTTTCACAGCTCATCAGCATCTGAAAGAGTGAGCGTTGCTTGTCTTTATAGATCGTTAAAACTATCAGGCCCCAAAATGCGTGCCAATTGGCACTGGAGTGGGAAGTGGGTGGCATCCCCAATCACAAGTCGAACCTGCAAATGCAGACGGGCCTCGCGTGACATGTGGGGCTGCAAGGCGAAAGGGGCCCCCTCCCGGGGGTTAACGGCCATGATTGCCCATTGCTGCGAGGTACACGGGATGGGGCCTCTTCCGCTATTCCTACACATGCCTGCGAAGCCCAGGGGGGAGGCAGCACTTCCCTGAGCCATGCAGTGCTCACCACAGGCGCGAGGCTTAAGATGTGGTGGGTTCGGGGAAACACTTTTTTGAGGCCCCCTGTTGATGAGCTGAGCGCGGGGCCCTGTGCGGCCGCCCATGCTGCCCATGGCTAGCGCGGGCCCTGTTGGCACCCACAACGTAGGGCTACACACATACAAGAGGAGAGCCAGTATGGAGTACCCCAACTTCTACTCACAAACACTCCAAACTCCCACGTCTCACCCCAAGGAGGGGGTGAGGGGGTCCCCGTGAATGCAGACTACTGAAACTATACATTGGAAGGCCAGAAGAAGCCCCCACAAGCATGGACTAGCACAGCCTGTACGCCACAACTATCAGCTGCCACAACCAGAGAGTTTTGACATCACCTTCACATGGGGGCTACAGCCACTTATGACAAAAGGAGCCCCACTTTAGTTGGACCCTGTTTCCAGGACACTTAAATTGGTTGGGGGGGCTTCATTTTTGAAAAGACCCAGTTAAAGCATACCCGATTGACTGTGGGGCAAGTGTTGAGTCGTCCAGAAATGGTGAAAAAAGTTGGAAGGAACGCGGTCATGGCACCAGGGCTTTCAACTCTAAATGGCTAATCTTTAAACTGCCCATATTTCCCTGTTCGTGCCTCAATGGCTATCTTTCCCCGATTATATACATTTAGTGGTCTCTGGTCTGTACAAGTGGCTTCCTGGTCTCATCTCTCTTAAAATGCTTCCCTGACACCCATTCTCTTAAGCGCCTAACTCTTCGCTGCTGCTCCCTCACCCGTCTGCCTAACAACGTTTTTCTCCTTTATATTGCTGTAGATGTTATTGTAGCTGTTTATATGATGAATGCCCAAACGCTTTGGTAAAAGATTAAGAAAATTAAATGAAATTCTACTGATTGACTTGTAAGAAGTTGATGGGGGATGCAAGTTAAGAGGAAATGTTCTCACCAGAGGAACGAATATAAAAGTAGCAGCGTTACATTTTCAACTCAAATCAGGATAAGAGAAGTAGACACGAGCTTGCAATAACGAAACATGGATATGAATCCCACTCTAAGAATGGGGAACAACCTCTCGCCCGCTGATCAAGACGGACTGATACAGACCTTTAAACAGAGGCCCTCTTCAGCAGAGCAGGCTGTGCTGCTGATCAATGCTGGTAGCAAGCCTGGTCCAAACAGAGGACACACAAACTGAGCCCTGTCGTTTCCAGCCCTTTCTGCAGAGAACGCCCGTGTCATGTGTGCTGGTCATGGATTAAGTGAAAGTGAATGCTAGTACAAATGGAACGAACACCACCACAATTTAACTCACACATGACAATAATACACTGCCCGCAGGCTTCATATTCTGATCAACGACACTCCGGGGTAGTCCAAGGGCTCAGCCGCTGCTCGACTTAAAACTCCTGCAGTAGCTCAGAATCATCTCAGTTTTTAAATCTGAGCCAAAAAACAAAGGATTATTCCACACGAGCTTCTGGCTGCGATAAGTGTTGATGATCAGTGGCTGGGCATAGCTTTCGAAGATCTTTTTTTATTATTTTTGGAATTTTGTTAAGCCCGGCTTGAAACACTGGCGCACATTCGAATGAGAACGGTCTCTTCAACACCAGCACCTAGCATAGACAGCATTAGGACTCCTTAATTTGTGGCTAGCCAGCGAGACTCAATAAGACAAGCACACAATGGCATCAACAGGTCATGGAGTCGAGCGTCCTCTGCGACTGCTTGGTCTTTTCCTGGCTGTTGGCGACCACTGCGGGTGACACAACCTAAACTTGGCCGCTGCCGACAAGCACGCTGCACCAGTTTAGAAAGTAAACAATGTTCACACCAGACTCCAAGAGCGAAGTCAATCAATCGTCTTGGGCAGCCTTGCCTTACTTTATTGATCCTCACCGTGTTCTTTTGCCAAAACAATTGGCCAAACTTTAGAGAGGGCACTGCTGCATGCGGCGGCAGCAGCAGCGAAGATTCACTGGTTCCATGGCAACAGTTGTTAAACCCGCTGACTTACCAGCGACACTTGACGAGCGAGCGACAAGGGCGTCTGCTGTGGATTGGACTTAGCCTTTCTCAGTGGGTATTGGTGGACCTCGGTGTTTGCCTTGATATAGATGGCGTTTTATAGGACCAGAAACGATAAGGGGTTACCATTCCACAACCCCACAACTTATGGTATCCTGTTACTTAGGTACTGGTAGCCAGGATACCACAGTTATCAAAACTGGCAAATAGCATCACACCAGGGAAGTTCGACTGTTCACAAGAGATGCTGAAGTGGCAGAGGTCAAAGGTAAATCAAGTGTTCAAACAAACACCTCAGCGGTCCAAAGATGCAGGGTGGGGCCACAGCTCGAGAGCTGGAAAAGGGTGGGCAGGAGTGAGGTAAAAGGTAGTACAGGTATAATTAGAGTGATGTTGAGAAAACCAGTATACGTCATCAACAGGCAACATGTCGACGAGAGTTAACTCAGCAAACGACAAAGAGGTCTCACACGTAGGGACAAGACTTCCCCACCTAAACACCCCGCATGTTACTGGCTGCAGTCGTGCGCCGTGCGTCACCCAGAGATTGTATAAACACGGAGGCCTGACAGCCAGGGAGTGGAGCGCGGGGTGACGGCGGCCCGCGGAATGTGACTGCTCAGCGCGGAGGAACTTCACAGCTCCATGCAGAAGCCATCTTACCATCAGCACATTTCTCCCTCGGTGGAAAAACCATGATATTTCTTTCTGTAGATTCCAGGCTTAGCAAAGTGGGCAGCAGAGAAGACAAGGGAGAAATGCATCCATCAACAGGCTCTGTCTACACTCACTCGTCACACTCGGTGTGTCTGATGTCTCACACCTGCCAAGCAGCTTAGAGCATTAGCCGCTAATTATACAACAGTGCACAGATCGACTCGTGAACCACTGCCAGAAACGGCATAATGAAACAGTTTCCCTCGTTTTAGGTCTCGCCTACAAAAAGCTTTAGCCGCCTGGCGACGGCTCACGTCCACACAAAGCACACAAGATACAACATGGACATACACACAGACACAAAGGGGCTTGTGCACAGAACATGTGAGCCATGGGCCACTGGTTAAAGTGACTTCAGGGTTGGACCATCACCGCTGGTGGAAAGCAAAGGAAACTCATGGATAAATCGGCTCGAGTACACATTATCTTTGACGCCTTTCACAATGCGTTTTTGCAATTTTTAATGCTGAAGTCCCAACGTCCTGTTATAAAGGTGGTGGGGGGGCTCAATGAATCAACAGGGAGTGGCAAGCCGGACCAACAATCTGGCTTGGCTTTAAGAGGCCATGAGCGAGCCGAGCCCTTAAAATGGTTGGCATATCAATCATGCAACAAACATGTAAAAATATCAACACATCCCTTCAAAATTCACAAGTGTATTAATATGCAGAGGCATCTTACCTTAGTACATGAGATTAGATGACTGCATCGGTAAGTAACCATTTATATATGCAAACTTTGAAACCATTATGTCCCCCCACGCGGATAGCAATGTCATAGTGAGCGATGAGGCAGGCCAGTGGTCATCGGTACCGTATACAAGGTCTAAGGGTTTTATTATACATGGAGCAACGTTCTATATTATTAACACGAGAGTTGTTTGTACATTGCACATCCTGAACTACATATTTGTATGTGCTCGCTTGTGTGATAATGAAGAAAAAGGTGGCTCATGGAAAGAAAATACTTGCCTGGGGTCACACAACTTCATGAACCAGAGAAGCAAGAGGACCTTGAGCAGAGGCAGAGCCCGGCCTCTGACTTGAGCCTTCCATGGCTCGCCCATCTTTACCCTGTTCACACTTTGCATATCTCATCATGAGTCAGGCATAAAATCTTTATTCGGCTATAACCAGCCATAAAAGAATGCATCATTTCATAATAAAAATACAATACAAGGATCCAATGTAAATGCCGTAAACAAGGAAACAACGAAAGCCTAACACGCATCAGCAACACAATTCATGATTGACTTTCAACAATAATCACTGTGGGAAAAAGAAATAAGATAGGTCATTTTCCAACAATATTTCGTATCCGAACTTAGGCAAGTGAATTTGTCATTTAAAAGCTGAGGAGGACACAGGGCGGCCCGACATTTTCTAATATCTAGGAATTTTAACAATAGTTTTAAAAAGACTCGTATTTCATTAGTATACAGTTTACAAAGAACATAAAGTGCAATGTGCTCGGAGCCGATTCTGAGTCGCAGGGGCATAAATCTAATTTGGCATTAGAATATACATTTTGAAGAAAAAATAAATAAAATATATATACATTTTGAGGATATGAAACCAACAGATGCATTATCATTATGAGTGAGCTAAAATGTCCCTTTTCAGCTTTGCCCTTGATATTTTGGCAATATTCCCGGGAGTCTCAAAACAATCCAACAATCCCAGAGTCTCCACTTGTGCCTTAACATTAAAGATCCATGGGATTTTGCTCACCAATTTTAATTTTATACAGTCTGCAATAATAGCGCAATTTAAAACTGCAGCTTCCGTCACCCAAATGTTATGCCACAATAACAAAGGAGCCAAATGTATACGAAAGGGCAGAGGAATCACCCCAAGCTCACTATGACAAATAGTAGCAGCGGTGGATTTAGGAACACTCAGCAAGCGTTTCAAAAACATATTCTTAGCTCTCTACAGACGTTCAGCATTGCAAAAACCCCAAACCCCTGCACAATACAGGGTGACGGCACAGGAACATGCTTTATAGATTTCAGTCATTACCTTAATGGGTCGGGAGCCTAGTGTTTTTTGAAAACCTGAAAATTGCCTCCAAGCTTTGATTAAAACCCCTGATCCTTGCCTCTAACAGACGAAACTTGGTATTTTTTTATTCGAAAAGAATTCCCAGATAAGAGAAGGTAGGCACATAAAGCAATTTCTCATTATTTATTAAACATGTCTTTAGCGTTGTAGGGGATTTGCCCACCACCATGATGTGAGATTTAACTACATTTGTCTTCAGGCCAAGGTCATCCATAAAATTATTAAAACTGATTAAAAGCCTGTGCAACTCCACTCCAGTTCTAGACATTAGGACACAATCATTTGCATATAATAAGGCTGGTAACATTTAAAGTACTGCTGCTTGCATGATAAAATGGGCAAGTAAAATGTGTTTCTATATTACTAAAACACATTACTGGTAAAAGTATGTAATACTTGTGGCTGAACATACTGTATTCAATGAATGCTTATGTCATGAAAGGGATTGAAATGGTGAACCCGCGGTGGCTTTGTTATGATTATTCATTTCGCTTTCATTCCGCATGTTGATCACAAGAGCTCAGTTGTCATGTTTCACCTTAGATTTATCAACACCGCCAATGCGGCTGACAAACCATTCATCTCCACAGCTCTACGTCCTTAGTGCGGTGGAATTGAACGACTAGTCCCGATCATCTACTGAGGGAGGTGCAGGGGAACCTCTGGTGCTTACGCTAGAGGCTTCCCCTACCTGAAGTCTTTACAGAGGCTCATGCACAATTGCTTCTGCGTCAGTCGTTGCCGCTTCCATCGATGCCAGAGAGCTGGATACATAAGCCCACCCAACAGAATGCATCACGGAGCAAGTAAGGCAGCTGTGCAGGAGTCTGGTGGGATTTCTTCCCATTGTAGGCTTTTATTTTTCTTTTAGAGAGACTTTAAAGAAAGAGGAGATGCGCCCCTTTCCTGCGACACTAAGCATGGGCGAATTTTACAAATTCGCAATTCGCTAATTTGCGAATTGGCAATCCGGAAAATTCGCAAATTCGCGCGACTTTGCGGATTTTTTGTGTTCGCGGGTGTTTGCGAGGCGCTTTGCAATTTCACGATTTTTTTTTTCCTGCTTCATCACTGCCATCCTCTCGTTTTTTATGCCCATCTGCCCTCTGTACCACTCGTTTCTGTGCCCTTCTGCCCCCTGTCCCACTTTTGTGCCCTTCTGCCCTCAGCCCCACTTAGAATGGCGCCGGCAAGCTGCCAGCGCCATTCTAAAATAGCTAGAAATAGCTTCAACAGGAAGCACTAATAGATAAAGTAAAGCAGGTGCTCCAGTTGAAGGTCAAATTAAGTTACACAATCGTTAATCACCCCAAGTTTGGGGTGATTAATGATTGTGTAACTGAATTTGAGCAGCACCTGCTTTACTTTATCTATTAGAGTTTCCTGTTGAAGCTGACTTTTGTAACTATTTTAGAATGGATCTGGCAGCTTGCCGGCGCCATTCTAAAAAGAGTTACAAAAGTTAGCTTGAACTTTTGACCCAATCCGTTCGCGGATTTTGCGGGAAATTTGCGAATCTCGCGGATTGCGAATTTACCGGAAATCCGCAAAATCCTCGAGCGGAACGGATTTTCCGCCCATGCTTATGCGACACCCCTCACTCCGACCCCTGAAATTAAAAGATGGCGGCAATTTTGTTTCTCATCACAGCTGCTTTCGGTGCCCAGCTGGGCAGCAATCTTGATATGAGGGGCACCAACAGAAAGGGAAGGGTCTCTCATTTTCAATGGTGCCTCCGTGTTAAGGGTTCTTGCTCTGGGATCACAAGCAGGGATCCAATTAGGCCATCAAGATTTTTTTTGAGCAGAGCGGATAAGTCCCGCCTTGCAACGGAGCTGGGAGGTGACCTTCGAGGTGGCATAATTAAATGTTGGCAACGGAGCAAACAGTCACACCTCTTCAGACACTGGTCTGTTGCACAGTAATTCATATTCTGCTTCCCCCCGCCACAGCCTACATCACGGGGCAATGGATCAGCTCACTTCAGCCATTGGCTATCTTAACAGGGAGGGCATTTTGCCCTTTTATGAGAAACACATTCTTGCACATAGAATATCCTTTAAGTGTTAGGAACTACTATGGCAATATGAATTATTTTTTGGGGATCAGAATCTGCAAGGCATTTTTCAGTTGGTGAAGTTCTGCTCGATGATGAACAGTCTTCAAGCGATTCTGAAGAACATGGCCATAGCAGTTGGGACGTCTCTTCACAAGCACAATCTGTGCAGCTGAGAGAAATGCAGGGTCTTATCGCACGGAGCACGGATAGAGTGCTCATCTGGCGGACTCCTAGTAAGTTTCAGACAGAAATTCCCCCATTTACTGCAGATGTTGGTTGTAAAGTCAATACTGCAAAGTGTTTACCTATTGACTACTTGCACCGATTGACTACTTTTATCTGATGAGGTGTTCCTTGTGGGAATTGTGTAGCAAACAAATGTGCGTACCAAACACTCTCCGAGAGCGCATGGAGGCAGTCTCGGGCCTCATTCCAGGGCACACCAGTGGGTTCCTACCTACTTCACTTAGGAAGTTGAAAACATTTCTAGCGCATAGACATCTAATGGGAACAGAGGACAAATCAACTGAACAGTCTTTTTGGCTGAATTATACAGTTTGGACAACAACAAGCATCGTCGTACAGTTTACGACCAGAACACGTTTTAAGACTCTGCAGCATACGTTGCATTTCAATGATAATTCAGCAGCAGTGCCCCAGGCCGGTCATGGAACATTTATCTGCCAATTTTCCAGAGGTTTATACTTCGGGGAAGAATATACCAGTCAAGTTGACATTGAGAAGGGCAGCTCAGTTCAAGCATTCCAAGCAAAAGAGCTTGCTACAGCATCAAGCGATACATGTTGTGCAAGAGCTCCATTGGTTATGTATTCAGCCTGAAAGTTTATACTGGGAAGAACGCCCGAATACATTTTACTGGTTGACTTTACACGTTAGGAATTAGTCAGAGGATTTTAATGGAGCTTGAGCAATTAATCCTTCATAAAGGCTTTAAACTTTATGTCGAAAAATCTTATACAGGAGTAAAGCTGTTCAGCGAGCTCTACGAAGATGGTGCTGTGGTTTATTATACTATTCAAAGTAAGCGCAAAGGAATCCCTCAGGAGCTTGTTTGTAAGAAGCCCCAAAAAGGCGAGCATTGCAGCAAAAGGTCAGCTATCAATTTCTCAGAGAGGTGGCAAGTATATGTGTTCACTACAAATTACTTATACGTCAGGTTTTCTTGTCAGTTGGCTGAAGTATACACTACCAACGTCGAACTAAATTACAACAGGGGAGAGGATGTAGCCTTACGGCTAGAGCGGGTGACATCGAAGCTGGCGAACCGGGTTCGTGTCTCGGCAACGACGCTCAACATCCTGTGATTCTGGGCAACTCACTTAATCTCCCCGTGCCTAACAAAAAATGAATGTGTCTTCATGTAACGAAACTGCTGCAATGAATGAATGAATGAATGAATGAATGAGGGTTTATAGAGCGCGTAGTAACCCGGAAGCATCCCAGCACTAAAACCAAGACAGCAGCTATGACCCTAGACTCCCCCCAGGGGTGTCTAGGGTGGTGTGGCCCTCATGGATACCCTTATGTTTTCCTGCTGAGAACGCACTGCAAACTTCAAACGCTGGGTAAAATCATGCATTTTGCACACTTAACCATAAAAAAAGTAACAACTTTTGTGAGATTACGATAAAAATCAATTGCCTCGTTAACTTATATCAGAGCAGAGGCATTTAATGAGGACAAAAATGAATGCAGAAGTATCCGAACAGAATAAAACAATATACACACAACAAAATGCTCCAAAGCACGAACCAGTGCACATTTATAGTTTACCGAAGGAAACAGGTGTGGACTTCAATTCATTAAAAAACAGGCCTTTTTGTTAACACACTATAATATTACTGCACACATCGTTGCACACTGGTTATTATTTCAAGAAATGATGGTGCAATTATATTTGCCAAAAAATCAAATACGTCGCAACAAAACCTACAATTGAATGTTGTTGAGACTGCATTCAGCAGAGTTCTTCAGCAACCATTATGTTAGATGTGAAAACAATGAATATATTACAGGATAAAATACATGTCTATTTGCATAATCAAGATATCAAAGTAAAGTAAACAACCATGCACCATGTTTTATAGGGGGGGGGTGAGGAACGATACAAATTTTGGATTAGAAGAGATCTGAACATAACACACATCAGAGCTCCAATTATGAAGCACACACAGCAATCCTTGTGTTGCTTATGGTCCATATAATCAATTAAAATAAAAAGTTATCCAAGGTAGTTTCAGTTGACTTTCAGAGGGAATGAAACCTAGCAGTTCGGTTCCATCTAAGAACATGAATTGGCCCCCAGACTGTTCAATGCAACTAAAAGCAATGAAGGTGTTAAGCAGGGACATCCCCAAAAAAGACAAAAAAAAGAGATTGAAAAGTATGATGGCGCTTATGTTAGTGTACTAATAAAAAGGCGTCAAACAAAACCACACACTTCTAATAATTGAATTTAAACACGTTATAGCATACTGCCATTCCATCCCTTCTATGCTGTACGCATCGCCAACGCAACACCACATCTGGACACTGCAGAAGCCTTTAAACACAAGCTCACTGTCTGGGAAACAGACTTTCAAGAAGTAAGTCTCTCCTCCTCCTGTTTTCATATTGAAAGTTCAACGACCTGATTTGATTTGTTCCGCATACTTGCAAGACTCGCAGACTTATGGATACAAAGTCAGCTCTGTGGTCAGTTCGTTTCTAGAGATTTTCTCTCTTCCCCATGTGCGGCTTCTCTTCTCACATCCCCTCTCCCCGGCTCTCTGTGTTGCTGTTTCCCCTTCTCTCTTTTTCCCACAGCTTTTTTTCTCATTTTTAGGTCTCGCCTGTCGATGCGCATGCGCATCGAGCAAGCGAGACTATAGGGGCTCATCGACTCTTTATCTAACTGCAAGGAATCGTGGCGATTCCTTGCAGTGCCCGTGACTTTTAAGGTCAATGCGCATGCGCATTAAGCTTATGCGCATGCGCATTGACCTTAAAAGTCACGGGCGCGTGCACGTCCGTGTTTGTTTACCCTTGCCTACTCTCTCTCTCCCCTCTCCGCCCCCGTTCCGCCCCCTCCCCTCCCGCCGTGTCGCATTTCTCCTCCCCCCTCCCCTCTCTTCCCTCCGGCTTCTTTTTTTTTTGGTTTATTTTACTCGCACCTCTCCCCTCTCCGCCCCCGTTCCGCCCCCTCCCCTTCCCGCCGTGTCGCATTTCTCCTCCCCCCTCCCCTCTCTTCCCTCCGGCTTATGGCGAGTGCTCGAACACTGGAACAGCACAGTTGGTACCACTGCCACGAACTAATTGAAGCTGCTTTGAGAGAGGATAGCTTATGAATGTTTTTTCAACTACCCCTCACGCTTTTCAACTACTGCTTGTGCTATACAACTACCGCTCGCGCTTTTCACATAACCCTTGCGCTTTACAACTAACCCTCAGCTTTACAATTACCCCTCGTGCTTTTCAACTACCCCTCGTGCTCCTTTACTCTTCAACAACGCACCCCTCGTGCTCTCACCACTTCTTGCCTACTTTGCAGGGTGACACAGTGCCCCGCCTCGGTGGCCGCCTCTTCTGAGACGTCAGGGCAGCAGGTCCTGATAACAGATAAGGCGTCCTAAGAAGGCGCACCTCCCCCAGTGCAGGCTTCAAAGGCCCGGAAGCACCATGCGCCACACGCTCCAGGTAGAAGATTGGCCTCTCATTACCAGAATGGGCAGCGCTCTCTGAGTGCTCGAACACTGGAACAGTCAGCGTGTTTTCAACATGCCTTCATCTCCAACTTTCTGTTTTAAATAATGATAGTTTTCGCAGGGTTAATGCCCATTTTTAACCTAATCTCGATAAGAGACATTTTTGCCAGACACTTCTTTCATAAATTATCCCGGTGACAGACACTACTCTTGCCTACGAGGCAGGAGATGCCACCACACCTCCTTGCAATTTCCGGTTTGAGAAATCACAAGATGTCAGACCTTACTGGCACACCACTTACTGAGCAATGTACAGGCTTAGAGAGTTTACTCACACTCCATCCCCCACAGGCCCTCGGGGAAAAATAGTGCTCAATTTGTATACAACAGGAAGAGGCTGCGTAGAGAGCAGCGGAAAGAAATTACCAATTTTCCCATGCAAGGAATTTTTTAAAGAACTCTTGTGGAACTGCCAAGAATATTTGTGAAAAAATTGTAAACTCTTTCTCTTTTACAGACACCTCACATGACTGCTTTATTTATTGACTGCAGCCAAAATGGGTGATGCTGCAAAGAATTCGAAGCCTCTGTTTCTTTTTCCAATTCGCTCAAGATTTTGTTTTTGTTTGGTGAACTGGACACCCTGAGCTGTGTTCTTTAAATATGGTGGCCCCACTTTGCTTTGTTCACACTGCCACTGATAGCGAGTGGAATGCCCTTAATTGGGAGGCCAGCAGTGTCCTGCCTGTGTCCGCTGCCCATGCTTTTCGGGTCATTATGAGAGGGGTAACAAGTTGCGTTCAAAGCACCATTTCGCTATCTGTCATCAAACTCAACTCATTTAGCAAACAGCGCAGTCCACCGTTGCTTCTAATCCTACTGTGCATCTCCCTGGCACGCACTTTATCTTTACCTTTATATATTGCACGGCGGCTACAGCTGCCCCTCACCCCTCTCTGACCCTTCCTCTTATTCCCTCTCTTTAAGTCCCCTTCTCACTTACTGAAAACAAACACTTTAGCTTCTCCTGCTCTGTCGCTATCAGCGCTCCCTCCCCCTCCCCCGCTCCTTGATACTCCTATTCCCTCTCCTGCCTCTGTCTCGGTCCTCCTCTGTGGTCTTAAAGTACATAGATTGGTTCAAGATCAGGTAATAAACTGCACCATTGCCGGAGGTACTATATTATAAGTGGTGCAGCCTCGGAACAGACACAAAAAAGGGTGAAAATACCAAAGGCTGCCATATTAATTGTATTCACAACCACATTCATTCGGGCCGCTTTACAGGTTTTTCCTGTGGAGCGCTACTTTCGTTTTATCGTGTTTGTTTAAACAACAATGTTCACTTCCGCTTCCCGCTAGCAGCTGCCTCCTCACCCTCTCTCTCTTTCTTCCAGTTATTCCTCTCCTATTTTGGTGACTCACAACCACACACATTAGCGCCACTTTACAGAGGTACACACACAACCCCCCACACACACAACCCCCCACACACACAACTACACACACACACACAACTACACACACACACAACTACACACACACACAACTACACACACACACAACCACACACGCACACGACCACACGCACACGCACACGACCACACGCACACGACCACACGCACACGACCACACGCCCACGACCACACGCACACACACAAGCACACACACCACACGCACACAAACCACACGCACACAACCGCAAGCACACAACCACACTCAACCACACACAACCCCAAACACAACACACAACCACACACACAACCCCAAACACAACACACACAACCCCACACACAACCCCGCACACACACAACCCCGCACACACACAACCCGGCACACACACAACCCCACACACACCCACAACCCCCCACACGCACACAACCACACATACAACCACACAACCACAACCACACACAACCACACACACAACCACCTATCGCACTCACTCTATCTATCTATCTATCTATCTATCTGTCTATCTATCTATCTATCGCACTCACTGTATCTATTGCCCTTACTCTATCTATCTCTCTATCTATATATCTATCTATCGCCCTCTCAATCTATATATCGCTCTATCTATCTATCTATCTATCTATCTATCTATCCTCACCCTCACCCTCACCCTCACCCTCACCCTCACTCACCCTCAACACCTCACTCACCCTCAACACCTCACTCACCCTCAACACCTCACTCACCCTCAACACCTCATTCTCACTCACCCACACTCACCCTCATCCTTACTCACCCTCAACTTCTCACCCTCACTCACCCTCAATCTTTAAGCCTAACCTACTATCACTCACCCTCAACCCCTCACCCTCACTCACCCTCACTCACCCTCAACCCCTCACTCACCCTCACTCTCACTCATCATCACTCACCCTCAACTCCTCACCCTCACCCTCACCCACCCTCAACCCCTCACCCTAACTCACCCTCACTCACCCTCACTCTCACTCACTCTCACTCTCACTCACCCTCAACCCCTCACTCACCCTCAACACCTCACTCACCCTCAACCCCTCACTCACCCTCAACCCCTCACTCACCCTCAACCCCTCACTCACCCTCAACCCCTCACTCACCCTCAACTCCTCACTCACCCTCACTCACCCTCAACCCCTCACCCTCACACAGTACAATAGGTCTCGGAGGAATTTTAGTTAGAGCTTTTACTATTGTTTATGGCTTTTTTGATTTGTAATTCTTTAGCATTGCCTACAGGAAACAAAAATGGTAAAGATTTACAACAAAAAACCAT
Source organism: Lissotriton vulgaris (assembly GCF_964263255.1). Classification (NCBI taxonomy): domain Eukaryota; kingdom Metazoa; phylum Chordata; class Amphibia; order Caudata; family Salamandridae; genus Lissotriton; species Lissotriton vulgaris. The sequence goes on along the minus strand of NC_141699.1, from coordinate 1,076,157,292 downwards.
AAACAATTCTAAAAGCACTAACTCTAATGCTGCGAGACCTATTGCATTTCCAATGCTTGTTTATTTTGAGCATTCAAGACCTGTTGTAACTTCTCATGTGGGCTTAAATTCACCCCCTGTTTTCCATTTGTTTGTTTCAGTGTCCTTTAAAAATCCTTGCTTACTAGTGGTCAGTCCTGCCTCTTTGTTCCTTCACACAGATTAGGGGCTAAGTACTGTTTAATTACGTTTTCCTTCTTTAGCTGTTCTTTGGGGGAGGGGGCTATTTTTTCCTGTGTTTTCAGCTCCTGTTACTGTTTGCCTGTGTTCAGCTTCGCCTTGTAGCGGTTTGCATTTTTAATGCAGTATCTGTCCCTCCCACCTCCTCTCATGTCTGCATGCCCTTCCCCACCTACCCCGCGTATGCGGTTTGCTTTTACATTTTCTTTGCAATGCTAAGATTACAATAGCTGTTCTGGTTTCTGTGGAGTGCAATGATTTGCGACTATTTACGGCGTGGACCCGAGCCGCAGTTCCTCCTTACCATGGCCGAAGCGCACTGCCTCTGCACCTTCTTCCGCCAGAGGATCGTCGTGTCCATCCTGGATGGAAAGTCTGTATCCGAGGTACAACAGCAGCGGCTGTAGCGCACAGGCACCCGTTCATCAGGCGTTCTGGTGCGCTACCGAGGGCATGGAGGGAGGTTCAAATAAAAAAAAGTTTACAAATGGCATTTTGCCACTGAAGTTGCAAAAACTGCAAAATCAAAAAACTTAAAACAAGGTTTATCTTGAGGACGACAAAATACTCAGAAAAGAAGCTTGCCTCTGTAAGCCCCTATTCCGGTCAAGGCTGCCCGCAGTTGCAATATCGCTATCTAACTGGGAGAGGTATTTGTCTAAACACGTCTCTTATTTGCTAAAATCTAAAACATAGCCTGGAATGAAAACTAAAAATTGCCACCTGCTTGCGGGTGCCTTTGTCTTTCCAGATAAACATACATTAATTGAGCAGGGCGTCCCTCGCTGGACAGCACATGTATCTGCAAGCCACCGTTTTGAACCTTTCACAGTTACAAGGTGGTATATTAGATTCAGAGCAGCGCACTGCCTCTTGTCACCTTTAAGGAAATACCAAATATCGCGTTAGTGGAGGAGCAGCTGGTAGGCTAGCAGGTATTAGCATCATTCAGTGGCCACTAGAACATGTAAATTGAGAACTTCTACCCTTGAGAATGCTACACCATGAGCAAAGGAGGGTGAGTTATGTAATAGCTTGCACGGTTTCCACAAAGATGGCGGGCAGTTGCCAAGGTGAAGTGTATCCTGCTGAAAAGTTTTTTGTTTTTTTTAATTTTTTGTTACAGAGGAGGAGCCCAAAGCCCTGACACAGTTTGTATCACAACACACCAGATTGGCCTTTTTCCTGCACAAATGGGTGATGTCTTTCCATTTGTACGGGAAAAACTCTCCTGCCGTTGAGCCAAATTTGAGATGTAATGAGCACTGAGTGCGTGAAATTTTTTCTATTCAGCGCTTCCCGCATCCCACTTGGTCTTGGATTGCTCCTATTATTTCTCATCCATGGTTTAAATTCCCCGCCCCACTACGGTGGTGACTCCATCACACTGCGCCTATCTGTAGAGGTCGGATACGATGAATGGTCTGTTGCCACACAGCGTGCCACTCTCTCCTTTTTGCATCTACTAATCCCTTAGTCGCAGGCATGGAGGCGCTGGCTCTCCGACTCTTTGAGATCAAGGTGGTTACGTTCTGCAGCATCAAGCTTAAGAGTGGCCTCCTCACCCTAGCCTACTTTGGCCTGTGCTGTATAGTATCTAATTTCAACCTCCCTCCCCACACCACAGCGGGCTCACAGTTGGAAGACAGAGCAAGGGAGAATGAGCCGCTGGAAGAGAGTGGAACCTAGAGTTGCTGCAGCATGGCAGCAATTCTGCGGCAACAGCAACTTCAAGAGGAGGGGAGATCTGCAAGGACAGGTAGGCAACCACAGCGCCTCACTAGACACATGCCTCGCTTGCGGCACCATGGCCACTGTGGGGGCGTAGAAGGCACAAAGCGCAGAGCAACTTACTATAACAGGACCAGTTTGTGCCACATATATTGTATCTTTAGAATCAGACCATAGGGGAGGCCAGAGGCACATGTAACATTTTATCAGTATCCTGTTTTGGGTCGAGTAGTTAGCTGTGCCACATATAGCTATTGTAACATCATCAATCCAAGCTGTCACCATGTGGTTCATATAACACCCCACTTTGCAGTCCTCGAACGACAACGCAAAGCGTTTTATACAACTTCCACATCAATAAATCATCATGGCCAGAATCACCCTGTGCGTGCCTAGCAAGTCTTGTTCATCAGGTTCAGTTGAATCATCATGCAAAGGTCCTGCTTTTGCAATGTATAGGATATTCCTGTGTTATGGGATAGCCTGTGCCACATATAGCATTTAATCATCATTTTAAGCTTCCTGCAGTGGCAGCTGATACACGGAGCTTCCTTTCCAACAGCGCTACGTGACTTGCTAAGTAATAAGCATGCTGCCCAAAGTTCTACAGAAAAATACACACAATGGAGTTCTTTGTTTCATATCCTTACCAAGTGCACTAATGTTTGGCTGTTTACATAATTATTTTATGTAAATTTGAAAGTATTTATAGGCGTTTGTGCCATGGAACCATCACCACATCATTAAACTTCACTACATATCACTCCACAAGACAAAATACCACGCCACATAATTACACTGCAAAACACACAATCCCACTCCACATAATTCCAGTACACTCAATCCATACAATTACGATCCACATAATCCCACAGTACACTATGCTACATAATTCAAATACACAAATCCACTCCACACAATTACACAACTAATCCAGCCCACAATATTCCACAACACACCACATACATACACTCCATAACACAAGTATAAAACGTTGCCATTTCCAATAACTAACAAATACATGACTGGTTGCATAAGTAAACAAGCATTGGAAATGCAATAGGTCTCGCAGCATTAGAGTTAGTGCTTTTAGAATTGTTTATGGTTTTTTGTTGTAAATCTTTACCATTTTTGTTTCCTGTAGGCAATGCTAAAGAATTACAAATCAAAAAAGCCATAAACAATAGTAAAAGCTCTAACTAAAATTCCTCCGAGACCTATTGTACTGTGTGAGGGTGAGGGGTTGAGGGTGAGTGAGGGTGAGGGTGAGTGAGGGTGAGTGAGGAGTTGAGGGTGAGTGAGGGGTTGAGGGTGAGTGAGGGGTTGAGGGTGAGTGAGGGGTTGAGGGTGAGTGAGGTGTTGAGGGTGAGTGAGGTGTTGAGGGTGAGTGAGGGGTTGAGGGTGAGTGAGAGTGAGAGTGAGTGAGAGTGAGGGTGAGTGAGGGTGAGTTAGGGTGAGGGGTTGAGGGTGGGTGAGGGTGAGGGTGAGGAGTTGAGGGTGAGTGATGATGAGTGAGAGTGAGGGTGAGTGAGGGGTTGAGGGTGAGTGAGGGTGAGTGAGGGTGAGGGGTTGAGGGTGAGTGATAGTAGGTTAGGCTTAAAGATTGAGGGTGAGTGAGGGTGAGAAGTTGAGGGTGAGTAAGGATGAGGGTGAGTGTGGGTGAGTGAGAATGAGGTGTTGAGGGTGAGTGAGGTGTTGAGGGTGAGTGAGGTGTTGAGGGTGAGTGAGGTGTTGAGGGTGAGTGAGGGTGAGGGTGAGGGTGAGGGTGAGGATAGATAGATAGATAGATAGATAGATAGATAGATAGAGCGATATATAGATTGAGAGGGCGATAGATAGATATATAGATAGAGAGATAGATAGAGTAAGGGCAATAGATACAGTGAGTGCGATAGATAGATAGATAGACAGATAGATAGATAGATAGATAGATAGAGTGAGTGCGATAGGTGGTTGTGTGTGTGGTTGTGTGTGGTTGTGGTTGTGTGGTTGTATGTGTGGTTGTGTGCGTGTGGGGGGTTGTGGGTGTGTGTGGGGTTGTGTGTGTGCCGGGTTGTGTGTGTGCGGGGTTGTGTGTGTGCGGGGTTGTGTGTGGGGTTGTGTGTGTTGTGTTTGGGGTTGTGTGTGTGGTTGTGTGTTGTGTTTGGGGTTGTGTGTGGTTGAGTGTGGTTGTGTGCTTGCGGTTGTGTGCGTGTGGTTTGTGTGCGTGTGGTGTGTGTGCTTGTGTGTGTGCGTGTGGTCGTGGGCGTGTGGTCGTGTGCGTGTGGTCGTGTGCATGTGGTCGTGTGCGTGTGCGTGTGGTCGTGTGCGTGTGTGGTTGTGTGTGTGTGTGGTTGTGTGTGTGTGTAGTTGTGTGTGTGTGTAGTTGTGTGTGTGTGTAGTTGTGTGTGTGTGTAGTTGTGTGTGTGTGTAGTTGTGTGTGTGGGGGGTTGTGTGTGTGGGGGTTGTGTGTGTACCTCTGTAAAGTGGCGCTAATGTGTGTGGTTGTGAGTCACCAAAATAGGAGAGGAATAACTGGAAGAAAGAGAGAGAGGGTGAGGAGGCAGCTGCTAGCGGGAAGCGGAAGTGAACATTGTTGTTTAAACAAACACGATAAAACGAAAGTAGCGCTCCACAGGAAAAACCTGTAAAGCGGCCCGAATGAATGTGGTTGTGAATACAATTAATATGGCAGCCTTTGGTATTTTCACCCTTTTTTGTGTCTGTTCCGAGGCTGCACCACTTATAATATAGTACCTCCGGCAATGGTGCAGTTTATTACCTGATCTTGAACCAATCTATGTACTTTAAGACCACAGAGGAGGACCGAGACAGAGGCAGGAGAGGGAATAGGAGTATCAAGGAGCGGGGGAGGGGGAGGGAGCGCTGATAGCGACAGAGCAGGAGAAGCTAAAGTGTTTGTTTTCAGTAAGTGAGAAGGGGACTTAAAGAGAGGGAATAAGAGGAAGGGTCAGAGAGGGGTGAGGGGCAGCTGTAGCCGCCGTGCAATATATAAAGGTAAAGATAAAGTGCGTGCCAGGGAGATGCACAGTAGGATTAGAAGCAACGGTGGACTGCGCTGTTTGCTAAATGAGTTGAGTTTGATGACAGATAGCGAAATGGTGCTTTGAACGCAACTTGTTACCCCTCTCATAATGACCCGAAAAGCATGGGCAGCGGACACAGGCAGGACACTGCTGGCCTCCCAATTAAGGGCATTCCACTCGCTATCAGTGGCAGTGTGAACAAAGCAAAGTGGGGCCACCATATTTAAAGAACACAGCTCAGGGTGTCCAGTTCACCAAACAAAAACAAAATCTTGAGCGAATTGGAAAAAGAAACAGAGGCTTCGAATTCTTTGCAGCATCACCCATTTTGGCTGCAGTCAATAAATAAAGCAGTCATGTGAGGTGTCTGTAAAAGAGAAAGAGTTTACAATTTTTTCACAAATATTCTTGGCAGTTCCACAAGAGTTCTTTAAAAAATTCCTTGCATGGGAAAATTGGTAATTTCTTTCCGCTGCTCTCTACGCAGCCTCTTCCTGTTGTATACAAATTGAGCACTATTTTTCCCCGAGGGCCTGTGGGGGATGGAGTGTGAGTAAACTCTCTAAGCCTGTACATTGCTCAGTAAGTGGTGTGCCAGTAAGGTCTGACATCTTGTGATTTCTCAAACCGGAAATTGCAAGGAGGTGTGGTGGCATCTCCTGCCTCGTAGGCAAGAGTAGTGTCTGTCACCGGGATAATTTATGAAAGAAGTGTCTGGCAAAAATGTCTCTTATCGAGATTAGGTTAAAAATGGGCATTAACCCTGCGAAAACTATCATTATTTAAAACAGAAAGTTGGAGATGAAGGCATGTTGAAAACACGCTGACTGTTCCAGTGTTCGAGCACTCAGAGAGCGCTGCCCATTCTGGTAATGAGAGGCCAATCTTCTACCTGGAGCGTGTGGCGCATGGTGCTTCCGGGCCTTTGAAGCCTGCACTGGGGGAGGTGCGCCTTCTTAGGACGCCTTATCTGTTATCAGGACCTGCTGCCCTGACGTCTCAGAAGAGGCGGCCACCGAGGCGGGGCACTGTGTCACCCTGCAAAGTAGGCAAGAAGTGGTGCAGAAAAGATAGCAAATAAATGAATACACCTCAAATAGCCACACCAATGGGGGACACTTTTTACCTGTTCATCACAGATTAAAGACATATATAGAAGCTGTGATTGTTTGCAATTTTGTAAACTTGCTTAAACGCTCCCTAAAGCTTGTGGAAGATATGCCCTAAGCCTAACACATACTCGTCGTCACTTTAAAAGTGGCTTTGGCGTCCAACTCTCAGAGGTGTTTCAACAATCACAGACAGGTTTGGTTTTTTTGGTGTTCGAGAGCGCGGGGTGCTCGGTGTTGTTGAAGAGTGAAGGAGCATGAGGGGTAGTTGAAAAGCACGAGGGGTGCGTTGTTGAAGAGTAAAGGAGCACGAGGGGTAGTTGAAAAGCACGAGGGGTAATTGTAAAGCTGAGGGTTAGTTGTAAAGCGCAAGGGTTATGTGAAAAGCGCGAGCGGTAGTTGTATAGCACAAGCAGTAGTTGAAAAGCGTGAGGGGTAGTTGAAAAAACATTCATAAGCTATCCTCTCTCAAAGCAGCTTCAATTAGTTCGTGGCAGTGGTACCAACTGTGCTGTTCCAGTGTTCGAGCACTCGCCATAAGCCGGAGGGAAGAGAGGGGAGGGGGGAGGAGAAATGCGACACGGCGGGAAGGGGAGGGGGCGGAACGGGGGCGGAGAGGGGAGAGGTGCGAGTAAAATAAACCAAAAAAAAGAAGCCGGAGGGAAGAGAGGGGAGGGGGGAGGAGAAATGCGACACGGCGGGAGGGGAGGGGGCGGAACGGGGGCGGAGAGGGGAGAGAGAGAGTAGGCAAGGCGAAAACTATCATTATTTAAAACAGAAAGTTGGAGATGAAGGCATGTTGAAAACACGCTGACTGTTCCAGTGTTCGAGCACTCAGAGAGCGCTACCCATTCTGGTAATGAGAGGCCAATCTTCTACCTGGAGCGTGTGGCGCATGGTGCTTCCGGGCCTTTGAAGCCTGCACTGGGGGAGGTGCGCCTTCTTAGGACGCCTTATCTGTTATCAGGACCTGCTGCCCTGACGTCTCAGAAGAGGCGGCCACCGAGGCGGGGCACTGTGTCACCCTGCAAAGTAGGCAAGAAGTGGTGAGAGCATGAGGGGTAGTTGAAAAGCACGAGGGGTGCGTTGTTGAAGAGTAAAGGAGCACGAGGGGTAGTTGAAAAGCACGAGGGGTAATTGTAAAGCTGAGGGTTAGTTGTAAAGCGCAAGGGTTATGTGAAAAGCGCGAGCGGTAGTTGTATAGCACAAGCAGTAGTTGAAAAGCGTGAGGGGTAGTTGAAAAAACATTCATAAGCTATCCTCTCTCAAAGCAGCTTCAATTAGTTCGTGGCAGTGGTACCAACTGTGCTGTTCCAGTGTTCGAGCACTCGCCATAAGCCGGAGGGAAGAGAGGGGAGGGGGGAGGAGAAATGCGACACGGCGGGAAGGGGAGGGGGCGGAACGGGGGCGGAGAGGGGAGAGGTGCGAGTAAAATAAACCAAAAAAAAAAAGAAGCCGGAGGGAAGAGAGGGGAGGGGGGAGGAGAAATGCGACACGGCGGGAGGGGAGGGGGCGGAACGGGGGCGGAGAGGGGAGAGAGAGAGTAGGCAAGGGTAAACAAACACGGACGTGCACGCGCCCGTGACTTTTAAGGTCAATGCGCATGCGCATAAGCTTAATGCGCATGCGCATTGACCTTAAAAGTCACGGGCACTGCAAGGAATCGCCACGATTCCTTGCAGTTAGATAAAGAGTCGATGAGCCCCTATAGTCTCGCTTGCTCGATGCGCATGCGCATCGACAGGCGAGACCTAAAAACATTGCTATTACAGTGTCAATAGCACCAACAAATTTGATGCCTATTGCATTTCTAATGCTTGTTATTTCTGCACCGCCCTTTACTTCGCTGCTCACTCACTGCTCTCTGCTCAGCATTGTTAGATTCCCCCGATTTACGGCAGTCAGCGGCTCACCTTCCTCATACACGCTGTTTTAACTGCTTCTGAGGTTCTGCCAGTTGCAATTGGGCTGCTTCTGTCTTTAACATGCACTTCTGTGAACCTTTTCTTTAAAAGAAATATTTTACAGCTCCAGGATGGGAGTCTGCCACGTTGGAGCAGTAAAGCATGCGTGCATATATCGCAATGAGGTTGGGCCAGTCATTTTGGCTTTTTATACCGTTGCTATGAATAGAAAGGGCAAAAAAAGCCAGGGAAAACATCAAAAGAAATTACATCAGTGGGGTACAGGAGATCCAAAAAGGGTCCTTCTTTAGACCGAATAAGAAAGAGTGAAGCAAGTCTGCCTTAATACGGACATTCTGGACATGAAAAGTCCTTGGCTGAAGCCTAAATAAGGCCTGCAGGATGCCAAAGAAAGATTTTCCCAGTGTGTCGGTGGGAGTCCACATCTGGATCGACCATGCACAATTCCAAAAAGACTGCAGGAGCATGCACTTTACAGGACGTCTGTTTTGGAACCAACAGTAAAACATGAGGCAAGACCTTAGGCAGCAAAACAGAGAGTGGAAAAATCTGAACAGCGTCAAAAGTAGCAGCAGAGATGACAGAGACCACTGGTGGAGGCATGGTCAAAGGTTCACCAGAGGGAGCTGGAGGATAACCGACCATAGTCAACAAAGCCCATCCTCCAGTTGAGAACGAAGTTCCATCCTTACCCACTCGATCGACTCCAAGTCCTTGTCGAAGGCAAGAAGCCACAACCTCAAGGGTCGTGGAGGAGTGTGCAGGATCTGAACCGTAAGGGTAGACATCATGAAGGCCCAAAGATCAAACTCGAAAGGGACAGTGACACTGCCCTAAAAGGAAGGGACCAGGACACAGCAAAAACATCTGAGTGAGCAGAAGCAAACAATGCCAGATGGTGACTGTTCAGTTGATTCAACTGTAGAACCTTCTGTGCTGCTGGACACCAATTTACTAACAAAATCGTTTGTGAACAAAAGTCTGAATGCAGACGTCCCTGACTAAACTTGAATATTTGTGAGGGACTTTTGCATTTGCTTCTCTGGTGGTGCACAGGATACCAACACAGATATCAACCACAAAATATTATATATGCCACCTACACATATCTCATACAAATCTAAATAAATCATAAAATAAAAGAGTTCTCCCAAAGAATAGAAGAGCAATACAAGCGTGAGAAAAGAGTACTTGGTTGGTGTCCTTTTGAGCAAAACGGAAGCGACATATCGCTGCCTCAACCAGTTAGCAGGCACCAAATAAGAGCGACACTGACTCACTGACTAGACTGAACTAGTCGAGAGGTGGAGGCAGGAGCAAAGTTGCCAACAGGGCAACAAAAGGCCTGGCTCTGATCCTGCACTGAGCCTCAGAAATATGACAATACTTAACGACCCTTAACATGTTCATGTATGGATTTTCCCGAGTGGATTTTCTTTTCTCTCTGGGTATGTTTGACCTTATGGCTCTCATCTCTCAGATTTAAAACCAGCTTAGATACATCAATCCGCTCTTTTGATATAAAAAGTGCTGACATGATACATACGGTCAGTGCAACTATATCCAAGTGTTATCAACTTCAGGAACTTTAGACAGGGAGTTATTCTATTACATTTTCTTGTATGGGTGATTAACCCGGCTGCAGAGTGGAGGATGGACTTGTGATGGTTTAGGTGGGACATGGGTTGTCCGGTTCGCAGAGAATTCCCAGTTTCAATGGAAGATCTAACCAATACCTGTACATCGATTTTGAAATGGTGCGTGGGTGATGTAAAGGAGCAGCATCAACTGAAATACAGCACACTTAGTGATACATAGGTCAAGATTGGAAAATAATACCACGCAACACCTTGGAATTTAGTTGATTAAACAAACTTGTGAAAAAGGTTTAGGGCACACAGCTTAACAATCAAGTTAGAAAGGATTACAAGATTACGTTGAAGCTATCAAGTGATACTAGGAATAATAATTCAGTCTTTTAAGGGTTAAGTTTGTTTTACCCAGGAGCTGGTGTTAGGCTAGAGTGTCTATCATCTGTGCGAACAATCTGTTGGTACAGATGAATATCATAAAGCCCTATTCAGCCTGCATGGTTTGGTTCTCAAACTCTGTAACTACTGGGGCCACACCTCATATTGGCTCACCAAGAAAAAATTTAATTTAACCAATGCTGTGTTACAGGTCCGGACATGCCTTAAAATATGAAAGTAGAAGTGCACAGATTCGCCCACATAAAGAAAATATGTGAGAAGGCAAGGAAAGTACCTCACGGACGTAACACCCGAGGGGGTTCCCGGTTTGTTAATCACCATTTTTTAATGGTGGAGTTTAGCAGCACCAGAATAAAATCGCCTCAGCCAGCCAAACCTCACATTTTATATTTGTTGTGTTGGGTGTAGGTACTTGTTATTCTTTTCCAAGCACTTTTTTCTATCTTACCAGGTAGTGTATTTGTACACTCCTTGTCTGTCTCTCTCTCTATTCTTTCTTGTGCATATCTTTTCTGCACTTGTTTCATCCTCCTAGCAAGGAAAGTAACCGATGATGAGAAGTGGGTATACCGGTGATTAACAAACCGGGAACCCCATCGGGTGTTACGTCCGTGAGGTACTTTCCTTGCCTTCTCACATATTTTATTTATGTGGGCGAATCTGTGCACTTCTACTTTCATATTTTAAGGCATGTCTGGACCTGTAACACAGCATTGGTTAAATTTAATTTTTTCTTGGTGAGTCAATATGAAGCGTGACCCCAGTAGTTACAGAGTTTGAGAACCAAACCATGCAGGCTGAATAGGGCTTTTTGTTTCATATTTGCTGAGTGGGGGGCTGCCCTATATAGCCTTTCTCCCCCTTACATCCCTTTTTTGAATGACAGATGAATATCATACCTGTGCTGGTAGAAACCAACACAGCATTGGAGAATATTCCTCCCAAAGGGCTGGGATTGATTTTTGTCGTACTCCAAAACGAACTGCTAAGCATTGTGTTCTGGTAAGCATGCCTGGGACGTGGGACAAGTTCAACACTGTGCCTGTAATGCTCATCTTATTGCATAAAACAGATTGCAGAATATTATGGTTGCTGCTACTGAAATCTGCGGACAGGTCAAGCAGTGCTTGCATGCAATGTTAGCCTTCAAAGATCCAAGAGGCATTTTTGACATTGAACTTGAAGGTTTCTGTGTTGTGACCAGATCTAACAAGCATTTGCAATGCAATAGGTCTCGCATTAGGAAAGTTTGAGGTATTGGTATTGTAAATGACAAATTTTTTATTTATGTGTTGGTTTTGAAAATAGCGAAATTAATAGCTTTGTCATTTACAATGCCAATAGTTTTAACTTTTGCAAATGTGACACCTATAGCATTTGTAATGCATTATGTGTTGTATTTACATGACTTGGATGTATTAATATTACAAATAAGAATGGCTTTTATTTTTTTTCATAATTAATACTTAAATAAAAGTTATTGTAATTCATACTGGCAATAGCTTAAACTTGTGTAAATAACTTGGGAAGATTATGTTCAGTGTATTTTATTGTGATGAAATTCCAAGAGCAGAAGTGAAATATTAACATCTTTTTGTGACATTTGTAATATAGCTTGAAACATTGAGAGAACATATTTGAACCAGTTGTTGTTGAATGGTTGCACACAGTGATGCTGTGGCCTTCAGTGGTGCTGAGTGATGCTGTGGCCTTCAGTGGTGCTGAGTGATGCTGTGGCCTTCAGGGGTGCTGAGTGATGCTGTGGCATTCAGGGGTGCTGAGTGATGCTGTGGCATTCAGTGGTGCTGAGGGATGCTGTGGCGTTGAGGGATGCTGTGGCGTTGAGGGATGCTGTGGCGTTGAGGGATGCTGTGGCGTTGAGGGATGCTGTGGCGTTGAGGGATGCTGTGGCGTTGAGGGATGCTGTGGCGTTGAGGGATGCTGTGGCGTTGAGGGATGCTGTGGCGTTGAGGGATGCTGTGGCGTTGAGGGATGCTGTGGCGTTGAGGGATGCTGTGGCGCGGAGGGATGCTGTGGCGCGGAGGGATGCTGTGGCGCGGAGGGATGCTGTGGCGCGGAGGGATGCTGTGGCGCGGAGGGATGCTGTGGCGCGGAGGGATGCTGTGGCGCGGAGGGATGCTGTGGCGCGGAGGGATGCTGTGGCGCGGAGGGATGCTGTGGCGCGAAGTGATGCTGTGGCGCGGGTGATGCTGTGGCGCGGAGTGATGCTGTGGCGCGGAGTGATGTTGTGGCGCGGAGTGATGTTGTGGCGCGGAGTGATGTTGTGGCGCGGAGTGATGTTGTGGCGCGGAGTGATGTTGTGGCGCGGAGTGATGTTGTGGCGCGGAGTGATGTTGTGGCGCGGAGTGATGTTGTGGCGCGGAGTGAGGTTGTGGCGCGGAGTGAGGTTGTGGCGCGGAGTGATGTTGTGGCGCGGAGTGATGTTGTGGCGCGGAGTGATGTTGTGGCGCTGAGTGATGTTGTGGCATTGAGTGGTGCTGTGGCATTGAGTGGTGCTGTGACATTGAGTGGTGCTGTGGCATTGAGTGGTGCTGTGGCATTGAGTGGTGCTGTGGCATTGAGTGGTGCTGAGTGATGCTGTGGGATTCAGTGGTGCTGAGTGATGCTGTGGCGTTAAGGGATGCTGTGGCGTTGAGGGATGCTGTGGCGTTGAGGGATGCTGTGGCGTTGAGGGATGCTGTGGCGTTGAGGGATGCTGTGGCGTTGAGGGATGCTGTGGCGTTGAGGGATGCTGTGGCGTTGAGGGATGCTGTGGCGTTGAGGGATGCTGTGGCGTTGTTTAACTGACAACAGTATCTCCAGAAGTCCTAGTCGGCAATTAGCTCCATATCCTAATGGTTAATTTGAAAGACTCCTGTTTTCAGCGCTTCCATATAGCTTTTAGGTCTCGCCTATGGATAGCTTCAGCTGTCTGTTGTCAAAATACATTTTGTGTGCAACGCCAACAATTACAGCAGATTTTGGGGAAACGTATAGTTTATCATTGTATGGATTTTTTTGCCAATGCCATTTGCTTGCTAAGAATTCAATGGCTTGCTTTATTTACTCTTTTTGCGTTTGACACTACATTCGAGTATTGCTTCTTTACAACACTTGAGTGGATAACTTGTACCTTTCATTGCTTACATTAAGGGAACTACTTTTTAGATCTGGCATTAGCCAAGACCATCCACCTATTTCATTTATAGGCCATAATTCTCTTTCAGCCACCACATACACATCCACCGCATCCACCACCACCACATCCACCACACCCACCACCACCACATCCACCACACCCACCACCACCACATCCACCACACCCACCACCACCACATCCACCACACCCACCACCACTACATCCACCACCCCATCCACCACCACCACCACTGCATCCACCACCACCACTGCATCTACCACCACCACATCCACCACCCCATCCACCACCATCCACCACCAACACCCCATCCACCACCACCACTGCATCCACCACCACCACCTCATCCACCACATCCACTGCATCCACCACCACCACATCCACTGCATCCACCACCACCACATCCACCACCACCATCACCTCCACATCCACCATGACATCCACCACATCCACATCCACCGCATCCACCACCACCACCACATCCACCACCACCACCACCACATCCACCACCACCGCATCCACCAACACCACATCCACCACCACCACCACAGCCACCACCGCATCCACCACCACCACATATACCACCACACCCACCACCACCACATCCACCACACCCACCACCACCACATCCACCACACCCACCACCACTACATCCACCACCCCATCCACCACCACCACCCCATCCACCACCACCAACACCCCATCCACCACCACCACTGCATCCACCACCACCAACACCCCATCCACCACCACCACCACCACCACCACATCCACCACCCCATCCACCACCACCACCCCATCCACCACCACCACCCCATCCACCACCACCACCCCATCCACCACCAACACCCCATCCACCACCAACACCCCATCCACCACCACCACCACTGCATCCACCACCGCATCCACCACCAACACCACCACTGAATCCACCACCGCATCCACCAGCACCACATCCACTGCATCCACCAGCACCACATCCACCACACCCACCACCACTACATCCACCACCCCATCCACCACCACTGCATCCACCACCACCAACACCCCATCCACCACCACCACTGCATCCACCACCACCACCGCATCCACCACCACCGCATCCACCACCACCGCATCCACCACCACCACATCCACTACATCCACCACCACATCCACCACCACATCCACCATCACCTCCACATCCACCACATCCACATCCACCACATCCACATCCACCACATCCACATCCACATCCACCACATCCACCGCATCCACATCCACCGCATCCACCACCACCGCATCCACCACCACCGCATCCACCACCACCGCATCCACCACCACACCCACCACCACCACATCCACCACCACCAAATCCACCACCCCATCCACCAACACCACCACCCCATCCACCAACACCACCACCGCATCCACCACCACCACATCCACCGCATCCACCACCACATCCACCATCACCACCACATCCACCACCACATACACCATCACCTCCACATCCATCATGACATCCACCATCACCACCACATCCACCATCACATCCACCAAGCTATTAATTTTGCTATTTTCAAAACCAACACATAAATAAAAAAAGTGTTGTTTACTATACCAATCGCTCAAACTTTCCTAATGCGAGACCTATTGTATTTCCAATGCTTGTTTGTAAATATGCCCCTCAGTTCTGTTTACTCCTTGGACCGCTTGAGAGACTGGAACTGTTCCAAATGTTGCGATAAATTATCTGCCAGGTAAACGTTAGTAAAAATAAAGAATAACATTCAGAAATTCTGCTCGAAACAGCAAGGTACTGGAAACTGCAGGTTCAACTCCAGGAATAGAAAGATCTGTACCATTTTCGTTTCTAAGGAGTTGCCAGAAACAGATTCATCCTAGGTAACATGTGTTAAGTAAGGGCCCTGCCTGTGTACGTGTTATGAATCTGAAGGAGCAGGATGTGTGCAAGTGAGCTGTGTATGCTCCGGTGTTACACATAAAGGTGGAGCTTACAATGGTGCAGCAGGTGCAGTGAAGGCGGTGTCCCCAGTTATGGCTGTGCTTTTTTCCTACCAACCCAATGGAGGGGCACCAGTTTTCCTTGTTTGCACGAGGACCCATGGCACACAGATTTATTTATATACAGGTGTAACCTATTGTATGTATGTGTAATGTATGGTCAGAGTTATGCGTGCATAAAGGACATTTCTGTAAATATGTAGGTCATGTGCATGTGTTGGGCAAGTTCTTTGCCTATGTATAGAAGTGATGTGTATACTGTTTTTGATTAAGTACTGGTTCCATATACTTAGAATAACGTGCATGTTCAGCAGCATGGGTGAGATAGAAGTATGTTTGACATTTTGCAAAGATGATATTCATGGTCCACTTGCTTATAAAAATGGCACGTGTCTGTGCAAAGTTAGTTTCCCCGGCACCCTTCAGATGTTTCTCTGTATTAATCTGCAACCACTTTTAGCGACCTCCTACTGCAATGTCCTCTGCAGAGAATACATCCCCGCCACTCTGGGTGGTCATAGTGCAGTCTTGGTGAATGTCGCCAGGTAGTGCCGCAGAGGGCCAGAGCACGCACAACACACACGTGCACGCACGCGCACACTTGCTATGGTCAGACTCAAAGATTTTTGTCGTTAGGTCCAAAATTCGAGATGCACCATAGTTTTACTGTGGACTGTCCAGTAGGGCAACGGAAGACGTTAAGTGAAGCATCAGAGAAGGGGGTCCAGGGCGCCCTGCTTTGCCCTCGGGCTGTCGCCGCCTCCTCCTCCTCGTCACGCACGGCCGGCTGGCTCTCGAGAATGTAATACACGCACCACCCGACACCTGCGTGGAGCGTACCCACGCCCCCGCCCCCACTCACCATCGACTCCAGGCCGGGAATCTTCAGAGGTGGGCGGAGCGCACGAGCTCAGTGCCCGGGCACCGGTGAGCAAGGCACTGAATGAACTCAGTGAGGCCCGCCTGCAGCACGGCGGTTGGGCACTCCAATGGGCGAGGAGGCACCTCTTTCACTCCTTCTGTACATAGGAGCGCAGATGCGCTGGAGAGAGGTGAATGCCCGGTGAACCTAAAAGGGGGCAGTTTATGTTAACTTGGCACTCCCCTTGGGTATGCAGAACCGCTGACGGTGTGATGAGCCGACTGTTCCGGTGTAGGTGGCAGCCAGAATCGGTCAATAATGCGAGGTTTAGGCCAAGTTGGCGAGTAACAGGGCTATAGTAGACAATCATGCTGATGGGCTCAGGATGCAGACATGTCCTTACATTTCTAGACCTGCGAACTGCTTGGTGGGTTGAAGTGACGTGGGACCAGTCATCAGGGAGCGCTCATTCCCCACACCGCCATCTGCCCAGACGGCATCCGTGGTTGTCATAGTTATAGAATCCGGGGACAAACCACGCCAGCGTGTGTTAACGATGTCACTGCCCTGTCCCCTCACTCACTCGTCCACGAAGTTCAAGGCTTCCAAACAAAGGGCCGCCATCTCCCCAAATCTGACGGGTGAAGGGACGTCCCCTTCTCCCGCAGTGACCAGTCACCCCTGGAAAAACGTCCGCGCCGGGTGCAGACACCAAGCGCCGCATACTTGGGGGTTTACTGTCACCATCCAGGCAACCTTACATGGGGAGACAGTTAAAAGAAAAGACGAGCGCGCGCGGCCGTCTCCGATCCGATTTCTGAGCGTGCGCGTGCCTGTCTCCTGGGAAGCAGCCGATTCCTGAGCGTGCGCGTGCCAGCTGCTGTCTCCTGGGAAGCAGACTCGGCAACTATAGTATCGCGCCTGCGCGATTGCATATGGCTTCGCCATATGCATCGCAGGTGCGAGACCTAAAAATGTCAGACAGAAGGGGCCCCTGGGCTGGTACCTAGGCAGGGGTGCAGGGGAAAACGTCTACAAACAAACAAATCAAACCCAACTACCTGAAAATTATTTCTTAAATACAGCGTCACGTCTTAATTGGAAGTACGTCTTAATTTGGTTTGTTTGTGACCAGATCTAAAAGCGGACAGATACAGTCCCAGGAGCTAGTTTTCTGATGTTTAAATCTGCAACTGAGTGGCTACAAATTTCTGTATGAATTTAGCGAGGAAGGGTAGCCATGTAAGGAGTCTGACATTTTCCAGTGTTCGATTTTTAAAAAAAATAGATGGCATACATGATCTTTTTTTTCTTTTAGTACCTCCGGAAAAGTGGTTTCCATACGACAGAAGCTTGCGATTTCCAGCCATATAGACAGGAAGATAGAATCAGTATGTTCTTTGGCACAGAAAGGTGCAGCGGGTCAGTTGATTAGTGTTAAGACTCAGTATTTGCAATAGCTTTTTTCAGGTCAAAATCTGACATGGGAATAAAAGATGAATAAAATGCAGGTGAAGCTTCTTTGGTGAAAGGATTTTTTTAATGGTTCTGTTTGGGATGAGAAGTCGTCAATGTAATATGAGCTTTGGAGTTTGTTTGTGAAAAAATTGCAAATCATTGCAGTTAACTTTAGGTGGGAGAGTTGTATCAATAGGAATGTGGTCATGTAGGATTACAAAATGCTCTTTAGATCCATTTTGAGCATTCTGAGGCTTGAGGCTGAAAGCCAGGGGCTTTTATTTATAAATCGAGCTTTCTGTACATTGTTATTTCTGTACATAGGAATACGATTGTTAGAGAAGAAGTGAATTTTCTCTCTACTCTCAAGGGAACGTAAGATTTGTTTTCCGACTTTTAACCTTATTATTGGCCATTCTTTTTTGAATATTTGCATTTCTTCGTGGCTGGAACAAGGTTATTAAATATAGTGAAAATGAAAATTTCATCATTGTGTTACTTAATTAGTTCAGTGAGGTGAAAAGAGGGAGGTTTTCCCAGTATGGGAGC
Source organism: Lissotriton vulgaris (assembly GCF_964263255.1). Lineage (NCBI taxonomy): Eukaryota > Metazoa > Chordata > Amphibia > Caudata > Salamandridae > Lissotriton > Lissotriton vulgaris. The sequence continues at coordinate 1,076,139,258 of NC_141699.1, read as the reverse complement.
ACAACTCTTATAGTCTAATTGTGATTACTGCCCTTTACCTTTGCCTCTGTTGTCACTTCTAATTCTGTCTCAGCAAGGGAGAGAGAAACCAGGAAGGCTCAATGAGTAGAAGGAGCAGTTGCCAGATATGGGGTTAAGCTAAGGATACTGATAAAGCCAGGTTTGGGTATCACTAGGTCGAGAACAGCACCATTGTGTGGGCAAGAAAGAGTGGACACTGTTTTAGGTCATCTTCTTGCAGGCAAGGAAAACAGACAGACGCCCACAAAGAGACATTTTCACACAAAGACACACCCACTCACCAACACATTTCCACCGACTCCAGCCAGAGAGCAAACAATCCCGCAGGTCTCAAACAAGTGTGACGCCCCCCCCCCCCCTGCCATTTCGTCCTGGCAAAATAAACTTTTTGTCAGGCCCAAAAATTCCCTCATAATACATATAAGCCACCCTAAAGTAGGCACTAAACAGCCCAGAGCACAAGGTGCATTGCATTTAAAAAGTAGGACATTTGCTTTTAAGTTTTACATGTCCTGGTAGGAAAACAAACCCAAATCATTTTGCTTTTTTTTTTTTTTTTTTACAGTGTTTTATATAGCACAAACTTGACCTGTAGTTTTCGGGTATCGGAGCGCTTTACACAAGCACCAGTTGCATTACATGAGGACACATTAATTTTTGTTAGGCACTAGGAGATTAAGTAATTTGCCCAAAATCACAGGATTTTGCATGTCCCTCCAGAGACTCGAACCTGCTTCCCCATCTCCGAAGTCGACCGCCCTAGCCATTAGGCCAACTCTTCTCCCCATTTATGAAAGTTAGAGCACTTGGCGGTGAAAATTACAATTTTTTTTACTTTTGTTTAATATTTTGCAGTGGAGTGATCATATTTGCATATCGCTATTGCCATTCGTATGACATTGCCGCGCTGGAGACCCAGAAAATGGGAAATAGGTTATAAGGGACGAAAGAGAAGAGTAATATGCTGCCTGGAAAAAAAAAAAAAGCTACAACATCCTGGAAAAAGTTGACACACATAGAGAATGCAAAGTAAGCATGTGAAATATAAGTAGGAACAAAATGTTTACCATTACGCTTTTATATTTATTATTCAGAAATCCATCAGTGTTTTTGCTTGAAAAGTTAACAACATGACTACAGAGTCCAGGAGGGACCAGTTTCAAAGTCCATTGCTTATATCCTTACAAAACGTACAGCAGTATGGTTTAAAAAGACCACATCCCTGAACACAGAACCGCTGTATATATTTTATAAACTAAAACAAGTAAAACAGCTGATAAGGATCCCATTGAACGTTTTCCACTGTACGCATCAACCAGGTATTGCAGTAGCTCTAGAAATATTGCACTTCCCTACCCGGGGGAAAAAAATGGTGTTCAAAGAAAGACGAGAAAACGAAAGGAGCGCTTCAATAACAAACTCTGTAAAATGGCGCTAATGTGTGCGGGTATGAGTAAAACCAATCTGGTCACTTTGCGACAACTCGGTCTTACTTTAGTTCTCATATTTTTAACCTTTTATTAAACATTTCAGAAAAAAAAGACATTTTTTTTGGGAGGGAGGAGGGAGGAGGGAGGAAATATATATGGTTCATCATTTTCAGAAGGGGCCCCTACACCATGGTGAGGTCGATAAATTCATGTGATCGGTTTGATTTATTACGAGTGAACCAAAGACGTGCCTTGTGACCAAACATTGACAAAACATTGACAAATAAAACATGCTTGCTTTTCCAAAACAAGAAGCACGACGTCCGTGAAGCAGTCGCAGTGCCGATGCACGAGCCGAGGAAAAGCAAATAAAAGTAATAAAATTAAAACAAGAGTGTGCATGAAAGAACATACATTAAAAAAGGTACACCAACGGAGCCAATAGAAAAAATGGGAGGTGCTTGAAGCACATAGTCTGGATAAGGCATGCCTCACAGAGCAGCGCATGCACTACCTAGGCTCGACCAAAAAAATAGGACCCTCAGACTCACTCTTCAGTACACTCATTGACCTGCGGGAGACTTCAGAGGACTGCCCTGCTGCTTGAGGCCTGCCTTGTTGCCTGAAGCAGGCCTTGTTCTTCAGAAGACTGCCCTGCTGCTAGAGGTCTGTCTTACTGATTGAAGGAGAAAGGACCAAATCTGTGAACACAGGACTAACAGAACGAGTTCATGGGTCAACTGGCTGACCTGTGCTAACCTACAGGAACACAACAAGCTCCATAAGCCTTCCTGCAGCAGCCCAGCTGACCTGCTGCAACTGGACCTGCCGGAGTGAGTTCCTGATCCCAAAGATGTCTCCCCAAGTTCTGGATCCTTTGCTGGCATCAGTTGAGCCCCTCGTGTGAAACCCTAAAGGTTTGAACTCTGCATACCAGACTTTGAGAAGGTAACTTTTCAGCTTGACTAACCTGGTCGCTGCATCCTGCCCGCACTCCATCGTGTTCGGCCTGCATTTGTGACTTTGCCCCAGACTAGCGCAACAAGATACCCCCAGTTAGTGCTTTCTGACTTTTGTGGTTCACCCGGACCAGGTTTGTGGTTGTTGCTTGAGAAGGGTTTGCACCCACCACAATCAAAAAAACAATTCCTTAAACACACAAAAAACAAGCACTGGCAAAGTGATTGGGTCTGGTGTTGGCTGCCAGCCTTTTGGGTTTGTCAGTGCTAACTTTTTTCGTGTGTTATGGAAAAAATAATATTGATGAGGAAGCTGCCAAGCCCTCACGAATGTAACCAAAATAATGGTCTAAAACCAAACATGTGTTTGTCTCAAAAAGCGCACATAGTATTCCATGGAATTGAAGGGAACTACTTTGCGAGGATGTGGTTGTGAAGGGATTAATGCGTTCACTAAACTGGAGTAGTATGGTGAGCAAATGAACGATGGGTTTAACCCAGATCTCGACTAGTGGTGAATGTATGATTTATTCAGCATTCCGTCCATCGTTTGTTTGCGTAGCACTTTTCACCCTAAGTGGGATGGGTATGCCCAGACGTGGGTTCCTTGCTCACTGTGGCACTGGATTCAAGCTACCCTGGCTGTTGATGGGTAATACCCAGAAACCGGTCCCAGGATGCTGGTTTCCGGTCCAGGGAGGACCTGGCATGGCAGTTCGGTCTGGACTGTTCGCGTGAGGGAAAAGGGTCAAGAATGATTTGCATATGACTGGGTCTAAACTGGGGTGGCGTGGTGAGCAAAAGAACGATGGATTTAACCCAGATCACTTGACTGGGGTTGAATGCAAGATTTATTTGGCATTCCGTCCATTCGTTTACGTAGCTCTTTTCACCCTAAGTGGGATGGGTATGCCGAGACGTGGGTCCCTTGCTCACTGTGCCACTGGAATCAAGCTAGTCTGGCTGATGAAGGGTAATACCCAAAAATCGGTCCCAGGATCCTAGTTTCCGGTCCAGTGAGGACCTGGCTTGGGTCAAGACGGATCTGCATATGGTTGGGTCCAAACTGGGGTGGCATGGTGAGCAAAAGAACAATGGATTTAACCCAGATCTCTTGACTGGGGGTGAAAGTATGATTTATTCAGGATTCCTTCCATCAATTGTTTGTGTGTCACTCAAAGTGAAGTCAGTCAATGGCTGAAGTGGAATGACCCACTGCTCCATGCAGTAGAAGAAAATCATGCTGACGACTCTACAACAGACCAATGGATGAGGAGGGCTAGTTGAAAGCACCTTAAAGTAAACATTATGTATATAATTTTAGTAAAATTTAAAGGTGTTGGTCGATGTGAAACCTAAAAATCTTAAAAAATAGATATATTTTGGAGTACGTTCAGTTAGACGTGCCTCTTTAAAGTGTTTGATCCTCTTCACATTAGTATGTACTAATACCTCAGTTCCTTTCCCTAATTTGAGAGCAGTTAAAGTCTAACCCTTCATACACTGTTTTCATTCATGCATCTTCCCTTGACTGAAAGAGCGACATAAAATAACATATTACAAGAATAAGAAATGTGGTTATTCGAGGCATTCTCCACTCTGGAGTGTACCTGGACATTACCAAGCCTGAATCAGGAACACTGCCACCCACCAGAATAGGTATTCAGTTTATAGGGCTGAGAAAGACAAAAAGACTGGTCCCTCTGCCAGAATTAAAGGTCACACACACATCTTTGCATACAATATATGCAGTTGTTCAGCTGTCTTACAAGCTTCATAGCTTGTGTGCCTGTTTCCTACCTTCAGACGAGGCTTTAGGATTGTGTGACTTTATGGAAGAACCCCGGCGTCTTTTCTGGCACATTTTTTTTTATTATTGTTGGATTTTAAATCAATAATTGTGACGCTGTTGGTACACCAATGCCACATTCAGTGCCCTCTTGTGGGTCAGAGCAATAAATATTGTGAAGTTAGATCTTCTTGCCAATTGCTTAATTTGTGCCAGTACTTGCAGGAGGCGGGCACCAGCACTCATGACTGAGGACCGCTGCTTATTTATCGCCCGTCTCTGAGCAAGAGAGAGAAAGGCAGACAAGTTAACCCCTCCCCTGCTGGTGACGAAACCACACCGTCATCAGCTGCGGTCGCGCTGTGCTGACGGCGGAGAGGTTCTGTCACGGCCGACTCGGCACGCCTGCCCGGCGCGGATTCCCCGCCTGCGCTGAGCGTTCCATTGAGCGGGCGGGGCCGGGACGGAACCACTCCGTCATCAGAGAAGTGTGGCTCACTGGTTAGAGCAGGCAGACCCTGAAGCAGAGGTCAGACCCGGGACCAGGGTTCAATTCCAGACGCGGCAGGGTCTTGAGCTCAAATGTCCATGGACTCGATAATTCTCGCTTCGGTGCCTGACCTAATCATGGGTTCACACTCTGCAACTCTGGGCATTAAGCTTGCTTAATCTCCACAACGGCCCCCCCGCGGCGGGACGCCTGGCTTTCACCTTGGGGATGCCCTGTAGGGGCTATCTCACAGGGAAAAGCCAGGACGGGTTCCCAAGGCAAGCGCGGAGATACCCCTTCGGGGGTCGATTCAGGCGCTATATAACATAATAATAATAATAATAATAATAAGCACAGCACAACCGCGGATGGTGACGGAGCGGTTCCGTCACCAGCATGCGCCCGCCGCGCAGCTGCCCCACCCCCTTAGCACTGCGGCGGAATAGCCGCCGCAGTGAAGGGGTTAAGAGAAAGATAGGAAAACAGAGACAAAAAGAAAACAGTGATGAAAATAACCTTCAAGAGTGTGATATAGACAGGAGCAGTATGGAGGGTGCAGAACAGTCTTTGAGGTGTAATAGAAAGTAGGATCCATGCTATCCGGCATTCCTGGCACTCTGCAGCACCAGGGCAGAATCTTAAACTTCCGGCCCCAAATTTTCTTCAAATGCAGTACTGTTCTCACTCAAACTTTTCTTAAGACAACGAGGGAGCGCGAGAACCCCCAATGCTGTTCATAATGGCGAAGGAGGAAAAGAAGGATTCATTTATTTATTTATTTGTGGCATTTAAATATGACTAGTCAAAGTTAAATATCAGTTTTAAATGTCAGCCATGGCTAAGAAATACAGACATGGTCACTCTTCCCAGCATCCTCCTCGCTGCTACAACTCAGACCAGAGCTCTCAGTCCGCGCCCCGCCCTGCCAGGGCCTGCTCCCAGCTCCCAACAGCCTTTACTCATCGCTTTGTTAAACTATCAGTTCATAGGCCGTACTTCCTCAACTACAAAACATTTTAAGTTGAAATCAACAGTTCTAGGACTTCAGGAAACACAAAGTAAAAAAAAAACAAATTGTCGTGCAGCTCTTTAGATAAAGGGACCGCAGCTGAGGTCAGCGGTGAATCTCCTGTCCAAACAAGGCCTGCGTAGAAGAAAGTGCTGAGTGTGCATAAGGCGGTCAGTGAGTCAGGCCGAGAGCACACCGTCAGCAACCCTGGGGCCGTGCAAGCCGCAGAGACCCCCAGCATGCCATGGCGTCAGGGCTGGAGCTGTGGACTGGACACCCAGCTCTTTCGCATAGCTTCTTCTTCATCAGCACGTGTTCAGGAGGTGCATTCACCCCCTCGGCTGCCTCATTCGTACTGAGACTCTGACCTCTGTGGCAGGCGCTCAGCCCCCCCCCCCTCAGGGCGAGCCTAGTGTGGTTTAACTCGGGGCCTGCGGTGTGCACGGTTCACCGCACACAGGTGTTCATCTACTGAGGTGTTTCATGTGTCACTGGGGCTCTCAGGGATGGGGTCACATTGAAGGTGAGAGGAGAGTTGTTCCACAGTATAAACAATGGCTTTAAAAACGTTCTACCCAAGTCTAAAACACTGGGCAATTCAGGGATACATGTATGTTTGCACAATCCAGTAATATATATATATATATATATATATATATATATATATATATATATATATATATATATATATATATATATATATATATATATATATATATATATATATATATATATATATATATATATATATATATATATATATATATATATATATATATATATATATATATATATATATATATATATATATATATATATATATATTTAGTACTACACATACAATAGCAATTACATCTTGAATTAGCTTTAACCCTCAAGCAAAAATCTGGTACTGCAAACGGGGTTACATCCTTTGTGGAATTTTAATAACTGTGTTTCCTAAATGGAAGTCACATAGTCAATCATTACAAGAAAAGAGATGTTCATGTACCAAGGATACAAGCATTGGAGTAATAGACATTTCTAAATTAGATATCCAATGTCTTCTTTGATAGACATATTTAAAGTGGATCTATTTAGAGTTACTTTCACGGAAATGGGCGTGATGTATCCATTTCATCAAAGCGGGTATGTTGCTCTCTTGATTTATCCGATTTAATGAGGTTTTTGCCCAAATCCTTACATTATTGAAGCCTCGTTCCAATACAGAAATTAAATTACTTGTGTTTTTTGTCTTGGTCAGTTTATTTAATAAGCTCAAAATACGAACATGTTTCATTGCGGACCAAGAAGACATCTTTAGTTCACATCTTACTGCCCTTATCACAGTTCCAGAGAACAAGTTTAACACCGTCTTCAACCCGTTACTCTATTTCGGCTCCCAGAAGATACTTGGATCTGCACACAATTGTCCTGATCCATTAGGAGCCAAAGAGGATACCTTAGCCTTACAGGCATTATGCAGCGGAATCAAAGCGTACCCCGATACTCCTAGTTAAATCTAAGACCTCCAATGTGATCATGCATCCAACTTTCACATAATCAAGTAATTTGTCCACACTAAATTCAGCAACAGTTATAACCGCTGGTACTTGTAAACATTTGCTCCGTCCACATTTTTATCCTTCCAGATGTCACATAGAATTTAACGTCCTTTTCCTAAAGACTAATATTTAGAGGTGTTTCCACATTCTGTGTGAATTATTAGATAGTACAATAGGAGAAAGGGTCTCATGCTTGCCTTGTAATCCCATGCAGAATAATCAAGTAGTACTATGCTACCCAAGTACAACAGACAGGTATTATGTACTTCTCCCCTCCACATCGCTCGGAAGAATTAATTTGCCTTAAGACTGTCGGAAGATCTGCCAAGTATAAGCTAAAGAGACAGTGAGCCAACACATACCCTTGGCGGGGACCATATATAATATAAATTGGTCTAGATTCTCTAGAAAGTCCTCCAGTAAAATCTTGCTTCACTTGGTCCCCAATTGACAGTAAACATGATGGATATTCAAACAACTTAATTTCTTCCAAATGGACCCAGAGTCTACCCAATCGAATGCTGCTCGCAAGTCAACGAAACAACAACATAATCTTTCATTTTGTTCCATTGACTTCGGTGTTAAGAACCAGACAGTAAAAACAATGATCAACTGTTGCGTGGTTTTCCCGTAACCCATCTCACTCGAGTGGAAGAAAGTCTTTATTCGCTCTTATAAACAGCTTTTAATTAATTTTCCTAACACTTTTCAGATTACATCCATCAGACTAATACATCTATATTAGGTTAAGCTTCTGTCACCTTTCTTATCGACTGGCTTCACTACGGTGACACCTTGGAGTGGTGCCTGCAAGCAGAAAAGTCCGTGGAGGCAGCAAGCTTGCTTAAAGGGCTCTGGCAGGTGTTTCAGACTTGTGTTAGACCTTCGATGGATAGCTCAGAATTACCCATTGTGAAAGCAAAGATGTGTTCAAGGTCAGTGTGCAGAGCTCCAGTAAATACAACCACTCCTTGGCAGCTGGGAGCAACCCACTGTAAATTACGAGCCAGTGCATCTCTGTATTTTTCCAAGCAACCTATCTGTTGCAGTGTCGCTCTTAAAATATTTTAGGAATGGTAGCACTTGTCTCTAAGAATGTATTGTGGTGTGCAGTGCTCACGTGCCACTAGAGACGTACAACCACTACAGGCTAGGCCTGAGTGGCCTGGAAGATTTTCCTTCCTTTAAAAAAGCTTTAAAAACCCACCTGTTCCCCAGAACAATGTAAATGGATTGGATGCTGGAAACATCATGTAGTGTGTCATAACAGTCTAAGCGCCAGGATGCCAGTTGGGTGACAGTTACAGCGCTATACAAGAACGCCTATACATAGATACATACAGGCTAACTCTGAGAGGAAAAATGTATTTACCTCAGACAGTGAAATCATGAAATAAGTAGGGGTGGGTTAGGAAAGGGACTGTCTTTTCGTTCTGGACAGAGCCAACGTGCTACTACTGTTTTAACAAAAAAAGATGCATAAACCCCCTTTGGTAACCGTAACAAAAGGTGCAAAGGAGGAGGTCCCAAACTGCCAAAGTCAATCTCGTTCATTGGCGGCCTACTTTCATTTCGCAAACTTTTAAAAACCTTTTTTTTTAAGAAATCTGACTAACTCCCGCTGTTAGCAGTCTCACCAGAAAGCACCTTTCTTTCCAGCGCTAGGACGCCCCAGGGCAGCTACCGCGCTCTATAAATTTTCTTTTCATTTTATTTCATTCATGCCTATCATATTTGTCAATGCTTGGTTTTAATCCCTTGGCTGCGGGGCCGTTTCCCACGCTGAGCTGGGGGACGGAGGGCGCACACAGCGCCCCGGTGCTCATGACTAGGTCAGCTCGTCATGAGCCACGGTGCTCGTGACAAGCTGAGCTCGTCATGACCACACCTGTTTTTCATAGAACGCTCGCACAGCAGGGAAATTAGCCCAGCGTGCGAGCGTTCCAACGGTCATGAGGAGCTCAGCTTGTCATGAGCACACGAGCACCGTGGCTCATGACGAGCTGACCTTGTCATGAGCATAGGAGGGGTTGAGAAGGATCCAGCACAGACAGGTACAGGCTGAGACTGCACTTGCCTCTGAGTGGGATGTCTGGGGGTTCCTGGAACCCCTGTGCCCTCACTCATAAGGCAACCTTCGGGAGCGCATTGACTGTGCGGCACACATTCAGAACGCCTTGTAACAGTTGATTAGTCCCTGCACCCGAGTATGTAATAAAGACCATGAGTAAAGGCAAAGACAGGCATTCATCAACTGCACGGATCCGTAGCTCAAGCAAACAAAGGAATACCTCTGTGGGATCAGGCACTCACATTTTGCACGAAGGCGATCTACATTACAGAGCGGGTCACACAAGAATCAGTAGCCTCTTCTGTAGAACTAGTGTGCCCTAGGGACTAAAAAACAGGACAAGCACCCAAGCTGCCACTGGGCACCTCGTACAATACGGCCTGATCCGGAGACTATTTCATCAGCATATAAAAACTTCAATGCTGACAAACAAAAGTTCACAACAGACTCCAATGTCTTCAGGTATTTTTCCTTATGCCCATGACGCATATCAGCCCTCATCACAATAGGATAAAGACTGGAATAAAACCACGCCTGGTTATATGGAAAAACTTGGACTGCAGTCCGCTTGTAAATAGATCAGTCAAGGGTGCCAGCCACTATGCCTTGTCCTAAGACATGCATCAGAATGAAAATGCTAAAATGACGGTCACACTCCTAAGCTTCTATCGATAAGACAGCAGAGGTAGCCCACCAGTTCATTTAATCTTTTGTAATATGCCATCAATAAACCTTTGCGTTTTGATAAATGTATTCACAGCTAATACCCCTCATTCTGCTGATCATTTCTTACATAATAGGGCGCTGAATAGCTTGCCACACGGGCAGTATGCTACTTTGATTAAGGTGTGCGGTTGCAAGGGTGCCATATTTGTTTTCAACCTAGGACAGAAGTGTTGCTGTGTCATGCTTGATGACAAACAAAGTGTGTTAATTGTGTTATGGTCTTCAGTGATACTGGTGTGATTGATGAGGAAGTATGAAGGGAAACAACCTTCACAACAAAGCCAGAACTGCGAAATGCCTTTACTACAAAGACTTACTACGTATTTTTGCTGATTAGGAGTTACAGAGTTTGGTAACTTGGACCAAGAAGACGAATCCTATTGATTACTTATTTTAAGATGGTTATGTTAGTGCGATTTATTTAGCGTACCGTTCACCCCAAGAATTCTTGACACTTATTTATGAAGCAAGACCGAAGTCGGAAGGATCAGTTGAAAGCATATATGAATAAAAGTCTTCGCTGCATAGTAATCTACGGTGCAAGTCCAAAACATAAGGTCCGGTTTTGTCTGTATTGCTTACCAGGGGTGTGGAATTTAATGAAATATCTACTTGTCCATAGGGCAGGTTGCCTCATAAATCTACTTGTCCTGTAACAAAATGTACTAGTCCCTTTGGTGCCACATAGTGCGGCGACAAATTAGAGAAGCAATCTCATTATATAAGAGCTCCGATATAGAATCTCTGATTAGGTCAGGGTTCATACCATAGTAGTGTTTGAATAGTAGCAACCCCTTATGTTGCCATGTTTCTGAAGACCTACATACTGGAACTGAAGTTAGTTGTAATAGTTCCAGGGCTAGAGTGCCCCTTTGTGTCTGCGCAAACCTGCTAAATTGCATGTCTTAAGGGTTATCAACAACTCTTCTCTTATCTTTTCCCATACTGAGAAATGTTGGAAATTTACTCCCGACAATGGCAGACGTAAACCTTGTGCCAGAGTTGGGAAAAAAAAGTGGTTGGAGGGAAAGTGAACTTGCAAACACTCAGATTTTTGCATGAGCAAATCTAAACATGCATATTTGCTCATGGTAAAATGCAGTTTACAAATATTTTCTACGAGTACTATTTCTTGTCCTACTTCTGTAAACTCTTGGGATTCACGAAAGCTGTATAGCTGCTCTTAATGCAAGGGCATATACCATAGGTGCACTTTTGAGACTTTCTTTTTAATAATTGGGCCCCTAATTTGGTCTGGCGTAGACCATGACTTTTTGCGTTTTTTTAAATTCTGTCTCTCTGTCGGTATCGGCTGGCTTTACTGGGAGTGACAGTATTCTGCTCTTTCACATGGAGCATATCGGCACACAAAGTAGTTTTGTTCAGTGCCAGTAACTACTGTGGCAGTGTGTGCTTTTTGAGTCCAAAAACTATTTTTGCTTTTGCCAATGTTTGTTATAATGGCGAGGGCCCGGCAGCACCAAAACCAATAAGGTTTTACAAACATTGTGCCAAAACAATTCACATGTTGACAAAAGTAAAAAGCTGACCAGCAATTTCAGACCTACTGGCTTTCACAAGGCTTGTTTATTGTTATTTCCCATAATCTTATTGAAACTGGTTACACTGATTTTCCATCATGAATATTTTTGGGGATTACTAGCATGCATCAACACGTTACTAAATGATGCCGCAAAGAAATGGTACCTGAAGTTTTACAGTAGTTTAGCAAAAAAAAAAAAATTCTTGCGTCATGTTTTTAATGAACATTTTATTTTGAAAGCAAAGAATCATTAGTCTTGCTTTCAAGCTTCTGCAAATATTTGCTTCAAATCATACAGCATTCTAGGAGCATTTCACATGGCTTTATATTGCTAAACATGTGTACACATTTTTATACTGGAACCACTGTCAGTAGTGCAGTCGGAGCTTACAACATTTAGTTGGAGCGCTCACCGTAATAATAAAGGGTTTTAATAAATGAACCATGAATACAACTTTGAACAGCATTAACGTATGGACAAAAATATTACCTTAACTGCAGACAGTGCCCTTCCCTGATCCATAATGTGGTACTGCAAACTGGCAGCCTAGGGTTTGAGCTGTAGGGGGTTGGACCTACTTGTCACAAGGACAAAATACACACAAAAACTTGTCGCCCTTACACCCAAACAATATATCCTGGGCTATAGGAATTCCACATCCCTGCTTACATTTTATTTTATGGACGAGTGCCTTGTAGTCTAGGTCGCTGTAGCCAGTAAAGTGCTTACAGGCCTGACATCACATGAAGTGAAATTGAAGAGAAGTCATACCACAGCGTTCTGGATGTATGTAGCAGTGTAAAGATGAAAGAGAGCACACACTGATGTATAGTCTATTGCATGGCTTCAAAAACTTTTTAGCACCACAACCCAATTTAATAAAGACAAGCTTTTGCAACCCACCCAGCTTTAATGGACATGAAGCAGGCAACTAATGTAATGTAACTAGAGCACACAAATGATAATAGGTGGTAATCAGGTTTCAGTGAATATTTATCATTTGTGCATCACCAAGTAGTGTTTTTGATTGGTTTTGGTCCTAGTACTAAACAAATCTGCTTCATTTTTGCTTTCCTAACTGCGAATGTGCACAGTTCATTTACAGATATGTACATTCTGTTTTACAACAATGGAAATCTACAGCCTTTCCTTTCAGCTCCCAGTAAGATTGTCACATAATTCACTTTACTTTCTCCGACTGCAAAGTGGAAGGAGTTTGTAAACACCATGTTTACAAAATAAGCAGCAATTTGTCAGTAGACATAGCCTGAAGTTTGACCTCTGTCTTAGAAGCACAGTAAATGTATCCAGATAAAATAACTGATCTATCTACTGGCATAAGCAAGCTCGGAGATCACAAGTTCAATTACAGCTTGTAGTTTCTGTTGGCAACAAAGATTTTGGAAGATGCTGTGGGTCCTTTTAATAGTCAAACGTGCTTTGTGCTTCTAGATCCTATGGGGCTCTGCCTCTTTGGCGCCTCTGATTGCAACACACTCAAAGGAGAGCAGTACTTGGCATGTCTCTCCCATACAAACATACCTTTCTACTTCGAATCAAACTGAAAAATCTTTATTTAGGTTTAGAGACATCCATAAAAGAACAGATAAAATAGATTCAAATTTGGTTTACGTGTAATGCCCCCACACTATAAAAAAATATATATGCTAAACAGTGCAATTTAAAATCCAATATAACAAACAGTATGATCCCAGGTCAGACTGATCAAAGTTATACAATTTGGGTAATAAAAAGGAGCAAAAATTGATTTACATGAAATGGCCAAACATTATCACGTGAAACCAAATGTTCTAAGCAGTGTGTTATGAAATCGGCTACACAAACAATATACCTTTCTATTTAATGTTCTTTTAAAAAGATACATTCTATTGAACAATCTACACAACATATTACCCTTTATCAAGAGATTTCACTGCAGCTCGAAGCGGAGGCAAGCAATGTAGATATACATTTTGAAGGGGCAAGAACCTTGGAATGCTCAGAATATGGTCATATTCTGTACGCGGGATTACATTCCATGACTGTGAAAGATCGAGCCCGGCAGTGGAATGTTGTAGACTCACTTTCGGAGTAAAGAAACTTAGGGTTACCTTGTCACTTGTACTTCATGAAATGGCAAATTTAAAACAAAGCCAAATTCAATATTAGGTAGAGGCAAATGCACTTTTCACTCAATTATTTTTTACTCAGCAAGTCATGTCTACAAACCTGACATTTACTAAAAGTTTCAAAAGGCGATCTATGTATGCAACATAGAATGAAACAGCCCTCAAACATTTAAAGAACAGTCAAATGCATGCTTTCTGTACTAAGGACAGCCCATGGAATACTACAATTCCTGAATCGTCTATAAAAACATCTCTTGTCACGTGTACAAGACAGACTCGGAAACCTAAAAATAATTTAAGCGAATTGTGTTGCCGCTCCAGGGAAATGTTGGTGGCCAAGACACAGTTCTTGAAGCCAGACCACTGAGACAGCCATCCTCTACTTTGGCTATGTTGGACTCTGGTCTTGCGCAATGAGGTATGAACGCTGAGAAGGCATTTCGCCCAGCGAGAGAATATGCAAGCTGTACTTCCTTAAACCGATAAAACTGGTCTTCCTACTCTGACATTTGACTTCGGAGCACTTGGTGCCAAAGTTATTTCCTTATACCTTCCCCTGCGCTGCTTACTCTATGGTAAACAATTGGATCACTCCACAGAAGTCGTTTTACACATAGAGGCTCTAGAAATGCCTGCACATCTGGTTGGACTTTAGCCCCTTTTCTACAAAATAAATGTAACGGGTAAAGCACACTACAGAGAGAAGCCCATGTTCAATTTTATGGTTATTATAGGGGTCATAAAGGAGAAAATAGATGAATAAAGAATCTGCAGTATGGGTCTGGAATATCGATGGGTTGCGACCAGAAGATCGAGAACCAAACTATCGACAGGTAAGTATGCAGAGATTTTCCACACCTATCTCCACATATATGCACCTCGCTGATACATTATTTTCAAGGTTCATAGATGTGGAATTATATATAGCAAATTTGTAGCTCCCTCTGTGCGATTACCTCCTCAATATTTTGGTTTTCGATATTTTAGTTACGATATTGTGGAAAATCGATTTTCCTTCTGTGATATTCCAGACTGAACCCAGCATTTGTTTCGAAGTCTGGCATATCATTACTAATGTTCAAATTACCCTTGCAGCTGGGTTTGCTCTTCAGTAATAAATACATCAATGATTACACATGTGTCATCCGAATTGCTCACTTGACAAAAACTTGTCATTATTAAATGACCCTATGTGTTACAAGAAGAGACTGAGATGAGCTTGATACATACATAAATCCTCCCTAACTGTTACAATCTATACACACTAGGTCCGCAGGTATGTTTGGGGGACAAGGATTCCATTGTCACCTATGGTATCGCAGATGTCATAAGAGATTGGATGTGGACATCTCACCCACTACAGATCATGCCACGGTTAATTATTAGTGGATACCACTTGGGTGGACTCTGCCGCGCTCAGCAGTTTAGAGATATTCCAAACTGGATAGAAACAGGGATCCAGATCAGTTAAAAATGCCTACGGGCATACCTAGAAAGACTTCGCTTTATTTCGCGAGTCACCCCGATATGGCTAAAACATTGACCATGGGTGTCTACTCAAAGTAAGTTTCAAGCATCCATATTATCTTTCTTACATGTTTCGGCTTCTAAATAACCATAGGAGTCAACGACTTTCTTCATGGCTACAGGATCTACAACACGTCTGCGCTCACTAGCACAAAACATATATGTGGAGGCTACAAGGTCTCCTACATGGTGCTTCAGTCGGTTCAAGTCCACATACGAAACAAATTAAAAACAGCTCGATTTTCAGCACATGTATGAAAGACCAATGGATACATTTCACATTAGCGATTAGTATAATTCGACACCCTCAAATGAACACAGCAAATCCACATGTACTCAACCAAGATATAGTGAGTGAGCACAGCACTGCACACAAACTTTGTATATTGCATGCAAATCACTCACTCAATTTGTCAATCTACGTACCCAATTTCAGGACTTATCTAAACAATGCTGGGCAGAGAAAATCACTTGCCTGTAGTCACTTTATAAATGCATAAGCAAATGTATATGCTTTGCATGTTCGATCCTCTTCTAGTAAGCATTCTTGTTACGCTGTCATCTATTTTAACTACCCCTGCCTAGGAATCGTACCCATATACTAGTTTAGTCACCTCAAGGTAAATTTGATCAGGGTATTCACTGTATAACAGGGAGATTTTGGCGATGCAGACCATACAGGACAATGAGAATTGCATATCAAGACAGAAGTAAAGGAGCTCCCTCTCTGGGCTACGCACTGCTAATCAGGTGGTGGTAGAGAGTTTACATTTCAGGCACTCTGGCAATGTTGTCTTAACTCTGAGATTGGTGTAGCAGTGAAGCCAGGCAGCAGCATAGGTCTCTGCAACCTTATCTTTTAATCATCCACTAGGTAAGGAAAGCGTGCTTCAGAGGATGAGAGCTTGCTACTCATTGGTCAGCCTTAGAAATGCTCTCCAGCCCTCATTTTCTTCTCCCACCGAGTATGTCCTTCCCTTTGCACTGGGGCTAGAGAGATCTTCTCCAAAAGAACGCTGTGGCTGAAACAAAGACAAATGGTACGCAGCATTTTTGTCAATCCCAGATATCCTAACATCTTGATTTTACACTTTGACCTCGGGTTAGTATGAAGAGCTAGCAGCAGTAGCAACCTTTCCTAGAAAAATAACTTCCATCATGTATTTAACTGTAAGCCCTGCTGATGTGATGATCCAACAGCACCAACAGAAAAAGAAAATGCCGAAATCATAACTAAATTAGCCCAAAAAAACCCATAGGAACCTTCATTTTTGTATATTATTCAACAATGCCAAAAGGTCTGCAGGTGTAACCTAGCCTAGCATGTTTCGGATTTTTTCCTTTCCTAATACCAGACAACCAGCACCTGGAATCTAATACATTCCCAACAGGAAGAACTACACATAGCAACATCAAACCCGACTGCTAGAGATCTGTAAATATTGATGGAAATGTATCCTAACCTAAAGTGGCTACCACAGACAGTGTTCGCTATATTGCATTCGCACTTGCAATACAACAGATGGGCATAACAGCGTATGGCACCATTGTGTAAGGAAAAACAGAGTAAAAGTACTTATAACTGTAGAAAAGACTAGCAGACGTGAAAACAGCGACCAAATACAGACACTAAAAAGTAAATAATCCCATAGATAAAATGGCACAACAATTAGAATTTTAAACCAAGAAAGGAAGAGTTTGTTTTCTAACCACCTCGCATTTAAACTTCACAGGTACGGCTTATCAGCACAAAGGTAGTTTCCTTGTTCCTTGTCAATAAGTAGCCAAGACCTCTGGGGCTGGTAGTTAACCTTCTGTGATCAGTAAAAGCTGCTCTTTGGTTTACAGGCGGGTTTTTTTCATTACCCAGTTAGACACAAGGCATGAAGGACACTGAACACTGTTCTGCTTCAACAACTCTTAGCAAAGGCAGATTTCCAACTGAGAAAGTGCAGTTGAAGGCAGCAGCTGGTAGAGTTGTAAAGTGAGTGAACCGTTCTTAACTTCCCCCTTGATCTTGTACAAGGTTCTCCAAAGTCAATCCCGGAGGGCCGGATCCATGTCAGATTTTTAAGATAAATACATTTATCTAAATGGGGATATGCTGAAAATCTGGCATTGAGCCATCCCTTCAGGACAGACTTTGGAGAACCTGATCTAGTAGACAATAGCTGCAAGTCCCATTAACCTGCACATTGTTCCTGCTACAACACCCGATGCTCTAGTTCAGCAATGTCTATGTAGGTCTAGATCTATTCCAGATTTTCTGGAGGCCCACCGAAAACAAATTTACATGCAATTAATCTAAATGGACCTTAATGACATAAAGGCTATTCTAATAATATGGCATGGACTGCACCCTCTAGGACCAATGTTGTACACCCCTGCTCTAGTATTGTCCATCACTATAAGATCTATACTTCCCTAGCATGTGGGCACTGTTCCTGAACATGCCCCCCATAGATCCTGCTAAAATGGTAGCTGATATGGTCCACTGCTAGAGCCTTGCGGAAGCCTTTCTGGACACTCGCCAAAGCTAGCATATGCCCACTTCCTCTACTCTATAGGCAGTCCCTCTGGGGAATTTATAGGTTGATCTTACATATTGCATCCCCTTCTAGAAGGTAATTCGCTGTATCCCTCTTCTTACGGTTACTGCTGAACAACTTTCAGTTTTAAGTGCTGCAGCTAAAGCTCAATCTGCATCTTTCTGGAGATACGACGTCCAGAACACCCTTAAGGGCCGAGTTAAAGAAAGAAGTAGGAAGCTGCACTGTTCGAAACTTTCAGATCATATTTGCTTTGTCAGCAAATGGCACCTTACAGATGTGGCGGGGTAAGGAGAGATTGGTCTCTGCACTTTGTGATGCACAAATGTAGATTGGTACATTATATAACGACAGGGAGGCTATGGGGACACACCCTGTAAAATGATTATTATGTATAGTACGATTGCATGTGCACACCCTTTGTTATTATTATGGTGAAACTACACTGCACACCCTTTATTATAATGTATCAATAGACATGCGCACGACCTATATTATGTATGCTGATACTATATATGTATCTTAAAAATAATAGGTCAAATTGCACACAAGAAATGCACCACTGCTTATTTTTCGAGCAGAGGAGGCAAAATCATGATTAGATGCGAAGACGCTTGAAACACACATGGAACTTGCTTGGAGTAAACAAACCACGTCATCTTGCTACAGAAACATAACTGAGGTTTTGGAAAGAGGCTGCAGGACGGAGAGGATATTCTGGCCACAAGACAGGATTACACACAAGTGTCCCATATGACTGCAGCAGTGCAGCTGCTCCACTGAAGACCACTCCCAGCAATGACCCCGCGCGCCCATGAGACACAGAGCGGCGCCACTCCCACAATGACAGTCTCTGCCTCTCCTCACCTGCTGTCACCCTCCAGCGGCGGCTCCTGCAGGCGACCACTGCACACCTCCATCGCCCCGGCCGGTCACCGCTGCACCAGCCGCTCCCCTTCACTCCCCATCCATACCAGCTGCCTAGCTGGCCCCGCCTCGTAGGCGTCCCGCCCCCACTTCCGGCTTCCGGGAACGAACAAACTACAGCTCCCGGCGTACCTTGGGTCTAGTACTTCCGGTGCACACTGCGAGTGCTGCCTGCGGGCTCATCAGGCCCCGCCCACTGCCTATAAATCGTGGGAATGTAGGCGAATAAGGCAGTCCGAGAGCTGTAGGCATTGGCAATGTAAATGTTTTTGCGTGCGACTCTGGGGCTGTTTTTATTGATATACATAAATACATTAACTTTGCCAACAAGTAATGGTGTCTGTGGTCATTAGTAGCAGGATGCTACACCTATAGCTCTCAAATTGCCGAGACCTATTGGCTTTACCAATGCTTGTTAGCACTTGGGTTTACATAGTCAAGTGCAGAACAAAAAAGTCATGCATTTTTAGATACTCGGAAAGGTAAAGTCAGGTGGTTCAGCATGCCCGTAATAACAAAGTCAGTACCCTATGATGTTGGTACACTGAAGTTGGTAACTACTGTGTACAAGAACAGATTAATTTACAATGGTATGTACGGCCTATTTATTGACTTTGGATTGTAATGTAATTGCGTTTATATAGCGCTTACTACCCCTGACGAGGGGTGGAAGCGCTTTCTTGGCGAGTAGCACGCTTCTCCGGAACCCATAAAGGATTAGTAGTGAATTAGTATAGTGAAAATATGAAAGTAATTTGAGTGGTGGATATGTTAGTTATTTGGATTGAGAAGGATAGTGGAGGGATAGAAGAGGGGAAAAAGGTTTGCATTTATATAGCACTTGCTACCCGTGATGGGGTGTTGAAGCGCTTTTTCGGCGAGTAGCACACTACTTCTGAACCCAGAAAGGATTAGTGGTGAATTAACATAGTGAAAATAGGAAAGTAATTTGAGTGGTGGATATGTTAGTCAGTTATTTGGATTGAGAAGAATGGTGGAGGGATAGAGAAGGGAAAAGGGTTTGCATTTTATAGCACTTGCTACCCGTGATGAGGGTTGAAGTGCTTTTTTTCGGCGAGTAGCATGCTACTCTGGAACCCATACAGTGTTAGTGGTGAATTAGTATAGTGAAATATGAAAGTAATTTGAGTGTTGGATATGTTAGTTAGTTATTTAGATTGAGAAGGATAGCGAAAGGGTAGAAGAGGTAAAAAGGTACTGTAGGACTATTCTTGCCACATTACCATTTTCATTTATCATGCCATGTATCATCTTGCAGAACTGATTACTGTACTAGTAATGTGTTTTCATTGCAATATTGTATAATATTGTATTCATGTATTTACGCATTGGTAGTATCAGCCGCTGCTGGCGTCTAAAAAGTAAGTATTGAAAAGTATAATAAACTGGCAAACAAACTAGGAAAATAGCCCGGAAGGGCAAATCACCTGCCTTTCAATTCACAAAACTACTAACTGAAGCACATCTAGGCACTCTGGTATTTGGGGTGCCTACAGACTCTTCATTTGCAGGTAGCACTAAAGTCAAGCACCTTGAAAAAAAGAAAGCCAAAAGCAGCAAGGCACTTTGAATAGCAAAGATAAAGGTATCTAGTAGTGCAAAAGTCAAGCGCTCCTGGGATTGGCAGAGTCATTCACCTAAAGGCAAGCAATAACCAATCAGGGAATTTTGAAGTGTGCTACTCACCCATGAGGGTCTCAAGGCACTGGGGTGCAGCTCTGGGTCAGCCGAAGAGCCAGGTCTTGAGGCTCTTCCTGAAGGTGTGCAGAGTGGGGGAGCGTCTGATGTTGATCGGGAGCTTGTTCAAGGTCTTAGCCACGAGGTCAGAGAGGGCTCTTCCACCCGCTCTGGTTCTGCAGATGCACAGGGTTTCTGTGAGGGCGAGGTTGGTGGAGCGGAGGTTTCTCCTGGGTACGTGGAAGGAGACTCTTTCGTTGAGGTACTGGGGTCCAGTGTTGTGGAGGGATTTGCAGGCGTGGGTGATAGCTTGAAAGTTACTCTCTTCTTGACTGGGATCCAGTGGAGATCTCACAGGTGTTGGATGATGTGTTCAGTTCGTGGGATGACAGGGATGTGTAAGGCTGCGGTGTTCTGGATGGTCTGGAGTGTGCATAGCAGGGATTTGTTGATCCCAGCGTAGAGGGCGTTTCCATAGTCCAGTCTGCTGGTTATGAGTGTGTGGGTGACGGTCTTTCTGTATTCGGGGGGTATCCATGTGAAGGTCTTGCGAAGGAGGCAGAGGGTGTTGAAGCAGGTGGAGGGGACGGCGTTGATTTGGCACGTCATGCTGAGGGAGGAGTTGAGTATGATGCAGAGGTTCCGGGAGTGGCCTGTGGGGGTTGGAGGGTTGCCGAGGGCGGTGGGCCACCAGGTGTTGTCCCAAGCTGAGGGGGTGGGTCAGAGGACTTCTGTCTTCTCCCAGTTGAGCTTCAGACAACTACTGCTCATCCAGGATGCAACATCTTTCATTCCTTCCTGGAAGCTGAGTCTGGTGGTGTTGGGTTCCTTCGTGAGGGAGCGGATGAGCTTGGTGTCGTCGGCATAGGACACTACGCTGAGTCTATGCTGTCTGAAGATAGTGCTGAGTGGGACCATGTAGATGATGAAGTGTGTGGGACTGAGCGATGATCCTTGGGGTACTCTGCAGTGGATCCCTGTGGGTTCGGAGAGGAAAGGTGGGAGCCTGATCCTTTGGGTTCTGCTGGCAAGGAAGGAGCAGAGCCAGTTGAGGGCGGTTCCCTGGATGCCGGCATCGTGAAGTCTGGCTGTGAGGGTGCAGTGGGAGATGGTGTTGAAGGCTGCGGAGAGGTCTAGTAGGATGAGGGCCGCTGTGTGGCCTTGGTCAAGGAGCGTGCATATGTCATCTGTGGAGGCGAGGAGGTTGGTCTTGGTGCTGTGGTTTCTGCGTATTCCGGATTGGGAAGGGTCGAGGATTGCGTTCTCCTCCATGAAGTTTGTCAGCTGGGCGTTAACAATCTTATCAGTGACTTTGGCCGTGAAGGGAAGGAGAGAGATGGGTCGTAGTTTTTCATGTCCGTTGGGTCTCCAAATGGTTTCTTGCGGAAGGGCTTGACTTCTGCGCATTTACATTCATCAGGGAAAGTGCCGGATTTGAAGGTGGCGTAGATGGTGCATCGTAGCTCCGGCGCTATGGCGGCGGCGTCTCTGTGGAAGATGTGCGGTGGGTAGGGGTCCATGGGGGCTCCTGAGTGATTGCTCATCATGGTCATGCCGGTATTCTCGGTGGTGACCGGGATCCAGGCGGCGATTGTAGGCCGGCTGTCATTGCTGTGGGAAGGGGTGGTTTCTGGAGTCTTTTCGCTGAAGTTGTCATAGAGGGCCTTGATTTTCAGATGGAAGTAGGAGCTGAGCTTGTTGCAGAGGTCCTGGGATTGTGTGACGTCCGTGGCTTTGCTGGGGTGTTTGGTGAATTCCTGGATGATGCTGAAGAGTTGCTGGAGTTGGTGAGGATTTTGTTTCAGATGAAGGTCCTTTGGTGGATCTGATGAGTTTGTGGTATTCTGTCATGGCGTTCTTGTAGGTGGTCCGGTCTTCATTGGTTACGCTGTTCCACCACTGCTTCTCAAGACGTCTGCAGGCGCGTCTGGATTCTTGGAGGTCGGTGGTGAACCAGGTGGCCTTCATGGGGTGGGGCGCGATGAGGTAGGCAATGGTAGTGGTGAACGAAGTTCGAGGTCCGGGGGTCTGTAGGCGAGGGTGCAGCGTAGGGTCATTCTTGGGCTGGTCTGGATCTGTAAATGGAGGTGTTCAGTGGTGGCAGGGGAGTCGCTCGTGCTGGTGTAGGAGAGTTGGAGGGAGCTCTTGTGTGCAATAGGAAGTCCTCCTCCTGGGCGGTTGGGGCGGTCCTTCTTCTGGACTTTGTATCCATCGGGATGGATGTGGCAATGTCAGGGGCGGAGAAGGCTTTGGTCCAGCTTTCCGTAAAGAAGGCGACGTCTGGAGAAAGGGTGTCAAGGAGGTACCAGATCTCTATAGCATGTCTGTGCAGGTAGCGCATGTTGAGGAGGATGTAACTCAGGGCTCGGGGGTGCTGGCGTCCGGCGTGAGTGTGGCAGCCGTGGGGTTGCAGAGGGCGGTAAAGGATTGTTGGCAGTATCGACAGGAGAACTGGTTCTGGGTGGTGTTCGGTGTAGACAGATGGCAGTTGTTGTTTCTTCCTGGGTTGAGTGTGTGGAGGGCAGCTGAGTCGTAGAGATGGGTGGTCGGAGAACCCGGGTCCTTGGCGCTGGTCGCGGTCGGGACGCTGACAGGCTTTTTAATTGTTACCGTATGAGATTAAAGAGTGGGTGACTGGCGTAATCCACTTTTTTATACAGTTTTACATAGAGCAAACCTTGTCTAAGGAAATAAAAGCACTTCAAAACAGACACAGACTACGTTAGACATTTTTTTCATCACAGGGATGGATTCAGAGGATCGTAACTGCCAATTGACCCAATGCAGGCAGGAGGCTCACGATTTTTGAAGCCAAACTTGGCAACATTTTAGCTGGCTCCTGCCTGAATTGCCTCTGTTTCAATAGAATCAATCGGGATAATCAATGCCCCTATTTTTTTCCAAAATCTCCCACTTTCCTGTTATAAAATGTTGCCATGTATGCACGATGCTGAGCCAAAGTCAGATTCTAACCTAGTTCACCGTGTTAAATGGTTGGTATCTGTAGTCACAAAAGCATATCACCTCTCATGCCAGCTTGGCTCATTTTGGACTTGGGTTTCCAAGAGTACCAGGAGTCGTGCCAGGCATCTTGTTTAAGCCTGGTTCAAGCTTTTAGGGACTCACTCTCCTATTTAATATTTTATTGGTGCATGGGTGTGCAGGTTGCTTAACAGATAATTCAAAGTCTTCTTTAAGGATAAACTTAAGTGGCGATGAAAGCCGGATCCAGCTGTGAGCACACCAGTTGTTAACCGCACTGCCAGCAAAGCCCCTATATATCCCACCTATCCACATCCAACCACTCAGATGCACGCCTGCCTTCTCCCGGCCTGGCATGCACATGCAGACCAACACCACCACTGCAGGTACAGCATCAATGCCTATACAATGCAGGTGTTAATCTCTGATTTCAAGAGTCTCTTCAAGGTTGTTCAGGAAGTAGTTGATTGTTCTGCACTGCTGGAAGCTATGAAGATGCAGGTAGAATACCTTTCAGATATCTCCTTTGATGTTGTTAGAGTTGCAGCCTTGACAAATTGCACAAAAATAGCCACTAGAAATGATCTATACATAAGGCAGTGGCATAGACCCGCCCCAAAGACTCACCACAAGAAAAATAAAACGATAATAAAGCGGAGGAGTCACTGCTGATTGTCTCAATACATAAAATACTGCTATACCATGGAAAACAAGCTGCTCCTCGCTCTTTATGTTCAATCACGTCAACACTCCACTGGTATTGTTTGTGTTAGCTTACAGGTAAGTAAGTCTACCTTCACTTTCTGTTTTGATACAGGACACCACTTTTTATTGTCTTGCCTAGAGATCGCTTTATCCTTTTTTGGCTCTCAAAGACATATTGTGAACAATAAAATACACAGAGTGGGATTTGGAAAAGTATCTTGCAAACAACCGGATGACTTGCTCATCTATTTCAGTTCCTTGCTCTTGGTTTAATGGCTTTTATCCATATTGCTATTTTTTCTTCCCACCCCTGAAACATTGATTTGATGATTTGTGTCCTCGATTGCTGAAATGATACACGATAGAACTACTTTTTAATTTCACTTTGGATTTTTTTTTCTTTTGGTCAAATGGAAACATTGAAAAAGTCAATTGTTGCCCATTGCCTTTTAAAGGTAAGACCTACAGGCATTGCCAATGTTTCTTTTAAAAGCTGGACATGTACAGCTGCATTACTGTGATTCATACATTTACATATAGATTCATCAAAGTCCCCTTTTGCGAGTCTGTATTAGCGATTATTAAGGAATCGCTATTACAGACTCGCAAAACGGGATGCATGTAGAAATCGCAATATTTTTTGCGATTTCTACTGCTTCCTTATTTGCGATTCGCAAATTGCTAATCGCAAATAAGGATGCGATTTCCCATTCATTCCTATGGGCCTAAAGGCCCATAGCAATGAATGGGGAGTCAATCCTTATTTGCGATTAGCAATTAGCGAATCGCAAATAAGGATGCGATTTCAAGGGTGCCAGGGTGTCCAAAGGACACCCTGTAGCACCCCTGAAATGCAAATGTACACAGGTGTTGCGCGCACACATGTCCAAAGGACATGTGTGTGTGTAACATACAACTTAGAAAAATGCACTAAAGTGCATTTTTCTAAGTTTTTGCTATTTACCACGAAGTTAAACTTCGCGGTAAATAGCGGCACCGGATTGCGAATTCGCAATTTTAAAATGGTTCATGCATTGCATATAAGGAATCGCAAATTGCGATTCCTTAAATGCAATCGCAATTTGAGAAATCGCAATTATTTGCGACTTTTCAAATTGCGAGTTCATGATCCATTGATGAATCTCAAATGCCATTTTTGCGGGCGCAAACGGCCGAATTTTGCGATTTGCACCGTTTGCGCTTGCAAAAATGCTTGATGAATCTACCTGATAATCTTCAGTTTGCACTCATGCCCTCTTGTGATAGCATACCTGTGCTTACTACATTTGTCATTGGTAGGCCCACAATATGAAGTTGTTGCTAAGGGAGAGAATGGCAAACAATGTGTTCATGCAAAACATTGTTATTAAAAATGTGCATTTCAATCAGGTATAATTACGAACTTTTCATGGGTATTTATATAGAGTAGCATCCCATATATGTTTGTTTTACATATTAAAAAATGTCCCTGAATGTAAACATCCATAATTTTACTTGATGTTACCTGCTTTAAAAAAGTGCAATGGGACAAATCCAATAAAACTGATGTATGCCCGAAATGTAATAAGGGGGAATATTCTGTTTACCTGTGAACGATAGGACCCTTCTAGAGAAATCCGGAGCAGTTCAATATTAAAAGGGGTGAAAACAGAGGCTCTTCAGCAAGATTTGTTTTATTTTAAATGAATTTTAGTGATAAGTTAATTGGGAAAACTCTGGTTTCCTTTACTGCAGAGATTCTGGCTTACTTGA
The DNA here is from genome assembly GCF_964263255.1 of Lissotriton vulgaris. NCBI lineage: Eukaryota > Metazoa > Chordata > Amphibia > Caudata > Salamandridae > Lissotriton > Lissotriton vulgaris. The sequence goes on along the minus strand of NC_141699.1, from coordinate 1,076,113,406 downwards.
TGAAATCATTGTGACCAGAAAATTGTAATTTTATAGATTCACAGTTTGCCACGTAAGTATGGTATTTGGCAAATGGAGGCCTGCAGAAATCTGTGTGGAAACCCACATTTCTACAGGTATTCCCGGGAATGCCCGTTCAGGGGTTGGTAGGGGGACAGGGGGTGTTTGGCGTGTGACACCCCCAAATAAATGCATTTTTGGCTTGATAGTTGAGACTGGGGGCCCTGTGTTTGACCTAGTATGTCTGTGTCCATTTTTCTTGGTAAGGTAAAAAAAAACCTGTGACTTTGATGTAAAACGGCAAGAGAGAGCGATAGAGATGTACATCTAGTGGCTGAATTTCAAAATGTGAAACCAGATAACCTGGAATCAATACAAGCTTACCTGCTTGTCCAAATTGTGTGATCCTAGGAAATTTTTTTCCACCAAACCTACTTTTAATCTATTAACACATAGGTAAACACTTTAACCCCTAGCCAGCGGCCGGAATTCCGCTCCTGTGCGGCACATTCCGTTCGCGGGCGTGGTCATGACGGCCGGGAGCCGTCATCAGCACACGAGCACTGTGTGCCATGACGGCTCCCGGCCCTCATCAGCATAGAAGGGGTTAAATACCTGAGTTCAGGATGTGCTCTGTGCAAGTGCCTTTTATATGTGATTTAATAAACTATAATGTTGCTCCATCTATAATAATAATATAGGCCATATATAGGGTTTAAAGGACTACTGAGCTGCCTCTCCATTCACGTATGGCATTGTTGTTGTGGGAGCCATTAATATTTCTAAGTTCATGTTTAACAAGCATTAGCAAAGCCAATAGGGTTCGCCTAAGCGAGATCTATTGACTTTGCAAATGTCTTTTTAGACATGTTGCACAGCAGCACAGGCTGCCGTGCAACACGGCTTAAAGAAAAGAAAAAAGAGCTATAAAGTGGCCAGGGTTGATTGCGTCGTATCGCTTTTTTAGGTTTTTAAGCAATGTTGCACAGCAGCACTTCTTTGTGTAAAGAAGGACAGTAAAAATGTACCAACAGGAGCACGCGGCCAGTGGGAAGATACTGCCTGCAGACAGGAAGCAGTACTTGGTCCATGCTCCACGGCAGGGACAGGACAGAAGCCCTGGAAAGAAACACAAGCAGAAACTGTGAACAATAAGGAGCAAGGAAATGAAAGTAATATCAAAGCCAACCAATGATAAGTAATGGGTGGGCTCTAAGCCCATTTTAAGCTTTAAAACATTTTTAATAGAAGATTTCACCACCAGCGCATGTGCCGTCTCGGGTGAAACCTAAAAACTATCACTTTTAATAAATGACTGTCTACATAGTGATATAATCTGCAGTACTAAGGAGAAATGTTTCAGTCTTTTAAAGAAATAGTCTTTTTTTAACATTTGAAGAGACTGTATCATATTTTTACATTATGTTTGTTGCACAATATACAAGCCAAAGGTTTACAGTGGCTTGGATTGTATAGGGACTCTTAGGGCCAAGTCAAACCAATGGCTTTGCTTGCCCAATTAATTTGCTGGCGCACCCATCTCTATTTGCGACACAGGCTTAGTACATAAGGCCGTCAGTTAATTGATAAAACCATTTGTAAAAGGTGGGGACTGGAAATATGGAGCTCTGTCTACATGCACTGATTTCACAACTCTACCATCAACGTTTCGCATAGCAGAGACATACAAGAGTCCATAGAATGAAAATAAATTTAAAATAAGTGATCCCAGGTCAGAGACGCCAGGTCTTTGTGTTGTGCTTGAGCACAGTCGTGAGTTCCCAGGAGGAAATACCAGGCCCAAAAGGGATGGGTAGGGGCAGTGGGGTTGTTTGGGGTATAATTTGGAGTATGACACTCCACAAATGCATTCTTAGCTTGGTAGTTGGTAGTTGGGCCTGGAGGGCCTGAGTCGGGTCTTCTACGTCTCTGTCAGATTTTCTTGTGGTTGTCATTTCACTAGGATCTTTTAAGTTGATCATTTTTTGCAGCAGAAACTTAAATATATAGTGACTCGTTCACCAAAAATAAATAAATCTGCACCCATAGAAGTACTCCCTAAAAAGGTGCAAATTTACATCTTTTGGGAATTAACAAACATTACAGTAGTAGGCTGGGAAAGCTGCACCTGTCTCAGGTTTCCAGGCATAAGACTAGCAATCAAACACTCAAAAGGTGATGAGATACATTCTTGCAAATAGTCTACCCAGTGCAATGGCTCTGTGTAGCATTCCAGCCCATCATTTTTCATCCACTGTGCCACTGTAGACAGAGGCCCACCCAGTTTAAATCAGTACTGACCCTGCTCCTCATGGAAACAGTCCTTCCCAAACCTTGGTCATCTCAACCCTCCACCCTGAGATCCACCACTTTTTTTAGTTGTGAAATGTGTGAATCCTACCACCGAATCTCACTGCCTAAGCTACGCCCATTATTTTTCCCTATTAAAGTAAAAAAAACTCACAATGGGAGCATCGCTACTGGATATTAACAATTACTGAAGCCACCATTCGCAGGTGCAAGAATTCTGGGTCTATCACCAGGATAGTACCAATCCATAAGCAAATATGCGAAGTGCAATAGCGCCATCTACATGGTCATTAGTAGCATATCACTTAAACTAAAGTACAGCTTTTATTTGAAATAGGGACAGACAGCTCTGACTGAAGTCAGCTTTGTGCAAGGTGGGTGGATTTACTTGACCCACCCATGGCTTGCACTGGAGGATGCATGGCGGCCAAGTCCTCTTCTATGAAAGATGATAACCATGCAGTCTGTCCTGCTGCGTCTCCGCTCAACGAGTGCGTTACTACCCCTGAATAAGCATTTACATCTTTGCGATGAGTAGGATGGTGCACCGGGAACCAAGGAATTAGTGGTAGTCGGTTAGTATTTATCTTCTGCAAGAAAGAACAAGGTGATGAATGGAATGCTTGAATTAATCTCAGACACTGGCGGTCATGCGAGGGCCACATTCGACTCCATCTTTTTTTACGCCCACCATGGCACGCTAGACCACCTTATGCAAATCAGTACCGACCCTGCTCCTCATGAGAACATTCTGTCCCAAAGTGCCAAGAAGAGAGGCCCTATCAAGAAGGGACCTGAATTGATCCTAGACAGTTCTGCATTCCTCCCCATCATATTTTAAGTAATTAGTTGTAATCTGCGGTGTGTTAGCTGTTGGTTTATTATTCTGCTCACTAGAAAAAGAACCACTCCCCACATTTGTTTTGTGATAGGGTAGATTAATAATGAAATGAAAATACATTTTATAAAGTGTGCATATGTCCGAAGGCATCTTGGCGCCTCATAGAGTTTAAGATTTTTTTTTCTAGTACTGGGATATGAGTTGTTAGTACCAATGCTAGGAGGGTGAGGAGGACCAATTAAGGGATCTGAGATGTGATTAGGTTGGAGGGGAATGTCGAGGGAATTATGGGTGCTTAATACGGATATTAAGTGGGGATGGAAGTATAAGCGGCCTAGGTGGGTATATAGTTCATAAGATGGGAAAACGAGAAAGTGAAGCATTGGAGTAGACAGGGAGTGCATTTGTTAGTACATAGAAATGCAGGTGGGTGCTGTGAGAGTTTGTTTTATTTTTCTCTTCTCTATAGGGTGTCTTGTATATCTCCCTTTTCAATGATTGGGCACTGTGGGTTTGCTGGCTTTGAGGCTGGTGTGGGTGAGGTTGTAATGCCAATAGTGGTGGTATAAAGTGCAGTGTGAGTGTGGGCAGTGCCAGGGTGGACCATTGAGTCTAGTGGCCTGGATCTTGGATGTGAAGGTAGAAGGTGAGAGTAGGATGTTTCAGAAGCGATAGGCAGGGCTGGACCGAGGAAGCTAAAGCAGCTCTAGCAACAATGCTCAAAACAGCCCTGCTCCCTTACTCTTCCTGCTCTATATCTCTCACTCATCCTTTCTATCCCTCCCCTTTTCTCCTCTTTGTTCTCCCTCTCTTTCTCTCTTTCTCCCTAACCTCTTTCAGCTCCCTGTGCCTGCTGTAATTAATCTTAGGGAGCTGGGGAAAGTGTTAGGAGCAGCAGCCCCAGACCTTCAAAACTGGCCTGCAATGGCTGCAGCCTACCTGGGAAATACCCGGTGAAATAAAACGCCAGTCCTGCCCTGTAGCAGGATCAGCAGTATCTGCATGCGCAGTTGCTGGCTTGGAAAGTGTCAACTTTCAATTTCATGCCTGACTGTGCCTTTGGGTTGTGTCTGTGGTAGTGTCAGAGTGGCACTGCTAGTAATTTATTAGTGTGCACTATCAGGTTCTATGGGGCCTACCTTTAGTGTCAACATATATAGGGGCATATTTACAAGGGGAGTCCACCACCAGAACATCACTTTTTATGACAATTTGGTGGCGCAATGCCCTGCACCATATTTACAAAGTGGCTTTAAGCCACTTCGCGTGGCTTAACACCCCTTTGTAAATATGGCACCCTTTCACACAGTTGTCTGCATGAAAGGGGCATGCAATGGGTGTTGCTGAGGGTTTTCCACCACAACACCCATCGCTTTTTGACGGTGCCCCAGGTTTACAAGGCTCTGTAAATCTGAGGCAGCGCCACAAACTAAAAGCAGCCGTTAGATTGGCACGAGGAGAAATACTTTTATTTCTCCTCATTTTGCTTTTTCAATGTGTGCTGCATTCTGCAGTAAACATAGAAAGAGGAAAACGCCTTTAATGATTGTTTATGTGCGGGACGGTGTCTCTTCCTGCACATAAACAATAATTAAGCATTGGCGATTTGCTGCATCTATGTGTGCTGCAGAATGCAACGCACATGGAAGTAGCAAACCGCCATTATTGTTTGATTATGTGCAGAAAGGGACACTAAACAGCACGTAAACAATCATTCTCTGCCACGCAGGCACCCTTGCACTATAGCGCGAGGGTGTCTGTGTTTGGTTCTAGGTAGCTGTTTTTAGCCCCAGCGCAAGGAAAAACACAGTTGTGTACCATATTGTTGTAAATACGATGCATCACTGCGTTTTTGAAGTGACACAGTGCGGAGATGCAAAATTTGCTGCCGCCCTGTTCCTTTTCCTTGTAGATATGCCCATAGCGTCATGACATGCAGTGCCAGATTGTGCATTGTCCCAATGTGTAGAGGTACAGTGTGTAGTACCATCATTTGCAGTGTCAATGTGCCCATTGCCATAGCCTGTTAGCAGGGCTGTGTCAGTGTGAGCAGTGTTGAGGTGGGCAGTGTAAATGTGCAGTGTTAGGCTGGGCAGTACAATTTCTGAGCCAACATTAGTGCATGCAGTGTCGGGGTCTATCCAACCATTCTGCACTGTCAGGTGCTGCTTTGTCAGCAAGCGGTATCATGGCGTGCAACGCCAGGGTGAGCAGTGTCAGGGAGTGGCGTAGCAGTGTGCAGCGTGAAGGTCTGCAGTCTCAGTATGAGGCATGAAGGTTGTACAGGGTCACACAGGGCTGTGTAAAGATTGGAGTATCAAGATCAGCAGTGTCAGCAATATGGGAATATGAAGTGTCAGCATTCAGTATCAGAAACGGTGGAAGTTTAAAGTTTTATAGTGAGTTGTCTTAGCATCTGCAGTGCCCTTGCACAGAAACACAGCCTACAGTGTTAGCATCTCACTGTCAGCATGTGGTGTAAATTTCTTCCTGTCAGGGACAGTGTCATGATGTTTGAGGTAATCATGTACAGTATGATGCTTGCAGTGTTACACAGTAGTCATTGTCTGGTGTCGTTGTCTGCAGTCTCAGAGTCAAGTCTCAGCCTGTGCAGTGGCGGCTCCTCAGCTATGGCGGAGGAGCGTCGCCCTCCCCCCTTTTGCCAGCCTCAAAACGTGAAAAATAAAACAGGTTTATTATTGTTTATTTTTTCAGGTTCTGAGGGTTGGGCGAGTTTTGGGGCCGGAGTGAGTGGTTGCACTGTGATCAGTGCGCATATCGGTCTGGCCGGCCGTCTAAGGTCAGCCAAACTGTTGTGCGCTCTGAAGCTGTCTCCAACCCGAGCTGCGTTGCTGCACTGGAGACAGCAAAGCACAGACTCTCAGTCTCTCTGGGAATGCAAATTCACAGTGCTCAGGCCAATCCTGCGCTGCTTTCAAACATAAGAGCAGTGTCAGGACTGGCTGAAGAGGAGCCGGGGAGTCTGTGCTGCAGCAAGGACACGGAGAAGAGCAGCGGGCGGCAGGTAAGTTCTTTTTCTCTATTTTAAAAAAAAGTTTCCCTGTTGTCTGTTTCTCCTCCCTCCCCCTCACCAACCCGTTGTCCGTCGTCGTCATTCCGCCTCCCCTCTCTGCCTACAGAGCAGCCAATACAGAGCCTGTGCCTTGCCAGTGTCTCTTGCGTTAATGCCTGCAGTGTCTGAGGACAGGGCCAAGTTGCCTAGTGTCATTGTTTCAGATGAAGCATGTCATGTTACACTGCAGAGTGAAGTGAGCAGTGTCAGCGTGTAAGGTGACCTTGAGCAGCGTCAAAGTGCAGGAGGTGTAGTATCTAAGGGAAGTGTTGGGGTGGGTATGTACAGGTAGATGCATCAAGCATTTTTGCGAGCGCAAACGGTGCGAATCGCAAAATTCGGCCGTTTGCGCCCGCAAAAATGGCATTTGAGATGCATCAAGGGTTCATGCACTTGCAATTTAAGAATTCGCAAATAATTGCGAGTTCTCAAATTACAATTGCATTTAAGGAATCGTAATTTGCGATTCCTTAAATGCAATGCATGAACCATTCCAAGATTGTGAATTCGCAATCTGGGGTCACTATTTAGCGCAAATCCAAACTACGTGGTAAAAAGCAAAAACTTAGAAATATGCACTTTAGTGCATTTTTCTAAGATGTATATTACACACACACACATGTCCTTGGGACATGTGTGTGCGCAACACCAGTGAACATTACCATTTCAGGGGTGCAACACGGTGTCCTTTGGACACCCTGGCACCCTTGAAATTGCTGCACATTTGCGATTCGTTAATTGCAAATCGCAAATAGGGAAAGCCATTCCTTATTTGTGATTAGCAATTAGCGAATCGCAAATAAGGAATCAGTAAGAATCACAAATAACATTGCGATTCCTACTTGCATCCCGTTTTGCGAGACTTTAATAGCGATTCCTTAAAATTCGCTATAAGGACTCGCAAAGCATAACTTTGATGCATCTGGGGGTAGTGTCTAAGTGTGTATTATAAGAGTGTGGAGTCTCATGTGCACTCTCAATGTATGTAGAATGAGCATGCAGTGGCACAGAGATCAGTGAAAGAGAACATAGTGCCAGTGTGAAATGTAATCCATAGAAACTGGAGTAAATTCATGGAATAGATTATTTAACAGCACACAACCAACCACAATAACTACTGAAAAGAATCCCTAACCTTGGGTTACGGAACAGTGTGCTGCCTGGAGTAAAGCACTTCAAGGCCTCACCAGGAGTGGTAAACACCTGATAATGCCCTTACAATCCAATCGAATATGTAAACCTCGGGGCCAACATTAATACCATTGCCTTGACACTAAGTCGCCGGGCAGTTGATTGTAGTTCACACAGAGTGCATAATAATTTCCCTATACTGCATGACACTTTCCCACTCACATAAGAGAAATCTGCTATGGGTCATGTTGATCACCCATTACCATACCAATTCACAGCAATAGACCACCCATCATCAACTGAACAGGCATGGAACAAGAGAAGAGATCTGCCATTTGCTGCTAGTGCCAATGGAGGACCTTAGGTTAGTCCATCACTGCAGGTTCCAACAAGCTACATACTATGGCCGCCTCTTCACTTCTCACAATGACAAATAGATATAAGATGATATTACCAAAGTCCACCCCAGCAGATCTCTCCAATATGTCTTCTTTCAAACTATAAAAAGGAGAGACTGGGAGAAATTTAGGACCAGCACACACGCTCCCCTGTGTAGACTAATCAATATACAAAGAGTATGCACTTTCTAAAGTTTTCGCATGTAAACCAATGACAAGGCTGGCGTTGTACGGAGGAAGATACAATATGTAGAGGGTGCGGCGAAGCATCAGAAACGCTACTGCATGTGGTTTGCATTTGTCCAGCCTTTGATCTCCAACGTAGGTTTAAGCTGAGGGGGGAATGGAATCGGCTGGGTGTCCGGTCCTGCAGGCAAGCTATCATTGCGGCTTTGAGCCCTGATAACACAGATCTAAACATAAGACTGACAAACTTGATACAGCAGGCATATCGCAATTTAAACAAAAGTGGTCAGTTACAACTTTCCCCCTAACCCTTTTTTAAATTATTCAACGCTTTTAAAATAAAAAATCCCAAACCATTAGGTAATTAGAGACAAGAATAGCTAAACAGCTTTTATGATCATGGTTTGTTTTATGTAGGCAATCACAGATTAGGGGAGCAGTTTTAATAATATTTGTAACTAAGAGACCGAGGAAGATGATTATTTATATTTCTGCTGTGTATTTGACTGTCTGTATTGTTTTTAATATTTGTAAACAACATGAACCGGAAATTTCCCTTTTAAAGATATTTGTTTTATATCTAAATAAAGATTTTTATTACAAGGGTGGCTGGTGGAATGTGAGTATTCAGGAGCAAGAGCCTTCACCCACCCAAATGGGTGGCATGCTTCATCATTGGGCCTAGACTTTGTATATTGATTTTCTTTCAAACAATGCCTGCTCATGACCATAAACTTTAAACAGAAGTCTGAGACTAGACATCCAGTGCAGTAACCAGCTATGTCGACTAATTTCCTCCAGTGTCAATGTGCAATTCTATGGTCTTTTTATTTCACCGTTAAAAAGTTATGAGTTTGAAGTGGTTAAGAAATTAGTCATTGTTGAATTACCTATAGCTGTTCGGAAAATTCATTGGATGTTAAGCCTCAGATATGTACCATGGCTTGAGACTGGCTGGGAAAGCACATGCAATGTGTTCATTGGCCTTGGTGTTGAGGCATGCATGAGTCCTGGAACAAAATTTGTTTGCTGCATGTTTCCACTTTTCATCAATAGATGGCTCCATTTTCTCTGCTGTAGACAGCTAAAACAACCCAGGCGGTGACCCATGTAAATGGTATTGGTGCCAGTGCATAGATTATTGCTTGAGATAACCTTAGTCTGATTGGACTCTAACTTTGCCCCTGCAGCAGCGGCAATGGTACCATCTAGCACCAAGTACCATAGAGTTTGCACTCTATGACACTCTACACTGCAAGACTGCACTCTCTGCCACTGAACTCAACACCACTCTACTCTATGTCACTTCACTCTCATCACCATATCTTGCCATAGTCTCTGTCACTACCTTGCAAGCTAAAGTGCAGCCAGCGATGGGTGCTTGGAAGGCAGTAACAGAGTCAGCAGCCGCAGCAAGAGCTGGTGACAAGGGTAAAGACCTGGTGACGCTCTGCATACGACCAGCCCCATAAAGACTCTGCTCTAAGCAACAAAAGAAGCATTGAAGGAATTGCTTCTAGGGATGAAGGGGAGTGTGAGGCAGAGGGGGAAACTATGAGTGTGACTTGCATCAGTGTCCTTCAGCCCTGCAGTGATCCCTGATCTGACTTTTATATTATGTTTAGCCTGGCCTCATGTGACCCCTCATTCCTGCATACAAGGTCCATTTCTAATGTGATGGGGTTTACTTCTGGCAAAGTGACGATGATTCAACGGGGCATCCATGGCATGCTTGTACTTACTTCTAGCATAAAGCAGTCGCCTGAGGTAGTGGTGCTAATTCTTGGCAGAAAATGAGTACTTGTTGTATGATGGCACCTGTTTCCGACTAATGTTGGCCATGGCCTAACGGTGGTGCATCCTGGTATGCTAGGGATTGGCACCATCATGCCAAGAATCCTCACAATGCATGTGGGGACTCTTGACCTGATGGTGCCAATCTCTAGCATCCTGCTTCCCCTGGTAATATAGTGACAATTATTCAATCAATCAAACCTCATTTGTAAAGCACAACACTGTCACCCCTAGGGGTATCTGGGGGCTGTGTCTCTATTGAAGAGCCAGGTTTTGAGTCTCTTCCTGAAGTCTGCCAGCTAGGGGACTGCACGGAGTTGGAGGGAAAGGTAGTTCCAGATTTTTGCAGAGATGTAGGAGAAGGAGCAGTGACTGCTGCGATGGATGTGGGGCTTGTGTGCGAGGGCGAGTGAAGAAGAGCTCATATGTCTGGATGGTTGGTGGAAGTTCAGTCGATGGTTGAGTTGGCCGATCCTTGGTTGTGAAGGGCTTTGTAGGCATGCATTAGGATCTTGATCTGGCATCTCTTCCGGATGGGGAGCTTGTGGAGATCTCTCAGGTGGGGATAATGTGGTTTTGTTTGGGGAAGTCAAGGATGAGTCTGGCTGCCGCCTTCTGTATGGTCTGGAGTCTTCTGAGGATCTTGGTGGAGAGGTCAGCGTAGAGAGTGTTGCCATAGTTGAGGTGGCTGGAGACAAGGGTTTGAGTGACGGTCTTTCTGGTGTTGGTTGGGATCCATCTGAAGACTCTGCAGAGAATGTGGAGAGTGTGGAAGCAGGAGGAGGCAATTACGTTTACTTATAGTTTCATGGTCAGTTGGCTGTCAAGGATGATACAGAGGTTGCGTGCATGGTCAGTCAGTGTGGATGTAGGTCCAAGTTCTGCGGGCCACCAGCTGTGGTCCCAAGCAGAGGTGTTCTTCCCGCAGATCAGTACTTAAGTTTTGTCTGGGTTGAGTAGGAGGCAGATATCTCTCATCCATTTGGCTATACTGGTAATAGCATTACAGAATCTGATTTTGGCACTGGCGGGATCCTCAGTGAGCGAGAGGGTCAGTTAAGTGTCATCTGCATAGGAGATTATGTTGAGTCCCTGAGACCTGATGAAGTCTGCGAGGATCATCATGTAGATGGTGGGGCTGAGGGATGATCCTTGCGGTACGCTACAAATTATGGTTTCTGGTCCGGAGGTGAAGGGAGGCAATCGGATGCTCTGTGTGCATCCTGCAAGGAAGGAGGCGATCCACTTGAGGGCGTCTATATGTACCTTGTAGAGTCTGTTAATGAGGGTGTTGTGGGAGACTGTGTTGAATGCCGCGGAGAGGTCGCGGAGGATCAGGGCCACAGTTTCTCTACAGTCAAGGAGTCTTCTGATGTCGCCTTTGGCGACAGTCAGCACAGTCTCTGTGCTGTGGTTGGCATGGAATCCTGCTTGTGAGGCATATTGTGGGCATCAATCCACCTACACTATTACTTGCATTAAAGTGAAGCTTTTAATTTTTGATGACAGGTTGATACAGTATGTAGTACCTGTGATTAATCACTCAATCACTCATCCATTAGTTCTTCCAGCAACTGTCTCATTCACCCAATGGCCCATCCACAGAAGCCAATCTTAGCGATGAAAAAGTACTTTCATTTATTTAAAATCTAGATGGTTTGGCGTTGTCCAAGTAGTTTGTTTTTTTCAGTCGTAAAACCATTTTGTAAAGACCCTGAACACACAAGACATGGCTATACAGAAGAATAAATGACGTTTATTTAAATACAAAAGGTATTGCATGAATTTCTAGAAGGGGTTTAGGATTCACTGCAGAACACTCTTGATGCTACAAATGCAATGTTTCAGCACGCATTTTTGCGTAGGAGATTTTCTTGTTTCAAGTTATTTAAAACCATCACAATATAAAAACAACATTCTTCTTAACCCTTTGACCACAGCTGGAATTTCCCCATGGTGCGGGAAAATTCCATGCATGCGCAGATCGTACGGCAGCTGTCCGTCCGACACACACGCCCATCGCGACGTCAGATGGCCGAGGGCCGTCCGACGCATACAAGGGGTTAAAAGTGATAACTGCACAAAACATAATATAGCTTGTTCAGGTCCAGTTTGCCTAGGAGGGACAGTGGGCTTGGAGTACTAAGTAATAATGCAACGAAAAGTGAAAGGAATTTGTATTTCATTCATATTCCTGAACGTTAAATATATGCCTTTCTTCAATGATAATGTGTATGACAATAATAGTACCTATATATTCAAACCTAGAAACACTCTGTGATAAAACGAGTCATTTGTACTGCTCAGTGAAGGTTGATATTTCACAAGAGGAAAGTGTGTACTTTTTGAGAGATGTGTGTCTCGAACTCTACATGTTAGATCTATGTAGGAAGCATTTTTATTTTTATTTATTGTACCAAACATATACACATTAAAATGTTTCGAATATACCACATGGCTACTCTAACATCCAAATTCGATTTCCATGAATATATAGAGATATCAAGGCTCACATTTTTAGGGCAAGGGTTAACCAATGCATATGTCTCAATTCATTATGTACTATTATTTAAAAAAAAAAAAAATTGTAAACCAATAATCATATTCAGCAGTGCCTATCACAATAATTTTATGTTATGTAAAAAACTGCAAGTGAACCAATACTTTTGAGTGATTATAGAGAGGGACACCAGATACACAGAAGCCTCAAAATATGCAACTGTGTTGCTTTTTCTTACAATAAAACCAGAACATGAAATTCAAAATATATTGTGAGAGAGTGAGGTGAAACTTCTACCAGACTTTGGGTCGCAGGGCCTTATATCGTTCAAGACAGTTCGCCATACTTTGTTGTTCATTGCTGCATTTTCTTTTCTTATTACCATTTTTAACATTTCATACACTGCAGCGATGTTTAGTTTTTAGGTCGAAGCTTTCCAGACAGCGGAGCAGTCTGGTTTGCTAAAGACATCTTGGGCATATTCTAAAAGCTTCCCTGGGAATGCATTCCGCCCATTGCTTACCATTGGGTTTGTGGTTTGTAACTTGTCAGGCATCTGTCCTGACACGCTACCACATCTCCTGGCCCATGTCAAATCTGGCTCCCCCAGCGATCATTGCCCTCCCCCAGTCCTAAGAGAGGTCTTCTCTGCACTACCCCATACTATTCTCCCTTTTCTGAATGAGTCCCTTAGTACAGGGGAGGTACCCTCCACCTTTAAAAATGCCACGGTTATCCCATTGTTAAAAAAACCTGGGGCCGATCCCTCAAGTCCCGCCAACTACCGCCCCATTTCCCTTTTACCCTACCTAGCTAAAATCATGGAGACTCATGTGACCAGCTGCCTTTCTAATTTCATAGAACAATCCAACTACCTGGAGCCTAACCAAGCTGGTTTCTGACCCGCACATTCAACAGAATCAGTTATCCTTGCGGTTCTGGACACACTGAGAGCCAATGCGGATAAAGGCGCTGGTCCTCCTGGACCTGTCGGCGGCGTTCGACATCGTTGATCATAACATCTTAATGAACTGTGTCGAACAGGCAGGTATCCAAGGCCCTGCCTATAACTGGGTTAAGTCCTTCCTTACAGGTCGAACCCAAGCAGCACGCCTTGGCGCATTTACGGCCCCCAAAGTACCCATATCGTGTGGGGTCCCACAGGGTTCTTCCCTATCCCCTCTGCTGTTTAACCTGTACCTTAGGCCTCTGCTCCACTCACTAAAGGATAGAAAAGTCACTGTCTTCAATTATGCCGACGATCTCCAGCTGATTTTTAACTTGGATTCCCCTGACTCGGCCACGGAATTCAAAACCACGGTGCTCTTTATCCAACACTGGTTGAACCTCAACCATCTATAAACTTAACCACGGCAAGACCGAATCGGTACTGCCAGGCAAAAGTGACATCAGCTGGGGCCCACATTTCTGGCCTATGGACTTTGGACCTCCTCCGATCCCTTCGCCCTCTGTGAAGAGTCCAGGGGTCACTATAAACGCCGACCTCTCTCTCAGAGGCCAAGTGGGCTCAGTGGTATCCACTAGTCTCTTCCAATTGAGGAAAATCAGAAAGATTTCTCACCTACTGACCCACGCAGCCCTCGTGCAGGCGGTATTAGCACTGGTCCTGTCCCGCCTTGACTTCTCAAATGCTCTTTATATAGGCCTGCCACTATATCTGCTTAACCGGCTCCAAATAGTACAGAACCAAGCGGCAAGGCTTATCTATAAACAACCGAGATGGCAATCAGCCCGGCCCTGTCTGCAAAAACTCCACTGGTTGCCGGTGGAGCAACGGGCCGCTTTCAAAGCTAGCTTCCTTGCTTTCAAGGCGCTGCACTGCAAAAGCCCTAAGTTCATCAATGACATGATCATAAAGCATGTTCTCAATCTCAACCTTCGCTCCTCCCACCTACACCTACTGTCCACCCCAGCCATCAAACTTAAGAGACAGAGAGGTAGCAGGTTTTCCTACCTAGCGCCTAAAGTCTGGAACTCACTCCCATTGTCAATTAGGAGCTGCTGTGGTTCAGAAAAGCCCTGAAAACCTGGCTGTTTAAACAAGCATACTAACTACCTGCACGCCACACAATCATTCAGCATCAGCGCCATGAAACCTCTGGTGACCGTGCGCTTTACAAGCTTCTGTTAACATAACATAACATCTTGGGCATATTCTAAAAGCTTCCCTGGGAATGCATTCCGGCCCTTGCTTACCATTGGGTTTGTGGTTTGTAACTCACATTTGCTTGCTTTCTATTTGCTGGCTTTGATTGTTTTTGGCTGTCCAGCTTGTTGTCTTTCCTTTCCTTGCCCAAACCTTATCTACTGTATTCTTCCACTGGTACTCATTTTCTGTATACAGGACTTAAATCCTGTTCTTATCTTGTCACACTTGCTGTGCATTCGAAAACAGATGTCAAATGTCAGTCTCTGTCTCCCAGGGTGCTTGGTTTTTACTTTTCTTTCTCTGACTTCAAAGGGAGAGGATTTATGTGACAATCGTGCTGGTTACTCTGGGTGTGCTGTAGGATGTTATTTTTTTTTCTAGCACAAAACAATACTTAAATGTCTGTACATTCACTGTGCAGATATTTCACAATATGAAAGCACAAAGGAAGCAAATATTTTGGTAATTTTAAAGTGTGATGGAAACAAATAGTTCAATATGATCACAACAAATAAATACACTAGGTGATGACACATTTCCACACATTATCATTTGTGTGTTGTATACTTGTATCAGTAAAGCTGAATCTCTGTGCAAATGTAATAATCGCTTCAATTGAAGATGTGTTGTCTGTAATAGCAGTGCGCTACCACTTTACTCCACTCTACTTTCCACTGAGGCACCAGTCCATACTACGCCACTCCACACTGCGTCACTGCACTCTACTCTGCATCAATCCACTTGACGCCTCTCTACTTTACACCACTCTATGCTGATGTGCTTTACTCCACACTACTCTACTAAGCACCACTACACTCTTCGCCACTGCACTCTATGCCAATCCACTCTAGTCCACTCTGCACCACTGCACTATAGGACACTGTACTCTATGCCACTGCACTCTACACCACTTCACTTTACTCTGGAACAATCTACTCTACACCACTGCACTCTACGCCACTCTATTCCACTCTGCGCCATTCAACTCTACGCCCCTTTACTCTATGCCACTGCAATCTACTATGCACCACTTTACTCAACTCTACCCCACGTCACTCAATTCGGTGCCGCTGCACTCTAATCCAATGCACTCAACACCACTTAACTCAAAACCAATGCACTCTACACAATCTGCTCTGCACCACTGCACTGTATGATACTATGCTTTATTTTGCAACACTCTACACCACTGCACTCTATGCCAAGCGCCCCTACAAAGTTGCACTGTAAGTCACTTAACCCTGCACCACTCTACACCACTGCAGTCTTCACCCATGCACTTTATGCCACTCTTCTCTACACCACTGCACCCTACAACACACTACTCTGCATCACAGCACTCTCTGCCACTGAACTCTACTCTACTCTGCACCACTGCACTCTATGCCATTGCACTCTAATCTACCCCACTCTATTCCATTCTACGCTACCGCACTACATGCCACCACACTCTATGGCACTCTAATCTACTGTGCTTCACTGCACTCTATGACACTACACTCTACGCCACTTCACTATACTCTACTCTGCACTCCTCTACTCTATACTAGTGTACTCTACCCCACACTACTATGCCCCACTGCACCCTTCGCCTCTGCACCATGTTACTCTACGCCAATGCACTCAATGCCACTGCAGTCTACAACACTGCAATCTATGACACTCTACTCTGCAGGATTGCACTCTCTGCCACTGAACTCACCACTCTACTCGATGCCACTGTGCTCTACTCTGCATCACTCAACTGTACGCCACTCTACTCACTCTATGCCACTACACTGTGCTCCACTCTACTCTATGCCACTGCACTCTATGCCACCCTACACCTCTGCACTCTACCCAGCACCACTCCATTCTACCCTGCACCACTCCACTATACAGCACTGTACTCTATTCTGAAGCAGTGTGCTCTACGCTACTGCACTCTATGTCACTGAACTCTGAACCACTCTACTCCACTCTGCACCACTACACTCTACGCCATTGAATACTATGCCACTGCAGTCTACTCTGCACCTCTCTACTCTAAGCCAATGGACTGTACACCACTTTACACAAAACCAAAGCACTCTTTGCCAATCTAATCTGAACCAGTGTACTTATGCCACTTCATTCTAGTCCACTCTACTCCACACTACTCTCTACGATACTCCACTCTATGATGCTCTAGTCCATTCAATTCTACTGCACTCTTTGACACTCAGCTCCACTCTATGCCACTCCACTATGCAACTCTACTCCACTCTATACCGTTCTACAACATTACTACACTCTACACCACTACATGCCATTTTACTCCACTATATTGTACGACACTCTACTCCACACCACTGCTGCACTCTATACCACTCTACTCAACTCTATGCCACTTCACTCTGACACTATATGCCACTCCACTCTACTCTATGCTACTCTACTCTAATACACTCAATGCCATTCCATTCACCTACACTACTCCCATCTATGCCACTCCACTCTATGACAATCTACTCCGCTCTGTGGCACTCTACTCTACAACACTCTACTCCACTCTATGCAACACCCTCTACACTACTCCACTCTGCTCTACACCACTCCACTCTATAACACTCTACTCCCCTTTGACATGCTAATCCACTCCGCGCCCTTCCACTCAGCTCCCTCCATGACACTATGACACTCCACAGCACCCCACTCCATGCTATCCAACTTTACACTACTCTACCCCACTCCACGACTCTCTCCGCCACTCCATAACACTCCACTCTACTCCACTTTATGACATCTCACTCTCCTTTACCTCACTAACTTTTAGCCATGCTGAACAGCAACCACACTGGTATACAACATGGCTAAATCATATTGGCAAAGGCAATTGCTCTTGCATAGGCAAGTCCTATTGGCTTTGCCAGTGCTTGTTTATTTTAAAGATTCATTTGCCACATTTATTGGAAAAAAGTTATGCCTTCAAAAACACATTTGGAATAGATAAGGAAGCGTCAGCTCTCCGTTTTGTCACAGTTTTTGGTACCCATGGGGCAGGGCACAAGTCCTAAAAAAAGAAGTGGGGGGACTCTCCAAGGTAGGCGTGGTCACAGGAAGTGACATCACGACAGGAAGTGACATCACAACAGGAAGTGACATCACAACAGGAAGTGACATCACAACGGGAAGTGACATCACATCACAACAGGAAGTGACATCACATGTAAGGCAGATCTATCATTTGCATATAATGCAAGATTTAACAATTGAAGCTGCTTGGTACTTCAGCCTGTGACTTAAGGTCCCTGTATGGAGGAATTAGCAGCCCAAATGTGGATGAAGTTTGGCGAAGGTGACATGAACACATTTTCAAAACGCTACAGGAAAGTTTGACTGCAAGATTTTGTATACATTACAGGTTCCCAGAGAGGCTGCTTCCCACACTCGACAATGACTATTACACACAGTAGGGCTCCATATTCACGTTATTCTATCGATGAGTGTTATATGTTATCTCCCCACCTACTGTAAACTAGCGACTCTTTGTCCCAGCTGCCTCTCTCTAGCTGTGGCTAGATTTATTTATTTTATTTATAAAGTTTTATATAGCGCGAACTTGATCCCGAAGGATATCAGAACGCTTTACAATTTGCAGCAAAGGTAACAAATCAGAACATTAGTCTAACATTGGGAA
Source organism: Lissotriton vulgaris (assembly GCF_964263255.1). Classification (NCBI taxonomy): domain Eukaryota; kingdom Metazoa; phylum Chordata; class Amphibia; order Caudata; family Salamandridae; genus Lissotriton; species Lissotriton vulgaris. The sequence goes on along the minus strand of NC_141699.1, from coordinate 1,076,095,345 downwards.
TCTTGGCTGAAGACAATGGAGCTGCCGGGGCATTAACTTGGGTCAATGCCTAAATTTTAGATATATTAACTGGCCATTGTATATATTTTAGCAGATTTATTTATTTCTATTTATTTTAGGAAATGTATTTAGTTTTGGTATATTTTAGTTTGACTTATTTGCCTTCATTTACTTCAGTGCAACACAATATAAACATTGCTTTACTTTGTATTAATACTGTTTATTTTTGATAGTTCCTAAAAAAAAGGGCCGATTATGACTCATGCATTGTAATGGTTGTTTCCCCCTTTACAGAGACTACTTACTATAAAATCAGGTTGGGCCTAGCTCATGATGTCATTTTGTGGGGACCCCTTGAAGAAAGCGGGCAGAACCTTTGCAAAACTTTGTGCCCCCCTATCCAGTAGTGCAATTATCCAAACACTGACAGGATTGAGCCTAAATTAAAAATATACTGACATACGTAATGCCAAGTCAGACGTCATCATGGAGTCATGTATAAATGAACAATCCAGCGCCATCCTACACCTCCACATTCCACAAAATTATACAATTCAGACCGACAACACAAACTAGAAGGGGGCGTTGCTGTCATCATTAAACATTCCATGTGGAAACAGCGACACACGGAAGAACACACAAGGGTACACCATCATACTACTTATATTTTGTAGCCTGGTGTCAATTGTTCAATGCAGGGCTTAATTTGTGCCAGTGCTTAGCGCCGGCACTTAATTGGCAGGGCCGGGTCTAGTGGGACTCTGATTCTACACGCACGAGGCGCACAGTGCATGTAAAATGTTTTAATTTAACTTACAGCACACTTGGTAGTACTAATACTTAATTAACTCCTCAAGTCTCGTGCAGCCGCATCGCATTGTGTTTAGTTTTTCACATCTCAGTTTACCCTTAATTGTTCACGATCACTTGAATAATGAAATATTCTGAGTGGGAGAGCTCTTTGGCAGCACTCTGCCAGGTTTCTCTCTCGTCACTCTCATGCTGCTGTGTTAAAGAGCCTCGGTTCTACCGCACAAAGAATTAGGGTGACCAACTGGCATTGGTGCAAATTCAGGACGGTGAGTGTAAAAATTCAGGACAAAGGGTCAAAATTCAGGACACAAATTCAGGACAGGAGGTCAAAATTCAGGACAAAACTTCAGGACAATAGGTAAGTTTTACAGACACATCAGAGGTCACGCAATAGTATATAAGTAGCCCAGCCATTTCCAAAAGTATTCAACCATTTGCAAACCTATCCATCATGTATCCTTCCATCTATCATTTCACTCATCCATCCCTTCATCCATCCCCTCATCCATCCTTTCACTCATCCTCCATTATCCATCCATCCATCCACCCTTTCACCCTATCCATCTGTACACTTATCCATCCACTCTTCATCCCATCCATCCATTCACTCATCCATTCAGCCATTTACCCTTTCACCAATCCAGCCATCCTTTCACTTACTAATCCTTCCACCCATCCACTCTTTTAGTCATCCATCCATCCTCCCTTTCTCTCTCCAGCGACCCTTTCACTTAGCCTTCCTTCCATCCATCCACCCACCCACCCATCCATCCATCTACTCATCCACTCCTGAATCCATCCATTGCCCCTATCACTCATCCATCTATCATTTCACTCCTTCACACATCTATTCATCCTTTTGTCCATCTACCCTCCCTTTCACTCACTCATCCATCCTTACACCCACCCTTTCACTCATATGTCCATTCATTCACCCTTGCACTTATCAATCCATCAATCCATCCATCATTTCACTCATCCACCTACCCCCATCATCCACCCACCATCCACCCACCCACTCATCCATCCTTTCACCCATCCACCCACCCACTCATCCATCCATCCTTTCACCCACCCACTCATCATCCAACCATCCATCCTTTCACCCACCCACTTATCCATCCATCCATCCCTTCACCCACTCTCCATCCATCCATCCTTTCACCCACCCATCATCCATCCATTCATCCATCTGTCCTTCCCCTCACCATCCATCCATCCATCCCCTCATCATCCATCCATCCATCCTTCCCCTCATCATCCGTCCATCTTTTTCCCTCATCATCCATCCATCCATCCATCCTTTTCCCTCATCATCCATCCATCCTTCCCCTCATCATCCATCCATCCATCCATCTGTCCTTCCCCTCATCATCCATCCATCCTTCCCCTCATCATCCATCCATCCTTTTCCCTCATCACCCATCCATCCTTTCCCCTCATCACCCATCCATCCATCCTTTCCCCTCATCACCCATCCATCCATCCTTCCCCTCATCATCCATCCATCCTTCCCCTCATCATCCATCCATCCTTTCACCCCCCCTCATCATCCATCCATTCCCTCATCATCCATCCATCCATCCCCTCATCATCCATCCATCCACCCTTCCCCTCATCATCCATCCTTTCACCCACCCCCTCATCATCCATCCATCCTTCCCCTCATCATCCATCCATCCTTCCCCTCATCATCCATCCTTTCCTGTCATCCATCCATCCTTCCCCTCTTCCATCCTTCCTTTCATCCATCCTTCCCCTCGCCCATCTATCCATCCCATCCATTTATCCTGCCCTTCAACCATCCATCCTTCCCCTTACCCATCCATCCATTTATCCTGCCCCTCATCCATCCATCCTTCCCCTCCATCCATCCATCCATCCTTCTCCTCATCCATCATCCTTACCCTCACCCATCCATCCATCCCATCCATTTATCCTGCCCCTCATCCATCCATCCTTCATCCTTCCACTCATTCATCCTTCCCCTCATCCATCCTTCCTTTCATCCATCCTTCCCCTCACCCATCCATCCATCCATCCCATCCATTTATCCTTCCCTTCATCCATCCATCCTTCCCCTCCATCCATCCATCCTTCCCCTCATCCATTTATCCTTCCCCTCATCCATCCATCCTTCCCCTCCATCCCTCATCCTTCCCCTCATCCATCTTTCCCCTCATCAATCATCCAGCTGCCCGCCCACCCAAAATGCCATCCCCCACTGTGATATACAGTCCTTACAGGAGTTACTCCGAGAGAACTGATTGAACTGACTGTCCTCCATACTTTGTTAATCAGTGTGGGTGCGATTGTGCCATTTCTTTATTGTATTACATTATGCATGTTTGAAGAACCGAAGTTTGCTTACAAATTAGTGACAGTAATTAAGCTCGGTGAAGAGAAGCAGGTGCTGCCTCGGTGTAATCAGGGGTGTAATCTGGCCGAGTCTAGGATGTTTGGGGCCCTGGGTAGAAATGGAATGTGTGAGCCCCCCTCTAAATAGCAGATACAAGACGCATTCAGGGCTGTTTGCATGTGAATGGATGCCCCTGCTCCTGAACCTGCAGCCCCTCCCTCTATCACCTTCGAGCACCTCTTAACAGCTCATCAAGGGCTGGAGGTGTGAGGGTTGCCATCCCGCTGTGCCTCTACGGTGCTGCTGGGGGTCTGAGCTTTCATACAGCAGCTGAGTCAAGAAGGGAGGTGGGGGCAAGCTGTGCCCGGTTAAAATTACGGACAAATGGTAGGTGCAGGGGCGTGGTGACCACCGGCGAGCTTGGTAACTTCGGGATTCAGCCAGCCACTCGCCCACCCAAAAATGCTTTATTTACTTTGTGCGCGACGCGCTCCCGTTTTTTAATGGTGGACGCGGTTTTGATTTAGCAGGGTGGACGGCGTCCACCCTGAAAAACCCTCGGAAATAAGTGGGGGGATGCCGTCTACCCGCGTGGTACCCCGACTCGTGCCCTGCCATGGGGACACCTTCGGGTGACCTAGGAGGATTGCCGCAAAGTTCGAAGTCCACTCCATGTCAAGAATCAGGGTTGACTGGCCTTATGGGCAATCTTGTGGTTCCAGAAGGGCTAGTGGCCTGGAGTTTTATCTGCTTGTGGGCCTTGTTTGGTGGACCGGTTTTTACAGTTGATTACACCTATATTACCACAAATCTTGCTTGCAGCAAACACAAATGCATATAGTCTCTCATAACTTACTAAAACACCTATACAGTGTGTCTTTACTAGTTCATAACTACCATATTTGCAAATGTGTTGACTTTTATAGGTGATTCACCAGTGGGGGCTACTTTTATTTTGGTGCCCGGGCCTATCTTCTGTCGGAGTCTGACCCTGGACATGATACTTGTACAAATGTAATAATACATACGTTACGGACGATTAAGGAGCGATCACTCACGATCTGTTACTTTATCTAAACCAATAGGATACACCTCCATGTCCAACTACTATCAAAATCATCATATATTTATTGTTTTCTTAGTGAAAAGTTTTGGATTTAGACATAATTCCTACCCATCCAGGATTTTCTTTTATCTTTCTGAACCATTGATGTACAATAACCATTCACCATTCAATATTCAACAAGCGCCCCCTTGAATTCCTAAAATTTATGGATCCAACCAACACCACCTGATGGCCTTATTCCTAAAAAGTAGAAATACCTTAAAACTCACAGACTCGGCTTCTCCTCTGTGCACATATGGTGTAATGCCTATGCAATCTGTAAAATTGCCCAGACCAATTCTTTAAAAAAAAAATATTTTTAATAAATCTTTTTTTGCCTTTAATGCCACAAAAGGAGCACAATTCGGGGACCCACTCCCAGACCAATTCCTAACAGTCTTTGTTGTTGCTGTACAGTTTTTATACCTTGCACACTTTTATCATGAATCATGAGTTTTATGCCTTATGCATGTCTATATTACCATGAATTTGTAGTCATCACTATGCCCTACTTACAATTGATACAATTTTGACATCTGTTTTTGTGGGCGTGTGATTTGTGCTGTGCATTTTATATTTAGGATAGGGTTCTTTTTGCTTGTTATCATCATTCACACAGGCCACTGAGCGACTAAACCCTGAGAGTTTTACACAAGATCCCTATAAAATTTGGCAAGATTCTGCTCGTTTCCTGCCACTCTTGCATTCTAGGAAGTACTTCTGATCTTAGCAGGATCCTACAATAACGTGAAGTTGATGACGACAAGGCTTTCCAGTCAGTTTCTCAGGAGGTGACTTGCTGTTGTTTAGTCTCAAAAATGAATGCTACTAACCCCCAATTCTAACTAACATGGTGTCACACAGATGTTGCTTTCTTTTTGTTGGTTTGACAGGTGTCTTTTCCGTTTTCTAACACATGTAATGTTCTATGTTTTATTTTCCCAAATACATAACTATCTATTAAAATGAACCTTCGTGACCATTCCCGGTTAGGTCTCGCCTGAGCCAATGCGCTTGCGCAATGCTCCGGCGAGACTTATGTAGGGGCGCCAGGAAATGCTGCCAGAGGGCTTTAGAATGCGGATTATGGCCAGTGCATGTGCGCCGGGCGTGCACTCACCATTTGCTCCCCCGCCCTCCGCATCAGACTTGAAAGGAATGCGCTCCCCCGCCCCAGCAATGCTGAGAGCTTGTTGCTTTATTGCTCTCACTTGAGGCCTTGTTTTCTAAGTTCTTTCTCAGGTACTTCTCCCGTGTACAATCTCTCTGTTGCTTTCTTTTGCTTTCTCCCTCAGTAGCTTTTCCCCCACCCCAGAGTTGCTGCCATGCATGTGCTGCTTTTACCCTCCCCACCTGCTCATCTGTTGCCTCATATGCCCCCCAATATTTTTTTTAACAATTTTGGTGCGGAGGAAGGAGTGTAGCCAGGGATACCAGCGAGCAAATTGCTGTCCGCTCCTCTGTCTTAAACAAATTTACTTTTGCACAACTTCTTTTTCATGCCTTCTGAATTGCTGACCCATCTCATATATATAAATGTAAAAACATTGGGACCCACATCATTCTGTCGGAGCACATGTGCAATGCTTCCCCCCTAAATACCTGCCCCACTCTCAGTGTTGCTGTCTCCCTCATTTTGCGAGTTTTCTTGTGTGCCCAAACTCCCATCTCTCCCACATGCTTGGTGTTGCTTTTGCTAATATTTCTTCCCACCTCCAGTGTTGCTCAGCCTCTCCTTCGATTGGTGTTTTTGCCCGCCAAGACATACCCATCCATTGCCCCACCGGCTCCTTCATTACCCCCTAAGTTCACTGTCTTTCATATTTCGCTACTTCAGACCCTCACACCCTCTCACCCTCACACACTCTCACACACCCTCACTCACTCTCACACCCTCACACCCCATCACCCTCACGCCCTCACCCACCCTCACCCCCCTCACCCTAACACACCCTCACCGTCACACACATTCACACCCCCTCACCCTCACACCCTCACTCACCTTCACCCCCCTCACCCTCACACACCCTCACTCACCCTCACACCCTCACCCTCACAACCCTCTCACCCTCACCCTCTCCCTCACACACCCTCATCCTCTCCCTCACCCTCGCCCACCCTCACACCCCCTCACCCTCACACACCCCCTCACCCTTCCTCACCCTCACACACCCCCACACCCTCAACCTCTCACACACCCTCTCCCAACCTCTCACCCTCTCACACCCCCTCACACCCTCACACACCCTCAAACACCCTCACAGCCTCACCCTTACACACCCCTCACCCTCACACCCCTCACCCCCCACACCACCCTCACCCTCACACCCCCCCTCACCCTCATACCCCCTCACACACCCTCACCCTCACACCCCCTCACCCTCACAACCCCTCACCCCTCACACCCCCACACCCCCTCACCCTCACACACCCCCTCACCCTCACACTCCCCCACACCCTCATACACCCTCACCCTCACACCCCCTCACCCTCACACCACCTCACCCTCACACCCACTCACCACCCCACCGTCACACCCTCACACAGCCGTAATTAACCTCACACCCTCACCCTCACTCACCCTCACACCCCCTCACTCTCACAAACCTCTCACACCCTCACCAGCATAGCATAACAAAACATAGCATAACAAAACACAGCATAGCATAGCATAAGAAAACAAAGCTTAGGATAGCAAAACAAAACATAGCATAGCATAACGAAACAAAACATAACATAGTAAAACACAACAAAGTATAGCATAGCATAACAAAACACAACAAAACATAGCATCGCATAACAAAACATAGCATAACAAAACAAAGCATAACACCCCACCCTCACATACCCTCACCCTCACACCCCCTCACCCTCACACCTCACACCCACTCATCCTCACACCCTCACACTCACACCCCCTCACCCTCACAACCCTCTCACCCTCACACACCCTCACCCTCACACACCCTCACTCACCCTCACCAGCATAGCATAACAAAACATAGCATAGCATAACAAAACACAGCATAGCATAGCATAACAAAAAAATCATAGGATAGCAAAACATAGCATGGCATAACAAAACAACGCATAGGCTAGCAAAACAAAACATAACATAGCAAAACACAACACAGCAGAGCATAGCATAACAAAACACAACAAAACATAGCATAGCATAACAAAACATAGCATAACAAAACAAAGCATAACATAACAAAGCATAGCAAAACAAAACATAGCATAGTATAGCAAAGCATAGCATAGCATAACAAAACACAACAAAACATTGCAGAACAAAACAAAGCATAGCATAACAAAACATAGCATAACAAAACATAGCAAAACAAAACAAAGCATAGCATAGCAAAACACAACAAAACATAGCATAACAAAACACAACAAAACATAGCATAGCATAGCATAACAAAACACAACAAAACATAGCATAGCATATCAAAACAAAGCATAGGATAGCAAAACTAAACATAGCATAGCATAACAAAACATAGCATAACATAACAAGACATAGCATAACCTCTTAAGCGCTGCTGACGGCCAACGGTCGTCACGAGCGCTACCTCCCCAGTGCTGCGCACGACCATTGGACGTCCATTCAGCACTAGTTCCAATGGACAGCGCAGCACTGGGGAGGGATATTTGCGAAGCAGCTAAGGTGTTAACAAAACACAACAACACATAACATAACAAAACATAGCAAAACAAAACAAACATTACATAGCTTAACAAAACACAAGACATAGCATAGCGAAACAAAACATATAATAGCATATCAAAACATAGCACATCATACCAAACACAACAAAACATAGCATAGCATAGCATAACAAAACATAGCATAGCAAAACAAAGCATAGCATAATAACACACAACAAAAACATAGCATAGCATAACAAAACATAGCATAGCATAACAAATCATAGCATAGCAAAATACAGCATAGCATAACAAAACATAGCATAGCATAACAAAACACAGCATAGCATAGCATAACAAATCAAAGCATAGGATAGGAAAACAAAACAGAGCATAGCATACAGCATCACTCAGCACCACCACAGCATCACTCATGGGCACCACAATATAACTATGCGTTGCCACAGAATCACTCGTTCGCCACCACAGCATCAATCTGTGCAACCATTCAACAACTGGTTCAAATATGTTCCCTCAATGTTTCAAGCTTTATTACAAATGTAACAATGTGATGTTAATATTTCACTTCTGTTCTCGAATTTTTGTCACAATAAAATACACCGAACATAATCTTCACAAAAGTTATTTTACAAAAGTTTAAGCTATTGCCATTATAAATTACAATAACCTTTATTTAAGTATTAATTATTTGAAAAAATGAAAAGCCATTGTTATTTGTAATATCAATACATGTAAGTCACATAAATACAACACAAATTGCATTACAAATGCTATAGGTGTCACATTTGCGAAAGTTATAACTATTGGCATTGTAAATGACAAAGCTATTTATTTCGCTATTTTCGAAAACAAAACATAAATAAAAAAATTGTCATTTACAATACCAATAGCTCAAACTTTCCTAATGCGAGACCTATTGCATTGCAAATGCTTGTGTTCTGTGAATGCTAGCATTCAGATTTTGATTGATTTCCTAACTCCATGTTGAGGTTTAGGCTGTATTTTACTAACCTGCATTTAATAAGATTTTTCTAAAATATATACTTACGAAGATTTGCTTTGTTGACATTATTAAATAAAATCAAATTCCAAGAAATATAGGGTTGTCCCTCCATGGTTTACATCAGTACCATCATTCTAAATCACTTCAATAGCAAAGCTTGACGATGAAGTATTGCCGTCATTCGCCCAGGGCTTGACAACGACGCGGGACCCGACTGCACGACTCAAAACCAACGCATTGCCTACAATCCTCCAGATAGATGACACATCGCCTCCTCAGGTTCTCGCAGCTACTCCTTGACATTGGCCCTTGTTTTCCTTGAAAGTACTGTTTCAGGGGGGCCTGCATTGCGGTCGGCTTGACTTTTCAGATTTCATTTGGTCCAGCATGACCAGATAGGCCCAGTTGGTGCTTTATGACTCTAAGCAATATATTTAAAAATATTCTTTAAAAAATCATAACTCCTATTCTACTTTCTGGATTTTTGTCGTTTGGGTCTTGACTTGTTCATAAAAGTAAGCTCTCTTTCTCTAACCTGGTGTGGATTAATTTAGTGAGGAGGTTTCACTGTTTTACTTTATTAAGTGTTGCACAAGTGGTGGCTCACTGGTTAGAGGCGGCAGACCCGTAAGCAGAGGACGGCCCGGGACCAGGGTTTGATTACCGACGCAGCAGGGTCGTGGACCAGGGTCAGCGGGCTCGATAATTCTTGCCTCGGTGCCTACTCCAGTCAGCGACCACACTCGGCAACTCTGGGCATTAGCTTGCCTCATCTTCACAACGGCCCCCCCAGACCGCCGGGGATGCTTGGTCGCACCTTGGAGATACCCATTAGGGACCATCTCTCAGGGTGAGCCAGGACGGGTGAGCCAGGACGGGTTCCCCAGCGGTCGAAGCGCGGAGATACTCCTCCGGGAGTCGATCCTAGCGCTATATAAACCCGCAATTAAATAAATTAAATTTTGCACATTAAGTTAAGCCTGCCTGCTCTATGCCAAGCCACCAGAGGGTGAGCACAGGTTAATTAAGGGACTGTATCTGACTTATCCGTACTAGAGTGGTGGTCCCTACTTGGACAGGGTACATACCTTTGCCAACCAGAGACCACACTTCTAACAAACATGATCCCTGAGAATGAAATTTGGAGATGGATTTCCCTACTAGTTAGTATTTTTTGTCATGGTTATCTTTGCTTTTTCTTGTTAGGCAGTGTTGCTTCTTCAGATGATTTGCACAGTCTGTCAGTGCAGGGCCTAGAGGATCTATTCAAGGAGAGGCTGGAAATGGTTGATAGCGATATCCTTTTAGAGAACAATTGACATCTTTGGTAGTACTATGCTTAGTGTTGTTGTAAGCAAACTCTTCCAAAAGAAGATATTGAGGGCAACTACTTTGAGTGACATAACTATATCTCCACAGATATTGTTCCAAGTGCTAGTTCACTCTCTTAGTTTAGCCATTAACCTGAGGGTGGTGTCATGAAGAGAGCGGCCTCGGTATGCCTAGCACTCAACACAAAGTATTCCAAAAGCAAGAAATAAACTAAGGACCTTGATCTGAGACTATTGCAGCCAGCAGTAAATGGAGACAGAAGTCCTCAGAAAAAATGTTAGCCATGCAACGGGGTGTCCTTTTTGAACCCTTGCACCCTTGAAATTGCGCCCGGAATTTGCGAGTGCCTCTTGGTTACTTGCAAATTGGGGAGAAATCCTATTGGCCCATAGGAATGAATGGGATGGTATTCCTTGATTGCGAATGTCAATTTGCGATTCGCAATTAAGGAATCTCAAATGTTTTTGAGATTCCTACCTACATTCAATTTAGCGAGTCCTTAATGGCGATTCTGTAAAAATCGCTATTAAGGACTCGCTAAATTGAATTTACCTACATCTGGCACTAGGTTTTATTATCTCCAATGTTTGTATTGTTTTACATGTTTTCTTTCATTCTTTATGATTTCATAAATTTTTACCTGGTGAGCAAAGCAAAATGCAGCTGCCCACAGTTCAGCACCTCAGTCCCTAAATCAACAGATTAATAAAATGTCTTTGCAAACCCATCCAGAGTTCGCCGTACTTCCACTCCACTGAAAACCAGATAAATGCATACTTAATATAATAAAGAGAGAGCCCAAACCTTTGAGGCGGGTAATCTCAGGAACCACAGCACCAATCACAACACCTAATACAGCGTTGGAAAGGGCAGTTGCAGCAGAAGGACATAGGCTATGTAGACGCCCACCATATACATTTAAAAGGTAAAAGAACTGTACCAGCAAAGTAGTCCCATAGGGGCATGTCTGCGTTGTGCTGTGGGCGTGTGCTGGGGGCATGACAAACGCTGGGGACGTGTGGTACGTTATGCCCTTCATGCCATGTCTCATATCGTGTGCTAATCCCACCCTGCTCCCTTTAAATACCCCTGCACCCCATAATCATAACCCACCCTTACTCCTTAAAATACAACAACACCCTTAAAAACTAACCCATCTTAACCCTATAAATATACCCTGTACCCCAAAACCCAAACCTATCCCTAAAAATACCCCTGAACCCCCAAACCTAGCCCTGAACCCTATAAATACCCCTGTACCTCAAAACCCAAACCTACCCCATAACCCTAAAAATACCCCTGTACCCCAAAACCAAAACCAAGCCCTGAACCCTAAAAATACCACTGTACCCCAAAACCCAAACCTACCCCTGAACCCTAAAATACCCCTGTACCCCAAAACCCAAACCTAGCCCTGAACCCTTAAAATACCCCTGTACCCCAAAACCCAAACCTACACATGAACCCTAAAAATGCCCCTGTACCCCAAAACCCAAACCTAGCCCTGAACCCTAAAAATAACCCTGTACCCCATAACACAAACCTACCACTGAACCCTAAAATACCCCTGTACCCCAAAACCCAAACCTAGCCCTAAACCCTAAAAATACCCCTGTACCCCAAAACCCAAACCTAGCCCTGAACCCTTAAAATACCCCTGTACCCCAAAACACAAACCTACCCCTGAACCCTAAAAATACCCCTAACCCCCAAAACCCAAACCTAGCCCTGAACTCTAAAAATACCCCTGTACCCCAAAACCCATACCTATCCCTAAACCCTAAAACTACCCCTGTACCCCATAACCCAAAACTATATCTGAACCCTTAAAATACCCAAACACCCCAAAACATATACCTCAGTACCACAAAACATATACCCCTATGCCCATACTTACCTTATCCAAACATTTTAAAAAAACATGCTTTTACCATTCATGCATTTACAACGAATTTCGATGTAAATGTATGTGTGGTAAAAGCATATAAAATGTAATGCCATGCGTTATAATGGCATTGCGGAGTCATGGTACTTTCGTAATGAAAGTATGCGGAGTGATGGTATGCGGAAAGAAAGTTGCGGAATGATGGCTGTTTACCCTCCCCCTGTAAGTACATTGGTGGCACTGTGGCCCACATCTACAGCAACATACTCATATTTTTTCACCACCCATTTGAAAAATGCACAGGTCTCTCTCATTGATGGCCAGCAACGACATACACTTTTAGACACACCTCCCGCCACAAGTTCTAGAACTGCGAACATTAGAGCTGGGGAGCTACGTTCGAATCTCGGCATCAACTCAACATCCTGTGATTCCAGGCAAATCGCTTTGTCTCCCCGTGCCTACAACAAATGAATGTGTTCTTCTGTAATGAAAATTGCGCTCATGCCATGTTGTCGAGTTTGCGCTATATAATATTGCAAGGAAAAATCAAGTAGGGACACTCAAGTTCACACACTACTGAACAAGCACTCTTAAGTGCATCAGCAGTGCACTGTGAATCGGAGCGTTTCACAGGCCTGTCACAGATAGGAAATGCTATCAAAACGAAATCCTACAAAACAATATACCACTGGCCGGCAGCAATTCATACCCGGACAACGTCGGGAGGGGCTGCTAATGAATTCATAAAGAGAAGGAGGGTGCACCAGGGTGGAGTCAATGAGCTTCAAATATCTTCCAAAATATATCTTTTATTATATTTTCAGTTTTAAAACTTTTTGGGGACATCAGCCAACGCGTTTCGTTCTGAATGGAACTGCGTCAGGGCTCAGGTATCCTGATCTTGATTCAAATAATTAGTATATGGTAATCAATAGATTCCAAAAAGTAAATCCAGTTGGATGAAGGCCTGTGTTCGCCAATCGCAAATGAATCTCAGATACCAAAGACTATTAAGCAGACAAAGTGGTCCAAAAGACGTTAGCCCAGGCCCTCCGCATTCACCAACAGGTTATGTACCCAAAAACACTAGTCACTCTGCGCGTTGCAAGGTCAAAGGGCCAGGGTAGCAGCCAATAATCCTGGTCAAAGTTGACGCATTCAAAAGGAGTCCCCCATCCAGACTTTCTTAAATGTTTACCACCTGCTTTTGACTAGAGGTATTGTGAGGTAATTTCCACTTGTTTTTAATGACCTCTCATACTTGTAATTGGGTGTTATTTACCACATACGTCATTTCTTGCCTTTGGTAAATAGCACATGCGTAAGTGTACGTGGACTATAGACATTTAGGAGCTTATTTACAAGCCCCCTGCACCACCCGTACATCACTTTTCCCATGTTAAAAATTACGCAAAAGTGGAGCAACAAGCTTCTAAATAGGCCCCTTGGTATTTAGCACATGTGCTAAATAACACCTGCATTATTTAACTTTTGATCAGACGATTCATTACAGTCATGCAATATTTCCCCCCTGCATTCGATAAATACCACAACTTATAATCAGGGCCTTAAGGGAGTTAGGTGTTAAGTAACTCATTTTCATGGATGCAACCATTTCAGACTGCGTTTTGTGAGAAATAGTGACGTTATTTAGTAAGATGCTGAGCAATTTCATCAATTTACATGAAATGTTGGACCTGTAATCTTTTATCAGAAATTATATTTTGTATATATATGCTAATTTTTTAGCTGTCTGTGAAATATGGTGCATTACATACAGGCAGATGTTGTTAATTAACTGGAAAATTGACTAGAATGATATATTTTTTATATGACCATTTGTGTAACAATTCTAAGTAGGGTGCACCATTATAATTTATTTTGCGACCAAAAAAATAATAATAATAATAATAATAATAATATATATATATATATATATATATATATATATATATATATATATATATATATATATATATATATATATATATATATATATATATATAGTTGTAAGTGTTGCAAGGTCTTTAAGGTTCATCATATCCAGAGAAGGGAGCGGCTCCTACGCTGTAAAACAGGAGCTCTCAGTACACCGTAGGCCCGGGCCAGGCCCCGGCCGTAGATGCTCCCTCCGGGTTGCACTCCCTGGGACTCTCCCGCTCCTGAGTCCACTGCGCCACACCGGCCTCAGCCCCCAACCAACATGGCGGCTCGGCCAGGCCCGTCGTCGCCGCCGCCGCGCGTCCCCCCCTCATAACCTCCAGTCCGGACGCCCCGTCTGGCGCGTCTGCGGTCCCTCCTCCTCCCGTCTGTCAGCGGCGCGGGCGGGCGGGCGGCTGCAGCTGCTACGGGCGCCGGGCGAGCGGGGAGCAGCGCCGGCCCAGGAGGAGGAGAGCCAGCCGAGGATGAACAACAAGTTCCAGGCGTGAGTCCGGCCTCTGCCGCCGCCACCTGCCCGCCCCAGGCTACCCCGCCGCGGACGGTTACCAACGGGCCCTCGGGGCTGCGCGCGGCGGACGGTTACCAACGGCCCCTCAGGGCTGCGCGCGGCGGGGCCCCGTGCCGCGCGCTAATCCGTCCCCGCGGGCGGTGCTTCATCCCTCGGAGAGCGCGCGGGGGGGAAAGCGGCACGAGCGTCATAACAACCAGGGGGGAAACTTAGTGCTGCCTGGCATATAGCGCTATACGTAGAGCCAAGAAGCCCTGGAATATAGTATGTAGAGCCAATAAACCTGGAATATAGCGCTATATGTAGAGCCAATAAAACCTGAAATATAGCGCTATATGTAGAGCCAAGAAGCCCGCGAGCATTTCTGCGCTTTAAAAAAATATCCAGTAATAGCTACTGGCAAGCCAAAGATAACCCTGGCAACAGACTGTGAAATACCCACTGCCTGGCACCCCCCATTTTTTTTTAAATTGTAAAATGACGGTCATGTTGAACTGTACAATTACCCTCATTATTAACTCTGAAATAATACCCACGTTGGATTTTGATATTACCCTCACGGATTATCCTAATGTGATCCTTAGGTTTGATCATAAAATGTCCTGTATAACCGTAAATTATCCTCGTTAGAACCAAAAATCAGCTCCTCGTTAGCTACAAAGCTCAGTCTCTTATTAGATTGGCGCCTTGACAACCGGGAGGCGAAACTAAGTGCTGCCTTGGAATATAGCGCTATATGTAGAGCCAAGAGCATTTCTGCGCTTGACAAAATTATCCAGTAATAGCTCCTGGCAAACCAAAGATGACCCTAGCAACAGACTCTGGAAAACCCACTGCCTGACACCCCCAATTTTTCGGATTGTAAAATGACTGTCATGTTTAACCCTAAAATTACCATCATTATTAACTCTGAAATAATACCCACATTAGACTTTTATATTACCCTCACTGATTACCCTAATGATTATAAAATGTCCTGTTCGACTGTAAATTATCCTCGTTGGAACAAAAAATCATCTTATTTGCTGCAAAGCCCAGTCTCTTATTAGATGCAGAAGGACTCTTAGATTTAAAATACATCTCTAGTTACACTTGAAATTAACCTAAATTGACCCCCAAATATATCCTAAAAAGCCACCACGTCAGATTCTCAACACGCATGTTACTCCCTTAAACAACCATCATGTTAACTCTTAAAGTGACCCTCACATTATATCCTCAAATGACCCTCACGTTAGAAATAAAGTGACCCTCCGGTGAGAGCCGAGAGCTAGCCTCTTGAGATCCAAAAGTGATGATACCAGAGACACCAAAATAAGCCACTGTGACATGTCCAGGAGCCCCCTAAATTACACCACTGTATTTAAAAAAAACTACCGAAATTTGAGAATATAGTTGGAAAATAGGCATGTGCGAGACCCCAACATGCCCTACCCTAGACGATTACAAAAAGAGGCATATGTCTATTTATTAGCTTTTAAACTCTTCTGACATAGAAATAGTGGTCTAACTAGAACATTATATCTAGCTAGGACCACTGGAATTATGTGGCAGTGATGGACCAAATTATGCAGCTAAATTATATGGCAAGAAAAGGCAAATTATGCGGCA
Source organism: Lissotriton vulgaris (assembly GCF_964263255.1). NCBI lineage: Eukaryota > Metazoa > Chordata > Amphibia > Caudata > Salamandridae > Lissotriton > Lissotriton vulgaris. Next base: position 1,076,079,110 of record NC_141699.1, on the reverse strand, counting down.
TAATGCAACACATTTTGTGATATTAACTATTTTGTCTTTTTTTTACTCACGTTAACACCATCTGGGCAAAGATTTCACCTGTTTAACATCCAAGTGCACCAATAAACACATTAAAGATAACTAGTCAACAATTGCAAAAGGTTTACCAATGCGCTTGAACACATCGTCAAGCTTTAGTGAGCTAGAAGCTAATTTTGTTTGTTAAAATCCGAAAGTTATGCAGCATACGATGGATTATATGGCTAATGCGGAAAATTCATAAACATGCAGAAAATGCCTCCGCTGCAGTCTCTTAATTCCAGTGGACATGATCCTATTGAATGCATTGAAGTGTCTTACTATATAGAAGGGTCAGAATATGGAATCTTTTTCAAATACAAATTCCAGCAAAATGCCATTTTGACTCTCCTGTGAGTCACATGAAAGAAAGCCATGCTTCTCATGTCACGCATTAGTAATGTGGAATCTGAGTGGTTAGTCCCGCACACCTGGTTGCAGTTGGTTTCTGACGATAAGGCTGCTCTCACCTGTTGCGTTCGTGTCCTTTCCTTATATACTGAATTAGATGAAAAGTGAAAAAGGCAGCACGTTTGAAATCAAAAGGAAGAAAATCAAGTCTAGCGAAATGCGTTTGGAAGGAAAAACAGTACCTAGTCATTGCATAATTTTAATAAATGGCCAAGATGAAGATAAATTATTCCCCTGAATCAAAAGCAACAAAAATAATTGTATTCCGGTTTCTAATCTAAGCTCTGCTAATAACAAATGTGACTTCTGTCTCGATTTGATATTACTCTATTTAATGAAGAGTGGTGCATAATGTAAAGGCAGCGGGAAATGTTTGTTTGCGACAGGTGACCTCAGTTTTGCAAGAAGGAGAGTAACATGTTATTTGAGGTTTATGGGACATTGAACTACTGTTAGCACAATGGTTTACGAGGTCACATCATTAATATCGAAGATTTATTTTAGAGCGATTAAGAAGGAGGATTAACTTTACAAGTTAGAGGTGCCCTATGTTAGAGATTCGTGCACGGAGTTTGGGATTATTTAAAAAAAAAAATGGAACACATCTTCCATTTTAGAATGATTTTCCATATGGTATTCATTACAGCTTTGGTTGTGAATGCATACACAACCAATTAAAAAACATTATCAATTTGATTTTTAAAAATGTACTTTTCACGTCTCTCGCAAATCTTGTTTTCAAGTTAGTTCAATCTTATTGCTTTTCGCAGTGTTGTGTTAATGATACCCGCCTTGATCCATACGTGCATATAATCTGTAACAAAGAGATTACCCATCTTTTTGTACCTACGATGAGAGCTCACTTTGTTGCAGCTCCAGTAAACTTTCTCAGTCTCACACTTGCCACAGGCTGAAAAAGCTCATTGCTGAAACAGTACTGGCCAATGAGAGCTGGGGGTCTTGCTCCAGGCTGCTGAAAATTAGGTACTGTTTATACAACTGCCAGTAAGGACAGGCTCAAGTTTACAGTTTCTGCCAAATTTGAAAGCTCACTTGGAGCCAGTTGGAAAGAGAAGAGTTTTGGTGTGTCCAGTGTAATTTTACAATGTATTTTTGCTGGGATTGGGCACACCTCCCTGGTGAAGGGTGTATATCTAGGTTCAAGTCTTTACTGAAAGTGGGTGTACCAGTTGGATAACACTGGTCTAAGATTGACTAACTAACCGCTTGACAGTGATGTTTATTTACAGGTTTTTGCTGCTTTAGTTGTTTTTGTATTGCAACATTTATATAGTGCTTACTCCCCCTTTGTGGGGCGCTGAAGCGCTTTTATACATGGGTAGCAAACTACACTGCATATGGTGTTTGATTGGAAGTGTGTTGTGCTTGTTTTGACCCTGTGTGGAAAGTGTTTTTTTCATTTTGTGCCTGAAGACCACCCTGGTGCGGCTAGCGTGTTAAGAGACGCACCGCTTAGCAGTGCGATGGATGAAGAAGTGTGACAGAGAGGCGCGCAGTGTATGGTTTTCAGGAAGCTGGCAGCTTCGAGCAACTCTCAGGTCCCTTTTTGGTATTTCTAAGTCCACTTAGCAGGTTACTATACTTGGTTGTCCATTCTGAGATATTTCTTTTTAAGTTTATGGTCCTGAGCGCAGGCATAGGCTAATGGGAGAAGTGGCAGAAAGATCTGCTGGGATGGACTTTGTTTACACCTTCCATGCTCATGACGAGCTGAGCTCGTCATGAGCCACGGCGCTCCGGTGCTCGAGCCGTGGATCGCTCTCTCGCGGGGATAATTCCCCTGCTGTGCTGAGCGTTCCACGGGAACGGGTGCAGCTGTGACGAGCTCAGCTCGTCATGAGCACCGGAGCGCTGTGGCTCATGACGAGCTGAGCTTGTCATGAGCATGGGGGCGCTGTGCACGCCCCCATCCCCGCAGCGAAGGGGTTAATATTATGGCTAATATGATTGTCATTGTGAGATGCCAAGAAGTGGCTGTGGTATGTTGCTAGGCGGGACCTGCAGTGTTGGACTAAATTAGAGTTCTCTGTTGGCTTGTGGTTTGTGGCAAATCTCTTATTCTGTGCCTTTTCAGTTGGCGAGGAGGTGTTGATTGCTATGGACATGTATAGTACTGAGTGATGGATATGGTCCTTAGCAGTTTTGTCTTATGTGAGTGTAAGCGTGTCAAGCAGTAAAAGGGAATTATTAAGCAGCCTGCATGAACTACATTCGTCCCTCTGACTGAGTGTTATGGTATTAGTTTTAGTGTTGGTTATATATTGCATTGTAATTGCATTCTATACCACTTACTACCCCTGAAAAGACGTGGTTTTTTTTTAGTTATTGAATGCCTTTACACCAGTTTCTATGTTGTAGAACATATTAGTAGGAATTAGGTCTGATCTTTAGTGGCAAAGGGGGATATGAGAATTTCATGCATTGATTGGTGACATTAAAAAACAGATTAGGCATTGTTAAGGTAGAGGGTATGGCTTTTAAAGGAGAGTTTGTGATCTTTGAAATAGGTGTGGACAATTTGCAGAGATACATTAGTAAGGAATAAGGCAAACATACATGTGAAATAGAGTAGAATGTACTCCGAGAACAGGGGCATGCAGAGAATGGAAAGAAAGAAGAGAACTGTTTGAAAGAAGAGGAGAGTCTGGAGATGAACGCGTTTTAAGTCAATTTTCATGCACCGTTTTTAGGAATATTGCAGAGGCTTTTTCAGACAGAATGCAAACCTGTAGAAAGAAATAACATTATTTGCATAGGCTTCAGTATCATTGGAGGCCAAGAGATTACCACTGTGCATACACACCATCATCACCCGTGTGTAAATAGTATGCAAATAAATATGCTTTTATTTTCCTATGCGATGGAAGGATAACCCAAAATAGGAATGCTGTACTTAAAATGTTTGTGCTAGGGAGGGGCCTTCCCTTTCCCTGGATGATCCGAGTGGGTGAAGGAGAATATAGTTTGTTTTAGTGGATTTGTGTAAAGTAATGCTTCTTAGGGCAGGTAGCACCGGGGCTGTGTAATCTGAAGCACCCACAACATGGGCACCCAAACAGGGACATTTTAAGGATTTTGGGGGCCCTGCGCCAAATGTATTTTGGGAGCACCTGTTCGGAATAGCTTTGATTTTATGATCCAATTTCTACTCTTTCAAGCCTTTTGTGGCCAGGTCATGGAGAGTGCACAGACACCTTCGTCCAAATTCTAAATGTGTTTACATCTAATATTCAGGGATAGTGATGTGTGTTTTCCTTATTGTAACACAGCAGCAGCTCCCTAACATTACTACAAATAATCTCTGCGACCCCCTCCCATTTCTCATGTGAGGTCCCATTTTTATCTAAAATCACCTTTTTTATGGATGTTGCATGAAACCTAAGCACAACGTTTCTCTGCAAAATGTCTATAATAGACTCTCGCACATCACCCACATAAAAAATTAATTAAAGGAAAACGGTATCTAAAACAATCCGTTCAAGAATGAATCAGGGTCATCTGGGAAAGATTCTCTGCAGAACAAATCTAGCTCCATCAGTGGGCTCCCTGAAAGGTTGGGGCACTGGACCAGAGCCCACTTTGCCCATGCCTTAAAACATCTCTGCACCAAAGGAAATGCCTTGACTAGAAACTTCCTCACCTGAGCAATAGAAACTGTAGTCCCACCTCCCACTTGCCAAACAGGCAGGGCTGTGGAAGAACAAGTAACTAGCAGCCCTTCCCTAGCAAAACCCTCATTGAATTTCCAAGGAGAGCCCTGTGTCCATTCCTTCCCACTCCAGTGTCTGGTCGCCAACATTAAGCCATAGGGATGCAGGCAAACGCTGCATTTACACTTACTAGAAGTGGGATCAGTGGCAGGACATCCGCTCCTACCCCATACAAAGCTATACACATAAAGAAACACAGCATTCACAGATTGTGAAAGTCCTAGCTAGTGGCTGAGGAAAAGCACAGATAATCTGCACTATATACTAAGCCACTGCCATTAATAGCAGAGATTTTGTACTATTTGGGTAGTGGGTGTGAATATAGCAGAGAAAGTCTCAACTACATTTCCCCCCCCCCCCCATCCAAACTATGAAACTCCTTTTCTCTCCTCCATTCCTACTTAGAATCTCTGACGGAAGCGACATCACCAGCACAGAGCTCCTCACAAAGACTGCACTCACTATAAGTGCAATATTCGCCATCATATTAACGATATTTTCTTGCAACTTTTAGTACTTGCGTTTTCATTCCAGAATCAATCTCATTTGTAGAATGACTCGTCAAAATCTTCATCCATGCAGTTTATTGAAAAATGACCCTCATACCATTGATGACCTCATTCCTTCGCATAGTTTTTTTTAGATGCACAAGAGGTTACCACTATTAAAAGTGAAAACCTGGTTACCTCTGTTTACTTTTAGCTTTATCCGGATCCCTCATTTTTATCCAGGAAAATAACTTATCTAAGAACTCCCTCCATCGGGTCTACTAGGAGAAGTGTGGCTCAATGGTTAGAGCAGGCAGACCTTGATGCAGAGCTCTGGCCAGGGACCAGGGTTCGATTCCTGCCCCGGCGGGTCTCGGGCTCATTAATTCCCCTGACCGGATATTCTCGCCTCAGTGCCTTTTCTGATCATGGGTCCCACGCTGCAACTCTGGGCAATAGCTTGCTTAGTCTCCACAACGGCCCCCACAACGCGAGGGATGCCTGGTCTGCACTATGGGGGTGCCCAGGAGTGGACACTTCACAGGGAAAGCCAGGAAGGGTTCCCTTGCGGTATTCATACAAGCGCCGGGAAACCCACTGCGGGTAGCTGTGCGCTATACAAGTACAAAAACATTTACATTTACTAGGAGGTTGAGTCCGCCCTGGTGGTATTGTCCTACTAGAGTGGGGAGAGGATGCCTACGATGAAGCATGTCACGTTATGTGAGAGAGGTATCCTCTTCCAAAAAGGTTGATCTTTCTTATTGTTACCCCCTCCACACCCGAATCTTGGTAATTAAGGAACTAGCGATTTGTACAGATAACACTGATGTAAAAAGCACTACAAAGCCACCATACCTTTTTTAGGTCTCGCGACCTGCGTTGCACTGCGCAGCAGTGCACGCGCTGGTCGCGAGACCTCTTGTAGGTGAAAAACTGGGAAATCAAGCTGACCTGGATTCGCACACGCTTGTGCGTGTGCGTTTCCTTTTCTGCTACCCCATTGGCCTTAGCGTGCTTCTTTTAATGAAAGACTGCACACTATTGGCCAAAGGCGGGCGCATTGCTCTGCCCACGGCCTATTGGTGTCTATTACACGCTTGGTGCACGTAATAGACACCAATAGGCCGTCACGTGGTTTCAATTATCGTGCCCACACACGGGCACGATAATTAAAACACATGGCTCGCAGTGGCGCGCGCTCGCGCTTCTTTATTTTTGGATCCATTTCACACGGAAGCAATAAAAGCCGTTTCTTTTCCTTGCGAAACGGAGGGCTGCATATCTCGTGTTGTGCAAGAAGGCACAAGTTCTTGTTTAAATCTCTCTTCATTTTTGTCCCGTTGGATAAATCTTTGACATTTCCGAAAAGGATGCACATAATTAAGATTGTTTTTGGCACATTTTATGAACTTTTCTCCAGGCATGGGTGGAGCGATTATTTATAGCGGATGTCCCTAATTTTGTATTTCCCATTCATAGTCCCTAATGACATTTCCCAAGTGCATAGCAAAAACTGTTGAAAGGATTTAAAACAATCTTGCAATGGTTAGGTTTGGGACAACTTGAAATCCTTTCGTGGTTTGGTGGAAATCTTTACGACGATTGCTTTAACTATATGTGAATCTGTTGATGAACTGCTTACAAGAGCAAAGCACTTTAGCTCTCGTGGCCAAAATGCAGTTCACGAACTGCTTCTCTCCAGGTATGGGGCCCTCTACTGTGAAAATATATGGTGGTGCCTTGTGGGTCAAAGTGAACACCTCTGTAACAGCGGTCTTCTTTCCATGGTTCGCAAACATGTATTTGGTTTTTTATTTTAACCCCTTCAGCGTGGCGCGAATTCTCGCGCTGTGCTGAAGGTTCTATTGAGCCAACGGACTCATGACGGAACGGTTCCGTCATGAGCACAGGCCAACCGACGCTCATGACGGAACTGTTCCGTCATGAGCACCGAAGGGGTTAATGATCTTTATTCAAGTTTAACTGTAAACAATTTACAATGGTAATAATCATCAGTTACTTTGCAACTTTAGTCAATAAACTGCAATTCGATTACATAAACAGTCCCCAACTACCCTCCACCCCGAGCTCTGGTACATAGCTTCATAGACCATTTAGAGAATCATAGCTGCATCAGGGTAAATCAGTCATTGACATCAAAGTACATTGCCATAGGAGACCCAGTACCCATCCCTACCATCACACAGACGGGTCCCCAGGTGACACCCCAGGTGACACGTCTTTTGGGGGTTCTTTCAGGTCAGACAACATGGCCACCTACAACCTTAAATCATCTTCCAGTTTTTCATCTTTACAATGTTTCATCCGGATTTCCTCAGCAGTTGCCCACTCGAAGACATCACTCAGCAGCACCACCGCAGCACAACCTAAGCATCACTCAGCAGCACCTGAGCACCATCCCAGCCATGCTCAGCACCAGTACTGCACCATCTGAGCACCAGCACAGCACCACCTCTGCATCAGTGCAGCACCACCTCACTACCAGCACTGTTTATGTCCCCTTCCAATTACAAAAAAACATTAACAAACGAGCATTAGACTAGGCAAGAAGATTTTGCCAGCATTGCAAGAACAAAACAAGCATTTGCAATGCAATAGGTCTCACATTTGCGAGAGTTAGAGCTATTGGCGTTGTAAATGACAATGCCTTTTATTCATTTGTTTTGAAAACCTGCAAGCGGTGCGTAAAAACGCACTTCGTACGTATAGTCCTTGCTTACGAGAAGCAAGGCTGGCAGTAAAAGAGACTGCCAGCCTTGCTTCTGATAAGCAAGGACTAAAAGTACAAAGTGCTTGTTTAAAAAGAGTGCCTATAAGGTAAATATGCGTGTTTCAGTCAGAAGGGGGAGCTATGTTCACAAAGATTATTGGGTCTTCTGTGATATGCTTGACTCCATTCTACCCATGCCTCCGCCTCCATAAGAACAAGTATTTACAATACAGTAGGTTTCGCATTATTAAAGTTTGAGCTATTGGTGTTGCATTCGTTAGCTATGCCAATAGCTCAAACTTTAATAATGCAAGACCTATTGCGTTGCAAATGCTTGTTGTGTTTTGGGTATTGATGACCATTGCCATGCTTGAATTATCCGTGAATGCATTCTACTAAGGTTATTGATCCCATTGGTGTAAATAGTGAATCCTAACCTGTGATACGGTTCTGATGATGTGGTGACCCCTTGACAATGCTAATAGTCCTGCCCTATATATTAATGTGGTGACCTCTTGACAAAGCCAATAGGCCTGCATTATTTTAAAATGACATCCCTTCCCCTGTATTGTGGTTTATTATCATGTATAGATGGAGGGCATTGTGATTATAGGGTACATGACACACTAAGGGTGACATGGAATATAAGGGTGTTACCAAAGTTATCTACCTGCTGTATATATTTGTTCGTTATTGCGTAGTATTTTGAAGTGTGTGTGTAATAAATGTACTTTTTAAAAGGAAAAGCCACTCACTGGACAATATTTTGATTGTTGTTGTGTGCCAGCAAATTGGGATTGTTAGGCCACACCACCTCCTGTGAGAAGACCTTGGACTGCTCTGCTTCGTTAGCATGAGACTGCCCAGTGCTACAATGGGGTGCTTGGTTCCCAGTAAGGAGACAATTGAGAACCTGTTACTTGTGAAGGACACACATCCATCACAATTAATGACCTAATTTCTTACTTCGACTCAGTAGATGAATGGGTTGTGCTTCCCCTGCATAGTGGTGTGATTGAGATCAGCAAAGACATTTGAGAATCATCTGTGCCGAACAGTGAAAAGGGGAGCAGAGCATTTCTGTGATTGTCCTAAGAAGAAATATGACGTGGCCTCCTTTTAGGGAAGGCACAAAGACTCTATGTGACATAGCACCAATTAAAGATTGTCCCTGTTGGGATGGACTCCACCCAGGTACCAAAATCTCCTGAAATTAACAAATGGGAAGCATGGGAAACATTAATTCTTAGATGAGTAAAAGCAAGTGCGATTGTAAGGAAAGACCTCTTTTTGTATGGTCACCCCAAATTGTTCTACTGATGCTACTGGATTTTTCACTCTGAGAGGGACACTTAAGCTGGTTTGACGAATTGGCTTTCGCCCAATTGTCCAAGCTAACTTACCTGTAAGACCCTAATAAATGGTACTCAGGGCATGTAAGTTAGAGGGTCCTACCAGGGATTGCAGCACTGTTTTTGCCCCTCTGGGTGGGACACAAGTAAAATAAGACTCCCAGTCCACAATTTGCAGCCTGGAGCAGAAATTTTAACTGCTAGCCTGACTTTGTCATTTAAAGTAATGACATTACTTACCCCTTGGTATATATGTGAGTCACCCCTATGGCAGGCCTGCCTAGTCCTAAGACAGGGTACCACATATCACACAGGCAGAACAAGTAATTTTAGATGTTCTGGTAGTAAAAATACGAAACTGTTGTTTTTACTGTGGAAATGCTTGGTCATCCAATTGGCGAGTATAAAGCTGCAAGCCGACCCCTCAGCTGTGCTAACTCTGAAACAGTGCAAACCTATTGGGCCATCCAAAGCATCAAACAACTTGTTACATTAAATCTGACTTAATTCTCAGGTCGAAATTAACTTACCAACTTGCAGTTTAGTCCCCTGTGTCCTCACTGGTTGCACACGGGGTTCATGTCGCCAAGACAGTTTTCTGCCCTCCTGGGGAGATGTGCTAATGACTCCCAGGAAAAGATACAATAGTGGTTTGTTCTGGAAGGAGGTGCCTCCTCCTTTCTGTTAAAGGCACACACGTGTCGGCCCAAAAGATGAGCTTCAAAGGAGAAGCTGCCTTAGAAGGTAAAATGGCTAGCACTTGACAGAGGGGCTGCTCCATCGTTCAGGCAGACAGGCTGGCACTTGGAACAGGAGGGGGAAAACAGTTGACAACCCGAGGGGTTGTAGCCCCCTTGGTAGCCACACACCTGGGTTGGGCTAGGGAGCTCCACACACTGGGAGAAGGGTCCTGCCATATTCGAAGAATGCAGAAAGGTGCATCCTGGGATGCACAGATGTTGCACTTCGCAGCAAGTGGTCATCGGGTGAGAAAAAGTAGGGCACCCTTGGCACCCCAAACTTGGACTTTGACTAGACGGTAAAAAGGACCAAGTTAGGCCTGCCCTGCTGCACCATGGAACCAGCAAAGAGAGGCTGCACCTTCGTGGACTTCACCTGCTGAACCTGGTGGCTAGCACAGGAGAGGGACTGTGCCTACTGTGTCCTGTTCAAGGAGAAGTAGTATCCAATGCCCAGCCAAAACCAAGAGGCACCAAGTTTCAGTGAGCTGGCCTCCTGTTCACAGCACAGGCCCACAACAGCTGAGAAGCCTGCTGGGGCAAGTTGGTAGGCTAAAATCTTTGACCTACTGCCAACCACCGCCAGCAGTGCCAGGGACCATGACTGAACGCACTAAGTTGCACCCGAGTTCACTGAGCCCAGGAGTGTCGTCGGAGTGTGTCTGGTACTCCCAGAGGACAAGTTATCGACCCAGGAAGGATTGGCCTGTGACCGTGATACTAGGCACCTGGTAGTCCACTGGTAACTAGACTTCTGCCAGCACCTAGAGGACTTTGAATGGCGTCGACCCTGTGACCAGGATCGCCTCACTCCTGTCGTGGACCAGGGAGTAGTCGCAGCAAGACCCTCGTCTACGGCATTGCATCCACAGCATCCTTTGAGCATCTTCAGCATCCTTCGTCCCTTGCACCAGACACACTTCCAAAGGAAAGCCCTGCAAAGGCTAAACGTGCATGGACTGACTGAAGACTGCTTCTCCTGCTGAGGAAACTGTTTCTGGGGCCCTTGCTAGCCCCCTTGACTGGCTCCTTACTGGAGTTGGTCACCTAAAGTGACTCCAAGTGACTGCATTGCAACTAGCCCAAACCTTTTAGTGGAAAAGTGTCAAATTCATTAAATTTGCCAATGCTTGATTGCGGTTGAATGAAATGCTTTATTTTACTATACCATGAAAGTTCTATATCTCTGGAATCCTCCTGTAAATCTTTTTCGTTGAGGTGTCTGAAAATACAATATAATTTTTTTAAATTGGTGTAGGATTACTTTGGTGTCTTGTTGATTTCTTCTTCAATTGTTTTGATGCTTCTCAAATGCTTTACAATTGTTCCTCTGTGTAAGCCTTGCTGCTCAGTCACAGCTACCAAGGGTTAAGCTGAAGGTTTAACAAACAAAAACCTAGGGTCCTAAAGGGGATGTTAAGAATATTACGCAGTGACATCGCATAGCCGCACCACATAATACACACCATTTCCTCACAGTGTCAGATTTGCTGGGAGAGAGGACATCCAGTAATCCTGAGTTTCATTAAACAGGGTCTTACTTTTTGCAGGTATCTCCAAACTGTAATGTTTTTCATAAACATGAGGTCTTTGCCTATATCCGTGACATGCAGAAACTCAGATGTATAACGTTTTTTGGAATATCCGCATCCATTTTTTCACCCAGCGCTCTTCAGGGCTAGCTCCCGTCTCCCAGTTCATGCATGCAATGTGGGTATCCTGGGGGCAACGTAAGCGGGCAATGCTCACATCAGTGTTTCCTGAATGTCATTGATCCTCGTTCTGTAGTTCTTCCTGTTGAGTCTTCGGTAGCTAGGCTGCAGATCGTTGTGGCTCCTGAGGAAGCAGTCTCCTAGACTCATCCTCCATGGAGGTCTTAGTGCCCTATTTAGAGTTAGGACAAAACCGGAAATCTCCAATTTCTAGATGAAACTTTTTACTGTGTAGGATATTCAGTCAGTGGATTTTCCTCTGTATTTGCACCGTACTTCAGAAATGGGAGGATTTTCAGTTGCCTGGTCCTGGTCTTTGATGTCCGAGGATACTTCTTCTCCACGTCAGTCCTGCAGCCCCTCTTCTTTCAAGCGGGTACAGCAGCTAGACATGCAAGTCTATGCACCAGCTTAATCTCACTTTGGAAGTTGTGGGAACTTCATCTCCATGTCCTAATAATTGGCCTTCTGAAAGCTGTTGTTGCTGAGCTTCCTTCCGAAGGTTCAATGTGTCCAAGTTGCTGACACTGGAGCGCCCATACCTATGTCAAAGGGAAGCACTGGTGGGAGGCCAGGGTCCATTCAGATGTCCGGTTCAACATTTGTTCATCCAGAGTTCTGGTTAGATGTGTGGCCGTTCTAGTTTTGGGCGAGCTGTTGGGGAACTGATTTAGAAACTGGGCTATCCAGTCAAGAAAATATTTTGCAGCTCAAGAAATCCGATAAAGGTGACCCTACTACAGGGATTCTCTGATATGTTGTCCCCACGGTTGCTCCAGAGATAGAGAAGCAACCAATTACTACTTTGTGCAATGCAGAATATGCCCTCATGGGGGACCACATTCATATAGCCAACTCTCCTCATACATAAATCATAAAAGCAGTCATGGTTCATCAGAATCTTGACACCGCTGAGTTTAATAAGGATTTGAAGGTCGAACCTTGATGAGGGGTACAGTCAGTCAGAGCAAGTAGTCCGTTGGTAAGGTTCTGCAGTAAAGTTTGCCGTAGTGTGCCTCACGAAGATAATGCTCATTGGATTTTCAACGCATGCCACCTGCGTCACTTGGGCCGCCTAACAGGGCAAGCTGGAGTCTGGACAGTGGGATCAATGCAAAAACAACAATTGATGGACGGAATGTTGCACAATGGCAAAACATTCACTCCAGTCACAGATCTGGGTTTAATCCATCGTTATTTTTGCTCACCTCACCACCCCAGTTCAGACATGGTCATATGTAAATCTGTCTTGACCCTGTGCCTCATGGGAACAGTCCAGACCGACCTGCCAAGCCATGTCTTCCCTGGACTAGAATCCAGCATCCTAGGACCAGTTTCTGGCTTTCAGCCCTCATCAGCCAGGATAGCTTGATTCCAGTGGCATGGAGAGTACGGGACTCACGTCTGAGCATACCCGTCCCACTCGGGGTGACAAATGCAAAAACACCAATTGATGGACGAATGTTGCACAATGGCAAAACATTCACCCCAGTCACAGATCTGGGTTTAATCCATCGTTATTTTGCTCACCACACCACCCCAGTTCAGACATGGTCATATGCAAATCAGTCTTGACTCTGTGCCTCATGGGAACAGTCCACATCATTTTGTTCTCTGAAAGCCTCTGCTGTTTGTTGTTTTCCAAACTGATTTCAGAATCAAGAGTTTTCTTTAGTGAAAAGGCCAGATAGCAGAGCCTTCCAGAGTAAGCTTCCAGCATTGATATCCATTGTTAAATCTTATGAGGTGGACTCAACTGACAGTCAGAAAGGTAGCACTTCTTATCTCTTAGCAGTGTATTTTATAGATCTGAAGGGTCCTTTTAGTTACTTCTATACTATGCGTCATTATGAAGGATCTTGAATTTAATTCTCCATTGCACTGGCAACTTGTGTCATTGTCTAGGACCGGCATTCACCTGGTCCTGTGGTTTGACTCTACTTATTACTCTGGCTGCTCGTTGTTTTTAAAACTATTACAGTCATTGGATTGTTTTCAGATGCCTTCATCCATGGATTTGTTATTGCCTAATCAGGACCATATAAAAACAGAGTAAGGGTGGTGCATACTATAGCAGGCATGATCATGCCTTCATTGTGAAATCACTTGTGACTCAAAGGGAAGATCTTGAGAAACACTGCCAGGTCCTTTACTTTGGTGAAAGGGTAGGGCCACCAAGATAACTATCATGGCACCTTAGATTGTCAAATTACTGTCCCTCATCTCAGTTTCGTTATCAAACATGCAGCTCACTACTCCTGACCTAGATTTATTAACTTATTTAGGGCATCGTTTTTATAGAGTGCGACCATTGAATTCCACGCAATTCATAGTGCTGGGGTTATGTTAGGGTTTGTATGTTTTGAGAAATTGTAAGCCAGAATCCAGTGAGGGAAAGATGAGTCCCAATTCGGAATTCCTCAGTCACAACCCCTGTTACAGTGGAGTTTTTTGTAAACGAACAGTCGCTTTTAAGGCTTTTCTTGAAGTGCATGTTTTTGATTCTTCTCGTCAATTAGGGTTTAGTGCATAGCACTGCCTCCAGGTCTGTTGTCTGGCGGTGCAGTTTGTGTGCTGCTTCTGGTTGAAGCGTTCATCATAATCCAGTGGGTAGAAGCCTATCGCAGTTACCTGTTCAACGTAAGGCTCCTTAAGGCCATACAACTGGTGAAGAGAACCGTAAGCATGTTTCTTGCATTCACCAGAAATCATTGGAGTGTTTTTTAATCTGTTTGTCGGTGGTCTAACCTAATTCCGCAAGATAAGGTACATTTTTGCAGCCTGAGGTTCAAGCACTTGCAGTCGGCCAAGGAGTGTCTATGGGAGCCTTGTGTTAATGGTGTTACAGTAACCTAAGTGTGCCATGACTAGCTCCATTTGATGGTTGATTTGGAGGAATAGGAGGATTTGATTTAGTGTGGAGAGTTGCAGGCATTCCTCTTGACCACCACATTTATTATGATCACAAAGGGGAGTTCAGCATAAAATAGGTCTTCCAGGTTCCTTACTTTCAGAACAGGGGATTGAGGTATTCAAACGCTAAGAACCAGTCAAGCAGCATTGGGTCAGATTCTGCTCCTCCCATCAGATAGATATCCGTCTAAGCGTTATTCATGCATAAGAAGGTATTTTTTTATCTCACATAACGCGTGGTCCAGGCAACGCTGGGCTAGTCGGTTGGACTATTTTCCCACTGGAAGTGTATTTGTGTGTACTCTCCACATATTTTAAGGTCCTTGCCCCAGGAGCTGTGCCAGGGGAAACATGGAGCATGAAGCGCTGATAGGAAATTGTTACAGGACTTTTTTACTCATTTAGTGAATTAATTTATCGCTATGGGTGTGTTGCTGCTTAGCTGGTGGGTGTAGTTGAAACTCTTACTATTGCATTGAACTTCTGTGTGTTATTTCCATTTTACGCAGTTTAAAGGACGATGACAGTGGGGACCATGAGCAGAATGAGGAAAACGGCACACAGAAAAACTGTGAGAAGGAAAAAACCGAGGAGAAGAACCAGGGCAGCACGAAGAGAAAGGTAAGGCATGCACCATCCTTCTCTGTGAAAACATACATTGCACTCCCACAACTTCTTCAGGTGGAAAACAGTGTACCTTTTCTGAACCTTTCAAGCTGGGCTTTTAGTATGCAATCTCCGCTTAGCTGCTGACTGCAAAGGGACCGGTGAGACCAGAAGAACTGCACCTATTCCAAGTAATTTAGCGCTATCTAAAGTTCTTTGGAGCAGTTCACCTGACTTTCTCCAGGAAAGGCCTCATTTGCTTTCTCAGAAGCCTGGACTCTACTAAATACTGACTAGTTGCCTGCACTTTATGGAAACTTTTTGAATTCCCAAAATTGGCCATGCCAAAAATAATACTCTATTCAGGCGCGGGAAACTGATTAAAGTGTGGCTCCTCTTCTATCAGGCGTTAGTTTATCGCCTTTTCTGCCATCTTAAAAGATAAGGTGATTCCAGTAAGAAATCGGTAAAATACTGTGAAGAGTTCAATAAAACAAGCCATCCCTCAACCCAGAGAGCTGGAAGGAAAAGACAAAAGTAACAGTGGGTGATTTCCTGCTGACAGTATGTGGTTTCCACGTTAGTCCGGTACTCTGGTAGTAGGATATCTAATTCGAAAATCAAGATATTGAGGTTTTAAAGAAAAAAAACGAGAATTTTTGATTTCTGTAATACAGATGTTGAAAATGTGCTCCAAACCAAAGCCAAAAAATGCAACACCATGTGAGCAATGGCCTTCATGGCTTCAGCCCATGATTGGCTCGGCGCGCTTTGGTGGAAGCTTGTTGTGTAGCATACAAAACAATTTACAAGCAGCGATTGTAAATGCTTGTAGTTTCAAAACTTGTTCCGCAATCTAATTTATCACAGTTTTTTAGTGTAGGTTTACATCTTGCGTTAATTGATTGATTGTTTGCACTATTTGTTAGGTGGACTTCACTATCTCGTTAACTATTCTTTAATCATTAATACATTACTGGAATCCTAAAGCATTTTCATGTCCTATTACTGTATATCACTAACCCCCAAGAGGACTGCTTAGAAATACGGCTTCTACTCATTTGATGCCTGCAATATTGATCATCCGCTGTTCCTGTTTCCTTTAAAAAAAATTCACTTACTTTATAAACCGTACTATTGGCAAGCCAAGGGTACATCAATGGGTGTGACTTGTGCCCCTGTTCTAGCCATGCGATAAAGGTCCTATTTAAAATGAGCTGCAAAACAAACACATTTAACCATAGCATACCTGTTATATTCTCACCTCTTGGTATTTCCCTTTTAATCCTCCCATGTATATATTTCCCTTTTAATAGAACCACTGTCCCATGTTGCACATGCACACCATTCTGATAGTTCCATTTAGAATTGTTTTGATCTAAATTGTTATACTGTATCTGGGTATCTGGAAGATTGGAAGTACTGTGCTGCAGCTGAATAAATCTTGGATTTATCAACATATCTTTGGATTTCTCCTTATTTACTACAAAATTGGCGACGAGGGTGACCAGTACCTACTACTTCTACATGAGCAGCACAGGTGTGGTACAAAACTGGAAATTTTGAGAAGTTTTTCCCATTTCCAGAAGCTTTTGGATTCATGAGTTATTCTCCAAAAGTACTTGAATTTCCCTCCAGAAAACATCGTTGGATTAGTCACCTGGAATGTGACTTGTAACCCTATCTGGAAAGGATTCAGAAGAAGATTCCGTTTTCTACTTCTTCAATTTTGAGGTTTACTTCAAGGATTTACAATTCGTTACTGACCTCCGGATTTTCCTGCCATTTTACTGAAATTGCGTTGTTTTGGAGCCTTTCCTGTACAATCCGGCAGATTTTACTAACTTTTACGTGTTTTGCAAGTGT
Source organism: Lissotriton vulgaris (assembly GCF_964263255.1). NCBI lineage: Eukaryota > Metazoa > Chordata > Amphibia > Caudata > Salamandridae > Lissotriton > Lissotriton vulgaris. The sequence goes on along the minus strand of NC_141699.1, from coordinate 1,076,062,500 downwards.
TTACCTTCAAAGGACGGAGCCTTCGGTTACAACTTGCCTGTCATGGTGTCATATGATGGTGATATGTCAGAGGATAAAGTCAGATCTGTTGAGGAGAGTAATGTTTGGAAGACTCTTTCTGATGAGTTTCCTAGTGTGTTTTCGGACAAATTGGGTAAATTAAGTGGGTTCACTCATGTTATTAAACTTAAACAACGAGCCATACCGGTGGTGCAAAAACTTAGACCTGTACCACTTAATGTCAGAGAAGAATTAAGTGATGCACTGAATGACATGTTAAAAAATGATGTCATAGAAGAAATAGAGTCATCCGAATGGGTTTCGCCAATGGTTTTGGCGCGCAAACCTGACAAATCTTTGAGGTTGTGCATAGATTTGAGGGCACTCAATGCCAACATAGTGGTAGACTGTCATCCTTTGCCAAATATCAACGAGGTAGTGAGTATGCTGGGAGGTGGGATGATATTTTCCACATTAGATTTGAGATCGGCGTATCATCAGGTGGTGTTAGCTGAGGAGTCACGCCATCTCACAGCGTTTATCACACCTCAGGGTTTGTTCCAGTTCAAACGGATGCCGTTCGGTTTGGCGTCGGCAGCCTCCGTTTTTCAGAGGTCTATGTACCACATATTTAAGGACATGAGTGAGTACGTGAAATGTTTCCAAGACGATATCTTGGTTTTCTCCAAAGATGATGAGATACACATGGAGCATTTGAGGAATGTGTGCAAGATGCTAGATAGGTTTGGACTTACTATTAAGAGTAAGAAGTGTAAGTTGTTTCAAAAAACTATAGAATATTTGGGACACACTATTTCTGGTGAGGGTGTTGCTCCTAAAAGATCCTTAGTAGATGCTATCTTAAAGGCTCCTGCACCTGATTGTAAGGATAAGTTGTTATCGTTCCTAGGACTGTGCGAATATTACAGTAAGTTTATTGCAAATTTTGCTACGAAGATGGAACCGTTAAGGGAATTGACGAGGAAGGAAGTAGAATTTTTGTGGGGATCAAAACAGCAAGATGCTTTCGAAAGTGTCAAACTCGATATGGTGTCAGCACCAACTTTAAGACCATTTTGTTTGAATAAACTTTGCATTTTGACAGTGGATGCCAGTCTTTATGGCTTAGGTTGTGTACTTTCTCAACGTTCTGGAAAGGAAGATTGGAATGTTGCATTTGCGTCCAGATCATTGAATCAAACTGAGAGACGGTATGCGGTCATAGAGAAAGAGTTGTTGGGATGTGTATGGGGTGTTGAGCATTTCCGTAATTACATCTGGGGTGCAAGGTTCCTCATACGCACTGATCACAAGCCATTGGTGAGCATTTTATCACCTGGTGGAGGTTTGAATGCCACAGCTCGCATTGCAAGATTGATGTCACGTTTGCAAGAATATAGTTTCGACATTGAGTATGTCCCAGGGAAGTTAAATGTTACAGCAGACTGTTTGTCTAGGTTGCCCTGTACTAGTTCTGAGATTGATGAAGATTCTGAGGTGGTAACCAGCATTTCTGAAATGTTTCCAGAAAAATACAAAGTTATATCGGAAGATATGTGGAAGAGAGGTATGGATGAGGATGATTTGTTGTGTAAGGTCAGAGACTATGTGAGGTTGGGATGGCCTTCCAAAGAACGTGTTCCTGCTGAGATCACGCCTTTCTACAATGTTGCTGATGAGTTGGCCATTGAGGGAGATCTTTTGTTTAGAGCTGGTAAATGTATTCCACCTGTGGCTATAAGAAGTGTGATTTTACAAATGAGTCATGAGTGCCATATGGGAATGTCTTCTATGAAAAGACTTATTAGGTCCAATTTCTGGTGGCCAGGGGTTGATAGAGTAGTGGATAAATTTGTCAGGGAATGTCCCGAGTGCATTGAAAGTGATAAATCATGTAAGTGTGATCCAGCACCTTTAGTTCCTGTGAAGTGGCCAGATCATCCGTGGCAAAAGTTAGGAATTGATATAGCTGGCCCTTTCAATTTTTTACCACTAGAATGTAGATTTGCCATTGTTGCTGTGGACTATCACTCAAAGTGGCCTGAGGTCAAACTAGTGCCTCATCCAAATACAGAAAGTGTTATTCTATTTTTAAAGGAGATCTTTTCCAGAGAAGGTTCTCCGGAGTGTATTGTATCTGATAATGGGGTACAGTTCAAGTCCTCTCTCATGCTGGAGTTCTTGAACACGTATGGGATCAAGCACTGTACTACAGCCCTCTATGAACCACAAGGTAATGGTCTAGTGGAAAGGTATAATAGAGTCCTCAAAGAAGATCTGGTTTGGGCTCGCAAATCAGGGGGTCTGTGGAAGGATAAGTTGAGAGGAAAATTATGGTTATACCGTATTACGCCTCATGCCACTACTGAAGTCTCTCCTTTCCGTTTACTAAAAGGTAGAGACCCTGTTTCAGGATTATGCCCTTGGTGGTTTAAGAAAAGTAGTAGTCAACAAATGACTGATGTGAACATTAAGGATGTGGCTAAAAAAGTGGAGCTCAAACAAGACAAGTACAAATGTAATTACGATTCCAGGATGAAGGTTAGACAACCAGCATTCATGGTTGGTGATGTTGTCAGGATTCGAAAACCAGGCTTTGTCGTTAAAGGAGAGAACAAATTTGGTAAGCCAATGAAAGTTATGCGTGTTTATCATAATAGTGTTGTTACTCAGGATGGTAAAAGATGGAATGTCAGAAGAGTTTCAAAATGTGTACCTTAGTTGATTTTGGTTGATCTTTTACATATGCTTCTTTATGTTTTAATGCATTTCCTTTTCTTTAAGAGGGGAAATGTGTTATATTCTCACCTCTTGGTATTTCCCTTTTAATCCTCCCATGTATATATTTCCCTTTTAATAGAACCACTGTCCCATGTTGCACATGCACACCATTCTGATAGTTCCATTTAGAATTGTTTTGATCTAAATTGTTATACTGTATCTGGGTATCTGGAAGATTGGAAGTACTGTGCTGCAGCTGAATAAATCTTGGATTTATCAACATATCTTTGGATTTCTCCTTATTTACTACAATACCCTAACGGACACTCATCGTAGACCATGTTTAAGATATTTGGACTGGGGTGATGATGTACTTGTGATGTTCTATCCGTGGTTGAGCAGTAAATATGACAATCTCAAGTGGAGTAGGCAAGTTAACCATTAATTGGTATAATTTAGCAGTTACATGGCGACTGTTTCTTAGTGACAGTTGTGTATAGAAAATAACATAACACTTGTTCCGTAAGGTGTGTCGGTTAACTCTGTGTCAAAATCTCCTGCTAAGATAATTGTTTAACTTTAGGAGAAACTGATCCAAGATTATAGTTAGATGTTGTCCTAAATTAGGATTTTGCCTTAAGTTAGGATTTTATCTTAAATGAAGCTTAAGTTTAACTTAAGTTTAATTTAAGACAAAATCCTAATTTAGGACAAAACCCTAATTTAAGACTACTAAATGCCTTTTGTGAATACCAAAAGTAGTAAGTTTAGGATTTTGTTGTAAGTTAGTTCTGTGTATCAGCCCCTATCTTCACACGGGTACCCTAGACGTATAGTCAAACCTGTGCTAATACGTGTATTGGATGCCGTCATGAGAACAAAAGAATGGTATCGGTTGCAACACCTTCACCACTGAATGCAGAGATTGGCCAGTCGGTACCAGCCCCTGATTGAGACTTAAACAATGCAGAGATATTTAGCTGACCTAAGCAATTTCCATTTGAAGGAAGTAGAAATCAGACTTGACGTTTAGAGGCTGTGATGGCCCGCTACCTCTCTGATGAATCCATACACTTCTGCTATAGGAACACTATTAAAGCCCATTGTCGACATGCAAGAACTGTGAAACTTTCTGAAAAGACTCAATGTAATTCTTGAATCTCATTTATGCCATAGAATCCCAGGTATCTGCTGTACAAAGGCATTACAAGTTGGAAAGGTCACGAAATGCATTTGAAAGAAGCATTCTATTATATATTTCTTAACCTTGTGAACGACAGTGTGTAGATCTTGAGCAGGCAGAGTTTTTTTTTTTTTGTTTTAGTTTTTTGTTGTTGTTTTTTTTTTGTTTTGTTTTACTAGGTTTAGTTAGATTTAGGCATGTAGATCCTAGAAGGTTAATCATAAGCTGAGGCACCTCTCTGTGACAGTGCTCAGTTTTCTTACTGAGCAACTGAACAATGGTGTGTATCACCAGATCAGGTGGACACAACTTAATAATATAGTCACCTGGCGCGTGTTTATTGTAACTGTGTTTATCCATTTCTTCAAAATATACCTTTGAGATCTTTTTCTCTTGATCATATCCTGCTGGAAAATTGTTATTTTTTATTTGTAAACCAAATCCTTAAGAAACTTTCATTCCAGCACTCCATAAAGCAGCCCTTCAGCAGCAGTGCTTTAGATTATGATTTCTGGCTATTGACTTCTGATAGGTTAGACTTTCCACAATAACTTTTTATTTTTCATGCATTTGCCCACAGAAGGTCCTTTTTTAGTAACTTCGAAAGGCCATCTATCTAAGGAAGACGCAGTGCTATAGAAGGAAAAGTAAATTTTCTAAAAGATACCAGAAGTAAACCGCCATTGTTGCAGGTAAGTACCATCGCCCTTTGGCACTTACTTAGGGCAAGTTACTTTTGTGGTAGCAATTAAACCGGAAGTCAACTCCATGGGGCATAAGCAATGTATCCTAGAGATGCAGATAAGATGAGAAGAGAAATATACATCTTTCACAAAGGAGGTCCCATTATTTTGCTGCTGCCTGTAAGATCTGTTCACCCCCTCTCTTCTAATGGTTTTTATTGTGGGTAGGTTTAGGTACTTTGTGTGCCATACTGGTTTTCAAGCTCACTGGGCTTCTGTACATCCCACAGACTGCTGTTCCCGGTCCATCTGAACATCCTCTGCAATACAATTACACTTTCTGGTACTCCAGGCGAACGCCGGGCAGGCCCACCAGTTCACAGAGCTACGAACAGAACATCAAACAAGTCGGCTCCTTTGCTTCTGTGAGTACTTTCTATAACCTCTTACAGACCCTGCAGAATTTATCAGGATGGCAGTCAGTGTACCTCGGATTTTAAAAGGGAACGCTGATGTGTCTAACATTTTTGGCATGGCGAGAGAACATTTTATGTAGAATGTTGGATGGGACAGAGGTACAATTTATTTGTGCACCTAAGTGCAACATTTATGAATGGACAGGATCCTGCACAGTGGGCATTTGCTCTTGGAAATTTTATTTTTCTATATAGAAAAATTACTAGTATGGTATATTTACTTTTAGCAAGCCTGCTCATTGAGGTGGGGTTGTGGACATTCCAGGGTGGCTCCATCAGCAGGGTTAGTTTATGCCTACAAAGGTGCAAGTTTATGGGTAGGAGCAAACCTATTTGTAGGTAATGACTCGCCCTTAAAAGAGTAGCCCATTTGGTCACGTAAAGTAAAAGAAAACGATAATTCATTGGCTGCAAGAGAAAAATGTTATTGTCGGGGCAGGCGTACAAGAAAAGCATAGCTTTATTGAGAAAATTAAACTTTAAGTGCAGTTTCTACACACAGATAGGCCCACCTTTCCATTTAAGTGTTCTTAAATGGACACATGTTTTTGATTCAAAGCAAGGCATGATTGCGGTGGTTAAGTAAACATAGACGGTAACATGGACGGACCAGAGGAGAGAAATTTGGACTACATTAACAGGGCATGCAAAACAAATGAGCTTGGACCAAGTCAATATGTCTCTGTTTCAAATGTGAAGAGATTCAGTGGGTTGCTATTACAAATTTGACTTGGACTCAAGGCAATAATTGACTAAAGGCAAAAAGTAAGTTCTGTGATCAGTATCTTTTTCCTGTTCATGCACATGCCAGAGTAGGATCTTGTTTTTTTCCGTGATGTCTGTGATACAGGGCAGAAATTGAGGCTCCACATTTATTGTTGGTGTTTTGTAGAGTTCAAACATAGACCTCTAGCCACTTTTGAGCAACCCCCAGCTATGTGGAGAAGGATTAGTTTGAATGGGACAGTGCTATAACAACCATAACACCTTAAATGGTAGTTGATACAAATTCTTTAAAATACTTATAATTTTTTTAAAATATTTTTATTGGGTTTTTTATGACCATGTACAGATAATATTACATATAACAGATGACTTACCTGCTTAAGTACACAGGGGCCTCATCTTTAGAGAATTAATAATGAGGACATTTGTTAAATTATTAAATTGCCATAATCTTTATATTCCATGCATTATGTTTAGGCATTATATCCAGTTGTATTTTTTCAGTGGAATACATAATCCTTTTTACTTGCTTATATTCTTTTAAGGTGGAGCAATTTTGGAGGTTCTACAGTCACATGGTTCGCCCAGGGGACCTGACGGGACACAGCGACTTTCATCTCTTCAAAGAAGGAATTAAACCCATGTGGGAGGTGAGCCATTTTAATTCTTCAATGTATGACTTCCATGCTTACTATTACAATAGTTCTTTAAGAGACCATTACATTCATGAAGTTTCTGAACTATGCAGAAAATAAATAGGAGACTAGTGGTGTAGTTGGGTGACTTATGTGGTGAAGCTCTTATGACCTACACAAAGGCAGCAAAGGAGAAAGGCTTGTTGGTCACTTTGGCGTTTCAAAAACCTGACTTGATATATCAATGAGTTATCCTTCTCTACCCTACCACCTGTCTCTGAAGTTACTGTTTCATGATTTTGGAAGGTTATCCTACTCCTTCCTTGGTGTAGGATTAAAAAAACATAAACATATATATTGCCCTAATTCCATTCTAGGTAAAGGCCAAATTACTTTTCTACTTTCCCAAAAAGTTTTTTTTAAGTGGTCAGAAGGCTGGTTCTTATATTTTACACCCTCTTCTCCTCGGGGAAGAACACTCCAAAAAAAGAAGAGGAAAGGGGAAGTGAACATCTGTGTTAACACTGCCCTTTTTCATTGATGAATTTTTCCCATTGGAAACCTATCTGTATCATCAGTTTTCTATCCTTGTGGATAGCCATCTTTTTAAAGACCAGTGTGTGGAATTAAAAATGAATTGGATTTAGGTGAAAGTTTTGCCCTCAAGAGATTTTAGATTGTATCCTTCCTGATCCCACAACTTTTACCGGTTCACTAATGGACACATATTTCATGTAGCCACATTTTTCATTTGTCTTCCTTAGCAGTTGATTCTCTTCAGCACCTCAGTGTCTAAGAATCTCTGACATCCCTTGCTGAGGCCTTCTGTTCAAACTCCATGTTTGTTTATTGCTGTGAATTGTCTAAGTCGATGCTACTCATAGCTACATTATATACCCCATCTTGTTACAGAAAACATTGCTGACTCTATAGAGCCACGACTACAGCCGTTCAATCTATAAAGTTCATTTACATTGCTTTTGTAACTCGAGCAAGTTCTCTTATAGGGAAGCCTTACAGAGACTGGCCTTCTCTTGATGGACTTTATTCTCCTATTTATCTGGTAGAGTAGGTCATTAAGTTAATTAGGTCTATCGGAGGTTGAGGTTTCCTATTACCACTTGTCCACTCCTTGTGTGCCTACAAAGGTCGATACACATGCTTGCCTATTAATTTTCTTCTAACATGAGTTAAGATACTTTGATGGAAAAGGACAGGCTTCATGTCATCCTTGTCCTTTATCATTTGTCCAGTTGTAGACCGCTGTCCACCCTTTGCATAGCGACCGGTGGGTGAATAATGAAAATGTTTCTTACTCACTGACCTGGAAAACTGGCCCCTGACTGCTTTCTGCGATGATGGAGCAGCTTGCGTCCAGAAAAGGACCGTGTAAAACTGTTTTAATGCAGATGCTGACAATCAAGCTAAATTTCTTATTTGTGCATTTTTACAGACCAAGTTAAAAACAAAAGTTGTGTTAAACATACATGATGGTTTGATGGTCGTTTTATTCTATTTGTAGTCAGGGAGTAGATATGAACTGTCATCCTTAGGTGAGTGGTCTTTAAAATTCATAACATATTTATTTTTGTAGAGGTGTTTCTCTACAGGATTTTGTACATGGATGGAATCAGTTTTTCTCCATAGTTCATATTTACATGCTGAATCATTGTCATGCTGGGAGTCCCTATAAAAAAACACCTTAACAGTTTAACATAACTGAATGCCAGTGTATGACTGATTCTTCAGAAGCATATTAAACTAATCGTCAGGTACCCATACTCTGCAAATCATGATGAACGAGCTCTGAACTCCACTCGCCCAAGAGATAAACTCAGCTGCGATTTCTCCCATATGTCTAGTGTGAGACTGTTCCTTTCCATAGGTCTGCTGTTTTTACCTTGAAATGAGAAAAAAACCTGATGTACATTTCCAGGGTTATATGAAAACACTTAACCTGCTCACTATCTCCTCCCAGAATTCTTTATTCTTTCTCCTGTACCACATTTTAGGCAGTTTGACTACCTCTCTTTGTATAGTCTATGGGTGGTCACTATTGTCCGATGAGCTTAATTGAGGATGTCCTATTGCACCAACCAGCTTCAATAGTTTATTCGGAGCAGTCTTTCTTCTAATTCTATTTCATTGCAAGGACAGGTGGCAGTTTATCTGTTTGTCGGTCCCCCAGGTTTTGACTACAGCTTTCAGCAATCCTGAGGTTTCGGCGTACTCGAGTGCTGCTCTGAGTTCTCGCAGCCCATAATCAAGGCGTTCATGAGGGGATGGCTCAAGACTTTCCTTAGGGTACAAACTCATCAAACTCCTTGGGCACTAAACACAGCCCTGGCTCAACTCATGCACCCCCCCCCCCCCCCCCCCCCCCAGAGCCTTGAGACCCTTACGGTTGAGTAGTGCGCGCTATCAATCCCTGATTGATTGATTGATTGATTGTAATTAGGCCCTCAATGTCAGTAACAGCAAATAAATGGACGCCCATCAATTTATAATGTTCTTGATAATCCACACTATCCACTGGATTAAGTGTGACTTTCCTTTTGTAGAAATATTCTTCTCCAGAGTTTTGTGGTGCTAGCTCCTGATGGGTGACCAGGTATGCAACTTAATAGAGTGTAATGGTTATAAATACAAAGAAAAACTACTTTTGGGCATTTCCCTGACTAAGAGATTCAACAGTTACATATAATTTTAAAGACAACTAGTTTATACATCTAATTGTAATACATGTTAGGAGCCCAACAAGGGTGCAAAGACTGTTTGTCTGTCTGTGATAATGCTATTATGGAACTGCCCAGATATGTATTTCATATTTACCACCATCTGTTTACAGTACTATTTAATTGTGTGATGGCCTGCCAATCTAGAGTCCAGAATATGCGCTCAAGAAGGATCCTTTGCTGGACCAGAAAAGTTTGTTATTTGTAACTACAGTTCACAAGCGTTAGTATCTTTCTTCATCCAGTTCTCCTCTAGTTTTTGAGTCTCACCCATTTTCACCTGGTAACTTATACACTTGTGTTTGGAATTCTGAACTTTAGAAAGAGAGGGATAAAACCTGCCATTTTGTTGGCTAAAATCTGTAATGAAGTTAATGTGCTGCTAAATAAATACTTTTAATGGCCATCATTCTTGTCAGTACAGCTAGCTGTAATGCCAGAAGCAACTTCTGGCCTGGGAGTGATTCAAGCATGTGAATCTACAACAGAGACTCTGCAGCATATGCTTACTCATGAAGAAATAGGTGCATTTCATATGTATAAGAGTCCCAATGTAACCCAATGGAATCTAACGTAAACAAATGAAGAAAAACATTTCATGGTAAGTGTTAGCCTTGCACTATATGGAAGTTATGTGCTGAAAGGTGCCATCACTCCCAGCATATCCGAGATTATAGGATGTCCTTCAGCAACTTTCCAAGTATTTTTTTTTTTTTTTTATTTATTCAGCGTTTTACATACCGCGAACAGGACCTCATTGGGTATCGGAGCGCTTCACAGTTACATAGTATTAACTGTTGCAACAGTTCAATAGAGGAGTCATTTAAACATAACTAGAGCGAGTAAATCTGATTGTCTAAGTAAAAACATTTCCAAACCAAATTAACCCGTGGACCTAAAGAATAAATATTTTAAAAATAGTACACTCAAAATGTAAATAGAAAATAGACTGATTATACATTTTGCTGCAATAATGGGGCATATGCCACTGGTGGATTACTGGCTGATTACTTAGTATCTTCTTGACAATTTGGAAAGGTCTGTCATGCTGATCTTGGGACTCTTCTGGATAGAGCAGATTACATACTCTGAGAGATTATGCAACAAATCTCTAAACAGAATTTGCTTATTAGAAAGATTTTTCTTTCTTCCTTGAAGACTGAAGGGGCTGGGATTCTTCTAATGCTTAGAGGAAGCGAATTCCAGATTCTAGGTGTAGAATTGTACGTTTTCTTCTTCTGAAGAACGGAGGTTTCACACTAGGTCTCTGGCCTTCTGAGAAAGGTCTGCCTCCTCCAGATATCTCAATTTCTGAGCTAGGTACATCAGTGTTTTTTAGTGTAATACAAGCCAGTTTGAGTTGAATTCTAGCTTCATAAGGCAGCCAGTGAGACACAAGAAAATGAGAGCCAACTTCAACCTTCCAAAACAAAATATTAATTTAAGTAATCATTTGTATTTGTTTATATTGCGTCGTATTGGCATTTATATAGTACTGTCTGTTCCTGACGACACAGTGAAGCGCTTTGTGGACACATGCTGCTCCTTGCGATACTTACAACATTAGAGGCATTTGCCATGCATATTGATTTACATGTTGTGATGCTGTTTATCACGCAGTTGTTGCACCACTAGCTGTTCTGCACTTTGTCACACAATGTCCTGAATAGGTTATGCTGTCTATCATGCAAGGAATTGTTCAGATCATCACTCATTCATCTGTTTGAAGTTAACGTAGGCAGCCATGTAAGACGTCACTCCATGGTCACTCAAGGGATCACCGATGGGACATTGACATCAAACACCTACCAGTGAAATACCAAGTGGGGCCCACACAGGAGCAACAGAAGCCCAGGGGAATCTGCTTGGCCATCAGAAAATACTATGTGAATTCAACCCTGGAACAACAGAAAACAAGCCTCTGGCGAGTGTGCCCGTCCTTCAAGAAATAGTAGGTGGAGTTACCAAGGAGCGACAGAAGGCCAGCCCCTCGCATAAGCACTAAGCCAACAGGAGACACTATGGAATCCAGTTGGGCGAGACCGGCACCAAGGGAGAGAATCTTTGGGATAATCTGAGAAATGTTAAATTATTAGATAGGGGCTATAGCCAACTGAGGGGACATTATATTGTATTGGTATTCATATAGCACATCTGAAGCCCTTTCTGTCTGATCCAGTTGCACCGTGGTAGCTTTGTGATTCTCACTAGGAGAAGGACTAGGTGCTGCATGCCTTGGCGACTCTGATCATGGGCTAGCATGGATAAGGGGCCTGTCCGACCATGCTAGAGCCAAGCCACATTCAGTGCTGCCTAGCTTCCCGGAGCTCAGGAGGATGGCAGTTTCATCCTGCAGCTTTCTGCCCTTCAAGCACAGAAGGCATGTGAGTACCGTCACCCAGGCTAGTGGCAGAAAGCCGGGCACAGACCAGTGGATCGTGAGGCAAGGTTATCACTCTCATTAGCCTAGGGTATGTAATAGACACATATAATGTAAGGCGGTGTCATTACTAATAAGGCAGGCATATTGGTTTCGTCAGTGTATCACCAGATTAGTAAAGGCAGCAATATGGTTTTCTTTGCCAATGAAATCAATATGAACAATACCAATATGCAGTGTATTTTATAACCCATAATTGGTGTCAATGGGGGTAGTACCAACAGTCAGTAGCATTCATTATATTGTAAAACCTTGCATTGATAGCCATCAACACTGTAAAGAATTGAATTGAATCAAGTGTTTCAGAGTCTGTCTTTTATTTTCACCATGTTTCCCCTTCAGTTTTAGTACTAGCCACTATTTATTATTCCCACTCCAGTCTGCTGTGCAACAGGAGGGAACATACTTCACTTTAAACACATGACCTATTTTAATAATCGTATTTATAAAAAATATAAAACTCATAATATAGATTATTATATATCAATTAAACAATTTACATAACCTAAAAAAATTGAATAATTATCAAGTAAAAAATATTTGTTTGTTATTACTTAATAAACTTCCCACCATATACACCTACAATGCCAGCAGCCCACACCTGAAATGTAACACAATTATATAATTATCACACAACTCCGACCGACACCGTCTCGATGCGGGAACTGCCCGACCTTATGTCGGCAGTTCTGCACACCGAATTAGGATGCGCATGGTGCGGTCACAAACTCCCATTTCTCTGTGGGAGCTTGTGCGGCGGGTGGAAACCGCCTGCAGCACAAGCTCCTATTGAGAAATGGGAGTTTGTGAAAATCCCTGCGAGGTGTGCCTGCCGCACAGTGCAGGGATTTTCATGGGGGCACCTACGTGCCACAACTGGAGGGCCAGGGGGAAAGGGGGCCCTGCTAGAGGCCCCCAAATTCGCATTCCGACAGCCTTTCCGTGTTGGAAAGGCCGACATGGAAAGGCAGTCGTAAACCAGCATCGTAATCCAGAAAGCGAAAAAGCCGCCTTAAGGGATTATGAGCCTATTCCGACTGTCCGACAGGCTCCTTGACTTAGTTTCCCACTCTGTCCCCTACAAACCCAACAACCCACTACAACACTGTAAATTACTTTTAAAGATTAGATAAAAAAATCGTAATCTCTTAAATTTACAAACTGTAATAAAATTATTAACAATCATCCAAACAATCGTAACCTATAAAATTAATATATATAAACTTAAACACATTAAAATAAGTTAGAAAACTACATTTCTTACAACTATTATTGAAAACTATGATTACAAACAAATGGGGATGCCCGCATATATTTTGTCAATACTGACGAGGCTCCACATTGGAAATTTCGCCCAGGTGAGGTGGGGTAGTCCGGGTCAGAAGACCAACAAAATTCCAGTGAATAGGGGTGTCCGCCAGGGTTGTGTTCCTGCCCCCACTCTGTTTTCACTTTATGTGAACGGAGTGGTCGAGCATCTTCTGAAAATTCCATCTGATGCACCTTCCCTGGCGGGGCAAGCGAATACCAACCCTCCTATTCGCTGATGACACCCTCCTCATTTCCAAGTACCCTGTGGGTCTACAGTGTCTTCTGGACAGTTTTCAGTCCTTCTGTACCTGCAGGGGGCTTATAATTAATACTTACAAGACCAAATACCTGGTGCTGATCCCTCCCTAAAAAGCTTGGATGACCACCAGTCCTGAACCTTGTGCCCCTGGAAAGGGTTGCGGAATTTGACTACCTAGGTATCCGCCTATCAGACACAATGCAGTGGAATTCACACCTTCAGAACATGTTACTAAGCAACAAAAGGGTAGTGGGGGCACTTCTCAAAGAACAGCGCTCCTCCTCAACTAAACTAATCGCCCCGGTCATAGATATCTACAAGGCGAGAGGAGTTGGCGCAGCACTCTATGGGGCAGAACTGTGGGGATCATGTAATTTAGACCACCTATCCAGATCCGAGAATAAATTCTTGAAGGACCTAATGGCCCTCCCACAGAGTACCCCCACGTTACCTTTGTTCCTAGACATGGGGTGCTGTTCAATCAAGGAGCAGGCACAAATCCGACCGCTACTATTATGGGCCCGTCTATGGCGAGTCCCAGAATTAGCCAAATATGCGGACGGGTTGTTGGAAGTACTGTTCATGCCGGGTTGGTCCAAAATCAGGTGGCTCAAAGATGTTAAATTCCTGCTAGGCGAGCTAGGGCTTGAGGATGCCTGGGTATCTAGATCTGCTCCCCCCAAAGCCGTCCTTAAGAACCTTTACTGAAGCTGGGAATCCAGCAAAAGTAGCTCTGATTCGGAACAGGGCAGAGTAACTGCTGAGTTTCTGAGGATCAAGGATGTGGCAGTTCGGGAACCCTACCTTGGTATCATTATGAAGCCAACCGATCGGGCATTGTATTTTAAATTCAGGGTAGGAACCCTTCCAGTGGGCGAATTTACTGCACGCTGGAAAGTCCCTTTCCAAACCTCACCCTTTTGCCCAATATGTTCAACCAGAGTAGAGTCCGTTGCCCATATTTTGTTTGAATTACCGGCATACAAACTACCGAGAAACAGTTGGCTAAAACCAATATGTAGAGAACTAGGCACTAGACATCACATTGTAGCACTGCGAATTCTGAGGTCAGATACTCGGCCTCTGTTTGTATGCGGACTGTCAACATTTTTAAGATGGGCTTGGTCCATCATATCTAAAAGGCTTAACGAAATTGTATAATTAGTGTTTTTATATCAAAACTTTTTAAAAGAATTTTTAATTGCACATGTACATTATTTTTAACCAACTTGTCATTCGAGTACTGTACCAGTTGTGGACTCATAGATGTGGATTCAAAGTTGATGTACTATGTTATGCTTTTTAAGATATGTTTTATCGAAATAAAGCCTTACGAACTGAAAAAATGAAACTGATAAAAACAATAATCTTCGTAATGTTATTACTTACCTAAAAAACAATATTTCTGCGACACGATTTTTTTGCATCACTATGTTTTTTTTTTATGTTTCTTTCTCCTGATATTAAAAACTCAATAGTTTGTCCAAACACCCCTTGTGGGCTGCCAAGCCTACTTAAGTGTGACTTATTTAATATTTAAGAGTAGGGTTCGTTCCTTTTAAAAGGGGTATTTTGACAGGTGTGGCTGCGGGCTTAAAAATTGCATCAGTCAGTCTACATAGATCGGGTTGAAGCCAAGTTTTCTTTGTTAACCTAGTGGATGGCACGTGTTCCAGTCTGCAGGAGGCGTTTAACTTTCCATGCCATTTGTATATTTTCCTGCACAGTACACTATGGCCCTAGAAACCTAAGTATTCCAGTTGGGGATTAGGCAATTTTACCATGCATTAGGGGTGCTGAGCGCTTACAGTAGAACTGGACAGCAGAGCCCTGGTGTGCAGATTGAACCAATCATCAACAAATTGAAGTGATTATGCGAAAGAGGGAGTTTTTCACAGTTTTGATTTCTCAATTTAAATTATGACCATGGGAAAGGTGATGATATATCCTCAGACACGCAAAAGATGATGGGAGGCTGCTTGCAATAAGTCTAACCACTGGAAATCGCTCAGGCAGTATTCCAACCCATCATTCTTTTGCCCACCCTGCCACCTCATTTTGGACCCAGCCAGATGCACATCTGTCTTGACCCTGCTCCATTCAGAACAGCTCTTCCCAAACTGCCAAGCCAGGTTTTCCCTAAACCGGAACACAAGCATCCCAAGTCCGGTTTTGCCTTCATTGGGACTTTTCAGTCGGGCGTAGCTTCATTCCCGTGGCAAGGTGAGCAGATCCTACCAATTTGTGAAAGCAGCAGCCTTACGGCGGATGGGCAGTAGTCGCGGATTCCACTGCTGATGGCTCCACCAGCGATCAGTCGCTAGTTCTTGTTGTCTAACTAGAACTGGGGAACTGCGAGTTTGGCTGGCTATGAGAACTACCAATTACCTGTGGTTCTTCTATCTCCCCAAACTGTAAATGACGACCTAAGTCACAAAAAATATGAAGCTGTTAATTCATTTTCTGGTAGTTATTTATTGCATAGGGCTGCGGTCCTTTCAGAACACTGCACAATACAGAAGATTTCACTTTTTATTTAAAACTAAATGATTGTTTTCCTCCTATTTCTCATCTTTCATTTTGCACAGGATGATGCAAATAAGAATGGTGGAAAGTGGATTATTCGTCTGCGAAAGGGTCTGGCCTCCCGGTGTTGGGAGAACCTTATTCTTGCTCTCCTCGGTGAGCAATTCATGGTTGGAGAGGAGATTTGCGGTGCTGTTGTTTCTGTTCGTTTCCAGGTGAGTCATGATACTACAGAGCTATTCACCATACTCTTTTTCCTGCCAAACACTTTGTGACTCATTTGTTTTGTTGGAAGGGAAAAAATATACTGATGTTTATGGTATGCTACATTTGGAGCTCTATACACCAAATAAAATGTGCAAACATTGGATACTGTGATTACACTTGCTTCTTTGGATAACATGTCACTTTTTTATGGTGGGATCAAGTCTTGTTCATCCAGTATTTGCCAAATATTTCAGAGGGGTGTCCTTTAGCCATTCATTGTAAGACATTTCCATGATTCCAGCAGCTGGGGTGGGGGGGGGGGGCACCCTGGCAGGCTCAGAGGTGAGATTGCTGCTGTTACCTATTAATTATGTCACTGGGTATTTGGTCTACAGGAGAATGTTGGCGACCCAGGCTTCCATGCCTCCCACAGTACCTTGATTGAATAGTCAAGGCTAGCTCAAAGACTTTGTGACGGTTGAATCGAAGTGCAGATTAAAAGAACAACTCGTTTATATGTACTCTAAAAATAGTAACAATACAATGCCACTGCAGCACTGAGCTAATGGCGCTCTTTTACAAAACAGGAGAGAACAAACCGGACTGTGATCATCCTGCAGAAAATCATTACCTCGATCAACACTGTTTCCTGTCGCTAACTAATTTGTAACACCAGAAATCTTACAACTCTAACATGTTTTGGGCAGACTGTAGGAAAGGGCAACAAGATTCTAGGACAGGGGAATCGAGTGTGTCAGGGTTTGTAGTCAGGAGTTACTTGACAGAGGAATAGACTTACTCTCCAACATTGGATCTTCCAAAGATTCAAATGCTGGTATAGTGCCATTGGTCAGGCTGGGCATCCTCCAGAGTCAATGTTAAAAGACCAGTGTTTCTTTAGACTCAGATAATTTTGACAATAGCCATTGACTACATGCAGTCTATCCGCTTTATTATCTGACCCAAACTCTGGCTAATGAGGTGGAGAGGCACAAATCATGAACTCCCCATAGAGGTTGAGCAACTCAGACTTCCTGTAACAGCCAAACTGACATTCTCACCCTCTGGTCTTAATTTATATCGATTTTGTTATAACAAATTGGCCATTCCAGGATGTTCCTTGCTCTCTCCCTGTCATTTACAGAAGGTAAGCCACTGCCACTTTTGTAATTGGTTGGCTGAACCTTTGGAACCTTCTAAATGGCTGATGCCCCTTCAAAAACACTTGGACTTTTCAAACCTTGCCAATCCTGATGGTGCTGGGAAGATTTATCATGATAACCCACTCAAGAATTGCCTACTGTGCCTTCACAGTTCATGTTGCTTGTCAAAGTAATCCAACATTTGTTATTCCAGGAAGAAGACCCTTAATGATCGACATGCCCGGAACCTGCACGTTCTTACAGAGATGTGATCTAAGTTGGAATAATCTAAAAGTTCACCTCTTGCCAAGGCTGAAAAGTGCAAACTTGATTTGGTCAGAACCTCGTAACATGAGACTTTTACTAACACCCTCTGTGCCTTCCGCTAATGTGCAGACTTCTGGTAAAACTAACCTCAGAAAAGGCCCAAAAATCCAGGATCATGGGTACTTTGTCAGCATCTCCTCAGCCTTCTTCCTCAAAAATGCCTTCAAAATTACAGACTCTTCATCGGCAATTAAACAGCCTTCACTGGACATTAAGCATACCTTGTCGACAATAAAGGTAACTTCATAATAGGTACCACAGGCAACGACTCAAACTTTCTTATTGACTTATCGGAGTAGACCTTGTCAGCGACTACCACGTCGATGACCTCATTCACAACCATGTCTTCAGTGGTTCCCCAGTTGACCGCACCAATGCAGACAGGTGTTTTTGTTGACAACTGGATTTAAAATTGTGCCTCAAAGTCCTTTAGTACCTACCTTGACTCTGATCTAAATCATCTGACCCTAGTGTTTACATAAGTGTTGTCTCTGCAGTCCCTTGAGAAACTTCTAACCTGTCAGGAAATTGAAGGTGTCGGTGAGACCAAGAGGCATCAGTCCAGAAATCAGAGCGGGCTCAAGATGGGATTGGCCATCATGATTAGGCATTTGAACCTATAGAGCTATATCTAATACTCAGTGATTCAAATGATCTTGTTTATGCGCAGTTATTGCAATACAGCTATCAACCTGGGTCTTCGCAACCTCTGCTGGTTCATGTTTAAACAGACTTCTTGGACTCCCAGAAGCATATCAATCAGAACTTATGCAACTGCAACCATCGCCTGGTTACAATATGCAATGCACTGCCCCATACCTCTTGCCGCCTCAAGCAGTTTCACAACACACAAAGTCCCTGCCAAGCATTTCACTGCCACAACAGTTTTTGTCCTTGGCACCACCGTCGCTGCTTTCAGACAATACACCAAAGCATGTACCTGTAGGACTGCTATTGGACGAGCCTTGGGAAAACATTTTCACCTACTTCCTGAAAAGAGAAAGCATATCCTGCATATCT
The DNA here is from genome assembly GCF_964263255.1 of Lissotriton vulgaris. Lineage (NCBI taxonomy): Eukaryota > Metazoa > Chordata > Amphibia > Caudata > Salamandridae > Lissotriton > Lissotriton vulgaris. The sequence goes on along the minus strand of NC_141699.1, from coordinate 1,076,044,109 downwards.
CAGCACTGAATGAGAAGTTGAGTCAAGGTGACAACAGTAATGACTATGATCGGGCGAGTGTCTGTGATGCTGATGCGGACTCTGAGTTTGATCGTTATGTGATGGGTGACGTTCGAGCAGAGCTGCAGCCACGAAACTCGCCTCCTGATGGCTTTGCTGTTTTCATAACCCTGTTGATAGGGTTTCTCAAAAATTCGAATTGCAGATCTTCACAAGCAAAACACTGCTGACAGATTTGATTTTAAGGACAAGTCTGGGCATTGCATCAAAGCTGCCTCTCGCACTTGATCATCTGTGGGATGAAGGTCTAGCCTGTATGAGGAATCTAACAGGCAGCAAAACCCCAGTTGCTAGACTTAACAGGAAGTACAAGGCTATGGATTCTGCACCAACTTGTTAACATAATTCGGCCAAAACAGAATCTAAATTTGACTGTCATCCAGAAGCAATTTTACCATCCCTCCTCCTTCATATTTTGGGCAAAATAGTGGGAGCTTTGCCATCCCAAATTTAAAAGATGTCCAAAAGTGGTACCATTCTAGCATTCTGTGACAAACATTTGGCATATCATTTCCAGCTTGTTTCTAAATGATTGCAGGGAACAGGCTACACAATTGCTCCTTGATGGTGAGACCATCTTATCTGTTTCAGGTGATGTTTATTTGGCCCCTCTAACTATGGTTTCAGGAAGATGGCAATGGGAACAGTTTTGATCATTGCTGGCTAAGAAGCGCACCCATCTGCCTTAAAAATAATCTAATGTGTCTTTTGATAGCCATCAGCTCTTGGGAAAAATTGTTTTGAAGCCCTGAAAGATAGCATTCTCTAGATTCCAGTCCATAGAAATTGTCTTCAACGAGCACCGGTAGACAATAAGATTGTTTTCAAATCTTGTATTTCCAGTGATATGACCACTGTAGGCCTTGCTTTTATATTAAAAACAGAGCTTTGGACTATACCATTTCCCGCTGAAAGGCAATATTTCTCTCCATGTGTTCCCATACCTGGCGTGTCACGCAGTTTTGTGCTTACTTTCCCTTCATGGTAAAGAACAGTAGTTGTTTCAGCACCCAGGCTAATGTGCTGCATAGATAAATATATATAAGGTCCCAAAGGTGAGACCGATTACATTGCAAATGCTTGTTAAAAGATGTTTGCACCATAGTTGAGCAGTGTTATCAAGTGGTATCTTCGTCCTGTATTAGGACGATATATACAGATTCTGCCATGGTAGGTGCTATTTCCCCTTTCTGGAGCGCAGATTTATAATGCGCGGATTAAAGCACTGTTTGTACCCATGAAAATGTTTTATAAAAGGCTGCTTGGAAGCAAGGGATGTTGATACTCGAAGGGCCCTTAATTACCTTGATTCACAGCATGAACCAACATGGGAGTGTAACATTTTGTAGATACTCAAATTGAGCATCCAAAGAGAGATCGTCTGAGAATAGCTCTCAATACTAATTCCTATTTGTAAAGCGCAAACATATCACTCCCTTAAGGGTTTTAAGGCACTGGGGGTCATCAGGGAGATTAAGTGAGCGATTGCCCAAAGTCGCATGATGCTAAGCTGAGCTGCTGCCGGCGCCGGTAATCGAACTGTGAGCCCAGCACCAGAGTGAGCCGCTCTGGCTGCTGCTCCACACCTCTCCCCTATTGTTAGAAAAGCAAAATCTTATCGCTATCTATGTAGCCCTGGGGTCACAGTTTTGACATAATTCTTAGTTTGCACCCTACTAAATGTGTAGGCCAACAGTTGGCTGGCCTTTTTTCCCTCAGTGTAGTGCTGTTTTTAGTCTCTGTTTTTATTAAACTCTCCATATTTGGTATATGTGGTGGAAATCTGGCCCTTAAGGTGCCGCTTTTGCTTTGGTGTGCAAATGGAGCGGTTTCCTCATGCATCCTGCCACAGACCTTTCTGTGTTCTAGAACGGTGTTGCATTTTCTCCCTATTCCACTGTCTTGGTACTTTCTAATGCTTTACACGTGTTCCTCTGATAAAGCCGGACTGCTCAGAGCCACAGCTACCCAGGGTTGAGCGTAGGGTTTTTAAATGAACCTGACTGGACCTTATACTGATTTGTGCCTTTATTAAACAGTGAGGTCACACAACCATACCATAAATAAACCCCTTTCCTCAAGTGTAACTACTATAGAAACATATGGTGAGTAGGTCTTGCATATGCCACTAAGTACCTCTGATCACGGTTCTTGCTCTGTTTGAAATCGGGCCGCGTCTCCAGTTTTGGTAAACGAGCAATAGTGGACTCAATGTGGGAAGCGCTCCTTTCTGCTTTAGGCCCATCTTTGATTATAATGAACATCTCCTAGTAAAAGGCTAAATATGCCTTGCAGCTATTTGGAAATCATAGGAACTTGTTACACCCTGTGTGTGAAGAATCTATTTCGAGGTTGAATAAATGCCCCTTACGATAGACTGATGCGTTGTTAATACCACTGATTTCAATCGTGCCTGAGTGTAAATGTTTTTATCTCCTGTGAGCTAAATAGTGTTTTTGAATTTATTTATTTATAGAATACTTTATTTTGGTTACCATGAACCATATAAGCGTACATACATTATTACAGCAAAATATGTCTAAAAAATAAATAAGTAAATAAATAAGATTGCACATGCTCAAGTCGGTTTCATTTTTTTCCCCTATCTGTGTAACTGTAAAAACTCAACAAGTACACATTTAATTCCTCCAAATAGTCAATTGATACAAAATTGACTGAAAGGCGGCGTACAAGTAATTAGTTGTCTGGGATTAAAACCTCAATCAGATTTAAAAACATTGTAAATGTGCAAATATATAATTCAAAAAGTATTATTGTACAAATTTAGTGTGCAACATATTTCAAGGTGCTATCTCCTTTAGAATTTGGCCTTCGCCTATGCCAAACAACTCACATAAATTTACTGACAGCAAAAACAATAGCCGGGGTCGGGTCACTTCTTAAAATTCTATGGCCCACTAGATATCTTCACAAGCCCAAGTACAGATATATTGGACGAATCAATTTACGACAAAACCCTAAATATGCTGATCTAAAAAACATTATGTGCGTCTCAGTCACTATGTCCAAAGTACAAGCAAGACAAATGCTTGTTGCCAGGTCCTTCTTCCCTATATCAGTGAAGGATCTCAATGGACGAATACTTAGGCGAATGCGAGCATACAAGCTTTTTGCTAGAGGAAGAGATATAAGATCTAAAAATGGTTCAAAACAAAGGACCAATTTGAAATCAAGATACATGTTAGTCAATGATCCATTTGATCGATTTCTTATGTAACCTTCATGTATGTGTGCCCAATAGCATGTTTTCAAATTGACAATATCTGCTCGAGAAATAGCATTTGGCGCATCCCATGACCTGTGTTTCTGTAGGTTCTTCAAACCAGCACAGTGTGTGATCCCATTACATCTGATGTCCCTGTGTCAGAGGTCCTTGCTTCATTTTGTGCTGGTGTCTTATGGATTTCTGTTTCCATCCTACCTACCCACCTCTCAGGCATTGAATCATGAGGGCAATGTCCAAGACCACTGTTTGCATTAGTCATGGAATATGTGAAATAAACACCCCCAATACATAGGTAAAAGTGATAAACAATTTGGGTATAGTCCAGAATCACCACTAAGGATTCCGGGTGATTGCTGGCAATCCCCCTTGGAGTTCCAATCGCACTCTTCCTTACGCAGTGGTGCCTCCTGTTCAAATGTCCCTTTCTCTCTTTCCTTCTGGGTACCGCTTCTTGACCCATCCAAGAATCTAAGCGCATTGGTATTCACTTTATTCTCATATTGCAATTCCTGTTATTTATTTTCTCGTTTATTCTGTATAGTTGCATTTAAAGAGCTCGCTAGACGATAGAGACAGCTTATTCAACAGTGGTGTTGCTGCACTTACATTACAGCCAGTGCTCTGCTCCTTTATCATATATATTTAAGGCTGCTCTGGGCTTATGTGATTTTGGCCAACTTTGGTTTCTGTCATCTTTAGCTCCAGCAAACCAAAAAATCTGAAATTGGTTTGAGGGTAAAGTTCAGGTTGACTCCTCCTGTGGACTGGGAGGCAAACAGGCGGAAGGGGATGGACGGATTGCATGATGGAGGTTGATGTGCGTATAACAAATTGTCTGTTTTACCAAAAACAGTGACCTTCCAGCCTGTTGATGGGGAATATATTTAAAAATGTGGGTACATGTAAGATGCAGATATTGAGAGCATAATCATTTCTTCCGAACCTCAACAAGAAGGAAGGGTAGGATTTAGGCACAGTCATTGAATCAAGCTTTCACCGAGCTCAATCACCAAAAACGTTGTCAGTCTTGCTTCGCGTCTTCCATTGATTATTTAGGAGCGTAAACTACATGTATACATGCATTGTCCTATCCTCTGCTGGCCTGCACCGACCTTTACCTTTTGCCTCTTAAACTGAGAAGCGGCCAGTCGCATTTATAGTATGTACAGTCATTAACTCCTAGTGCTGTAGTGACTTGGGGCTAGATGTAGTAACATTAGGAATACCACAGTTTGGAAATTGGTATCCCTAATTGATAAAACTCTCTTGAGTTTCATTAGCAGTTCCTAGTGGGTCGCAAATAGACCTACCTCATGAATATTAATGAGGTAGGTCACAACTTGCGATCCATTAGGAATCGCTGCCATCATAGGGATTTTGCCCTGCTGAAGTTTGCAGACCACCATGACTGGGATTGCTTTAATAAAGGCAGGTCCTTTTCCTTAAAGAAAAACGGGATACTTTTAAATAGAAAAAATGAAACTTTGCAGTTTCACGTTTTTAAGGGTAGGTAGTGGTCCGTGGGCCCACTGCTTGCTTTTAAAATATATATTTATTTACGTTCTCAACGGGGAAGAGGGCCCTTGGCAACATGTTATCGAATCCCAATTTGTGATTGATACTTACCAAAATGCTTTTTTCTGGTCGCATACGGCCCGATTCTACGAATTGGGCCGTTAGCAACCAGAAAAATGTTTGATACATCTAGCCCCTAGTTCCCGCTTCGGTGCACTAGTATCATTAAGTCGGTTTAACTAAATTGTAGGAAAGCCGGCACCAGTCTGGTGCTTTTCCCAGAAAATGTGTGTATGTTCCTAGAACCTATCTAAAGATAAGTGAATACAATGCAGGCTTTTAATGCTCACTAGCACAACATATATCTATTAATTTACTTTAACGCTTAAAACTGAAACGTGATTTCTGTGTCACGCCGGTGTGTCGTAGGAGGACATTCTCTCCATCTGGAACAAAACTGCCAGTGACCAAGCGACAACCGCCAGAATCCGCGACACTCTGCGTCGAGTGCTGAACCTGCCTCCAAACACCATCATGGAGTACAAGACGCACACCGACAGCATCAAGTAGGTACATTCTGGAATATGAATCTTGGATACGGTAAAAAAAAACTCTGGGTTTAGAGGCGTTCTAGGACTCTCAGCCGCCCATCAGCTAACTCCTGTGGCATCTTTTGCATGCTGCAGAGGAAACAAATGTGCATTTGCATAGGAGCTCCTATTGCTGCTGCAAAGACTGCCGGCCTCTCCAGGATGTGTTTATAATTAGGGCTTCTGGTTTTATGGTATTTATTTTATTTACATTTCCACCTGTATTTATCCATGTTTTTTTGCTCATTTTATCTGTATTTATCCTTATTTATTTTGTGCTTGAAACCACAATGAGTATATTTTCATTTTTATTTGACCGACACATTTTTACTCCTGTTCGAATGTCCAGTGCTTTTTAAACCATTTACAGTACAATACAGTCACTGGAGTCAATTGCATTGTAGCACAGCTGTGCTGCTGCAGTTTAACCTTCAGTAGGAAATCTTTTTTCCTTTTTACCTCCCCTGCATGTCAGTCTGCACGTCAGTCTGCACAGCTATTGACCTAGCACGCATGACTGACAGCAGTGAGAATCGGCCAGAAGAAAAAATATTTTTCTTATTTTTCTATATTTAAAAATAAATACATACCGGGAAATGTATTTTTTTCCTGTCCGTATTAACCTGTAAAAACACTGGTGGGAGCCCTACTTACAATCGAGTGTTTGGTGCTGCTTTTCAGGACTAATCCAGGGAATGTTTGCGAATTCCAAAAAGTAGGAAAAATTACTCCCGACAGCAGCGCAGATCTCAGTCCTTACTTTTCGTATATTTTCTGGGTGAATCAGCCCAATATTTTTAACACTGTAACTTGGTCTTAAACCCTGTCTCGCTGTGATGTGAAATACCAAGTTTTATTTATAGCCCTTCTTCTCTCCTGATCAGCATGTATGCCATGCCAGCGCTGCATTATTATTGGGACATTTGTAGAGCGCTGCGTTACGCACACCGGCGTGTCCACGCGCTAAAAGAGGAAGAGGCAGCGAGCAGGGATCACAAAGACAGAGCAGACAATTATTTTGTGTAGAGGAATGTTTTCAGTCTCGCTCGGAACCTGGCTTCCTCCGGCTCCAAGCGCAGGTCCACTGGAAGTTTGTTCCAGTTATTGGCCGCTAAGCATCTGAAGGACCTGCCTCCCATGCGGGCTTTCTTAACTCTGGGGATCTTGAGGAGACCGCCCCCTGCGGATCGAAGCGCACATGTTGGTTGATACACTTCGATCAATTTATTCAGAGGGTCGGGTGCCCTGCCATTCAAAATTCGATGACAGGTGCAGAGGGCTTTATACTCCACTCTTCTCCTCACGGGGAGCCAGTGTAGCTTCTGAAGGGCCGCCTTAGAAGGCGCCCTTTTGGGCAGCCTGAGAATCGAATGAGCTGCCGCATTCTGCAGCACTTGCAGGCGTGCCATGCTTTTCTCCGGAGCCCCCAGGTACAGCAGGTTCCCATAGTCCAACCTAGCTGTCACCAGGGCATGAACCAGGGTTTGACGGGCACTGATCGGGAGTGGGTCGAGGACCTTTCTCAACTTCTTCAAAATCCCGAAGCAGACTCCTACCACCCGATTGATCTGGGGGCCAAAAGTAAGATCCACATCAAACCACACCCCCAGATTGCGTGCCTCTTGACAGGGGGTCGGGGTTGGTCCAAGACAGGGTGGCCACCATGCCGACGACCAGGCAGACTGGGCTTTCCCCACCACCAGCACCTCTGTCTTGCTGCCATTAAGCTTCAAACAGTTGATAGCCATCCACTCGGCAAGATCTTTCATGCACGAGCGGAAGCCATCGGCAGCAAGACAGGGCGCGTGCGATAGGGAGATCACCAGCTGCGTATCATCGGCATACGAGACCAATTGTAGACCATGACTCTCTACAATCGAGGCAACCGGCGCGACATACATATTAAAAAGGGTCGGGCTCAATGACGAACCCTGCGGCACGCCTTGGCCCAGGGGAACCCCCTTTGAATAGCAGTCTCCCTGCCTAACTCGAAAGCTTCTCCCCATGAGGAAGTCCTGGATCCATCTCAGCGCGGTGCCAGAGATGCCACCTCTGTTCAGACACTGTAGCAAGATGTTATGAGCTACAGTGTCGAACGCCGCGCTGAGGTCCAACAAGATCAGAGCCATAGTTTGGCCTGCATCCACCCCCTCCCTCAGATGTTCCGTAGCCATAAGGAGGGCAGACTCGGTGGAATGGCGTGGCCTGAAGCCAAACTGTGTCGCGTGGAGCAATCCCGTCTCTTCCACGTGCTTCATGATTTGGGTATTAACCACCTTTTCTGCCACTTTGGACAGAAACGGCAGGAGGGAGATGGGCCTCAAATTCTCTAATACCTCGAAGCCTAGGTGGGGTTTCTTCCGGAGCGGGAGCACCACCGCCTGTTTCCACCCCTCAGGCAGCTTCCCGGAACTGAAGGAGATATCCAGGACGTGCCTCATATAAGGTTCCAAAACTTCAAGGCTTTCCGCCAGGCGTTTGGGAGACACTGGGTCCCACGGGGACCCTGATTTAACAGAGCGACACACCACTACTAAATCCTCAGATGGAGGGGTGTGGAAGATAGTAAGGTGCCCTGCCGACTCCGTGTCCACAAATGCTGCTTCGAAGTCAATCCCTGTTGTCGGATTGGGGAAAGTCGAGTAGATCTTCTCGACTTTAGTTGAAAAATATTCGGCAATACGGTTGCATGACTCCGTAGAGGAACTCTCCGGCTCAGTAGGTGAATTTACCGTGGTCAAGGACTTGTAAATACCGAAGAGTTCTTTAGCCGAATTCTTCGACCCCAGGATTTGTCCAGCATAGTAGGCTGCCTTAGACTTTTTGATCAGCCTATGGTGCAGGCGCCTTTTTTCCAAGAACAGTTCTCTGGCCTGATTGTCATACGACACCCTCCAGGCTCTTTCAGCTCGCCTGCAATCTGCCTTTGTTAACCTCAGCTCACCACTATACCATGGGGCAGAGCGTTCTTTCCGAGCACCTGTGGAAGTGCGGCAGAGAGGGGCTGTCTGGTCAAGCGCTTCAGTAATGCGCTGATTCAGGTTTAAGACCGCTGTTTCTATGTCTTCGCCACCAGGCTGGCCACCCTTACTTAAAGCTTGGTTGAAATCCTTCAACGAGAATTTGGCCCACTTCCTCCTGAAATAGTTAGGGGGTGCCTGACTGACTTTGTTGGATTTTAAGCTCTGTATGGAAAATGCCACCAGAAAGTGGTCTGTCCAAGGGATAGGCTCTATACGGGACACCTCCACACCTCCCCAGTTAGCATAAACCGGGTCCAGAAGGTGTCCCTGGCGGTGCGTGGGGTCCGATAGCTTCAATTCGAGTTGAAGAGCTAGCATGTCCCGGCAGAAGTCCTTAGCCCCTGTATCCTCAGGGCAGTTTAAATGAATGTTCAGGTCTCCTAAAAGGAGAAATTTATCCCTACGTAGGGTAGCCTCCATAAGGCTTTCTAGCAGGCTCTCTCTGAACTTAGTGCAGGCCCCTGGCGGCCGATATATCAGACAGCCTTTGATCGTCGTGCCCCCGTTGATTTGGATCGTGAAGACTCCCGCCTCACTCTCCACAATAATCGTGCGCTCTAGACAACAGCCCAAAGTTTTCCTAAAAATAATAGCAATCCCCCCTCCCATCCCCTCAGGCCTATCCTGCCTAACCCAAGAATAGTTCTCCGGCGTGGCCTCGATAATATCCGAGTCGGAAAACTGGTCTAACCAAGTTTCCGTAAGAAACATTAGGTCAAACTTTTTATCTAGGATCATCTCATAGACGTCGAGTCTATGTTTACGTAGTGATCTTACATTAAGGAGGCCACAAGAAAGTACTTGCTCCGTAGTGTCCCGCAGCAGAGTAGTAAAACAGTAGCCGCAGTGAGGACATTCCCTATCGTCACTCGTCATGCCATGCATACATATGGATGTAGTGCGAGGACGGAAGCCAAGGAGTTGCTCCTTAGACCAGCGGATCTTACGACCAGGGGTTGTCGCCCTAGCCCGCTGTCGGCCGCGGACGGGCGCAGACGGGCTCGACTTTGGCGACACTTCGGCGCGCCTTCGTCGCGCCCGCTGCGCTCGTCCGCTGTGCTCCCGGTATGACATCCTCCTTTTAAAGCCCTCAGCCCGTCTGTCTCACCGCGACTAGACCGCTAACCGGTCACTCGCAGGCGGAAACGGAAGTGACTGTCTCTCACCTCCACGCCCTCCGCTCAACGGTGCTAGCCACCCTGTCGGACCGAGGCGTGGAGGAGGGAAGACAAGACAGGCACCCCAATGCGTCTGGTGAGTCAGGGAGTCCGGGGGGGATTCTAGAAGCCTAAGCCCGCTAAGGGTTTGGCTTTAGCGGAAACACCGCTAAAAGTGCTTCCGTTTTCCGAGCAGAAATAAAGTTTTAAAAATGAGGTATGCTGTGCAGCACAGTCTGTAAAAACACTACGTGAGCACAATTAAAAACACATTACACATTAACAGCGCGCAAAGCAGCTGTGAGCCCTGCCACTGCTCACTCACGGCATGTGACGTGTTAATTACATCCATTTGTTCCCAGGCAACACAAAGAGCAGTGGGGTTATAGGTTTACAGGCAAAGAAGCATGCTTCTTGTGTGCACTGCAACCCCAAGACCTTTTTGCTTTTCCATTCCTTGTTATTCTGTATTTAGTAACATCTGTTAAAAGGAAGTGTGACAACCATGTAATGACGGCTGAAATCAGGAAGCTTATGCCTATTCACACCAATCCAACCTGGAGCCATGGCCACTGGAATTATGTGGCATTGGAGGACCAATGTAAGCCACATATGTGACTAAATTATGTGGCAAGGAAAACCACATTTCTGTGGCAGTTACACAGCACCTCTTTCCATTAAAAACCACTCTGTAGAATGGTGTAGTATATTTTGTATTTTGTTATGTAGCTGTTTAGCTCAGACCGGGGAATCCCAATCCAGTACAGATTTTTAACAAAGCCTCATACATGTTTTTACCATCAATTTAAAGGGAACATAACTTTTATTATCAATGACTGTATGGAAACTCAAGGCACAGTTCTGATGCTAGTGGAACTACGTTGTACACCCCTAAATTAAGTGTTTGAGGTTTCCAGATACAATATCTTAGAAATTGATGCACCATGTTTGTGATTTTCTGAACGTCATGTTTAGATTACTGCAGTTCCAGAACAATGCCTGTGGGGTGAACATACATTCAATTATTTACGTTTTTTCCTGTGTTGCAGACAGAGGCCCTTCCCCTGGGCCATCTAAGATTAAAGTTTGCACTCTAGGCATTGTTGTTACCGCTTCAAAGGTTAATTAATGCAGTCAGTATCCAAAGGTGACCAGTTAACTGTGATGAAATGTGTGGCATTGATTTGAGCCCCATGCGCTGCAATGCGTGGCTGTCAATAGTGCAGCAGGTGCAGTACCAGGCCCGAAGGTCTGACCGGCCTTCTTCATTCCAGGTACGTCTTTTTTCAATACAGAGCCAGAGGATATGGGTCCCATTTTACATGCTCTCATTCGGGCCTATGCGGTCTTGCTACACCACCGACTATGCAGAAAAGGCATCCTGAATGCAACTTTCAAGTGTGCATCTTTGTGATTCATGTAGTGTAACAGTAACCCTGATTCCCTCCTCTGTGACTCTGGGTAACGTGATTGTGCTTTTGCACTGCAAGTCGCTGAAGTAGTGGCATAAGGTTTCTCCTTTGTTGAAGCTGTGCTTTGTTTCATACTGACGCACTTTCCCCAGTGCCAGGAAGTCTCAGTGGGTTGGAGTGCAGGTTGAAACAGCAAGAACACACCGGGAACCCGTTATTAGCGTACCCACACTCTTCGCGTTAGTATACGGAAGTGTCTGAAATTATGCGCGCCAGGACCCTCGCGGTTGGGCAGACTCTAAACAGGAATTACGTTGTCAGCTTGGTGGTGCTAATGTGTGGTTATGAAAGTTATGACATAATGCATGCGGTGTGTGATTGTATGCTGAGGAAAAGACGTCTGTTACAGAGCTCCATGTGTGGCGTGTTCATTTGCATGCTCCTGGGGTGGATGAAGACACTATAACTGGCAACAAGTAAGGGGATACATGCCCCGAAGAAACAAGGTTGCTCTCCCTGAGAGTTTGCAAAGGTACAGCACACTGTTTATGCGTGCCTCGCGCACCCCAAATCGATCCAAAGCAGCCGGCAATTGGCATGTGTGGAGTCAAACCCCCTCCGGCCCATACACAGCCATCGAAGAAGTTGAAGGCCTGCAAAGGAGCACATTCCAAAAACCCGCTGGTAAGGCTGAAGGAAGAGACTGCGCTGCATCGTAACACAAAGCCATCATCTACGCAAAGCAAAAATCGAAGGCTTTGACGGCCAGCAACGGGAACTTACTTACCGGCACAAGCAAGTGAAGTGCTATAGAACCTCAAAATCTGAAGAGACTACCAGATCCAAACCACTGGGGTGTTATGTGGAGAGGTTGCTGGTCATATTTTGGCAAAGAACTCTGCATGAACAGCTCATCCTGTCAATGGTGGTGGAAGAAGGCTCAAAGTATGATGTGGCTGCATTCCTGAAGCCACCACTAATGTTTGACACAGCGAAAAAATAGAACATCTGTGCCAAGTGGAATGCATGGATCAAAACATTTGATGAATTCATAGATGCGCTAGAAGAAGAACACAAGAAGAAAATCATTAAATATTTGAAAAACATTGCCGGTGATGGAGTACAATAAATGCTAAAGAAAATCTCTTAAATTGATGCATCATCATTGTTAGAACTGGGATTTCTGGTTGGCTGTCCAAGCCGGGACCACCCATCTATTCAGGGTAATCTAGATACACACTAAGAGATTCCCTGTGCTCATCCTCTGGTAGCTTGGCATAGAGCAGTCAGGCCTATGTAAGGAGGCAATGTGTAAAGTGTTGGTGCAAAAGACACATAAATGATGATCTTTGTGCAACAAGTATTTGTGCTACACACACAGTAACACAATAAAAACACCACAAAACTACTCCACACGGGTAGAATATAGATTATTAATTTTCAAAATGAAATCAAAATCTAGTGCATAGAAGCAAATAGCTCTAAGGTGTTACTTGAGGTCGTGCAGACCCGGGGCAAATCCAAAGTTCAGGCTGACCGCAATGGCGGGCAGGCTGACTACAGGACTAACACCGGGCCCGCTGAAAAAGTATGTTGATTGGAGCATTGTCCATGTCGAAGATTCAATGCGTCGGTTCCACGCATGCGATGAAGGCTTCATCGACAAAGGCCTTAACGAAGCAGGCACTGCGTCATCGTAGAGCCGTGCTGTCCATCATTGTGCCATGCAGTCTGTCGAAGCGATGTTGTCGATCAGCATCGAAGGCAATGCGGAGGTTCCATTCAACACAAACTCGTCACTGCATCAATTTCGAAGGTTCCGAACAGCAGAAATCACCTTTCAAGGGCCCAGAACTGGATTGGCACCACTTGGTAGGACAGGACTCACAGATGGCAGAGTCTAGGTGCTTTTGCGGGGGGAAGGAAATCTTGTTGGCTCTGAGAATTCAGAACAGGTAGTAAGTCAGCAAGCCCTTGGAGTTCCTCTGGGTTCAAGTGAGATGGGTGCAGTCCTTGTCCACAGCAGGACAGAGATCAGCAGGCAGCAGGGTAGCATGGCAAAGCAGAAATACAATTCTTCCAGAGCAGCAGTCAAACAGAGTTGCAATCCTCATAGCACAGCAGTCTTTACTCCTGGCAGAGTTCTTAACGGGTCCAGTGGCGTACTGTCTTGATAGGGTCAGAGGCCCAGTACTTATACCCAGTTGTGCCTTTGAAGTGGCGGTGACTTCAAAGTAAGCATTTGAAGTGCACAGGTCCCCCCCTCCATCCCATGCCTGGCTCCAGACCATCAGTAGGGGTTATTCAGTCCTTTGTGTGGGAAACAGGACACTGCCTGTTCAGGTGTAAGTGTCAGTGCACCCTCTATCTTCCTGCCCAGGAAGAGCTATCAGAATGCAGATGATTACAGATGAGTTCTCTGTCCTACCCACCCTTCCTGTGTTTGTGGCTGTCTAGAGAGAATGCACAAAGTGCAGCTGTCACCTACCTCAGACATTATTGAAGACAGGCTTCAAGGCACACAGAGCAGTAAGACCAGCAAAATGCCCACTTTCTAAAAGTGGCATTTTTAAAATATTAGTTTTAAATCCAACTTTCCCATTAAAGAGGATTTATTATTGCCATTCCAAAGACATAAAACATGATGCACCTACTTCTTTCTGGACAGGAAGTATAGCTTTAAAGTGTTTAAGGGAATTCCCAATGCTAGTCTAAGAGGAGTAGGCCTCACAGTAGTGACAAACTAATGTAGCTGTTTGTCACTACCAGGACATGTAAAACTTATAAGTGCATGTCCTACCTTTATAGTTACATAGCACCCTGCCTATGGGCTATCTAGGGACTACCCTAGGGGTGACTTATGTGTAATAAAAGGGGAGTTTAAGGCTTGGCAAGTGGTTTTAAATGCTAAGTTGAAGTGGCAGTAAACTGCAAACAAAGGCTTTGCAATGGCAGACCTGAGACATCTTTGAAAGGCCACATCTGTGGGTGGCACACCCAGTGCTTCAGGCCTACTAGAAGATTACAGGCCTTGGGTATATGGTATACCACTTTACAAGGGACTTACAAGTGAACTAAATATGTCAATTTTGTATGCACCAATGTTACCATGTTTAGGGGAAAAGCACATGCACTTTAGCACTGAACCTGGACACATGGATTGGTTTAGAGTGATTCTCTCCATTGATGCTCGCTGAATTGCCCTCGTGAGGGTGCCCATAAATCCTTCAACACCACCATTGGCCTGGGGCCAGAGAGGTGTACTCTTTTGATGCTTGACATTGAGTTGAACAAGAAACTCCTTTGCTACTTATTAGATTTGAGAATAGTGAGGATGCCCCACGCTGCAAAGATGTCATCAAGCTGCTCAAATACTTTGTCATGGGTTGTCGATGACAAGTCTTCCACCAAAGGAAAATGTGAATATTTATCAATGTTACCATGATATGCTGTCTAGTTCCTAGAGGCCCCAGGAAATCCCCTGCAACTCTCTCCCAGGCATGCACATGAAAGTGGGACATTGTCAGTGTCTGCTGTGTCAACTTGGGGTATAAGCAGTTATAAAGGTGGCTCACTTTCAGCTTTTTCTCAACTCGTTCATCTAGGCAAGGGAACCACACTATCTCTCAGGGCTCTTTTGGTGGCTTCAATAGGCTAGCGCAATCACTTGCTGTCTCTGGCTCTCGGCTATTCAGATTCGCAAGCCTCTCAAGAGGATACCCTCACAAGTAGACCGATAGCCCATTCTGTACATATTTTAATTTTTTCAATTCAACATCCGCAGCAAAGGGTCGAATACTTTTTTCTAAGACTGCGTTGTAATGAGGTCTTTGAGGATGTGCATGTCTTTATTTGCGTTGGTAGCAGCAATAATCTGCTTAAGGGATAAAGGGATAGAGCTGCTGGCATGCTGGACCTCGCAATGAAGTTGAGACATTCTTCAGCCGCTTTGGATGTCCAACTGTGGAGAGGTAGTGGCACTTGTGAAAAGTAATCTGCTTTGTTTTGGTCTGTACCCAGCTTGTGTACAATCGCATAGTCATACTCTTGCAGTGGAACCTACTGCTAAAAACCCACCTGATAGGTGATAACTGTGGATTCCTGGGTAGGGGCAAATACAAAACGATTGATCACGCTGTCTTTTCAGTGGGCTCTCGAGGGACAAGTATAATGCTAACTCCTAAACCCTTGCTGTTGTAGGTATCCAGGACGAGGTTGAACCCCCAGGGTTGCTGGGCGTGGTGGGAGGCACAAGGCAGGGGAATTCTTGATGGTTTGCCTCCTGATACGTCATACCAAGGTTGCAAACTGCTGGACTGGTGTCAGTGGGAGACTGATTTTGGAAAGCACTGGAGCCCCTCCTGATAGTAGGAGGGGCTCTCAATCTGCCCCGGCATGAAGATATTGATAGAGTGTTCAGGATAGGAAGTAGTCCCAGAGAGGAGGCACAGTAGCAAAAATTCCTAGACGCTTTAGGGCTTTATGCACTATAGCTCAATCAGCCAAAATCACAGGAAGATTTTTGGATGCATGGCACATGCGAGACGCGTGACTGAACTAGTGGTACTACTAGCTTTAGACACAGAGAATGTATTTGACTTGGTGAAATGGCCCCCATATGATGGCACTTCTAAGAAAGGATGAGCTTCGGTCCCTCCTTTCAGGGTGCGGCTCTTTTGCAACCACCCAATGGCTCTGTCCAGGTGAATGGTGCAATATCAGGGGGGTTTGAATTGGCGAGAGGGTCTAAACAGGGATGCCCCTTGTCTCCACTCCTGTTTGCAGTCACTATGGTACTGGTGGCCAACTGGATTCGCCAAGGTGCTATGATCTGGGTGCTCCCATGGGATTGCAAATGGGAGGATGATGTCTCTCTGTATGCTGACGTCATCCGGCTACATCTGGCGGATCTGTAGAGCTCTGTCCATATGATATTGGAGATCCTTTGGGTCTTTGTAAACTATTCAGTTATACATGTTAATTGCAGTAAAGCTTGTTTACTTATTATCGAGATAGCAGCCCAGTGAGGGATGGAACTGTCCAATATCCTGGAAGGAAAGGGGCTTCCCCTACGTAGGAGTATATGTAACCATATATCAGAAATTATTCTATGAACGGAACCTAGGCAGACAACTGGAGGAATGTAGATGAGATGTGGGTCATTAGCGCTGGCTGCCACTCTCATTGTTGGGCACATTGACTCTTTACAAATTGGTTTATTTGCCCAAGTTCCTCTACACCCTGCAAAATTCCCCTTTTGAGGTCCCAAGCTCTTTTTTGGAATTTTGGAGACCGAAACCGGGCAGCTGCTATTGGATGGCGGGGCGCCACGAACAGCGCTGTCAGCATTAACTAGGAAGCCCGTCGATGGGGGCAGTGCTCTCCTGGACTTACACATATACTATTGGGCAACCCAATTGATAGTGGGCACCGATTGGTCATTCGCAGTACAGCGAGAGCCTTTGTTAATGGCAGATAAGAGGACTATGGACTCGAGGACTATTCTAGGCTCACAAGCTTCCAACGGCAATGGTAGTCCATGCATTGAGAAGGGCAGTAAAGAAGCTGTGCTGGCAGGGTAAACTGACACTGCTGCCGCTCAGGTGGGGGAAAGAGGAAATAGGGCATGTCGGGCATCTCCAAGCTTGGGGATATTTGATGTGACCGCGGGATAATGGCCTTTGCGGACCTACAGGCACGATACGAGCTGACAGGACTTATTGACTGTGGTACCTACAAATCAGGCACATCCCAAGGGGCGGTGTTGGCTCAACCCGTGATATACTAGATGTAACCCGTTGGGATACAGTGTCCTAGGAGCCCCTCTACACTGCCATACAATATCCGTAATGTATACTACACTCCTTGCTAACAGCCTGCCACACTGATGGCACTGAGGGAGAAATGGAAGGTGGACCTTGGTACACTGGAAGATGATCCCTGGGAAGCGGCATGCTGGTACCCAAGGGAGGTGGCTGTCTATGCTGGATTCTGGTTGGTAAGACTGAAACTTTCACAGAGCTTATCATACCATGACTATAAGATACGCAATGGGTATAACCATTGATTAATCCCTGCGAGGCGGTAATAAGAAGAGCACGCTCCTGCACACAGTATGGGTGTGTCCTACGGTTCGTGGGTTCTGGACAAGGATGCAAAGCAGAATGTCTCAGACCGTTGAAGGGCTGCTGGAGCTCACCCCAGTAAGGTTACGTTAGTAATTCGGTGAGAACAAACTCTGGACCGATGCGCACTCCTCTTTTGTAATGGGGCACCAATGGTGTCTAGACGTGATACTATACAGTTAAGGAAGCAGAGAAAGTGCTTAGACGGTGGAACTCTGTGACGTCAGTATGGCCTGGTGTATGCAGACAGAAGAACAGATAAATAAAGCAAGGGGTTGCAAAATATTGGGCTCGAGGAAGAGCTGGGAGGGTGATGTGTTATAGCGGGTTGGTTCTGAGGATACGCACTGCCGCATTATGCCGGTGGGAGAGGGCTATGTCGGAGTCCCTATTAACAGTTGTGTGGAGACAGTACTCTGGATTGTGAAGAGGGGCCAGAATCCTGGAGGATATGAACCACTATGTAGATGCATTTCAACATACTTATGATTACAGAATATGTGAGACGTCTGGTGGGGAGCTGTATTTGCTTCCATTTGTGATCTTTAAAAAACGATTCCTCTGACAGACACAGCGGTAAGACAGTGGCCTTTCCTTCTGCGTCCTGGTACCAGCCAATCACTCATGGTCATTTAAGAAACATCAGAATGAAAAATATGACAAAGGCGGGACACATTCATTGAGCAAGTTCTGTAAAAAGGACTGCCCCCACACCCTCTTGGGTGTCTCACTTGAGTCTGAATCAAGAAAATAATGCCTAGCAAATATACAGCATTGGATCAACCAAGCCAATATCTACAACTGGATTGTTTAGGTGTGTTTAAACGAACACACTGGTCTGCCTAAGCCCTTGGTCCTGACTAGGCAGAAATGTAAGAATCTCCTAATTAGAGCAGGGTATTTTCTTTTCCTTTCATAGTATGTGGATAGCAGTGCAAAACATTTTTGACTGATCTGCTGTCTCCAGCCACGGGCTAAAGGCACAAGATGCAAGTCTGAAATCCCAGGACAAACTGGTTCCTGGACATTTTTCCCGGTTTTCTCCGTACCGCACTATGCTAGGGAGGTAAATGCTGCATGAAATGCCCAAGCTATCCCCATTTCTCTAGACTGACTGCGAAGTGGATTTGGGTGTTTTTTTGCCCATCAGTTTCATTCCACAAGCAAATTTGAATAATGGGCGGATTTCACACGTTTCACAGATCAGCAATTTCTTTCGTCCATCCCTACTCCAAATATATAGAAATCTCTCCCCTGCAGAAATAGGGTTATTGAAAAAGTTAGCAAGTGTATAAATTGATTAATATTGGTATCTATGATCACCTTGGATATGTAGGACAGGAGGATACTCATTACTAATCTTCTCTTCTGACCAACCAAATCTGGTTCCTGGCAGCATTGTGGCAGAATTTCTCCTAGGAGTAAATTGATTTCTCTAGACACTGAAAGAAAAACTTAATCAAAACTGCCCAAAACCACTTTAATCACTGAGTCAGTGAAAAAGATACAATGAAAGGACTTCTCCCGTAAGCTGCCATTCCCTCATAGTTTATGACTTAAACGAAAACTCCCATGAAGGAGAACTACTATTAGAAGTAAGTAACTTTTCCTTCTTTTCCCCTAGGGATGAATATTACTATCATGAATTCGAACTGTATGTTACTGCTCATTGTGAACCACAGGGTTCCATTGCCATGAGGATCCTAAGTGCTATTCTTTTTTCCCCACCCCATTTTTTTGTGTTTTCTGTCTGTCTGTGGTTTGCCCAGGGCATGGGAAGAATTTCACGGCCTGGTGAACAGTGGTCGCTGAGGGATTTGTTCCCCTGTGTCACGCCTAGCGGTAGGGCCTTGTCTTTTTTGTTAACTTAATAAGAGTTTGATTCTCAGTGAGCCACTTTTTCTGTCCTGTATTTTTCCACCAGATCATTGATACCTAGAAGCCTCATGCCACAGGGTTTGAAAGAGCAGCTGGAAAATATTGACATTACTGTGGTTTGTGTCTAGGAGGTCGAGTGGACATGCCTTTTAGAAAAGCTTTCTTCTGCAGGCAGCCCAACTCCTACTAAGGACTACATGGTGAAAACCAACAAATGCGTGAAATTGAGTTCAGGGATAAGGGTTTGCAGAGAGAGAACCTGCCGCACTCATGCATGGTCTCCCTGAAGGGCCTGTGTTTGTCTCGCTCTTGTTAGGTTATGTTATGCAGACTGTAGAGCACACTGTTACCTGGGAGGGTATCCTGGTGCGGAGCAGGTTTGAGGCTAGCTAAAGCTAGGGCCAAGTAGAACTACTCAAAAAGCCATGTCTTTCACTTCTTGCAGAATTCAAGAAGGGATTTGTGTAGCGACAGGCCTATCCATACGTTAGGTGCGAAGTAGAAGCTTCTCCGTTAGATTCTGGCTTTTTATATCGAGTACAGAAATCCATCAGAATACATATTGCTAAAAGCAAGCTAAACAAATTCTCCTCATTCACAACGTGTATTTGAAAGAATACCCATCTGGGGAACAGCTTTCCCAGACTGTGGTGCAGAGATTGCAATGTGGTCAACCTGTACACATCCTCGTCATAGAAAATGCACCTCCACTGCACTCACTTCTGGCAACTTCCAGAAGAGTTGATCTAAGTTTCTATTTCTCAATTCTGAGATGCGAAAAGATCTCTGTGATTGCTGGTTTACAATGCTCATGTTTTTTCGCCTGCTTTGACCGACTATAACACACACAGGCCTAATTTTGCAGATGGGAGTTACAGTGTATTTAACATTTTAAGATTTGGCCTGAAGCTGTTGGGAATTCAAGGACTGGAGATCAATTGTTTAAATGCAGGAATTACTCTTCTTGTAGAGTCCTGGGTGGTGGTTCAGTAGTCTGCTTCTACGCCGGCCCCTGTCCCACTCCTAGTGCTTGCACCATTTTGGCTTTAAATGAACATTCTGGTTTTCTCCTTTCCGACAAGGGTGCTTTGGAGGAGTGCCTGGCGCAGTGTACTATCTACAAGCCTGTCTCGACATACCTGGACAGAATTTAACCTGAACGTTCACCATATGCGTAGTCCCTCAGATTCATGCTGAAATGACCTCACGCATAAGGATGACATCACCAAGAAAATCAAGACAAACCTGGTCATTCTACTAAACCAATTTAAATTGTTCCTCCCAGTAAATGACGTCTGCTATTCAAGCTAATAGTCTATTGCATCTGGATGGTGGAAACAGCTTGCTCTATGTCCTTCCATTCTCCACTCTAGCTTCTCTTAAGGTCAGCCTACAAACTGCTTCACACCTGATCATAGGCCTAAAGAAATAGGACTAACCTACGCCACCCTGATAGAAATGCACTGTCTTGTCCGGTCGCACATCATCTTGAAAAGCAGCTGCATCATCTACAAAGGCTCCATGACTACCACTACTTCCTAGTTGGCTGACCAGTTTACCACCCCCCAGTGCTCAACACACTCACCGCTAGGACTCCATCAGACTGGATGCGAACGGCAAAAGAAAGACACAGGCCTTCTTCATTTATGCTTTACTGAGATGGAACAATAACCCAGTAGCCATAAGGCAACCCTAACCTGCTTTTAAATAAGAGCTGTAGACACTCCTGTTTAATGAACATAACATCACCTCAAAAAAAGTCTACCGCTGTAGAACCCAGCTACCCCTTCAACTACTCTGTAACTTTGTCTTTGGTCCTGTACAGTGCTCTGCTGCCTTTTATACACAAATATCTTTGTTTTGCCTCTCTTCTGTATCGGCCTCTCTACTCTTAACACCTCATATAACATGGATCAGAAACAATCCACCTTCTTTGCCCATTCATATCATCTTTTTTTATTGGTAAAATTGAAAAGTAAAATTTTAAGGTGTGTGTGTATATATATATATATATATATATATATATATATATATATATATATATATATATATATAGCATTGTTCATTATATACTCATAAAATATAAATATATATGTGGGATTAATCAATAAGCAAAATGAAGGCAAAAATAAAGTGACTGAGGGGAGGCGGGTTATGCTAGGATTTCAACGTATTAATTTATTATTAACAGAAATATTTCCACAGAAATGTTTCAGGCAGCATGCACAAAACAGAATTAAAGCAAATCACATATTAAAATTCCCCAAAAGGTTTTGTTTGAAAAATGCACACCATCAGTAACATAGGTTGACAGTCTTAGACTGATGGGAAAGGTTCAGTGTTTCAGAGCATGCATAAACATTACGCTTTGTACAAATTGCTTTTTAATAAAAAAAAATCAAAACAAAATAAAACTACTTGATTTGGGGCTTGAGTTTTGCAGTTTGACTAAGAATATCCTGAATCCTCAAGCCGTTGGTGCTAGACTGCCACGTGTTTCCGCCCACTGGTATGTTACCTGGCTCAAAGTTCACAAATAGATTTCTTCTTTCAGGATCTAGGTTCACTCTTACGAAAACTGCTGTTCACTTAATTGTACAAAAGAGCAATAAAAGTGCAGTGGATTAATATTTAGGCAATGACCAAGGTCTTTATCAAGGCTTGTGCTAGATATGTTTTCAACCAGAGATTTTTCTTGGCTTCACAGGGCTGGCTAAAAACCTCTTTGCTGGTTAGTCCTAATTCCTCCATATAGCTAGAGAATAATTTCGAAAACACATATTTCAAATCGGCATCACTTAAAAACTCATGCCCAGTGATTCAAAAGTGGACGGAGACAAGTGAAAAAAGACCACATACCACCTGACAATGCTCTTAATTATTTATTTAGAATAAGCTGAATTCCATTCTGCACTCCAGTGGGGTGGCAGTCTTATTCTACAACGAGCCCTTCAGAGTCGAGATGCAACCATATCCATTTTAGCTATAGAAGGAAGTGGCTGTGCCCCTATGGAATTTAGAGCATTGGCTAGATTTTAGAAATATACATTTGTAACAATAAAAATAGCATCTGCCATGCATAAAGTTAAAAAGAAATGTGATAAAGTCTATCCAACAGAGCTAGATTTAGCGGGCTCTGTTTTTATATGGGTTGAACATGATTAAGTATTAGAAACTATTATTCCCAAATAGGAATAATGATTATCGATTTCTTGGCGACTGGTATTGATCAACCACTACTTTAGAATGAATAACATACACTAGAATAGACAACTTTAATAACCCTCAGGCTAAGCATAACATCCGAGATCAACTCTGTCTCCTCCTGCTTCTTCATTCTCTGCATACTTTATAAGATATGCACATGGCTACCCCAAAGTTCAAGAGGCACCATCACCCATGCTCCCATGTCCAGCCGACTGGACTGCGTCAATGTTCTCTAAACCGGGATCGCAGTCCACCTTCTACGACGACTACAGACCATGCAGAATGCAGCAGCCAGACTTGTCCTGGATCTCCGTAGACAAACCCATATCACCACTTACCTTGGAACTCGACTGGGTTTCTATAGAGAAAAGATGCCCGTTCAAGTGCTTGACCCGCATGTTCAAGGCCCTATACAACTGCGGACTAGCATACTTAATTTGCCGCCTGAACTTCCATCAGCCCACCAGACACCTCTGCACCGCTCCACTTCCATTTCCCTAACCTTCACACCCACATCCGACGTAGCAGATGCGAAGGACGCTCCTTTTTCTACATAGCAGCGAACACATGAAACAAACTACCCTTTCATCTCGAGACCTCCCCATCTCTTCCAGAGTTCCTAAAGACCCTGAAAACCTGGCTATTCGGCTGATCACCTGAACCCTGCCAGAGGCTGGATACCCTCACAGGTGACAAGCTGTGCTTTACAAATCTTCTTGATTGAAACCAGTTAAATGCTTTTGGAAATGTAGGAATTCCAGTTACATAAAGTGAAAATAATAATGAGGCAAGAACACAGCCCAGTTTTAAGCCACGACCCAGGGATTTTAGCAGTTAGTTCAAAGCTAGTCCCAATCATAATTTATTAGCATTTTTTCGGAATGCAGATTTACAATGGCTTGTAACAGAATTACAGGAATATACAAGTCTTTTATTTTTTGCTATAATGTTTAGTGGTCAACGTGCTGGAATGCACAAGTAAAATCGACGTATAAAAGATATTGTTTCATATGCCAATTTCACGCATACATTTTGTGCAAGATATAAACATTAGATATTATCGAATGTAGAATAGGAAGCACAAAATATACTTGTTCAATAGACAACAAATGGTTCTCATATACTCCAGACTCTAAATGATATAAGATGACCCAGACAACTGCATAAACATGACAACTTTGTTTCCCCAAGAATAAACGTATCTTCAGAGTCGTGGAAACAATAGATAGATATTTTACTCAGTCAATCGTGCATGCTTCGTTTCACCAGAGGTGCAGAGAAATAGAGAGACAGGCGTTTTCAATAAAAGGTTTATTGAACAGTCTTCTTTCTCATGCAGAGGAAATGAACTGCTACAATCTTAATACAGGCTATAAAGTATATTGCGTACAGCATAAATAGCATTCTAAAATAATACTGTAAAAGCATTGTATGGTTTCTAAGCCATAAGAATACATACATAAATACCAATGGCTAAAAGTACTCAACTGGTGCTTCTAAAATAAGCCTACCCCAATGTACCTAACATAAGTCTAGTACGAGGGAAGAATTAAGTGTGGTATAGGTTTAGTTTATTTGCCAAGAATCAATCCAAGATTTTTCTTATGGTCTAATCAGCTCCATACCTTAGTTTAGAATGAAGGAGGTCTGGTATCTCTCTGTCTCTGATTGATTTCCCAACACCCCGCTAGGGGAGCTTGGAAACACTGGAGCTGGATTCTCGGCAGGAGAAGAGACCGCTTCCTGATCAGTACGTCAGCTGGAGGGTCGGCTTCCTTCGGCACTTCCTGTAGCGAGCTGCGTCGGGCAAGTATATAGTCGAACTGCTCCAAACCACTGTGTGTTTGCTAGGGCAAGTGAAGGCATATTTATACCTTGAAGGTGCCTGGTTTTACGTAAAGTCGGGCATAATAACGTCGGGAAAGAACCCCAAGGGAAGGGTAGTTCTTTGAAAACTCCATGAGTTCTTGGACAAATCAATATTCAAGCAAGGGGATGTCCCTGACTGCTTAAGCCGATTTTCCAAGAAATCGTTGTGACCTTTTAGTACGGGTGGAAGTAGCCATGCCTGTATTTGGACTGCATGGGCTATGTCTAAATATGGGTATGACTTCTATGCCTATATTAGGGCAATGCAAATTGTACCTATATAAGGACATGAATCGGGAAAATTACACTCTGGTCCTAAAACGCCATCCAACAGTGCAGGTCAGCCCTCATGGCCTCTACAGGCTCCTGATGACAGAAGGAGGTACTGAGGCAATATCCATCTACAGAATGTTCTGTAAAAACATCACATTCTATATGTGGATGTCTGGAATGCTCATGTAAGGGGCTGTTCAACTACGGTCCACTCACACAGGCACAAGCTATTTTATTTAGCAGAGATTGTGCACAGGCCTCAGATGGCATAGTATCTCTGCTAAAATGTGACTGACAGGGTGCACATCAGGCGAACGAGGAGCTTCATACAGCAAAAAGGGCAAGATCCCAAGCCCTGTACCAGCTTCTGATAAGGCTGATGGTCCTGTCAAGAAGCTGGGCTAGGGATTGAAGCGGGTCTTCCCCTTTATAATCCTGGCTTTGTTGCTCTGTCTGGTTCCTCGCGGGGAATCGTGCCTTGCTGGTTCCGATGTCCAGGCCTGGGGTTTTGCCCTGCTGCTGCCACTGAACCTCAACAAATGAAGAAAGGTTAGTAAAATAAAATAATCCCTGTGAGAGTGAATGTGATTGAGAGGGAATGAGATTGACTGAAAGTGTGTGTTAGTTAAGTTTGTATGAGGGTGGAAGTGAGGCCAAAAGAGTGAGTAAAGGATTGTGGATGAGTTGGAATAGTTGAGTGAGGAGGAGCTTGGGCGTGGGTGTGAGTCAGGGGCTAGTGGTGCAGCAGGTGCAGTTGCATCTGGGCTCAGTGGCCTGAGGAGCCTACTGACACCTATTCATTCCAGCAGAGTGCCCGCATACTAGGATTAAAATCGGAGCCCCGTGCATGCCAGCAGTTGTAATTGAGGGTTGGTAATAGTGAAAGAGCAAGTGTCTGTATGTGCCTTTGTGAGAGTGTGAATCAGTGAGTGTGGGTACATTTCTGTGTGAGAGACAGTGAGACAGAGTGAGTATGAGTCAGAAGAAGTGAGAAAGAGGGAGGTACATAGGGTGAGAGAGTGAATGAGGCAGAGACAGATTGAGTGAGTGTGAATAAATGTGTTTGTTAGCATGTTTTATGCTTGTGACTCTGCTGATGGATATTGCCTACTGAACAAAATTATATGTTTATGGGGCAACTAAAGTAACTTGCTCTCACTGACATGTATTAAAGGCACTTCTTGGCATATGGGAGGGCAAACTTTTTAAAATGTAGGCTCTGACATACTGGTTGTAATTCTTGGCATACTTGGGACACCTAAGGCACAATGTGTGTGCTAGCATACCAGAGGTAATACTTGGCACCCATGACCTATTGGGGATGGGAGTCTGGTTGGGGGAAGCAAACCACAAGAAAATGCCAGATCTGACATGCTGAATGCAGTTTTTGACATATGGGTGGGATCAGTGACAACATTGTGACACTGGCCCACTGTAGATAATTCTTAACAAATAGCGGGTACTCAAGGCAGACTTTGAAAAAGATGAGGTCAACTCATTGAAAGTATTATGCCTCACCATTTTCAGAGGCCAGCAGCCGCCACTGCACTGTACCTTTTATATATTGTATAAATTAGGCCTTCGCGGAGCAAAAAACTCTGCTGCGCTACGCATAGTTCTGCAAGTGGGGGAGTGCGTTAGGTCACCTTTCTGCTCCTCGAGTAGATGTGCTACTCAAGCGGCAGCTTTCTCAACCCGAACAGAAGGTTTCTCAATGCGAGCGGTAGTGACCATCCGCAACAACCCGCGTTGAGAAATTTCGCTGGGAGGTGGTCTAGCATTGGATATTCCTCGCTCGCGATTGGCAACTTAATGTTGGCGAGCGAGAAAATAACTCCATTCCGTCGGAACTCCACGTCCTCCGAGTGTGAAAACCTCAGCGAACAGAGCGGAGTACACTTCCCAGCCTTAGTGTGAATTCATAAATAAATGCATACACACTCCCACAAAAGCATCTGAGGAGGCTGCAGGTTGCAAGTGTGCTGACGCCTATGCAGCTGAATGCACAACAGGGAAACCTTCTTATGTGTCAGGACAACTTGAGGAACTAAGTGCGTCATGCGTTTGTTGAGGCTAAATTGATAATATGCTACATGAAAAAGAGGCTGTGGCCCTTTGTATGTTGGGGCATTGAATAAAGTAGCAGAGAATTTCCGGTATTAGCACTGGTGCATGGGTTTGTGCTTTATATGTTCTGCATGTACAAGTTGACTTATGTTTTTCTCCCTTCTATTCCAGGGATAATTCAAGTTTTCGAAATACAAAACTGGCGTTGTGAAAACAAACAGCATGGACTCCACGTCTTCTCTCTCCATGATCTTTCCAGCTGTCGTTTCCCGTCTCAGTCTTCGCTTTGTTTCATTCCATCTTTCTACCCATTCTCTTGCACTAAACCATGACCCGGATTTTCTTTACTGCTTCCGCTATTCTCCAGCACTGAAAAAACCGGAAGAAGCTGCAGCTACACATAGCCATTTTGGTTTTTATTTTTTTAATAGGTTAGTTCTATTTTATTTAAGTCAGCCTAGCGACCCCTCAAAAGAAGCTGCCTTTTTTTGTCTCCAGCACTTTGTTACTTCTGTCCATTTGTTGCACAAAGAATATATTGTGAATGAATGTAAATTCAAGACCCTTTACTGTGGCACATCAATACGAAAAGGATCTTTGTACATAATTGCTTTCTGTTGTCCAAGAGCCACAGCACTCTTGTTTCAGCCCTGCCATTAAATTATTGGGTCTCTATTTCAGTGTGTTTTGTCTTTTCTTTCTTAACTTTCACATGAATGTGAAAATGTCCTTATTTCTATGATAAAATGGAAACAAGCGTCTGCAATGCAGTAGGTCTCGCATTTACTTGAGTTTGAGCTATTGGAATTGTAAATGATAATGCCTTTTTTATTTATGTTTTGGTTTTTAAAACATAAATAAAAGGCATTGTCATTTGTCATGTCATTAGTGAAGTAGTGTGGCTCACTGGTTAGAGGCGGCAGACCCGAGAGCAGAGGACGGCCCGGGACCAGGGTTCGATTCCCGGCGCGGCAGGTTTCTGGACCAGGGTCAGCGGACTCGATAATTCTCTCGCCTCGGTGCCCACTCTGATCAGCGATCACACTCGGCAACTCTGGGCATTAGCTTGCCTCATCTTCACTAACGGCCCCACCAGACCGCCGGGGATGCCTGGTCTCACCCTGGAGATACCCATTAAGGGACCATCTCTCAGGGAAGCCAGGAAGGGTTTCGCAGCGGTCGAAGCGCCTTGGGACCCTATGGGTAAGTAGTGCGCTATATAAATGCCTATACATTTACATTTACATTCATTTGCAATGCCAAAAGCTTAAACTCTCGCAAATGCGAGACCTATTGCATTCCAAATGCTTGAAGGGATCGCCGAGCTCCCATGGCTCCTGAAGAGCTCAGAGTTTGCTACGAGTTAAATAAACCAGCCGGTGGCCACAACTGTGCAGGAGAGACCCTCCTGCAGTAAGAGGAAAATCATTAAAGAAAATAGTGCGTACAGACAAAAGAAGATGTACCATGTAACAACCCAAGTCCTCATCGGGGGTTACAAATGACGACAAGGCAGTACTAAGGAGGGACTAACCAGCCTAATAGCAAGCATTTATGAAGGGCAATGGCACAAGCCAATGGCAAATATGGGTGGAAAGTGGGCGGGGCTTCAAGTACCTACTCCAATACAGCATGGCACTCAGAGCAGTGCAGGCGTTGTCCAGGCTCAACCTAAAAAGGTGTTTCAAAGTTTATTGACGGATCGAAATAATTGAATTAATCGTCAGACAACAGATAAGAACAATACCCCTTTGCTTCAAATTTTTAATACATTAATTAAAAACATTAAAAGATGGCACTTAAATAATAAAAAACTTTGTGTAGCTACATTCATAAAATGGATGCTTTAAAAGGCTAAGAAGAATAAACATTCTGGAATAGCGCTCAGGACCCTTTGGCCCAAAACCATTAAGAGTTTCAGGAATTCTTTTTGTCTGACCCAGGCTGCAAAAAGAAATTTTGAAACTGAAACCACTACCACTGGGGTGGATTCATCTTCCAGATCCTGAAAGCGATGATTCGATCTAAGATCGTCAAACTTCTGCGTAATGGGACGATTCACCTGCTTCTAGCCAAAAAGTATTTAGGGCACAAGAAGAGGAGATATTCATCTGTTTTGTCAATACTGGTACAACATTTGCAGCTCCTAGTGCCATCTATAAAGGAAGCCCAGCGTGCAGCGGAGGCTGCAATAGGGATGGTACCATACCAAAACTGTAGGAACAGGGTACGGACGCGTATTGGACTGATATAATCAAAGAACTCGTAATATCTCTGTTTAGCCATTGGAGCAGCATTTGTCGGGATAGACACTGGGTCATCTCAAAACCCTGGTAATCCTAGTTCAGTCCAAGAACTCCTCCGATTCTTTATCCGCTCAATTGTCGAACATTTACCATGTTCTTCACTTCTCAACATTAGTCTTGTTTCTTTAACCGTTTTACATTTCAATTCTAAACTGTTTCTTGGCTTCAAAAGTAGGGTCCTCACTGCTGGCCCACCAATGAGCCACCTCATGAACGTTCAGTTCTTCCCAAGGCTAAAGTGCGAAGAAAACTCGTACCTAAAACCTAAGCATTGTGATGAAAAAAAATCTGCATTTTTTTGAGTTTGCTAGATATAGGCGGATTAACTCTGGAGGGAGGGGGGGAATTTGGCATTAGTGGGTGTGTGAGGTTAAACTGATCTGAGATGTATAGACCACTCAGTCAGTCAGGAATACGTTTATTTAAACCACAGGTCTTTAAAAAAAATATTATAAATATTTTAAAATCATTGCAATACAAATCTTCAACACCATTGTAATACTTTAATTTCCACCTTCGTCCTTTCAACTTACACAATACATCATGTATATAAAATAAATACCCATAATATTCTAATATCGATAAAAAGCTATTCTCAATTATATTTCTTTAAAACTAATCTTTCATTAAAAATTATTTAAGAGCAATAACCATCCTAACTTCTGGCCTATCGTTTAACCATCCGTTTCTTTTCCCAAGAATGACCTTTTTACCGCTTTCATATACTTTGCAATGGCTATTGCTATATCAAGGTTTGGCATATCAGTAAGAAGTTCAATTGCTTGGGGACACGAAGCAACACCATATTTTAAAAAGATGGGGCGTAAAAACAATTTCCTGCAGTGGTACAATTGACAATCCATTATAATATGTAAATTATTACATTTTGTGCCCAACCTACAAGAGCATTTGCCATCTGGATGTCGCATTGCTAATTTTATACTCCTATTCAATACACTATATTTGATGCCTATTCTCCATCTTAGAACTTCAGCTCTAAGGCATTAGTTGGTTAGTGTATCCAGGTAGGGGTACCAGATTTCTTGCTCCCAACGGTTCATCATAACTTTCACAGATTCTTTCTTTCTTAGGTACCCTATATCTTCTAGCTTAGATGCTTCCTTCCCCAGTGTTCTAAGTTCACCTGTTGGTAGGAGATTAGGATAGTCTGGTGACTGATTCTCCCTTTTTAGATTTTCATAAACAGAGAGCAGTTTCTTTCTGACCTCTTTGGCCCCTGTTAGGTCACTATGCTTAGACTCGTTCTTAGCCATTGTGATAATTCCATGTCTTCTCCTGTACCCAATCTTTTCCAGAAGCTTAAGAGGGCTACTTGCACCTGTACATTCCATGAAGTCAAACCCAGCTCCAATCTGATTGCCTGAATCATAGAGGAGCCCGGTAGTGATATTAGGGGTTTTAAACATTTCCCTTCCTCGATGTCCCAACTAGTTTTCCCACTTAAGCACAAGACTTATGCTTCGTATTATAATTGCGGGGTATCATAGCATTATATGCAACAACATAGGGCCGTATCGTTTGTATCATTGTGGGGTACTAGATGTGGCTCTAGCTGGCCTGCGGAGTGTGTCACATAAAGCGTTGGTTAAACTGGATATAGTGCCTTAAGAGATGTGGCAGAAAAGCCTAGTGCACCTCTGGTGTGACTTCTTTATTGACTGGCCAAGGCCATGCAGGAGTGGCAGGGAGCTTGGCTGCCTAGGGTACCAAAGAAATAATCGCCCAGGCAAGGCCTGGGGGTAAGAGATAGAATGGAGCAACTAGGCTGGGATACTGAACAAGAGTTCACTAGTCTGATTCTGACTGGAAGGAGAGTGACAAATGCATCAAGATCTTTGTTTGATGGTGTTCAGGGTGCAGAACCACAGAGGAAACAAAACAAGCTGTAATTAGAACCTAGTACAGCAGACCTTGGAATGAATGACACATGTTGCACATGGGCACAGAGAAGGAATACACCTGGAGTTGGCATGTATATGTGGAATATTGTGAATTTCTGGTTTTGCCAACATGCCACCTGCCACCCACTACATTTAAAATATTGAAGGGGGTCTATTCTATTAAACCCAAGGACACAAGGGAAAATAGTACAACTTCCACCCCCACCCCTGCATTGAAGTAGTGCAGCGGTAGGCCTGTGTAAACTCCCCCTGTCCTTGCCGATGACAAGGAGTGGAACAACTGGCTTCACTCTCTGTCTTGCCCTAAGGTGAGGGGCAAAATGCCTCCTGATTTGCCTAATAACCTGGGGTAGCAGGATATAAGCACAACACCTCCCTGGTATAGCTCAAGAGCGATGTGGCAATGACCCCCATTAACCTCTGGCAAATGAGGCGGGGGTTAGCTAGCACACACCCCCACCACCCAACTGGGTACCAGGATCTGAGGCGGGTGGAAAGTGACCAGTGTGTTCCAGCGAACCTGCTCCTCCGTAGCCCACAACATGCTGGCCATGGATAAACCGATCCCTGCCCTGTGCGCGTACTCCTTTTTCCCAAAACAGGACGCAGGAACTTGCACCACAGGAGTCCGACAACCTGCTCCCCCGTGTATTGCGCTGGCCAGAGAAGGTGGGTCACCTGCCTCCTGCCCCAAATTGGAAACAGGGTGCAGGCCAGCATGAGTTGGCTGACCTGCAGAAATGTGGCCGCAACATTGTGAAGAACTGAGGATCTGGCACTTCTATGGACGTGCTCCCAATCGGGAATAGGGCTCCAGGACATGTGCCATGGTAGCCAGACTACCTACTTCTCCATGGCCAACAATATTGTCTTGGCCACAGAGAAGCAGGTTACTTGCCCCCTGCTCCTGATTTAAACAAATGGCCATGCTGAAGTTGGCCTATGAACCGTGGCCTGCTACATTTTGTGGGAAACAAAGGAATGAGTCACCTGAGATTTAAAAAAAAAGTAACAGAGCATATAAGGAGAGGGTACATAGTTCATATTGTGAAACGTATTACCAAAATGACAAAGATAAAATAATAAACAACCATGGGTAGCTTCCAGTGAAAATACAGGTTTAGAAGGTAAGTTGCTTCTGCATATTTTTTTTTTCACAACAATTTTATTGATAAAGATGAGCATATGAAATAGAGTGGCACCCCACATTCAGGATGATACCACCAGACATTTTGGTACAATCGTAACATAGGACTGAGTGTCCAAGCAAGGAACCAATGTAATCAAGGATACACGGAAACATTTACCCCACCTTCATCTTTTCAGTTAATCACCCACCCAACTCCCAGACCCCTCCCTGGAACCCGCCCTAACCCCATGCATGATTGTACGAACTGCGCTGATGTAAGCTCTTGGCGTGGCTATCGTGTGCGTGGGAATGGGTTTCGCCGGACCATATGGGGCTAAAGGTCTTCATCCTGTTCCGCCGGGGGGTCTAGCGTCAAGCCCCTGTAGTCCGCCCACCTCTTCCATACTTGTTTGCGGGGGCATCCCCGCGCTTCAAATATTGGTCTCTCCAGACCCATACAGAAGTCCATACCAGCCTTCCATGCACTCAGGGGGGGGGGGGGGCTCACGTCCTTCCATGCTCGGGCCAGGTCTCTTTTGGCTACCACTAGCCCCAGGAGGAGCAGGTGTCGCTTATAGATATTACCACCAACCCCTTCCAAAATGTGCAATAACCCAGACGGTGAGTACGGGGGAGGGTCCATCCCAGCACCTCCGACAGGCAGCTCCACACACCCCTCCAGAAGCCAACCAGTTTGGAGCATGACCATACTGTGTGGAGCAACGTACCCACCTCCGCCCCACATCGCAGACACTCTGAGGACCCAATCAGGCCCGCCTTCCACAGACGCTCACGGGTATAGTAGGCTCTATGAAGAATCTTGAATTGTATGAGTCGAAACCGTATTGCGATAGCCGCTCCCCTCGGGGATTCTAAGGCTTCCCGCCAATCATCCTCATCTAATGGACCGATATCCGTCTCCCAGGTCGTCTTTAGTGGAAGAAGGGTGGAGGAGCAGTGGGTGACCATCGTCTGGTAAATGCGTGATACTTTTTTATCCCCAAGATCACCCATGAAGACCTTCGCCTCAATCGGGCTAAAGTCAGGGAGTGAGTCAAGGTTGGTAATACTGGGCGTCAATGCATGCCGGAATTGTAGGTATCGAAAGAATTGAGATTGGGGCATATCGAATTCGGTACTGAGGGCCTGAAAGGACTTGAGCGTCGTCCCGGACATCACATGACCCAGCTGCAAGATACCTATTGCGTGCTAGCCATCGAAGCCCGATAATTTAGACAGTTCGGGTAGGATACCTTTACGCCACAGTGGCGTTTCCGAGGTCAGTCTGCCCCACCAGCCCATGCGACGCAAGGCCTGACGCCATACAGCAAAGACAAGTTTAGTAACCCTCGGCAACGAACGACGCAGTCGGGGTGAGTATAAGATGTTGTGGAGCGAGTTATCGCCCATCAAAGTACGCTCTAGGGCATAGGCTGGATCCTCACCGTCACCATACCACCATTCGTTTAGAATGAGAAGATGAGCGGCTTGGTAATACGACTGCAGATCCGAGGTGGCCAAGCCCCCACAGTAGGTGGACAAAAAGCACGTGCGCAGTGCCACCCTGGCGGCACCTCCAGCCCAAAGAAAGCGGCCCAGCACTGAATTAACCTGTCTAAACCACTGGGGTGGAATAGGATACGGATGGTTCTGTAGCTGGTAGAGTAAGCGCGGGAGCGCAACCATCTTGAAAATAGCCGATCGGCCAAAGATTGACAGGGGCATACGAGACCAAGTTTTAACATCCGTCTGGACCCGCTCCCAGACGGGCAGCAGGTTACGCTCCCAGGCAGTGTCCGCCGAGTCTGATAGAAACGCCCCAAGATATTTCAGGCCAGCTGTGGCCACTCGCAGTCCCGAAGCCCAGGGATCTGTCACCGTACCTCCGGTTAGTACCCATAGGGTGGATTTATGCAGGTTCAGATATAAGCCTGAAGCCTCCCCAAACAGTTGCATGACTTCTAGGACACGTGGGCCTGAGCGCTGCAAATCAGTAAGGAAAAAGAGGACATCGTCTGCGTATAACGCAATCTTATCCGACAGGGTGGCATTCCACACAAAGCCCCGTATCAGCGCGTCACTGCGCACTCTGGCAGCCAGGGGCTCCATGGCCAGTGCAAATAGATAGGGGGAAAGAGGGCATCCCTGTCTGGTCCCTCGGCCAATGCGGAATGTCTCCGACACCGCCCCGGCGACCCGCACCGAGGCTGTGATGTCCGTATAGAGGAGCTTGACATATGACAGGAAGACAGGGCCCAGATTGAGCCGAGACAGTAATGTAAATAGGTATGACCAGCTAACCGAGTCGAAGGCCCTGTTGATATCGGCCAGCAACAACGCCGCTTGGTCCCCCAAGGCCCCAACAGCGTAGATCACCGCCTGTGCGCATCGGATATTATGTCGCGTTGCCCTGTGGGGCATAAAACCTGCTTGGTCCGAATGGACCAAGTCCGTGATATGTGGAGCCAGGCGGTTCGCCAGGGCCTTGGCCAATATCTTAGCCTCGATATTAATTAAGGAGATGGGTCTATACGAGTCATGGCTATCTGGGGGTCTACCAGGCTTCTGAAAAACCACTATTTCAGCATGGCGCCAGTCTGGGGGCAGTATACCCCGTGCACGTTCCACCTCAAGCACTCGGCGATAGTGTGGCCCCAGCTGTACATGAAATTTTTTTTTAAATTCACACGGGTAGCCATTCGGGCCAGGGGCCTTACCAGCATTGAGTTGCCCCAGAGCGTCTCCTAGTTCCTCCGCTGTGAGGGGTGCATCTAGGGCCTTCTTGGTCTCATCCGACACCGGTACGGGCGGCAACTCTGCGAGATATCGGGCTAGGTCGCCCTCAAGCAATTGGTCACATGGGGCATACTGGGCTGTAAAGTACGCGGCGAAGCTCGCTGCCAATTCGTTTGGGTCGGTCAGGACCTCCCCATCGCCGTTCGTGAGACCCGGTAGCATGAGAGGTTGGAAGTTGTGTTGGCATAGTCTATGGAGCATTGAGCACGACTTGTCTCCCCATTGGTACACCCTACTTCTTGTGGCCAGCCACGCCTGTTTGGCTTCATCCATCAATAGGGACGCGTACGATTGCTGTGCCTGCAGCAGCAGCCGTAGCCCGACCTCATCGCCTCCCTCGCGGTGGTCCCGTTCCAGGGTCGCCACCCGCGCAGCCGCCTCCGTAGTCTGTTCTCGACGCTGCCGACGGGCCGCCGAGCACCATGCGATGTCAATCCCCCGTATGGTAGGCTTCATAGCCTCCCACACCACTCCTTCATCAACACCCTCTACCAGGTTTTCCCGCCAATAGTGGTCAATGGATTCTCGCAAGTGTTTAGTATATGCCGGTTGCAGGAGATGCCACAAGGACATTCTCCATCTGAACGGCAGCCGTTTCCGAAGGAGGTCTATTCTGACTGAAACTGGGGAGTGGTCGGATAGGCCTCTCGGCAATATGTCAGCGCCCTTCACCCTACACAAGCATTCTCTAGGTACAAACACACAATCCAGCCGCGAGAATGAGCCATGCACAGCTGATACATAGGTAAACTCACGGGTTGCAGGGTTCATATGTCGTCAAGCATCCACCCAGCCCAGCCCCTCACTCATTGCATGTAATCTGGTGGGTGTATGGGAGGGGGGGGGAGTCTCGGTCACCTCCTGACGCCTCCGGCGATCCACACATACATCCATCACGTCATTCCAATCTCCCCAATCACTGCCAGTGATCCGGAGACGTCTTCCCACACTGCGAACAGCCTCTCGGCCAGGGCCCACTGCAGGGGGGGGGCGTATATACTCCCAAACACCACCGGTTCTGTGCCCACCATGCCCTTAACAAACAGGAAGCGACCCTGAGGATCCACCCATTGCTTTTCATGGACGTATGCCACCCTGCGGTGTATCAATATGGCCACTCCCCTGGATCCCCTGGAGAACCCCGCATGAAAAACTTGCTGATAACCAAACCTCTGTAGGCCCAGTGCCTTTGTGCCCATCATGTGAGTTTCTTGAAGCAATAATACATCTGCAGCTTCTTTTTTACCCCAGCGTAACACTGCCCCACGTTTAATCTTGTCTAGTAAACCCCTGACATTCCACGTAATCACCCGCATAGAGTCTTCAGGGAGTTTGAGTCGATTCAGCCATAGTCCATTGGAATCCACCATGCGAGCCCCTTATTCCAGCGCCACCCACCGCACATCACATGAAACATTATTGCGACACACACATGCATTTTAGTATCTACCCCAAGAAAAACCACCAACCCCTCAGTCTCACAATCCCCAACAGTTCCCATCCCCAACTCAGCAGCCACATCCCCGGCCGCCCATCCCCTACCTCCCCCCACCCTATACCTCAATGAACTATGAAGTACCTGTCGCGGCATGGGTATTCTCGAGACCAAAACAGAGGGCCCGGGCCCACCCATACCAATGGATCCCAACATCCCAACAAAAGAACAGTGAGCTCACTCCCCCTCCCTCAGTGTCTCTCTCACGAACGGGAGAGTGGTAGCCCCTGTCATGTAGTCCCCAAACCCCCCACCCCACAACTCTATCTACGATCAGGAGACAGAAGCAGTATTGTCTCAAGGCTGCAATACCGCTAGTGATTCAATGGGTCCCAGGCGACCAGGCGTGTTCAGCCAGGATTCACAGCATTAACAGCAGAAGAGGGGGCCTAGGCCCCGGAGTCTTCAGTGATCCGTTCCAGACTGATCTGAATCCTCGGTTCTACCAGTGTCCTGCGTGCCATCGACCGAGGCCGCGCGCTTGCGTGACCTGGAGCGTTTGTTTCATTTGTTCTTTGCCGTCCGGTCTCTCTGTGCCTGTGGTGAACCCTCGGGAGTGCCCGGGTTAAGCCCTGGTTGAGAATTCGGTCTGACCTGTACCGTTTCATCCGTCCACCTGAAAAGGTCCTCCGGCGTATCAAAGAACAGCGTCCGTGATTGGAAGATCACCCTCAGGCGCGCCGGGTACAACAGGGAATATTGTAGCTTGAGGCCTCTCAACTTTGCCTTGGCGGCCAAGAAAGAATGGCGCTGCTGCTGTACGAGTTTGGTATAGTCAGGGAAGATCATGATCTTTTGGTTTTCATAGAGGAGGGTTTCCTTAGTTCTAGCTTCCCTCAGTATGGCGTCCCTGTCGCGATAATTTAACAGCCTAGCGATTACCGCCCTGGGCCGCTCGCCCTCAGGTGGCCTTTGGGTCAAGGCGCGGTGTGCTCTTTCAATAATAAAGCAGGCAGATAGCGACCCTGGGGGCATCCATGACTCCAGCCATTGCGTGAGGAATTGTTCCATGCTGCCCTTTTCACAGCGCTCCGGAAATCCAATGAGGCGAAGGTTGTTGCGGCGTGCCCGCCCTTCTGCATCTTCCACACGGAGCGCTGTGGTCCGCTGCGCAGTTTCCATCGCCGCCATTTTCTTTTTAAGGGTATTTACGTCCTCTTCCACCACCGACACCCTGGACTCGGCTTCCGTGATTCGCGATACGGCATTTCTTAGGTCCTGGCGCAACAGGGTCACATCTGCGCCAACTGCCCCTATTTTGGCATCCAGCATGTCTCTTGACTGGGTTATGGCCGCCATAAGGGCTGCATTGTCCGGCCCCCCTCCAGATGGACCACCCCCGATGGTCCAGGGCCCCCACCGGGTCCCGTAAATTAGTCGATCGTTACTTGCTTAGTGGACCTCCTGGGCCGCTCTCAGCTGAGTGTCGACGCTGAGAGCTGGTCCCGGGGAGGCGAGGGTTCTTTGGCGGACATCTTGGGCGGGTAGGCGCGCCCCGCGCTCTAGTTGTTATAAAGGGGGCTTAGGTAGGATAGCCAGCTGCTTCAATTTCTCACCCTCTGAGGCGGAAGCCGGAGGTTCTTCCCCTCTATCCCTAATTTGCTGTGCTTGGATGTAACCATTGAGGACAAGCCTCACTTTTAATCGCGTCCCGAATGACGCTCGTGTTTTACCAGCGCTATTATTTTAAAAGCGGAAATATTGTTTGTTCGTTGCTCTCTACCTTCCTCTACCTCCTGGGCCGCTCTCAGCTGAGTGTCGACGCTGAGAGCTGGTCCCGGGGAGGCGAGGGTTCTTTGGCGGACATCTTGGGCGGGTAGGCGCGCCCCGCGCTCTAGTTGTTATAAAGGGGGCTTAGGTAGGATAGCCAGCTGCTTCAATTTCTCACCCTCTGAGGCGGAAGCCGGAGGTTCTTCCCCTCTATCCCTAATTTGCTGTGCTTGGATGTAACCATTGAGGACAAGCCTCACTTTTAATCGCGTCCCGAGTGACGCTCGTGTTTTACCTGCGCTATTATTTTAAAAGCGAAAATATTGTTTGTTCTTTGCTCTCTACCTTCCTCTACCTCCTGGGCCGCTCTCAGCTGAGTGTCGACGCTGAGAGCTGGTCCCGGGGAGGCGAGGGTTCTTTGGCGGACATCTTGGGCGGGTAGGCGCGCCCCGCGCTCTAGTTGTTATAAAGGGGGCTTAGGTAGGATAGCCAGCTGCTTCAATTTCTCACCCTCTGAGGCGGAAGCCGGAGGTTCTTCCCCTCTATCCCTAATTTGCTGTGCTTGGATGTAACCATTGAGGACAAGCCTCACTTTTAATCGCGTCCCGAGTGACGCTCGTGTTTTACCAGCGCTATTATTTTAAAAGCGGAAATATTGTTTGTTCTTTGCTCTCTACCTTCCTCTACCTCCTGGGCCGCTCTCAGCTGAGTGTCGACGCTGAGAGCTGGTCCCGGGGAGGCGAGGGTTCTTTGGCGGACATCTTGGGCGGGTAGGCGCGCCCCGCGCTCTAGTTGTTATAAAGGGGGCTTAGGTAGGATAGCCAGCTGCTTCAATTTCTCACCCTCTGAGGCGGAAGCCGGAGGTTCTTCCCCTCTATCCCTAATTTGCTGTGCTTGGATGTAACCATTGAGGACAAGCCTCACTTTTAATCGCGTCCCGAGTGACGCTCGTGTTTTACCTGCGCTATTATTTTAAAAGCGAAAATATTGTTTGTTCTTTGCTCTCTACCTTCCTCTACCTCCTGGGCCGCTCTCAGCTGAGTGTCGACGCTGAGAGCTGGTCCCGGGGAGGCGAGGGTTCTTTGGCGGACATCTTGGGCGGGTAGGCGCGCCCCGCGCTCTAGTTGTTATAAAGGGGGCTTAGGTAGGATAGCCAGCTGCTTCAATTTCTCACCCTCTGAGGCGGAAGCCGGAGGTTCTTCCCCTCTATCCCTAATTTGCTGTGCTTGGATGTAACCATTGAGGACAAGCCTCACTTTTAATCGCGTCCCGAGTGACGCTCGTGTTTTACCAGCGCTATTATTTTAAAAGCGGAAATATTGTTTGTTCTTTGCTCTCTACCTTCCTCTACCTCCTGGGCCGCTCTCAGCTGAGTGTCGACGCTGAGAGCTGGTCCCGGGGAGGCGAGGGTTCTTTGGCGGACATCTTGGGCGGGTAGGCGCGCCCCGCGCTCTAGTTGTTATAAAGGGGGCTTAGGTAGGATAGCCAGCTGCTTCAATTTCTCACCCTCTGAGGCGGAAGCCGGAGGTTCTTCCCCTCTATCCCTAATTTGCTGTGCTTGGATGTAACCATTGAGGACAAGCCTCACTTTTAATCGCGTCCCGAGTGACGCTCGTGTTTTACCAGCGCTATTATTTTAAAAGCGGAAATATTGTTTGTTCGTTGCTCTCTACCTTCCTCTACCTCCTGGGCCGCTCTCAGCTGAGTGTCGACGCTGAGAGCTGGTCCCGGGGAGGCGAGGGTTCTTTGGCGGACATCTTGGGCGGGTAGGCGCGCCCCGCGCTCTAGTTGTTATAAAGGGGGCTTAGGTAGGATAGCCAGCTGCTTCAATTTCTCACCCTCTGAGGCGGAAGCCGGAGGTTCTTCCCCTCTATCCCTAATTTGCTGTGCTTGGATGTAACCATTGAGGACAAGCCTCACTTTTAATCGCGTCCCGAGTGACGCTCGTGTTTTACCAGCGCTATTATTTTAAAAGCGGAAATATTGTTTGTTCTTTGCTCTCTACCTTCCTCTACCTCCTGGGCCGCTCTCAGCTGAGTGTCGACGCTGAGAGCTGGTCCCGGGGAGGCGAGGGTTCTTTGGCGGACATCTTGGGCGGGTAGGCGCGCCCCGCGCTCTAGTTGTTATAAAGGGGGCTTAGGTAGGATAGCCAGCTGCTTCAATTTCTCACCCTCTGAGGCGGAAGCCGGAGGTTCTTCCCCTCTATCCCTAATTTGCTGTGCTTGGATGTAACCATTGAGGACAAGCCTCACTTTTAATCGCGTCCCGAGTGACGCTCGTGTTTTACCAGCGCTATTATTTTAAAAGCGGAAATATTGTTTGTTCGTTGCTCTCTACCTTCCTCTACCTCCTGGGCCGCTCTCAGCTGAGTGTCGACGCTGAGAGCTGGTCCCGGGGAGGCGAGGGTTCTTTGGCGGACATCTTGGGCGGGTAGGCGCGCCCCGCGCTCTAGTTGTTATAAAGGGGGCTTAGGTAGGATAGCCAGCTGCTTCAATTTCTCACCCTCTGAGGCGGAAGCCGGAGGTTCTTCCCCTCTATCCCTAATTTGCTGTGCTTGGATGTAACCATTGAGGACAAGCCTCACTTTTAATCGCGTCCCGAGTGACGCTCGTGTTTTACCAGCGCTATTATTTTAAAAGCGGAAATATTGTTTGTTCTTTGCTCTCTACCTTCCTCTACCTCCTGGGCCGCTCTCAGCTGAGTGTCGACGCTGAGAGCTGGTCCCGGGGAGGCGAGGGTTCTTTGGCGGACATCTTGGGCGGGTAGGCGCGCCCCGCGCTCTAGTTGTTATAAAAGAGGTCCTCTGTAGCTACGCGCAGCGGACGCGGCAGCGGATGCGCCGGATGCTCGCCGGAGTCACGCCAGAGTCCAGCCCGTCTGCGCCCGTCAGCGCTAAGGACGCGCTGGACGGCTGGGCCCTGGACTCTGACAAAATGACTTCCCCCTACTGTAACTATTCTCGGCATGATATGTTGGCCCTGAAACCCGGTAAGAAAAACTGTCATCATACCTACGATCCGGATGACTTCCTGCTCCCACTCAGCTGTGGGAGCAGCTGTGGCTGCTACCTTTCGTCTAGACCTCCCAACCCCGCTCCCATCTACCCTTCCTCTAAACTCCCCTCTTCATCTACCTCCAATTCAGTAGAGGTAGAGGGTATTTTGGTTAATGCCCGCTCTCTGATTAAGAACAGGGTTTTGTTCAAGGAGATGGTACTGGACAGAACGCCCACCTTGGTATTTGTGACCGAAACCTGGGCTAAGGACTCCTCTGAACCTGATCTAATAGAGGCCGTTCCGGAAGGTTATTGCCTGGCCAGACTCGATAGGCAGAGACGAGTGGGAGGGGGGATAGCGATCCTTTATAAAGATCACCTTCAATGTCACACGGTACCCCTGACTGATTTCCCTGACAGTTTTCAAGCTTTTTACTTTTCAATAAAGGAAGAACAACGCCCCTTCTTTAATGGCATTCTAATATATCGTCCCCCCGGCTCGAGAACACACTTCACGCACCACCTTCTCCAATCTCTGGAACCTTACTTTGGCCAAGATAATTTTTCCATCATGGGTGATTTTAATTACCACCTAGAACGGCACGACCTCTCTGACACCTCCTGCCTTACCGAGGCCCTACAATCATGTGGGCTTATGCAACGTGTCTCGGGAGCTACCCACCGTGCAGGACATACCCTGGATGGCATTTTTTCCAATGATCCTCGCTTGACCATCAAGGATCCGATTCATCTTTCCTGGTCTGACCACCTGGCGGTCCCTTTTCTCCTGAAACACCATAGGGTAAATTCCCTTAAACTAGCAAACCATACAACAGAGATTACTAGAAATTTCAGGAATATTAACAGCACCTCCTTCGAGCCCTGGGCTGCAAAGCTTGCCATCACCGGCCCACATAGCGTACAGACTGCAATTGCTCAATTTGAACAGGTCACGACCGAGGCCCTGAATCAATTGGCCCCAGAACAATCCCGACCCCGCGCTAGAAAGAGACCTTCTGCCCCCTGGTTCTCCGACTCCCTTAGGCTTCTTAGACAAGAAGTGAGGAGAATGGAGAGACTATGGCATGCTAGCTGGGACTTCAAAAACAAGGATGCGCATCGACTTCTGGTTAAAAAATACAAGGCGGAAATCTTGCAGGCTAAACAACAATATTTTGTGACTGCGACCTCCTCGCTTTCTTCCCCGAAGGAACTCTTTAAAACTGTTGACTCCCTGGTCAGACTGCAAGCCCCTGACCCTGTCATCCCTTCGCAGGACCTGTGTGATAAGATCGCCTCCTTTTTTCACTCTAAAATCCAGGATATTCACCTAGCCCTTGAGGAACAAAGAGCTGTTCTCAGCGCATCTATACCTAGTGTAGAGATGAGTCCAACCATCACCGAAATCTCCACTCCTTGCACCCTGGACATCTTTCCCTCTCTGGCCCTACACGATCTTGAGCTTTTGTTAGCCAAGACTAAGTCTGGATCACCTTTGGACTCCTGCCCTCTGAAGGTCATTAAACAGTGTAGGGAGACCCTCTTACCTCCCTTGGTGGAGATAATGAATCTTGCCATCAGAGATGGTATCTTCCCAGCAGAGTGGAAGAAGGCGGTAGTGAAACCCTTGTTGAAAAAGGCCTCCTTGGATCCGGGGGTCTTAAAAAACTTCCGGCCTATCTCCCTGCTCCCCGCCCCTGCTAAGATGCTTGAGACACATCTCAACAAACAGCTTGCTGCCTTTGTTGAAAGCTCTGGATGCTTAGACTCCTCCCAGCATGGATTCAGGAAAGAATTTAGTACTGAGTCAGCCCTCACCATCGTACTTGACAAGATCCGTACATCAGTAGATGAGGGCCAGACATCTCTCCTGGTCCTGCTAGATCTTACGGCGGCTTTCGACACCCTCTCCCCCTCAGTACTTACATCACGGCTGAGGGAGGTGGGGGTAAAGAACGCAGCTCTTGATCTCCTGACCTCCTTCCTCACGGGGAGGGAACAAAGAGTCAAGCTTGGGGATTTTCTATCTCCATCCCGTCCTGTGCTATGTGGGGTTCCTCAAGGGTCAGCCCTCAGCCCGACCCTCTTTAATATCTATGTTACCCCACTGGCCAAACTAATAAGATCTTTCGGGATGGAGGTAGTCTCGTACGCAGACGACACTCAAATCCTCGTCTCTCTACCCCATTCAGATGAACTAATCGCCTCCAAATTTAGATCTTGCATGGAGGCGGTCGGGAAATGGATGGTTCAGAACTCTCTGAAACTGAATGGGGAGAAAACTGAGGTGATGGTGTTTGGGGGAAAAGAAAACATCTGGTCAGCCAACTGGTGGCCTGACTCCCTTGGCACTTGCCCCTCCCCCACATCCTCTGCTAAAAATCTCGGGGTGATAATAGACCCGGCCCTTGACCTAGGCAGTCAGGTGAGCAGAACAGTCTCCACCTGTTGGAGCCTGATTCATACTCTCCGTAGGGTCAGGAAATATCTTTCTTTCCAGGCAAGAAAACAAATTGCTGTTGCTCTCATCGGCTCGCGTTTGGACTATTGCAATGCGCTGTATGCCGGACTTAATAAAGGTCAGCTGCAGCGCTTGCAGGTAGTCCAAAACGCCATAGCCAGATTTGTCCTGGATATCCCCAGATGCTCTTCAGCCACTGCAGCCAGAAAAACACTGCACTGGCTACCGGTAGAACAGCGTATCCGGTTCAAGGTCCTGTGTATGACCTATAGAGCCATCGCTAAAAAGAGGGACACTGGAATCGGATCCATCATCTCCCACTATGTCCCCCGAAGAAACCTGCGTTCTTCTGGGAAACTGCTTCTAGCAGCCCCCCGTGTACGAAAAGCTAGGTGGGGCGGCAGAGCCTTTTCCACCCTTGCCCCTAAGTGGTGGAATGAACTTCCTTTGGATCTGAGATCCCTCCCGTCCCTACAGAATTTTCGCACTGCCTTAAAAACCCTTCTCTTCAAGCAAGCATATGTCTAAGGTCTTAATGTCTCCTTTTCTGGTCCTGCTTGACCTTTCGCTAGGCGCCTTGATACCTTCGGGTTTTGTTCTGCGCATTACAAATTATTTTTCAATTCAATTCAATTCAACCGCTACCTCCTCTGGTCATGATTGTCAAGGGTATTAGGGCCACCAGACCGTCGCCGGCCCCCGGGAGGGGAGTCTCGGAAAAGTCACTCCGGGAAGGCCCAGTGCCGGATACAGAGCAGGGCGGACTTCAGCCACTGCCCCCAAAAGCTGCCCCCCCAGCCGCCGATGGACAGGGCCCTCTGTGACCAGTGTTGCTCTCCCAGAAGGTGTGTGG
Organism: Lissotriton vulgaris; assembly: GCF_964263255.1. Lineage (NCBI taxonomy): Eukaryota > Metazoa > Chordata > Amphibia > Caudata > Salamandridae > Lissotriton > Lissotriton vulgaris. The sequence goes on along the minus strand of NC_141699.1, from coordinate 1,076,000,019 downwards.
ACCCACTGCGTCCCGCGCCACCGCGCCGGTGTCTCCTCTGGTCTGTGGGCCTGGGGGGGGGGGGGGGGGGGGGGCAGGGGGAGGGCCACTACTCACTGTTGCTGCCAGTCGGTCCACAGAGCAGCCTCGGTCCGTCCACCGCTGGCCAGGATCGCCAGGACGTCCGTCTCCCTCCGAGGCCGCCGGCCCCCGGTAGACACGGGGCAGTGAAAATCGAGGTCCCGGCTGCGCCCGGGCCACCAGGCCGCCTCTGCTACTCCGGGCCGTTCGTTGCACCCGCACCTCTTCCCAGCCCAGCCGGGCCCTGGGAGAAGAATCGCCAGCAGTCCCTCGGCCTCAGGACAAGCGGGCGCCGCGGCCGTCACCGGGGCAAACAACGCACTCCACAGCTCCGCCAAAATCGAGGCCCCGGCTGCTCCACAGTCCACCAGGCCGCACCTCGCACTTCGCCGCCCAGCTCCGTTCGGGAGCGCGGGATCACCACCGAGCACACCGGATGGTCCCTGGCGCCTCCGGTAACATTTGACCCGTTTTGGTTGCGGGTTCGTGGGCTCCGGGACCAGGGTAAATCGCCGGATTAATGGCGGGCCGGCGGGAGCTCTATCAAGCTGCGACCGCCATCTCCGCTCGCGTAGCCACGCCCCCCCTGATACTGCATATTTTGATCAGTAGTCATTCGCATGAAAAACAAATATACGTGTGGCTTAACAAAGGTATTATTCTTGGGATGATGTATGCTCATCTGAGTTAAATAATGCAACAGATTCTGTAAGGAGCCAGTTGTAGTTTGTCAAAAGATGAGGATGTTAAATATTTTAGTACCTGCTGAAAACATTAGGATACAGCTCCTTGTAAAATGATTTGGCGTATATTAGATGGATCATAAACTAAGGCATTGTTTAAGTATACAAGAGAGCTGTTTGAGGAGTGTAGGGAACTAGAAGAACGTATTAAGCGATTCTGAGCAATAGATGCAGATGATCTGGATAGGGTGAGACAAGTTCTTGAAAGGACATTAGAGTGGTTTCAAGATTTATCTAGAAAAACAATTATTGAAAAGGTGGGAGGCCAGCAAATTGCAAAATATTGTATTTGGCGAGAAATGCAATGCTCTTCTGGCTTGCAAGACGAGAGGACAAAATCTGAAATGACACAAAAATGCTAATTGATACAAGTGCCCAGGTCCTGTAAATTGAATGCTGCCAGTGGATCTGCATCATTGATTGTGCCACCTACTTTATTAGCCCATTAAACATGTCTTAGCATCAGGTGTGCCAATGCAGCCTGTGTGTGCAGTCTTAAATTGCCTTGTCGACCTGGCAAAGTAAACCTTTTGCTCGGCCCAAACCTTCCTTTTTTAGGGTGAGCTGACGTAGCTTGCAATGCGAAGCATTGCAAGCTGTCAGCGAAGACAGCTAATGTTGCCCGTATTTGGGAGAGTGGACACGAGAGGGGCACGAGCGCAGACGCGGATTTCACCTCGTGGGCGCGCACGTCGCCTTGCCCCTCTCGTGTCTCATTCCCTTGCGCAAACACACTCCACAGTCACGCATGCGCACATACCCAGCCACACACACTGCATACACACACTGCATACACACACGCAGACCCACGCGCACACACGCAGACCCACGAGCACACACACAGACACATTCGAACAGACACACACGCATACACCCCCCTCCCCTCCCACTCACCGGGCTCTTTCGGCGTGTCTCCTCTGCAGCGCTGGTCGGAGTCGGCCAGCTTCACTGCTTCCTCGGCGGCGGCGGGCGGAACTTCCTGCTGGATTGCAGGCCCCGCCCCCGTCTCGGCCAAAAGTGCCTGACTTCCGGTTTTCACGGAGCAGGGCTGCGGCGGTGATTTCTTTTGGGGGCAACAGCGGTAGGCACCCTCTAATTCGCAATGCAATATTAGTATTGGCAAAAATGTGTAACGAGTCGCCACAATAATAGTATTTATTTAAAACGTAACCTACCTGCATCTCAGAAGGGTTGTGTTCTTTTCCCTTTGCCTGTCTGTGCACCGTCAAGAAGTCTCTTTTGATCTATCTCACTGGCAGGAAGGAGCCTGGGCTCAAGGGCCGGATTGTGATTGCGTAACATGAAGTTGATAAACAACAAGCAAGTGTCTAGGGGGGGGGGGGGGTGAGGGCTCGCCTCATGGTTTGGACCCTATGCAACACACACTCCACACAATACCACTCAGTGCCACAATTATATGCTACATAATTACACTGCACTCAATGCAACATACACTCCAAACAATACCACTCAGTGCCACATAATTACACGCCACACAATTACACTCTACTGAATACATCATACACTCCACATAATTACACGCCACATAATTACACTGCATTCAACGCAACATACACTCCAAATACCACTGTGTCACATAATTACACGCCACATAATTATACTCTACTGAATGCAACACACTCCACACAATACCACTCAGTGCCACATAATTATGCTTCATAACTACATTGCACTCAACGCAACATACACTCCAAATACCACTCAGTGCCACATAATTACACTGCACTCAATGCAACATACACTCCAAATACCACTCAGTGCCACATAATTACACTGCACATAATTACACTCTACTGATTAGACTGCGCTCAATGCAACATACACTCCAAATACCACTCAGTGCCACATAATTACACGCCACATAATTACTCTACTGATTAGACTGCGCTCAATGCAACATACAATACACTCCAAATACCACTCAGTGCCACATAATTACACACCACATAATTACACCCTACTGATTAGACTGCGCTCAATGCAACATACACTCCAAATACCACTCAGTGCCACATAATTACACGCCACATAATTACACTCTACTGATTAGACTGCGCTCAATGCAACATACACTCCAAATACAGTTCAGTGCCACATAATTACACACCACATAATTACACTGCACTCAATGCAACATACACTCCAAATACAACTCAGTGCCACATAATTACACACCACATAATTACACTGCACTCAATGCAACATACACTCCAAATACAACTCAGTGCCACATAATTACACGCCACATAATTACACTGCACTCAATGCAACATGCACTCCAAATACCACTCAGTGCCACATAATTACACGCCACATAATTACACTGCACTCAACATCTAAGTCACGTAAATACAACACATATTGCATTACAAATGCTATAGGTGTCACATTTGCGAAAGTTAAAACTATTGGCATTGTAAATGACAAAGCTATTAATTTTGGTATTTTCAAAACCAACAGATAAATATAAAATTTGTCATTTACAATACCAACAGCTCAAACTTTCCTAATGCGAGACCTATTGCATTGCAAATGCTTGTTATACATATGTCACCCACACAGTTGGCCCTGGACAGCCCGGTTGGCAGGGTGCAGTGTATTTAAAAAGTAGGGATGTACTTTTAAGTTTTACTTGTCCTGGTAGTGAAGAACCCGTAAATTAGTTTTTCACTACTACAAGGCCTGCCTCTCTAATAGACTAACATTGGAGTTACCTTATTATAATCAATAAGCTTTTAACTTCCAAATGGGAAAAGGTAATTAGTTCATGATTGGTGTCTTTGGAATTGTAATGATAAATCATAACTTATGGTGAAGTCAGGTTTTAAATTCTAATTTAAAAAAAACGCCACTTTTACTACGTTGAAGACAGCAAGATAATCTAGTCATCACATTTGTTACAAATATTGATTAAACAGCAAATCATGTAACAATTCTATGGTCTGGAGTATTTATTTACTCAATTATTCTCAATGTTTCAAAAATAGTCATTTGTATCTTTTTAGGGTGTTCAGAACAAGGGAAGTAATATTTAGATAGTTAAACCATCAACACAAGTTTTAAAACAAACCCATTATAATGCACATTTACAATACGTAAACTCAAAACTAGTCATGGTTTCAACAGAGAAAAAGCAACCTCAATGTTAATCCATTAACCATATTAATATCCAAGTTGAGGGGCTGCTGCCAGTGGGAACACATTTTATGTATCTAGGGATAGTCTTATTTAAATAGATAGATATTCCCTAAGATAAGGTTCAAATTCAATAAAGGTAGCCCACTGGTGAAAGTGATGATGCATTTCGAACCCCAACACCATGTGTGGGGTTCTCATCAGGGCTGGGACTGGATGTAACCTAAAAAATGAAATAAAATGAAGTGAATAAGTGCTTACCCTCCCCTGTGTTTATTAAGAGATTTTAGACCAAATCATACTAATAGTACCTGTGATTAGTAATATAAAGTAGACTGTGTTAATATTTCTGTAAACACGGCTTGAAATGTCTCCATTCTATGAATTGAGGAGTAAAATGCATTAAAGATACATGTGCGTTAAGAATACATCTGCGTAATGCATTAGATTCAGAGGCAGAACAACACTGCAGAGTTTCACGACTTACTTATCAATGGTAAATGGAAATGGCGGTTATGATTCTAAACGGAGTCTGTGTCACTAAGTCTTGGGATTTTCTCCCAAAAATAATTAGAGGGACTTGAGACTTGTGCGCTAGTTTTCTGTAGTAAGTTACTGTGGTCGTGGGGGTGTCGCGGGCCGGAAAATCAGGCAAGGAGGCCGAATGTAGTGGGCTATAGTGGGGTTTTATTGTTACAAGAGTCAACAGAAGTGTCGAATATAGTAATCCAGCTGGGTCGGGTAGTTCTTCCGGGTCGGCTAGCCTCCGCTTGAAGGGTCCACGGCTGGGCTCTGTCTCCGTTGCTGGGGAGGTACCTCGGAGGGCAACAAGAGAAGGAAAGGGACCGTTAGTCCGAACAGGGACTCAATGCGTACGCCGCCACCGACACCGGGACGTGAGTGGGACGGAAAGGAACGAATAGTGAGGGAGGGAGGTACGGGGCGGAGGAATGAACTGAAGGTTAAAGAACTCGAAAATAGCAAGGGTGTCAGGGTGAGTGTGACGGGAAGAGGGGCATCTTATGGTGAGAGTGCTTTACGATATTCACAGTGTTTATAATGTGCGATAAGTGCCTAAAGGTAAGAGATCTATACAGTATATACACTGAGCACCTAGCGTGCTCACGGGGAGGTTTACGCTACTCACGCGGTCCGCCGTAGCTCTCCAGTGAGCCACGGCCGCTCTTCAGCCACCTCCTCAAGGGCTCCACCAGTCCTCCGACCACTCGTCTTCTTCGGGTTGTTCCTCTTCTCGCTCTCCAACACCAGTCTGAGTATCCTGCCACAATGCTCCGACGGCGTCCTCAATGGTGCTTCCGCTTTTCACTCGTTCTGTCGCTGCCTCCGGGGTGGGACTTCCGGGGTCACGGCGAAGTGCTTCCGGTGGCTGCGGGTCACTGATTGGTTCCTGGAATAGAGAGAGGGGAGGGGCGCTGTGGGTCATGGTTTTCGCTCTGGCAATGTTACGGACCCGAGGAGTTTGTCTGAAAGTGCTTGGGCGTGGGGCTCCAGACAGCGGTAAGGTTTCAGGGGGGCACAGTCCTGGCGGGGGTGACAATGGGACCGGATCACATCCCCTTCCCCTAGCTGTCCTTCTTGTACGGGTTGGGGAGCTGGGGTAACGGGATAGGAAGTCCGCATTGCCTTGTTCGGATCCTTTTCGGTGACGAGTATCGAATCGAAAGGGCTGGAGAGACAGGAACCACCGGAGGACCCGGTCGTTATGTCCTTTATTCCGGGCCATCCATTCCAAGGGGGCATGGTCGGTATAAATGGTGAAGTCTCTACCCTCCAGATAGTATCTCAGGCTTTCGATGGCCCACTTGATGGCGAGGGCTTCTTTCTCGACAACAGCATAGTTTAGTTCTCGGGGGAAGAGTTTTCGACTGAGATATAAAATTGGGTTTTCGTTTCCTTGTGGGTCTACTTGCGACAGGACGGCTCCCAAACCCTGATCAGAGGCATCCGTTTGGAGTATGAAAGGCCGGGAATAATCTGGGCTTACAAGGACAGGACTGGAGGTTAGGGCGCCCTTCAGGTCGGTGAATGCCTGCCATACAAGGGGACTGGGGTGCTTTAGGGCGAGCTCTGTGTGTGTAGCTTTCTTTAGCAGATCCGTAAGAGGGGCAGCTCTTTGAGAGAAGTTGGGAACAAATCTTCTATAATAACCCAGGAGCCCGAGAAAAGCTCGGAGATCTTTCTTTGTCCGGGGGAAGGGAAGGGTCTCGATGGCGTTGGTTATGGATTTCTGGGGTCTGATCAGACCTTCGCCCAAAAGGAATCCGAGGTATTGGACGGTTTGGGCGGCCAGGGTGGTTTTGGCGGGATTTATGGAAAACCCAAAGGAGCCCAGGGAAGAGACAACATCATGCAAATGGACCAGGTGTTGTTCCCAACTATCGCTGTAGATGACTATGTCGTCCAGATAGGCACCTGCATATGGTGTGTGTGGACGTAGTACATGATTCATGGCACGCTGGAAGGTAGCAGGGGCACCGTGTAGCCCAAAAGGCATGACAATGAACTGAAATAAACCCTCAGGGGTAGAGAAGGCGGTCTGCTTCTTGTCTTGTTTTCGGAGGGGGATCTGCCAGTATCCCTTGCAGAGATCAAGGGTTGAAATATATTTGGCTTTCCCTATCCTTTCGACCATTTCGTCTACTCGAGGTAGGGGATATGTATCGAATCGAGATACCTTGTTTACCTCTCGGAAGTCTATACAAAACCTGACAGACCCGTCAGGTTTTGGCACCAGGACTATAGAGGAGTTCCATTCACTGACCGAGGGTTCTATGATCCCCATCTTTAACATGTCCTCGGTCTCCCTCTTTATAACTGCTCTTCGAGCCTCAGGGACTCTATAAGGACGCAGCCTAACCACTTTCCCTGGTTCTGTTTCAATCGCGTGTTCGGTGACGGTAGGATGAAAAGACCTTCATCACGGGGGTCAGGGCTACTTGGAGCGCCCGGATTTGTACCTGAGTCAAAGCAGGATCTAGGCAGGGGTCGAAAGGAAAGGAAGAAGGGGGTCTGATCCCCATCAGGACAGGGCGGGGTCCCTCCCATTTCTTTAAGAGATTTATATGATAGATCTGGGACGTGCCTCTTGTAGGGTCGAGTTCTATCTCATAAGTAACTGGGGTTACCTGTCGTTGGATGGCATAGGGCCCTTGCCACTGGCCCAAGAGTTTTTGGTCGGATGAGGGCATCATCAAGAGGACTAGGTCCCCTACGGCGAAAACCCTGGCTTTGGTGCCCTTGTCATATTGTCGTTTCTGTGTGTCTTGGGCCTTCTCCATATTTTGTTTCACTATCTCCCTTATCTCAGCTAGAAGGGTCTTTAGGTTGTTTACGTACTTTGGCAAAGGGCGTGTGCGGTCAGGCTCGGCTTCCCAGGCTTCCTGGGCCATATCCAGCAGGGTACGCGGGGGTCTCCCATACAGTAACTCATAGGGGGAGTAGCCCGTACTGCTCTGGGGTTTACACCGTATGGCAAATAGAGCCAGCGGTAGGATTTCCTCCCACCGTTTGGCCTCCAGGCCTAACAGTTTTTTCAGTGTTTGTTTTAATGTGGCGTTATAACGCTCGACCAGCCCATCCGTTTGCGGATGGTAGGCCGAAGTCCTGATTTGTTTTATTCTTAACCTAGAGCAAACCTGTTTGAGCAGGGAGGAGACGAATGGTGTGCCCTGATCCGTGAGGATTTCCCGGGGAAACCCTACTCGGGAAAATAGTGTGATCAGAGCCTTGGCTATGTTCTGAGCTGTGGGCTGGCGTAACGGAAAGGCTTCAGGGAAGCGGGTGGCATAGTCCACAATGACAAGGGCGTAACGGCATCCTGTTCGGGAGGGTAACAGGGGCCCTATTATGTCCATCCCCACCCGACTGAATGGGATGTCGATGAGAGGAAGAGGTTGTAGAGGCACCCTAGGGGGTCGGTATCGGCTATGTTTTTGGCAAACAGCGCATTCTCGACAGTAGGTTTTGATGCGCTGATGGACACCTGGCCAATAGAATTTGTCAAGGACGGTCTGACTGGTCTTTTCGTCCCCAAAATGACCCCCTAACAGGTGACTGTGGGCTAGAAAGAGGACCTTGTCTTGGAAGGGACCTGGAATCAGAAATTGCGGGGTTTGTAAGGGGCCTCCCTTTCTGTATAACAACCCCCGTTTCTTGAAAAAATAAGGACCTACTTGTGTGGGGTCCTCGTGATCTAGGGCCCTTCCCCATGCTTCTTGTAGGAGCGGGTCCTCCTGTTGAGCTGCTCGGAATTCTTGGTCGGTTTGCCAAGGAGGTTCATCCACATTCACGGGATAGGCAAAGGTAGGGCGATACTTCTCCTGTCTTTTCTGGCTCTTGGATTTGTGGGGTTTAGGTTCTTTAGGAGTGGAGGATGGACCCTGAGGGTAAGGGGCTTCTTTCCACCATTGGGCCAGGGAGTCTGTAGTGTCCTGGAGAAGAGTAGGGAGTCCGGGATAATCGCTTCCCAGAATGGCTTGTTCGGGCAATGCCGGCACAAGACCGACCGTGAGGTTGGTTCCCGGATCACCGGGGTGTTGTACCCAAACTTGCGTGGTGGGGTAGCGTTTTGTATCGCCATGGACACACTGGATGGCCACTACTCCGGTTGGCGAACTCTGGGGTAGAGCCAAGTCTTGAGGGCGGAGGACGCTTTGTCGACACCCAGTGTCAGCGAGGGCTAGTACTTCCTGTCCGTCAATGGACACGGGGCAATGAAACGGAGGGGGAGTAGCCCCCGGCGTGTGGCAAACGTAGTTCCGGACCAGTCCGATTTCCATTGGTACCTCCTTCTGGGGGCACATGCGGGCTATGTGTCCAAAGTTCCCACAATGGTAGCACTGGGGTCCAGGATTGGGTGGACGATACAGGATTGGAGACGGCAAGAGAGGAGCAGGTTCTGGTCTCCGGGAGAGCAATGGTCGGGGAGGACGGTTGGTGGTGGGGTTATGCGGTCTGTGCGGGTTTTCCTCCTTACTGCGTTGCAGCTCTTGAGCACGGCCATAAGCACAAGCTATTTCTACGGCGGTCTCCAAATTGAGTCTGGTATGTTGACGGACCCACCTCTGAGTGGCGGGATGTAAGGAGTTCAGGAATTGTTCGAGATAGATTTTCTCTAAGATATCGTCTTTTGTGGAGGTTTCCGGTCTAAGCCACCGGTTGGCGAGGTCCTTGATGCGGAAGGATAGAGCACGCGGATTTTCTTGGGGCCCTTCCTTGGCTTGTCTTAGCTTCATCCTGTAGGTGTCGTCGTCCACCCCCAGATGCTCTAGGATGCATTTCTTGATGTCGGCATATGGGTTGTTGCCTTGGATGTTGGCTTGTTGGTAGGCCGCCTGCAGGTCCCCTGTAAGAAGGGGTCCCAGATATTGGCCCCACCGATCCACAGGCCAGTTCGCGGCTTGAGCCAACCTCTCAAAATTAGTAAAGAAGTATTCCGGGTCTTCCCCCGGGACATACTTCTGCAAAACAACGGATGGGAGAGAGGCCATGGCTCGTGGTTGTCCTAAGACGTCGGTCAGTTTGCCCATGGCTTGGTCATGAGCGGTTCCTTGGCCCTTCAAGACGTCATGTAGTTGGCCTCTGTCTTCCTCTGCTGTTTTCAGGAATTGCTCCATTAGCTTCCCCAGTTGCTCTTGGGAGTCGGCCATTCTCTTCATGACGGCCTCCATGCTTCCAGCGGATCCCACTTCTGACACCAGATGTGGTCGTGGGGGTGTCGCGGGCCGGAAAATCAGGCAAGGAGGCCGAATGTAGTGGGCTATAGTGGGGTTGTATTGTTACAAGAGTCAACAGAAGTGTCGAATATAGTAATCCAGCTGGGTCGGGTAGTTCTTCCGGGTCGGCTAGCCTCCGCTTGAAGGGTCCACGGCTGGGCTCTGTCTCCGTTGCTGGGGAGGTACCTCGGAGGGCAACAAGAGAAAGAAAGGACCGTTAGTCCGAACAGGGACTCAATGCGTACGCCGCCACCGACACCGGGACGTGAGTGGGACGGAAAGGAACGAATAGTGAGGGAGGGAGGTACGGGGAGGAGGAATGAACTGAAGGTTAAAGAACTAGAAAATAGCAAGGGTGTCAGGGTGAGTGTGACGGGAAGAGGGGCGTCTTATGGTGAGAGTGCTTTACGATATTCACAGTGTTTATAATGTGCGATAAGTGCCTAAAGGTAAGAGATCTATACAGTATATACACTGAGCACCTAGCGTGCTCACGGGGAGGTTTACGCTACTCGCGCGGTCCGCCGTAGCTCTCCAGTGAGCCACGGCCGCTCTTCAGCCACCTCCTCAAGGGCTCCACCAGTCCTCCGACCACTCGTCTTCTTCGGGTTGTTCCTCTTCTCGCTCTCCAACACCAGTCTGAGTATCCTGCCACAATGCTCCGACGGCGTCCTCAATGGTGCTTCCGCTTTTCACTCGTTCTGTCGCTGCCTCCGGGGTGGGACTTCCGGGGTCACGGCGAAGTGCTTCCGGTGGCTGCGGGTCACTGATTGGCTCCTGGAATAGAGAGAGGGGCGGGGCGCTGTGGGTCATGGTTTTCGCTCTGGCAATGTTACGGACCCGAGGAGTTTGTCTGAAAGTGCTTGGGCGTGGGGCTCCAGACAGCGGTAAGGTTTCAGGGGGGCACAGTCCTGGCGGGGGTGACAATGGGACCGGATCACAGTTACTCTGAGACTTCTGGTGTGTAACAGCAGGTTTATTGCTGGAGCAAAACAGCAGATATCTTCAACGCTAGCTGGCCAGGCACAAACTGCCTCATCCTAGAATCCTAGGATGAGTCAGAGCCACCTACATTCTGGAATACATGACATAGGGCTAATACAAAGGGAAGCATAGAAACAAAGGTAGGAATAATATACAACACATCTTCCCTCATTGAAAAGAAAACAACATTTGAAACCATGAAAAGGAAGCAGGTTGAAAGAAAATACCAAAACAAAAACAAACTTGAATCATAACATGTCAAAATAATAATGGGAATACATCTCCTCTCATTAAGGCAGAGAAAACATAACATTACACATTAATCACAGCAGTAATCATTTAGATATAAGGGTGGTCTACGGTACCTTTGAGACCTGGAAATGGTCTGGGAGGAGACAGCACAAGGAGAAACAGAAGTCTGGTTAGACAAACCACTGCTGAGTTGAGAGTCAGGAGCATCTCCCCCACCATCGCTTCTCCCTAGAATTGGCACAGAATTTGGTGTAGCAGAAACATGAGAAGGAATAAACATGTAACCAGTACAATAATTCCTACAGTCAAGTTGATTCTGCTCAGGAACAGAACGAGTGACCAAAGAGTCAGTACTAGAACTACCTTTCTGGTAAAGAGCCACTCTTCTTAAGTTCCACTTCTCTCCATTTGAAAGAACAACGTAGTGAGGAAATGCCTTCCTTACAGTAAAGTGACCCCTAAATTTGGACAACCCACCAGAAACTCTACCAGATTTCACTTTTACAAGATCACCCTTAGAAACCTTTGAAGAAACATTCCTCGCCACTTCCCCAATGAAAATTAGAAGAGGAAGCATTCTCAGAACCAATTTTGGCTTGGTCAGAATGAAGCACCATTTTTTTAAGCCAAGATGGAGTTAACTTGGTACTAGGAACCCTACCCCTCATCAGCTCAAAGGGAGACTTGACCTGAACACCATGAAGGGTAGTACAGTAGGCATAAACAATTTCTTGTACAAGACCACTGACAGATGAGCTTTTAGAAAGAGCCATCTGAATTGTCCCTTTCACCAATCTATTAATGCGTTCACACAAGCCATTTCCCTGAGGATTATAGAGAGAGGTTCTGTGATGGGAAATGCCACAGTCGGCCAAGAAAGAGCGCATATTGTGGGAAACTAGTTGCGTACCATTGTCTGTAATGATGAAATGAAATGAAATGAAAAGTCAATTTATAAAGCGCAGTTGCTGCCCTGGGGCGTCCAAGCGCTAATGGCCAACAGTAAAATTGCTTAGTAGACAGAAAAGTTAAGAAGAGGCATTGAAAAGAAAGGTCTTCAGCTGTTTCCGAAAGGTGGAAATGTTTATGTTAGATCTAAGTTCAAACGGAAGCGAATTCCACAGATTGGCGGCGTTATAACTGAACGTCCTGCCGCCAGCTCTTGCCTTTTTTATTCAGGGGACTATAGCCCTACATGCCTGGCTAGAGTGGAGAGTTCTGCCAGGTTGATACTGTCTTGCTAGGTCCCGAGTGATGGCCGGTCCTGTGTCCCAAAAAGCTTGATGGAATATACACATCGCCTTGAAGGCGATTCTCTGTCGCACTGGAAGCCAGTGCAGGCTGAGCAGGCCGGACTTTGCCGACGTCCTTCGTGGCAACTGGAGCACGGTGCGGGGTGATGGGCACCCCTCCCAGGCATGTCAATGACCTCTCCTTATGTCATATGAGAGACAGGGTTACACAGTGTGTTGAATATGGTGGTTGCCTGTTAAGGATGGAACAGCAACTTGTTTGTGGGTTCATGTGCCTAGTAACTAACTGTTATGTGAGAGAACTAGTAATACTGTTGTTTGTTGCTAGTGACCTGTTTCTGAGCAAGCTGATTTAACAACCACTAATGGTGGAGAGTTCTTGTAGGATCTCATGTTAGAAGGCATTCATTTATTGCATATTATTAGATATTACTTATTGTCCCTGTAGACAATCATCTTGATTCTTTTCTGTGAGAAAGCAATGTGATAGTTGCATTTAATCATGGTGACATCATGCACACAACAAATACCATTAGGCCTTAGAGACTTAGGGCCAGATTCATGAAGCTTAATTGCGCTCGCAAAGGGCCAGATTCTGAGAATCTGGCCCTTTGCGAGCGCAATTTTTGCATTTGGGATTCATCATCCCAAATGCAAAAATCGGTAATAGCGAATTCGCTAATTTGCGAGGAATTACATTTAAGGAATCTCTATTGAGATTCCTTAAATGCAATTCATTATCCATTTTTAAATTGCAAAATCGCAATTTCGGGCCGCTATTTACCGCGAGGTCAAACCTTGTGGTAAATAGCGAAAACTTAGAAAAATGCTTTTAAAAGCATTTTTCTAAGTTGCATGTTGCACACACACATGTCCTTTGGACATGTGTGAGCGCAACACCAATGTAGATTACCTTTCAGGGGTGCTACAGGGTGTCCTTTGGACACCCCTAGCACCCTTGAAATCGCATCCTTATTTGCGATTAGAAAATTGCTAATCGCAAATAAGGAATAACTCCCCATTCATTCCTATGGGCCTTTGGCCCATAGGAATGAATGGGGAGTTATTCCTTATTTGCGATTAGCAATTTGCTAATCGCAAATAAGGAATGTGTAGGAATCGCAATTTATTTTGCGATTCCTACATGAATCCCGTTTTGCGAGTCTGTAATAGCGATTCCTTATGAATCGCTATTACAGACTCGCAAAACGGGTCTTTGATGAATCTGGCAGTTAAATCTGCTAGGTAGTTGGTGGTAAGACCAATACAGTACAACATGAGTAACCGCGCATCATGTAGGGTTGGCGTAACGAGGAGAGAAATCCCTCCAGGGGGGGTGGCAACAGACTGAAAACAAACCACAAGGAGGGTATATTATTTCTGTCATCTGCCAATTGCGAGTCAGTTAATTTTATTGGTATTTGGATTTTATTTATTCATTCTATACAGTAGTGGCACTACTTCAGATAGAATGCCTCCAAAGGACAGAGTGGTGTAGATACTGTTTAATATTTAAAAACCCATAGATTTATATAAAGATTAAAGATCTGATTCACAAAGTTAAATAAACTTTCATGGAAGTTTACTATTTTTTGGTATTGAAAAACTACGAGTTGAATTTTACTAATAGTAATTTTAATGCCGCGGAGGCCTTTCTTGTTATGTGCAGAGTCACCCCATGAATACCAAATAAATGTTCACAAAAGTATAAGCCTTAGGTCATTGCCCTAGGGAACAGATATGTAGAAACATTCTTACCCCTTTTTTTGTCAAACTTGTGTTTATTGAATGTTTTTCAAGTACATTATTAAAATATAACAATCACTTCGCCCATGGCAGTGAGCGTTGCATATAGCATCGAAAAGGAGGGTACATACCATATCACAATCTTACCCCATTTTTAAAATAGACTTATTTACATAACATCTTATGAATGGGAAGCATAGAATTTAGATCAGGCCATTATATACATGTATTAATTTTACTCATAGGACGTGTGCATATAACATGTGATGCACAGAGTAACCTCTTCCAACACCAGCATCTTCTCCCATAAAGCACCGCCATTTATGTTGTTGTTTTCAAGCGTGAAACAGCACACAACTTGTATGGGTGAGGATGCATTATTGCTCCATAAACACTGTCAAGTCTGGCAGCCTTCACCCCCTTGGGAAGCTGAAATGTAAAGGTCCGGAGCAGGCTGGTGAAGAAGATGAAGAGTTCTATCCGCGCCAGCTTTTCCCCCAAACACACCCGATGCCCTGTGAGAGTGAAAAAAGCGGTATAGAGTTAGCTTAATCCACAGTTTAAAAAACAGAAGCCATATTGCAACCAAATTGCTACCTGCTGAAAAAGGCAAGAATGCCTCCCTTGTGACAAATTTCCCTTCCGGGTCGAGGAAATGGCTTGGGTTGAATTGTTGGGGAGTCTCCCAGTAATCAGGGTCATACAGAACAGAGGTTAGGTTGTTTAAAATGACCGTGCCCTGAAAAGAAAGACATATGTTTATCAGCTGAATTCTACTTCCAGAAGATTTCATGACATCATCCTACTAAATGGGTGTTCTCTTTGGTAAACTCATATCCACATTAAACCCTTCATATATGTCTCTTTCCCGCTTTACTTATTTTCTTCGTGACTTTCTGCCATACTATCACGTTGATAAAACAGGGACGACAGTGGATATTAAGCAACTTTATCTGTAAGTTACTCTACATCTCAAGCTCCCTGGGTTATTTAAAAGTTCTCGACTATCCCAACCCCCGGAAATGGCAATAAATAGTATGTGGTACAAAACAAAAGTTATTAGTAGGAGAGGCACACCAGATTTTTATCAATCTAAATCAATGTATAATTAACTTCTCAATGCGTGCTACAGAGGTTAGCGCAATGCCCAAACTGCGCCAAGGAACTTAAAATAATATAACCAAGCGAAACCGCTTGTCCTCTATGCACTGTTGCAAATCCTGGTTGGAACATAAACGTAATTCATCCAATATATCTCATGATATCATATGAAAACATCACCAAAAAAAAAAATGTTTTTGATTCAATACTTTTTTACTAAGATCTCTTAGTTCATCATGTTATGATACTTAATAATGTTTTGATGAACTAAGAGATCTTAGTAAAAAAGTATTGAATCAAAAAAATTTTTTTTTTTTGGGGTGATGTTTTCATATGATATCATGAGATATATTAGATGAATTACGTTTATGTTCCAACCAGGATTTGCAACAGTGCATAGAGGACAAGCGGTTTCGCTTGGTTATATTATAATAAATAGTATGTAACATATAAAACATAAACATGCATAGAACTATATTTATTTTCACTGAAGAAAACTGAAGGGCAGTGATGTGATAGTTGCACAGTATATTAGTATCTTACTTTATATTAAAAAAACTTAAAATATTCACTTAAAAAATACAGTTTAAGGTAAATTATAGTTAAATGAAAATATCAGTTAAGACATAAGTAACAAAACAAATAACATTTAACAGTGATAGCTATCTCATGTAATTATAACACAAGAAAAGAGAGCATACCCTGCCACTTTATATGGGTCCTGAGATAGGATCCCTAATATATATATACACACCATAATTGACCAAAATCTCAGAGTCAAAGTAATATTCAACTACATAGATTATATTCAAATCATTTTATTAGTTCATTCATTTGTTTATATATATAAAATATCTTTTTTTCCCTTTTTCTTTCTTCACGTATATATTGTTTTTCTAAGTGGGAAAACTTTACACAGATTTTTTCATACAACCTTGCATATCTGATTGTATAACATTATAAATAATGATATTGACCCGCATACGCCGCACTCTCCTATACAACACTCAATACTCACATAACCTTTTCGCTTTACATCACTCATACTATCTTTCATACAATAAAAACAACAACACCATGGTACATCCATATATATGTGAAGAAAGAAAAAGGGAAAAAAATATATTTTAGATATATAAAAAAATTAATGAACTAATAAAATGATTTGAATATAATCTATGTAGTTGAATATTACTTTGACTTTGAGATTTTGGTCAATTACGGTGTGTGTATATATATATATTAGGGATCCTATCTCAGGACCCATATAAAGTGGCAGGGTATGCTCTCTTTTCTTGTGTTGTTCTAACCCCTTCTTACCTGCCTTTATTTGACTAACCCTCGGGGAACCCCCCACTCTATTTTGTAGTGTAATCTCATGTAATTATAACACGTTCCCTAAAGTAAATATAACTCACTCAGTTGCCACGCACGGTGTTGTTGTCAATGATGACATTTCCAATGCCATTAGGGATGCAGTCATTGAACTTGTCATGAGTGATGTAATATGTGACAAAAATTTGTGAGGGTACAAGCCATGCATGGCAAGTGTGTGTGTGTGTTCAGTTAGACATACATTCACCTAACTATAACATCCCTTTAACTTTTGGCTATTTTAGTGAAGTTCTTTTTTTCAGTGAATTTCTAAGTTTTTTAAAAATGGAAAGTAAGATATTAAAATTTCTAAGTAAAATGTCACTTAAAACTTTTGTTTTATCCAGTTAATTATTTTTTTTAGAGTGAAGTAAGATGGTCAAAGCCATGCGTTGGCCGCAAGGTCTGGATTCTGACCATGGTTTTCAGCCAACCCACCACCTGAAAACCTGCTATGGAAGGCCTTCAGTTGTATTTGGCCTCGTTTTGGGCACTCAACCCCGCTCTTTTTATTTTATTACTCTACAGATCTGTGGATCCACTACAAAACTTCAACAGGCCACGCCGGGGCCTACAGTGGATCTATGGAGCCCCCCAAAAACAGTTTTTAAAATGTGGCCCCGGAAAGCTCCTCTGGGATTCCCCCCTCACATGACCCAGGTGTTAGGATAATCCTATCTTGCCCTCTTATATGTTACTTGATTTTGTATGACTCGGGGACCGAGCCCCAAAGACCTAAGCTGGCAGCCGCAACTTTTCCTTTAAGTTGCGGCAGCCAATCACAATTCATACTTAAGCTTGTTGATCCACAGTGGTGGATCAAAGGTGGAACAGCTGTGTGAAATATATATATATTTAGAGCATTCATTTCTCAAAATCTACTGAACCGATTTGCAGCAAATCAAAAATCAAGAACTAGCTTTCTGCCAAATTTGGTGGTATTTCATTCAGTCTTTTGTGCAGTATCGCTGTTCACTTTTCCTATGGAATAGTGCATGGGAAAAAATATGTTTTGGGGCCATTTCTTTTTATCTGCTCCCTTGACGAATCACCTTGAAACTTTCCAGTATGAAACTGGGGTGGGTGAGACTTTCTTTGGAACGTTTCTTGAAGATTCGTCATACAACCCCCATGGTGTAAGCAAACCAAAAGAATCCAGTTCCCAACTACAACTACACAGTGGTAACTGCCATTTGGTAAAACACACACACTCCCACTCACACCCACACCTACACTCACACCCACACCCACACCCACACCCACACTCACACTCACACCCTCACCCTCAATAACACTCACACCCACACCCACACTCACATTCACATTCACCCTCACATTCACACTCGCATTCACACCCACACTCACACCCACACTCACACCCACACTCACACCCACACTCACACCCACACTCACAAACACACCCACATTCACACTCACAATCACATACTTAAGCATGTAAACACAAGACAGTGTGTTTCGCTGTAACATTTTTAAGGTGCTATCCTTGGAAATGGGTGCACGTGCACATGAAATAATTGGCCACCAAATGGGCTTGTTATAAAACATTACATTGATTTTGAAAGGTCTGGTCAACACACAACGAGATCATAGTACTGAGTTTTCAAAATGTAAACTCGTGCCCAGGAAGGGTCAGATAGAGAGTAAGCAAACTCAGCAAAAAATATGCACATTACTCTTTCTTCAAGGTTCACATGCAGATAGATCATTAAGTGCTATTTGTGTATCACAGGCTGGCCATCTTTTACTTCTACTCAACCTTTTCAATCTGGTAGCCTTGCACGGGGGCCTGCTTCACACACACTCGCGGTACGCCCACAGATGAAATGCTGCTGTAACGTTGAATCTCATGGATCACAGCATTGGTGTACGGAAGCTTTTCCCGATCTGCATACGAGATCACAGAGGAGAATACAAAAACAGCATCCAGTTCCTTCTGGACTCTGTCTGAAGAGAAACATTCATGTTTCAGGCCACACAGAAAGCAAGAGGTTTGCAGAAAGCACAAGAACAGTGGTAACAGAAAACAAAGACCCACTGAGGGAAGTCAATAGTTAATTCTTGTACATTCAGACCACCTAAATCTGAAGATTTTGTAAACATTTATTTGTCGCCCTGATTAAACCTTATGCAATACATAAGGAAGAATTGAACTATTGAGGGAAACTATTTTGTTAAAAGTCATTGTACCAACTGAAGAAGTTGCATGGATAGGGAATATTCTTCACTTTATGCAGGAAATACTCAATATGGAGGGGAACCCATGAATGGACATCCTCTACCATAAACATGCTTTGGCCCACACCTGCATTGGGATTACTGAGCAATGTGAATTTTGTACACATGGCAGAGTCCATGTTTGTCTAGTGTTTTTGTGAAGACTAAAACGCTAGCTGAAAGCTACCTCCTACTTATGTAATCTTTGGGAGGAATTTGCCCTCAAATAACAACAAAGAACTGGTCATGCCCTGCTCGACTGGGAAAACCTTTTCTTAGCTGCTCTCATGTAATCTTTCTATGGAATTTGCAACAATGCAATTGGAAACTGTTTGTTTTGTGCCATACTAAGGTAAACAGATCTTATGGAAACTGATCCTAATCAATGCAAAAATGCATAATCAAGTGTTAAGCTATTCTTATGTAGACTGCATTGCTGCAGCTTGTAATTGCTCTTATATAAAACAATGTGACACCTACTCAATAATATTTGTGCAATATAAAAGTGCAAAGATAACATGAATAATAAATATGCCACCTGTGGATCCTCCCCTGGATTTAGCATTTCCTCCTAAAATTAAAGGAATTTTCAATGCTAAATCAGGCTTCTAGGCTGTTAATTTTGAGTCTTACTGTAAAGAAAACACAGCAGGAAGGAAGCTAGCACACTGACTAGAAGTATCAATTCATTGCCAGATAATACATTATAATACCGCAATTTGTGTTTCACCGCTGGTGGTGTGAAATTACCACTGGTGGTATGCACCATCAACTGCACATACTATTTAGGGTCAAAAGAAAGCCAAGAATATACAATATTTGCTTTCCTGGCATTGTTTCAAGCTAACCACAATATGTATGGGGTAAAAACTATCACCAGCAAAAAAGAGGTAAAGTGCATGGCCATGTGTAGCAACAGAAAATACTACTCTGTTGTCACATGGGTATTTGGGCTTCCATCTATTCTATACTTCGAGTAACAGCAACGGGTGCTAGCTTATTTTGTACCGTATGACAGGTGAATTATTGAGAGGCAAATAATATTTTCATACATTTTCTATAGTCGCGCAGTTTTGCAAAGAGAAGTATTACACGGTCATAGGAAATGACTGAATATCGCGGTCTTATGTGAAGATGATTAATCTTTAATAAAAAAACATTAGGACATTGACCACTTGGCTTTTCCTGTTCTCTGTTAGGATAACCTTAGGTACTGGATGCAGGAAGTGGAATTTCTGTTTCTAGTAGTGGACGTCCATGTGACAGGAAGTAGTGTTGCATGTTTTAGCACACTTCCTGCTGCCAGTGTGAGTCTTTACTAGAAGACAGGATCCATGGCTTGGGCAGCTAGACTGCAAATAAAACTGAAAAGCCATCTTTTAAAAGTCTATCTAGACCAGTAACATATCCTGGGTCTTGGGCTTAGCATTGTTTAATTATGGGACACCTTACATTTGTCTCTAGTCCAGGAGGTGCTGGAGCCGTCTAGTTTTATTGTGTATATTTTTAATTTAGTTCTAAGTGAATTCAGGTACTGTTCATTTTTTTAAGTAAAAACATTGATTTATGAAGTTATATTGGGTCCTTTGCTGAGTTCCTAAACTTTCCATATCTCCGAGGAAACAGTGAACTGCCTCACTACCCTTGATGTCAAGTACTAAGGGTGTGTACTTGATGCTCAGTTTGAGTTAGGTTTGCCACCTGACCGTTGTTTAACCTGCAAGACCAGTATTTTAATGTCCAGGCATAAATTAGCAAAATTGCCAAAAGCTGGGATTTGTTTCCCATATCAGTACATACTATAAACTGTAAATATAACAAAAACACACTTTAAAATGTGTTCTAGGGCCGCCATAACAAGCTCTGACTTATAAGTAAAGTAAAACAAAAGCAGAAAAGCTAAGTTTAAAATGAATAGAGGCAACTACGTATAAAGATCTATTTAAGTATCTGGTCCGAGCCATTGCAGAATGCTAAAACCTGAAAAAATGGCTGGTATTTTTCCCTGGGAAAGTTGGCAACCCTACTTGAGTCCAGTGGTAAGATGGCCCCAGGACACCAGAGGAATTGCCACAACTGGAGTGCAGTTACCCCTCCTTCTGAACCAGTTCCAGCATTACCTTATAAACTGTAATAGATGTGCAATGCTATTGCGCACTGGCCCAGAAAAAACCATCCCTGCCTCTGTCCATTTCCCAAGTACTTCCTGATCTGGTACAACATGCCCCAACATCTACATTGTTGCTTGTCGATCACAAAAGAGGAATAGCACATCAAGCAAAGTGTGCCACCAACAGTACCGTTGTTAGAAAGAACCATAAGGTGCTTTGGATTCTCTACTCTTAAGATAGCTGCGTACCCTAAAATAATGACACAACAACATCTGAAGTGGGTTGGTGTGCATTGCTGGTTTCAGTGAGAAAACGAGCGGTTTAGCTGCTGTGGTATGCACCTTGCCTTTGCCTACAGGTGTTCCACATTATGTATTTTTTTAGGTTTCACCAGGTGCTTGTGAAGTCTATTGTTAATATAAATCTTAAAAGCTGCATACATCCCGCCCTTGCTTTTCATTGGTTCCTGTGCTTGCCACTTACTTGTCCTCCATTTCTATTGGCTGTAGCATACTATTTCCTGTTGTTGCTCGTGTGTTTCTCTTATCAGTCTCCCGTGGCCCAAGTACTGTTTTCATTTTCTTTGCTGGAACTTCTTGGCAGCACCGCTGCGTGCTTCGAGCAGCACACTCACCAGTTTCCCCGGGGCTGAAGCAGGAACCCACTCTAGTGCTCCCTTATTAGCATCTCCTGAAGCACCAACTTTTTTTATGTTCTCATGCGGTGTGCTGATTTAAAACAGCGTCATAACGGCCTGGGCTTTAGGTTTTGCCTGCACAGCTCTTACGCTGTGCTTCTTTGGTTTTTCCTCCGCTCTTTTCGTAATCTCCCCATAGATGCACCCATTTCAAGCATACTTGTCAGATGCATTTTTTTCCTTGTCCTTCCTGCTTATAGTACCACCAGTAACAGCAAAATACATTGCCTTTCTAAATATACAAGTCAATTTAACAGAGTTTCAGTAACTTATATTGCACAACTGCTCACCAAGCTACAACTTACAACAAAAAGCTTATTATTAATCACATAGGCGAAATCTATTACATTTACAGATGTTTGTTTTTTGTGCTGCTGGGCATCCCCCAAGTATACTTCCTATCCATCCCAGTGTTCAATTACAACATTGAATGGAGTTTGCCGTCTGTAATTCTGGTTTATCTGGTCAGTTAGTATGGCAATTTGTGGGTCATGCATAAATAGTTGCTCTTTGGCACCTGAGCAGTGTGATTATACTGCTAGGTGGTCAAAGAGCTAATCCTGTGCCACACACACCATGCAAATGAAGGGCACTTTGCTGCACATGTGATTTGAGTGTATGCACATGCAGGTGAGCTGCAGTGTGTTTGTGATTATACACCAGGACTGGAATCAACTAGAAACTGTAGCAGAGTTCCAGACCAGAGGGCTTTAATCTGTGAGTAGCAAGGAGTTGTTGGATTGTTTGAGATTCTGTTCACTTGTGTGAGAGGTGCTTGATAATGAAAGTAGATACAGAAGCAGTGGTCAGAGTCTATCAATTCGCTGTAACATCAAATGTAATGCATGCGTTCAATTAAGTATGAATCGAAAAGTGTTACATCCATGGTGTGCTTATATTTTTATTCATTATTTCAGCACAAAGTTGGCTAGGTACTCAATTTCATTCAATGAGTACCAAGTTTTTTGAAATACCAATTATTCACCTAACTACTTCCTCTTTCCATCACTTTGAGCGCGTTATAAATGTCAATATATGGATATTATTTGTGTTTTTTCCATATGAAGCTATATACCATTACATCCGCATGAGACCTGTGTCCTCAGGCATTTATGTGATTCGATGAAGTAATTGAATGTCGTACTTTTCTGTTTGAATAATTGGTATTTAAAAAAACTTGGTACTCATTGAATGAAATTGAGTACCTAGCCAACTTTGTGCTGAAATAATGAATAAAAATATAAGCACACCATGGATGTAACACTTTTCGATTCATACTTAATTGAACGCATGCATTACATTTGATGTTACAGCGAATCGATAGACTCTGACACCTGCTTCTGTATCTACCTTTACTGACCCAGGTCAGAGAGTTCTTAGGGTATACCCCATTGAAACTCAATACTGATAATGAAAGTAAACACAACCAGTTGCACGCATGATGCTGGTTTCAATGACCTGTGCTTAGACGCTGACTGCTGGGAGAAGTCAATCGGTGGGCACTGGGCAAGGATTTTCAAAAGTAAATAAATGGACATCCCTGTTACTCAATGCCAAATTCAATATCTGGGTCACCTCATTACGAAAATCATACCATCACGGTATACAAACAAAGGAAGAGGACACAGATTAGGAAAAATTGCTGCTGTTTCAAGAGTAAGACTCATCCATTGTTAAATGAGCTCACAACGTGTCATCTGCCATGGCCTCAAAGAAAAATTCTCTTACAACCAATCTGATGGAAAAACAAAACATTATAGTTCTCAACAGCACTCACACTCCTCACAGAACAGCAGTCACACAATACCTTAAGCACACTCACACTGCTGATGTGGTACCCGTGAATATTACAAGAAGCCTTCCTACAACCCCTTTATACTAATAGTCTCACACTATTGGCTGTACTCTCATGTGCATGAGAGTAGCAGTTATATACTGCCTGAACCACAATCACAAGAGACTAGTACCGAAATGGACAGCACTCTCATATTCTTCTGAGCGTAGTAGTCACTTACTATTGACAACATTCTCACTCTCAGGAGGTTAGCAATCTTACGCCACCATCACCATTCTCATACTCCTCACAGATTAGCGGTCACACACTACCAGAAGTGTCTCATCGTTGATTGATGAGATTGTGTGTGTGGCATTGTGGAGAGGCAAATGAGTAAATGAGTGGATGAATAGATGCATGAGTGAGTAGATGCAAGTGAGTGAGTGTATGGCCGATGTATAATTGTGTGCATTAATGGATGCATACGTGAATGCATGGACGGAAGGTCCCAGGCACTGTCAGTTATTAACTATTGGTTTTGCAAGTGTTTGTTTTCTTTTGCTGTTCATTAGCCCAACCTAAGCTCTCATGTCCCCTTCCTTTATCGATACATCCTTTAAAACTCTTCCTGTTGGCTATACACAGCTTTTGTCCTGCTGGCTTCAACTCACTTCCTTTCACATGTTTCCTCAGTTTTCTTAGTGACTGATGTTTCAATGCTACACAATCTTTTTGACACAAAACATGGACTTATTGACTTAGCAAGATGTTTTCCGGGGCCTCAAAACTATTAGCAGTTTTTCTTTTCTACTATTAACCCCTCAGGAACTTTTTGCCCTGGTCTCTGTAAAGGATGCATTTCCTCTCAATTATTTATTAGGTCTTGCCTGCGACAGCAAATACGCTCTTGCTTGTAAGAGATATTGGGCCACATGTATCAAAGTATTTTGCATTTGCAAGTGGTGTGAATTGTTAAATGCGAGCGGTTGCGAATGCAAAATGGCCAAATTTTTTGCGATGACCTAAATCACAGATGCAAATAGTGAATCGCAATTTGCAATTCCCTAATGCACATGTAAGAAGCCTTTCCTAAATGCAAACTGTGTTTTTAGGAAACACTATTACCATTGATTTCAATTCGATAGTAAACCTGCTATTTTAGAAAAGGCAAAAAAAAAGCCTTTTTCAAAATGCCATGTGCCGCACACATGCTCCTAGGGCATGTCTGTGCCTTACATGTGCACCTCTTTTTTGAGGGGTGCTTCAGGGGTGCCTTAAGCCGCCGTGCACTCTTGCCTTTCCATTATCTAATTTGCGCTTACCAATTAGGTAATCGCAATTTAGGTAATGCAAGACCATTTACAATTAGCACAATAGCGATTCCCTAATTGCATTTGAGATTTTTAAGAAATGCTATTAGGGAATCGCTATTCCTGTCTTTTTTGTTACATCACATTTAGCAATTACCTGTTTGCTATTTGGTAAAAATCGCTAATAGGTAATCGCAAATTGTGAGTTTCATACATGTGGCCCCTTGTACACAACAAGGAGCTTGCAACCCTCCCATTGCTTAACATTTGTTGGCTTCAATGTCTCTCCTATTTGCTGCCTTCTAATTGGTCGTGTGTCCAAAATTCACTTCCTCTTATTTTGGCTGGAGCATAGACCAAATACCGATTGCTTTAGCTTAATTGCTGTCCTTCCAATGGCCATTCATAGCTCTGTTTTACTGTGCCACATGCACTTCAAAGAAGTCCTTTTTCCCTTTGAAATGAATGTTCATGGTGACAACAGATTTTATCTGCTTTTATTATGACAACAGATGTTACCTGCTTCCAAATGTATTTTCACTAAGACGTGGACATGGGAGAAATTGTTTTTTTTAATGTGATAGATTTTTTTTGCCACATGCCATTATTTTTTCTTTTTCACGCTTGGGGATATTAACTTATTTGCTCCAATCTTACGGGTGTTGTGCCAAGACCTAATAAGCATAGGCATAACCAAATAGGTCTCTCCTTTCAGACAGTTGATTCTGCCATTTCCTTTTGCTCATGATGTTCAGCCTGGGTATGATTTGTAGCCCATGCTGAATAGCCACCCGTAAGCGGTGCTGCATGGTTAAAAATATTGATACAAAAAAAGACTATGGTGCATCCAGCGCTAATGCATTTTTGGAAAAAAGCATATTTGCCCTGGCTGCATTATAGCGCTTTCCTAAATTAGTTTTAGCACCACTGTAAATCATCTCTGCTGCTATACAGCATGGCTTCAATGCACAGCTACATCTTACCTTGGATGTCAGGGTGGGCCACCATGTAGAGTAGGGCCCAATAAAGAGCAGTGGTGGTGGTTTCTGATCCTGCCAAGAAGAGGTCACCCACCACCTGGACTATGCTTTCCTCATCAAATGTAGACTGGGCGCCCCCGTTGGACTGGAAGGAGAAACATTAAACAGAAATATTTTCATGAGTCACATGTAAAAGATCATATGCGGATGGTTCTATATAATATATTTTAACATTTCAATAGTACTGCTGTAGTTACTTGATAATTTCTCATGGGGTGGCGTACAGTGGTGTGGAGTGGCGAAAAGTGAAGGAGTGGAGAGTGGCACAGAGTAGAGTAGAGTGGCTTGGAGTGGCGTAGAGTAGGGTAGAGTGACAGAGAGTGCGGTAACATAGAGTGGAGTGTTAGAGGGTAGAGTGCAGTGGCTTGGAGTGCAGTTGTGTAGAGTAGAGGCGAGTGGTGTAGATTGCAGTAGTGTGGAGTGCAGTGGCGTACAGTGGTGCATAGCAGAGTAAAGGATGTATAGTGCATGGGGTAGACCAGAGTGGTGTAGAGTGGAGTAGATTACAGTGGAGTAGAGTAGAGTGGAGTAAAGTAGAGTGTTGTCGAGTGGCAAAGCGTAGAGTGGCATAGAATAGAGTGGTGTAGAGTTAAGTGGGGTGGACTTAAATAAATGAGTTGGAGTGAAGTGGGGTACAGTATAATGGCGCTAAGTAGTGCGGTATAGAGTAGCATCGAGTGGACTGGACTGGAGTAGGATAGAGTGACAGAGCGGCACTGTGTGAAGTTGAGTGGCAAGGCATCGAGTAGAGTGGCAAAGATTGGAGTGCTATAGAGTGGAATTCCATAGAGTGACGTGGAGTGGCATAGAGAAGAGTAGAGTGGTGTGGCATAGAGTAAAGTGGAGTGGCATACAGTGCAGTGGCGTAGAGTGGAGTGGCATGGAGTACACTGGTGCAGAGTAAAGCAGAATGGCATACAGTGCAGTAGTTTACAGTGCAGCGCTGTAGAGTCATGCAGTGTAGAGTGACGTATAGTGCTCTGGGGTAGAGTGGAGTAGAGTAGAGTAGAATGCTGTACAGTAAAGTGGAGTAGATTGGCATAGAGTGGAGTACAATGGTTTGGAGTGGTGAAGAATAGAGTGGCTGGAGTAGAATGGCATAGAGTAGAGTGACTTACAGTGAAGCAGGGTAGAGTAGAGTGGCATAGAATGCAGTGGCATAGAGAAAAGTGGTGTTCAGTGCAGTGACGTGGAATGCAGTGGCATAGAGTGCAGTGGAATCGAGTTGAGTGGTGCAAGGTAGAGTAGAGTGGCGTACAGTGCAATGGTATACAGTGCAGTGGAATAGAGTTGTGCAGAGTAGAGTAGCGTACAGTGCACTGGGGTAGAGTGCAGTGGAGTAGAGTGCAGTACAGTAAAGTGGGGTAGAGTGGGGTAGAGTGCAGTGGCATGGAGTTGCGTAGAGTAGAGTGGCTTAGAGTTAAGTGGGGTACAGTAGAGTAGAGATGAGTAGAGGAGAGTGGCAAATAGTACAGTGGTGCACAGTAGAGTGGAATGACATAGAGTGCAGTGGAGTAGAGTGACTTGGAGTAGAATAGAGAACGTGGCATTGAATAGAGTGACTTTGAATACAGTGGGGTAAAGTAAAGTGGCATTGAGTGGGGTGGGGTAGAGTGGCACTGAGTGTAAGGAGTGGCGTCTCATAGAGTAGAGTGGCATAGAGAGGAGTGGGATAGAGTAGGGTGGCATGGAGTGGCATAGATCAGAGTGAAGTGACGTAGAGTTGAATAGACCTCCATAGAGTGGAGTGGCAAAGACTGCACTGACGTACAGTAGAGTGGTACAGGGTACAGTGAAATGGTCTGGAGTCCAGTAGCATGGAGTAGAGTGGTGCAGAGTAAAGTAGAGTGGCATTCAATGCAGTGGTGTATAGTTGTGTGGCGTAGAGTGGTGCAGAGTACAGAAGAGTGGCATATAATGTACTAGGGTAGAGTGCAGAGGAGCAGAGTGGTGCAGAGTACAGTTGAGTGGCGTAGACTGCGGTGGCAACGAGTAGAGTGGGGTACAGTACAGTGGCATAGAGTGCAGTGGGATAGAGTGCAGGGGCATAGAGTAGAGTGGTATAAAGTAGAGGGCTACATGGGGCAGTAGCGTAGAGTGCAGTGGCATAGAGTAGAATGGTGCAGAGTAGAGTGGGTTAGCGTGCAGTACCTTAGAGTACAGTGGTGCTAGTAGAGTTGCATAGAGGGCAGTGGAATACAGTGCAGTGGCATAGCGTTGTGGAGTGGCGTAGAGTGGAGTAGAGTGACGCAAAGTAGAGTACCTTGGAGTGGCGTAGAGTAGAGCGGTGTAGAGTGAAGAGGGGTAGAGTTAAGAAGGCTACAGTACAGTGGCACAATGTAGTGTGTCGTAGACCTTTGCCATGCATAAGGTAGGGGTTGCTGCATTTTGGAAAACCCAGCCATGCTCTTTCTCTCATGCCAGGAGTGTGAATTTTGTCAACTGCGCTCACCATCTAGTGATTTATAGACCCTTGCTTAGAATGAAAAAAGTAGAACTACAAGTACCAACATGCTTAGTGCTGTTATCAGTCACCATGATAGCCCAAAGGCAGGTTACAGATATGTCTCTGGTCCACTTGTCTTGGAGCTTTACTTCTCTTCAGTATCTAAAAGTTGTATGTACTTAGCCCTCTTTAGGGATAGTTCGGTTCAGATACCTCTATGGAAACAAAATGTGAAAAATGTGCAGCACTCTTTGCCAAAATAAAAAGAATGTAATAATTGTTTATGAGCAGAAAGAGTAGTTTAGCTTGAAAAGTTGCCAAGTTGGATGGCACTAGTTAGCTGTACCTTTTTTATATGCATTCAACACTTACCACTTATGCCAGGGTATTTGTAGGGCCCCACCTTTTGAATCTGCAGCCAGTTTCCCAGACTGTACTGGTGGTGTAATGCTAAATGATGGGCTCACCTGCAGAAAGCTGTGGGGAGCCCCTGAGACTGATGTATCTTGCATAGGCCTGACTTTGCCCTGGAACCCTGAAGGGTGGCCCACCCCCTGGTCCTTAGGGGCTGCAGGGCCCCTATCACTACCCAAGGTGTACATTTAATAAAACATGGTGACTCAATGTTGTTCACTGTTGTTGGTGATACTCTCCACGTGCGGTGTCCTGCTGCACTGGATGACGTGATGTGGGCTTTCATTAACAATCATATATTCTGTTTTGTCATTGTCATGTACTGTAGTAGGTTGTATGACATTACCACGCCTTCCTTCACCACACACATTTTTACATCGCAGATTTTACAACGCATACCACTGCCAGGCATTTACATTCACTCACATTGGAAACACCTTCACGATGCAATCTAAAACCAGGCATACTTTAACCACTCTGTTACTGAAAAATCATGTCACAATCTAACACTGCCACCTACTATTCAAAACTAATATATTAATTTTAATACATTATTAACAATATGTATATACTTTTTAACAAATTACATTTGTTGTTTACAAGTTTGGTACTATTTTAAAATTGTATATTTTTGTGGTAGACACCCCAAAACCTCCTTTTCAATTACCCTTAAACATATATCAAGCGTGTCACAAAGAGAAACACTGCCATCAACTGTTCAAATGTGTGGTAAAGCCTTGCGTTGTAAAGACTTGCATGCCGACAGTCTTCATGATGTCAAAAATGTGAGGTAAATGCAATACGAGGTAAAAACTTTGGAGTAAAGGTAGATTCCTGCCGCAATATACAGCCAAAGTACTGCTGTATACCACAAGATTTGTCCCTTATTACTTTCAAACTACTGAACTGATTTAGATAAAATAACAAGGACCCTTTCCAGACGATAATCTTGAGTCCTCATGTCAAATTCAATGAAACTCCGTTTAGCCATTTTGCCGTTACATCTGAGTGAAAAGTCGATGGAAAATACATTGATAGAAAAATTAGTTTTGGAACCTCCTTTTTTCTCTGCACCCCCATGACTAATCACCATGATGCTTTGCATTTTCATCCAATGTATAAAAAGGAATAGCTCTGGAAGTGTTGTGGCGGTTCCGTTCTTCAAGTGCTGACATAGATATTAGCAATGAAAAATCAGATGAATGCCCATCTCTGGGAATCCTAACTATACCTTTTTTTCTTTTTTTCACTGATAAAAACAAAGATTAAAGGGATGTTATAGTTCAGTGAAAATCTCAGTTAAAATGCCATTTTAAACTGAAAAAAACCACTGAAATTCACCAGTTATAGTTAACTTAAGTCACTATAACGTGGCATGCACAGTGAAGTTGTCAGTGATGTTATCAAAGACATCATAGGACATGTCATGAGTGATGTAATATGTGCACAAGGTATAGTTACTTTTGGTTGGACCTAGCTTCACTCCAGTGCTCATGTAAACAGTATAAGAACTGGCACTATGTGACCATGTGCTAGTATTCCTATAGACGTCCAAGCAGCTCTACAATACTAGCTTGAAGGGACATCTGACGAAGACACCCCATGTGGCTCTTTTCCCCTCAAGACAATGACATTAAAAGAGCTCTGCTACTGCCCTCTGCAAAGAAGACCGAAGAGCAGCTGTTGGCTAATCTAAAAATATATTACCCACTATACAGACATGGGTTGCATAGACGACAGCTCAAGAATTTGCAACGAGAGCTGTCCTGAACTTAAGAGAGGTATTTATTTATTACTGACATTTGCTTCTTCTGAGACAAGCATATGGTTGTAATATGAACTGACTGCACATTCTTGCTTACGTGTGGGGGCGTCTTTATCTACCTCACTCCATCCCAAGAAGAGCACAAGAGTATTGTTCCATGTCTTTGGGTCTCCCAGTGGCTGAGACAGGTCATCCCTTTTCCAGATCTGTCCACACCACCACCAGTCTATTATGTACAACGTCAGAGAAAATAGAGAAAAATGGTGCCTCCTAAGAAAATTCTTTGTAGGTCTGGTGACAGGGGAATAAACCAATGCAAGAATTCCCTCTTGACCTATATCCTTTATAAGCTAAGCTCTCAGTACCTAATAGTCTCGACCAACAATCACGTCAATATAAAATGTTTTTATTTTCATTTGTGATTATCTTTTCAGAGTTAATTTTTCAATCTTGTTTGTTTTATTCCAGCAGACATAAAAACATACATTTCACAATTTGATTCAAGATATATATATATATATATATATATATATATATATATATATATATATATATATATATATATATATATATATATATATATATATATTACCTACTGGTAGTTGCCAGTAGGTAGTTATAGTTAGGACCTATTTTCCGCAACATTCTATTTGGAATAACTTTCGCGCCGGTGAAAGAATTTTCGCGAAATTTTTAAAACTTATGGCCAGCTCTGGTCCGCTCCTATCCTGAAAGTCTCAGGGTGATTCGTCAAGCAGGGGCCGAGAAAAAAGGGGTTCTCAAAATGTGTTTTCCCATTGCAATTTTCCCTAGGGACCCTTAGTTGCAGCTACAGCCCGAACTGTTGAACGGAATTACACCAAATTTGGCAAAAATGTAGCCCTTGGTTCAGAGTTCCTTTTTGTTAAATGGTGTAAATCTGTTCAGTAGTTGCTGAGAAATCAAAAGTAAAATCATATATATGTCTAATGGGCGCGCAGGATCTGCTCACCCTCCCGATGACAAGCTGTATGCAAATTGTCTGTCAACACTCCAAACTAGGAAGTGTTGGCAGCCATCTTGTGCCTCGGTAGAACCGAGGCACAAGAAAAGAGAGAAACGCACAAAACACGTAAAGGGGGCAGGGTAGAAACACCCTGCCCCCTAGGTCTGCTCAGGGGGGGCCCAAAAAAAGCATTTAAAAAAAAAGATTGTCGCGATTTGCGCACCCAGCGCGAATTTCGGCTGGAAAAAATGCTTACGTACACATTTTGAAAGTCCAGGAATAAACCACAGCACTTTACATGTGCACCAATTACAGATGGACACATTCATTTTGTTAGGCAAGGGGAGTTCAAGATTTTAAGCATTCCTGCCTAGATTCGAACCCGGTTACCCATGAAAAAAAGACAAATGTCTGCTGAGTGTCATACGATTTTATTGTTTAGGCATTGTGAATTTTCCTAGCAATATCACCCTGAGAAAAACTTCTCAACTGAGGCTTTCCCACGGGCTGTCTATGTAGGCCTCTGCACGGGGCTTAATTGAAGCCGGTGTCTGACGGAATGCACATTCACTTTACAAAATGCTTGTGTGCAGGCTGACAACCGCAGAGATCAGAAAGGTTCTGAACATGTTCTTTTCCTTCCCAGTTTGAATCTGTTCATGTGATGCGTCCCTCCTGGCACTTTGTGTGATCTTTGGCACGCATAGTGCTAAGAAGAGAATACTTTAATAAATGGACATATCCCCTTGCTTTACGTTGCCACGCAGTATGTAATTTATCGAATAAACACATTTTCAAAGTCAAGGAATGAACCAGAGCACTTTACATGTGCACCAGTTGCATTACAGATGGACACATTCATTTTGTTAGGTACGGGGAGATTAAGTAACTTGCTTAGAAACAGAAGATGTTAAGCATCCCTGCCTAGATTCGAACCCGGTTCCCCATGAAAAAAATTCAAATGTCTGCTGCGCTTCATACGATTTTATAGTTTAGGCACCGTGAAATGTCTTAGCAATATCACCCGGAGAAACACTTCTCAGCTGAGGCTTTGTCACAGTCTGTCCATATAGGCCCCTGCATGGGGTTTAATTGAAGCCGGTGTCTGCCGGAACACACATTCACTTCAATCCTGAGGGCCCCTGGGGGCTAACTAGCCCACCAGGTGCTTCCTGTAAGCACCACTGCACTGCGTTGCAGAGAGGTGGTCCAGGCAGTGCTCCTATTTACACCTCTCTGCAATGCAGCTCTGTGGCGCTTACTGGAGGTACCAAGTGGGCTAGTTGGAACTTAGGGTCCCTCATTCTTTTTTCAAGCCATCTTTCGCTTTTTTATATTCCATCATATTAGATTTTTCATAGCATTCCTTATCTTCTAGCTGGTGATCTGTCTCCTGGGGGTATTATTGTCTTGGCCAGAGCACAATGTTGCCCCTTTTTCCGATTTATTGAGGACGATTTCATGATCATTCTTTAATTTCTTCATCAAGTTCTCATATTGACGATCCTTGCATCTGATCTTACGTTTATGTGTCTCATTTTATGAAATAGCTTCTTGAGATCCTCAGTTACCCGTTCATGAAATATATCAATAGCATCCTTAGGCATCATAGGTAGGAATGTGGATTTTGGTTTAAAGAGACTACTACACGCACTTGGTTGTATGATATCCATTTCACGTAGTCTTGCCTGGGTCATGCCTGGATTGCAATTAATTTGTTAGTCTGAGTTGGTCTCATCGCTCAGTTCTTACAAAGTTAAGAGAGTAGTTAAATCGGAAACTTGTAGATTCTCAAAGATTGCATTGGTATTGGTTAGTTTCTTGTTTTGCGGATTCATACCTTCTTTCATGGTAAAATACTTTTTGAGTTTGTTTCTGAATACATTTCAATATGTCCACTCTACTACGCCCATAGTTCAAGTTACTTTCAAGACAGAACGATAACCCTAGCAATAACTGTTGTCTTGTGCTTTGGCGAGTGTTGTTGTTGATAGGCTGGCTATTCTGTTGTCGTTTTCCCTTGCCTCTTTCGCCATTGAGGTTTATTGGTTCTTGAGTTTCCGACTTTTTCTCCTGGCTCGTCTCCTTTGGTTCCTGCTGTTTCCGCTAGTCATTTTTGATTCCACGGCCTCGGTGTTTGCCTGCGGTCTAAACTTAAAAAATCCAGCTCCTCTGCTAAATTAGTTTGCCAGTGTCTCCTAATGCACTGGTCATATTAGAACCACCTTCTTCTGATTCTGTTTCACTAATAGCGGAACTCAAATCTGAAGTAGATGTCATAATGTTATTAGCTCCCAATGGTTCAACTGTTGCTTGTGTTGTAGTTTTGGACATACGGTATTATTCAGTCTTATCTCACAAGCACCAAAGCACACCAGACTAAAGTAACTATAGAGTTCCTTAATCAATTCAACATCATTAGGAAGCACAGTTCCCAATCATTTAGTCCAATCTCATAAGTGCTCTTTAAATGACCAGTCCAAAAAATAGTCCATATCCAGTGAAGTTGTTCCGTCATCAACATTTATATTCAAAATACAAACGGCAGCCGAAGTGCGTTTCGCCCAGCAGGGCTTCCTCAAGGCTTATTCTCCCTTTGTATGTATATACAGTTGTCAGAGCAAATCACCGTTTTTTGACAATATAGTGACTTTCTAAAATCATCCATTTCCTCCAAATAAATAAAACGTAGTCGTAGTGGTATGCGTAGTGACTGCAATTCACATTAGTTTGCTCCAATAATATAGAACGGGATCAGTCCATACGTCAAGAGACCATGTTAAGTCCTTTTCAAGTGATGGGCGTCCCGCAAGCGAGCTGAAATGAAATGAGATGAACATGTTGTGACACTTATTACCAATGTAATTATGTTAATGTGCAGATCAAGGTAGCATATCCACCTTTTTTCTGATACATATTATTCAGTCTTAACCTCTTGACGTTATCATACGTCTGCAAAAAAGTGAATATTTGTCCAAGTTCATAATCTGCCTTGTTCCTGGCGAACTTGTGGACTTTCCTGATTTTGATTTTTTCCCCTTGTTTTTTTAATCTGTCCTGTATTTCTTTCCTGGATTTTGTGATATAATCCTTTGCTTCAAGTTTGTACAATTCTTCATTGATGTTATCTATTTCTAGTAATAGTGCCTCACGGTCTATCTGGGCATATTTGATTAGTATTCTGACCAAGTTCATTGATGGCTTGATATTGTTCTCTGCCCATTCGTTTAGCATCATGCGGTTGAGGTTCTCAAAACGTGGAGCCAATAACATACAAAATCCCTGTGGGACCCTTCCTGCTTCCTCATACTTTTGAAGAGATTTTTGTTCCCACCACTTAGCAATTTTGTTGCGCATGCATTTTTTGAATGCCTTTAATAGCGATTTAACATCATTGTAATTCTTTCTGGTGCCCGTATCCAGTCATTGTCTAGTATTTGATACGCTAGGGAAATTGCCAAATAATTCCTCCTCCGCCGCCTTCCTTTCCCGTATTTCTTCTTCTGACATGTTGGAATGTTGTGAGAGCTCTGCGTGATCACTGGTCGATCACTGCTGGTTGGATGTAGCTGCGTTTTACCTCCCCAACTGCGCCAATGCTAGGTAACTCCCCCCGTAGTGCTGTGTTGGAAGAGTCCTCTGACCGTGCCTTCGTCACCTCCTGGCTGGTGACAGTCCTCATAGCTGCGTCAGGGGGCTGCCGCATATATTTCCTCCTGGATTCTCGTCGTTTTCTCAGCTGCCAACTTCCGGGGAGGGGGTTTGTTATGCGAAAGCAGTCGGCTTCCGTATCTTATTGAATTCCAAAAAGTGTCCTTTCTGCTTATCGAAGCGAACAAACACACGGGCACAAACTACTCTTAGTTTGCAGTGCAGAAATGTTAATACCTCTCAGATATCCAGGTCATTACGCGTTTCGGTCAACACATGACCTTGATCACATAAAAAAATGCCTTGCGGTGAACTGATTTAAAAAGAAAAACATTGTGTCACATGACATCGTTTACACGTTTGGATTTATCTCCACGCCGACACGCCGATTCCACCAGGAACAGCAATCGGAAAACGGCTAACCATTGACGGCCGCCCAGCACGCCGATCTGCTCAGGAACCGTGCTTGCACAACGCTGATCACGGACGGCCGCACGGCACAACTAAAACCCTGCCCTGATGCAGGTCCCAGATGACTTTTTGCTCTGCTGCTCGAAATTTACGCCAGGCTGCCCCTGAACTAATCACAGAGGCATCAGCATTATCCTAATTGTCTACGCATCGGAATTGTCTCAGCACCCCCTAATCTAGACAACCAAGTCCTGATGACGATCCAAACTAATATGGATCGAAACGCCGTCAACTTAACAGCTCATTAACAGGCGTACTCCACCTTTGTGGCTCTACATCAAATTGAAAGAACTTTTGTAAATTGTGATATCACATTGTCACACTTTTTTTGAGCCACTCACTGTAAATTACTTGCACTTTGCTCACAGTGCGCCATCCACTCTGTTCACCTCTTCACTTGCGTCGCCACTTTCACCACAGTCACTTTTTTATGCACCAAGTATTATATGGTTGTCACTAATTCATTTTATGCAGTGCTGCTTCTAACTGTATAATTTCTGACCATGAACTTTTGATACAATATAAGATGATTAACTATCTTTTTTCAAAACCAATGAGTGCTCTCCTTCTTTCTTTGTGAGTAATGCTGTATGCATGCATAATTAATTGCCTACATATTCTTACCTGTCAGGACATTGTCTCTTAATGCACCATCGTTTACAGAGGACATGGTAGACAGATTTAGTTGCAATGACCTTACTAAACCTCATTATATTTACAAACATTTGTTAATAGACTTTCCATAGTCTTTCTATGTATGTTTAAACAGGTATCATATAGCATTGACCATATGTTTAAATAAATACATCAATAAATAAGTAGGAACATGGTTAAATCACGGTGAAGTGCCAATGGAATTAATGTGTTACAATTATTGTAAACTGAAAAATACAAAAATGACATCACAGCATAGACTGGACATATCACCAAATCTACACTCACTCACTATTTCCGACCACACACGAACACATTCACTCTGCAATCTCTCCTTTCTTGCCCCAGCCTGATCTCACATACACATCGGAGTGAATCCAAGATTATTCTTTTTATTGTTGTGAGCTCTCCAACATACAGTTGAATTACGTTTCGGTGGTATAAAAAATTAGGGAACCACTTTCATCAGGACCACATGAAGTGTATCATAAAATATGGCAAGACAAAATGGGGAAATCAATCTTTCCAATTTGTTTTTGCTGAAGTGCCAACTTCACAGATTCTTTTTGCATAATAGGGGGGCCCAGGTGTGTATGTCATCCAATGCCCTTTGTTTCAGATACTAAGTTAAATCCTGTGGATTATCATACATTATAGATGCATATTAGTCTATTATAATGGATGCCCATCGATTGTCCGAACGAAAGGAGATGAGATGCCTCTGCCTATTCCAGCTCTCAATCTTGCGGGAGAAAAGTGGGGGGGGAGGACAGATGCCAGCCCCAGCACACTTCTGTTGTGCATGAAACGCCTCCCAAAAAAGCATGTAGGTCAAGTGGGAATTCTTGCATATTACAACTTCAGAGATAAAACAGTTTAAATTCACTGCTTTTTTCCCAAGCCTGAGTCCAGCACCTGCTAGTGGGGAAGAGTGGCATTACCACTTGCAGAAAAAAGCAGGGAAATGTTTAATCAACTACCAGTTTTTAAAATTAATAGTAAAACTCCAAGGAGGAGAAGAGCTTCTTTACAGCTATCACAATGCAATTTCACCTTAAAGGTCCACGTACCTGCTATTCCCGTTGCTAGTAAAATGATAATGGAAACAATACAGTTGATCAATACCACAACACACTGTAAAGAAGTTCATTTAAAGGTACTGCTGCTAACAGGGAAGGAAACAGGATAATTCCGATATTACCAGTATAAATGACTCCTATCAGGTGAGGGAGGTGAGGATAAGTAAAGCTCCTTACCTTGGCTAGTTGAGTCAGGTACAAATCAATGAAATCACTGGGCGCATCCTCCACCATGCTCTCCTGATGCATCTTGATTTCCTGACAAATATACTTGTGTGTCTGTCTCCAGGCCTTCAGCACCGTCTGGTGAGGGCCTGGTAAACGACGCATCAACCCTGGTGCAAAGTCATAGAGCTACGGCAGGGGGAGACAGATTGACACAAATGGTTAGGAGCCAAACTTTGTGAATTTTTAATTATGAATGCTATTGAATAATCTGTCATCTATAGAAACACTTTGGGATGTATGACATAAAGTATCTTGGGGCTCAAGGGTCTTTTGCATCTGCTTTTCTACCCTTGGAGCACTGAATTATGAATCAAGTAAAGTACAAAAAATACACAAGCGAGATCCGAAGGGGATGTTTCCTTATATGCTTTGGTGTGACCCTTGCAAATTACAGGAAGCCTCTGCTTCTGTGCCATATTACAAAGGGGATGGGGAGTCAGAGGCAAATAAGTTGCGGGGAAGCACACTGATTTTGCACCACATATGAGGTGCCATGCACTATGGACATCCACAAGGGTGCTTTCTGAAAATGGGTAACAAGGGTTCTAGGGAATCTCTCAGCCATTATCCCAGAAATGGGTATTAAGACACACACACCTGCCTGTTGCGGCATCCCTCTCCCCTTGAAACCTAGTGAGGTCTGCACTAGTGCACACTATTAAGGGCGTGCCGCAGCGCAGATCAAGAATGTGAGCCCAATATGTAAGATGGCTGGTTGTATGACACAATATTGACCACCCAAATATTGATTTACCACAATAACACCCACAAATGTAATTCAACAAACCATCATCATACAGCCAAACAAGACAAACACAAATGCCTCTGACAAAAATATAGCCATAAAAGATATTTGAAATACCATAATATCAAAAAGAGAAATGTAGGAAAATAAATGTTTGCATTAAGTATATACTAATATTTAAGTTTTCCAACAGCATTGACTACAAAAATATTGCTTAAATAATTTAATAGGATTAAACAATTTAATTATCAACAGATAATTACCAGAATAAACAAACAAACACAAGATTTTATAACATTACACATATGAAATCAAGACAAAATAAAATATTATAAATTATATTTAAAACCATATTTACTCACTAAAGAACTACAAAAAATATACATTTTACTAATGTAGCACATACAAATAAAATAAAACGAATAAACTATCATAAATACAAACAACAATCACTAAACAAATAACAAAAAATTGTACAAACGTAAAAAAAATAATATTAACATAAATATCCGTTATTGTTACATATGATATTTAATGAGCATCCACCAAATAAGGAACAAACTG
The DNA here is from genome assembly GCF_964263255.1 of Lissotriton vulgaris. Lineage (NCBI taxonomy): Eukaryota > Metazoa > Chordata > Amphibia > Caudata > Salamandridae > Lissotriton > Lissotriton vulgaris. The sequence goes on along the minus strand of NC_141699.1, from coordinate 1,075,961,446 downwards.
CCCAAAAAATCAAATTAAACACAAAGTGACCAATAAACCTAAACCTATGTAATGAACAGATCTAAAAAAAAGTAAATAAATAATATAAAAAAGAAGAAAATGTACATAAACCTTGCAGCAAACATTCTACACCACAATGAAGCTAACGTTTTGATGAATTCTCCATTCAGATTCAAGGAGCTATCCTACACAAAATTTAAACTCCACACCCAAAAGTAAGTAAAATAAATCAAGTAACTAAAAATGTGATTTAACTAATTGTCTAACTCTTAACTTAAAAAAACCCACAAAAAGTCTTCCTGTTTTATTGCAAATCTGTAGCTGCCATTTCAACATTACAACCTAAAAAGCCGCCCTGCCCTGCAAAAGCACCAACTTCCAAAATGTATTGACTAGCAAGCTGAAAGAGTATATAAACATATTTGTTTTAAAAAGCTCAAAACCTTAAACCTAAAAAAGAAGACAAAGAACCAAAGAACCAAATACCCCTAACACTAACACAACTATTATTCTAAACACAAAAGTAAAACAAACTTTCTTCATCAAACAGAATAACAAGCACTACCTGACTCACACCGCAGCAGAAATTAACAGAATAAAAAAAGGTAGCACATTAAAAGGACAGCAACTAAGTAAGTATGCATATACAATTAACATTAAATAAAATACATTTTAATCATCCATTAATATATTCCTCTAACATTGGCAGATATAATGTCAGACATAGCGATGTACATCACCTGCCAGAAACTCGAAAAATCATTAGTATGAATGGGATATGCAAAGAAGCTATGAGAGCACAATAACCAAAATATACTTTGGAGATGTACAAAATACTATGGTAATGCTTGTGATGGAAGGGCCACGTTTAGGAATAATGTCGTAATTAACTTTGAAGAGCAAAACCACCCCCAACATATAACTCAGATAGACATAGGACATGTGTTGCAAGAAAAAATATACTCATAAATGTTCCTGAGCACACAATCGGGAAACTCCAGGAATTCCCAATTTAAAAAGACTAATGGCACACACCAAAAAGGCCACAGAAGAAACCTCTCCTGCTCCCAAGTCATAACTTTTTCTGAAAACCTTACCACTAAATATACTAAAAAACCCTATCTCCTGTAAGATAATAAAAATAATGACAGGAGAATAATAATACATGCAACAGCACTCCCCGCAGCCTGCACAACATGCTGGATTACATCGGTGGTACACAAGCTCTCCATTCCTTTAAATAGGCCAGAGTTCAGAATCTTCAAAATGCCATAACTAAGTCTGTTGAGCTGATTTGTTGATCTTGGGCTTATTTGGTTCCTGGTGGCCTGCCCTTTAAATGGTGCATTTTATGGGGAGCTGGTTTTGCTGGCTGCCTGCACCAGAGCCTAGTTTACCTGCCCTCCACAGGTTCTATGGCATCCTGGCTGTTGTGCAAGGCACACAGGTTGGCAGTGGAGTCAAGGTTTCACACAATTGGTCCTCTGGGGCATATGTGGGCCAGAGCCACTAGCCCGGGAGAGACCCTTCTACTACTGTTGGTCAAGGGCTTTAGCTGGATTCTCATTCCAGCCATCTAATTCTGGTGTTGTTGCCATCCAGATCCAGGGTCTTCATCTCTATCCCTTCCTTGTGCAGGGGTTTGTAAGTGTGGGTGGAAAGTTCTACATGCCAGGCACCCCTGCCCAATTCTAGGATGCCACATTATCCCTCCACGCATGTTCCAAACATCCTGCACATCATTTTGGGACAATCCAATAAGTCCGCATCAACTTTTCAATATAAATAGAGCCTCTGAGGGCCTCAGCTCCAATACTGCCAGCTACCTTTCTGTCAAAGCGTCAAAGGGGGGGCTACCTCCTGTATTGGCTTCAAATGTCTTGGCTTCCTCCTTTGTTCAGTGGACTAGGGCTGTCCCACCCTAGGTGCAGTGTGACAACTAAATATCAGATGCAGATATTCCTCTCCAACCCACCCTTCTCAGAAACGTAATCAATCACAGATAATCCCTCTCTTTGTTGAGGGAGGCCTTTGTTCTTTCTGATGGGGAGCAGAATAATGTGGCCCAGCAGGGGAATAAACGTCCTGGAAACTGATTATGAAATTAGCTAAAGAAATGTGACTATTCTTGACGACCCATAAGATATACACATATATCATTAGAACTTACGTATTCAAACTCAGCATGCATGTTTTATCCCAGTTTGACACCTCAGTGAACTGTGTAGGCCTCAGTGTACCAAAACAGCACAATAGGGTAGATTTCACCTATTTGTGTAAAACAGTGAAGCACTAGAGATGTTCGGGTAAACTATAATGGCCTGCTGTGAATGCCCACTAATATAAGGCTAGTCCAGGTCAGCACCTATTCTGTCAGAGTCCCTTCTGCACCAGGCTACCTGTGCACAATTACCAGGATGCGCATGACAGTAATCTCACATGTGCAGAGAGCACACTGGCCCAAATACGTGTGCAAAAATGTTCATGTGAAACCACCCTAGTGCCCCATATCCTAGCTGTGTGTCACAAACTCCTCCCCAAAAGTATTAAAAGTCCATCTCATCAGCATGTTTGTACAAATAGTGTTCCAATGCTTAAACAGTATATGTTGTATTACTGTAATGTCTTTATTGTTTTCTGTGCTTTAACACTTATGCCAGTAAGGGGCTTTACTATGTAACTCATTTGTTTGTGCTGACTCTGAATAACTCATTCTTTGTTTCCCTTTGGCAGCAGGTGTCTGCACTGGAACCTGCTCAAATGACCTGCTGACCCTGATAACCTACTTGTTGGTCTGACTCTGGTGACTCAATTGTAGTTTCCCTTTAGCTGCAAGTGTGTTGTGGACTCATCTATTTGTGCTGACTCTGATGTCTTGATTACTATGCAAAGGCGATATATACTACCAAAACAAACCACTATGCTAGTTTACACCAACTACCCCTAGCCACATCGCTTTTACACTCAAACCCCCAAATAATAACTTCAAAGTTGTCTTACCTTATCCGGAGACAAGCAACAAGGAACCGTGACTGACATGAACTGAAATCACTTTACAATGATGTTAATAGCCTAAAAAATATATGAAGTGATACAAAAAATGGCTGATAAATGAAAATAAAAAAGACTATGCTGGAATACAAATACATGAAATCTTTAAAGAAATTCATGAATATATAAAAATGTATGCGTTTTCAATTTAAAAAAATTAATATTTACAATTATTAAAAATATAATAAAGGTTTTAAAATATTTTGGTAAAACATATATATATGAACTAACAGTACTATTTAATCTATATTAACAATATATTTATTAAAGTATATACATTCAGAAAATGTTTCTGTTTGTGTTTAAGCAAAAATGTATTTGTTGTAGAAAAATGTAAAGTGTGTGAAGCAACATGTAACGACCTCAAAGGTGTTTGGCGCTCTAGACATCAGATTTACTATTCCCACTACAATCTAAACCAGTTTGGTGAAGGTGCTGGGCACCTACATTGGACCAATTACTATTCCCACTCAAATGTAAACCACTTTGGGGAAGGTGTTGGAGACTGGAAGAGCTATATTTATTATTACCACTTTAATCTAACCCCCTTTGAGAAAGGTGTTGGGCATTTCAGGGGTTATATTTACTATTCCCACTCCCATCTACACCCCTTTGGGGAAGGTGTGGGACACCTGTGTAATATTCTTATAGCATTCTGAAAACTTTATGGAATGAGTTGGACACTAGAGGGGTGACGTATATTATTAGACAAAAATGATCCATTTCACTATTTCCACTACACTATAAACAAAATACAAGCAATGTCACCTAGTAAAAGGATGATATTTGCTATAATACCTCCAAGGTTAAATTATTTACAAAATTATTACTCGAAACATTATATATACTAATCCAAATAAAAATTATTACAATGTTGACCAAATAATATAATAAAAAAAAATTTTTTTTTAAAAACACAAAGAAAATATAAATATAAAAACTAAAGAAATTCACAATCTTTCAGTAAATGCAAAATATGTTTAACGTTTTAGTAATTGTTTTTATTACTAAAATCATTTCTCAAACTAAATTATTTATTTTTTAAATGATTTTACTTTTTTATGTTTGTAAAATAAATTGGTATAATATAATGAGTAACCAATAATGACAATTTTAAAATAGTACAAATCATTTACAAATTACTTCAATATAATTACACTTAAACAAACAAAAAATTCTAACAAAAATATTTCTCCAAAATATTAAAACATCCAAATAAAATACATTTAAAAACCAAATAAAAAATTGGAAAACAAATGGAATCCAAAGCAAATTGACAATATACAAAAAGACCTGGAGTGCTCCCTTTAAATTTCTTGTGGATGCCTTTGTTTGGCTCTTTAACCTATGTTGATGACAGGAAGTGCAGTGCTTACTTATTTTTGTATTAATCTTCATGCTCAATCAAGAGCTACATGATTGCCAAGGAGGATCTTTGCCCTGTATGGCTTTTTTGTTCTAAATGGGATCCTCTTCAGGGAACTCTTAATACTGTTCACGTACATTAGTGCAGTGCACTATGGGTAATGGGAGGAGTCACCCTTTCTTTGGTCAAACAAGAAGGAAACTTGACATACATTAAAAGAGTCTAGTCCTTGACACTTGCAGGCTCTATCACTGCACTTGAAGCTATTCTCAAATATTTGAAGGGGGGATTCTGCCTCATTATTACACAATAAGATGGATTATTGCAAAGCCTCCAAATAAGAATTTGCAGTGCAAAGAAGTAGTCTATTTTTCACAGCACAAATATAGGACTGAGTTGCACTGCACCGCTTTGCAAAAACAAAGCAAACAATCTGCACGTAAGATACCTTTTGTCTTTGCCAATGCTTATTTTTGCTCCTCCAATAGCTTGTATGCAGGAAGAAACAGAGGCCATCTGGAATGATGTTTCTTGAAGCAAAATAAAAATCATTCAATATTGGCCATCATATAAGCACTTGCACTACACTGCAGCTATCTTGGAATTGTTTTCTTTTGAAATATCATTCCAAGATGGCTGCCCTGAATGTGCATACTGTGCAGCATCCATCTTTGAATGAGTTTCTGTAAAGTATAAATAATCTGTACAGGATGGCTGCATGGACATGGCAAAAGCAAATAAATTAAAAGATAACGTATGTGGAGGATGCCAAGAAATTGGGTATGAGCAAGTGGACTAACAGCTGAATGAAGTTGTCAGTGTCACAAAAATAATATTTAAATAATGTAGAAGCTTGAGGACAGTGGTGGGCAATTAGCATAGTCACAAATGATCAAAAACAAGTATCCATAGTACAAAGCTGTTGAGCACTTGCAAAAAGACAATTAAAAATAAAACGTCCGTGAGGTAAGTGATGCCCTCCCATGGAGTGCTAAAAGAAAAGCAGAACAAATGTCCCATCACGTCAGCAATGGAAGGATAAAACTTATCCAATCAAAAATGAAATAAAGTAATGTGCTCCTGGTGTGAAAACTACACAGGAACACAGAGGAAAGCTATTAAATATGGAGAAGGGAATGGAGATAGACAAGAAAGCCATTCAATCAATAGTAGGGGTCTGTCACAGAGCAAACTTTGTGTATTGTAATGCTAAAGCTGTGTGCCTGCAAATCCTAAAAGGAGAATCTGAAATGAACAAACTGAATGAATGAATGATTAGTCATTTTTAAAGCATGCAACTGCTTCACAAGAAGCGTCCCGGTGCTCTTTCCAGTAGGCAATCAGACACTTAAAGGAAAGCCTCTCTAAAAAAATGAAATTGAAGCATCTATTCCTAAAATGGGTCAGTCTTGAATCACCATAAGCCTTGCCCACTCTCGGTGCTATCTCACCTTCATACCCCATGCACACTGGGGGACTTTCTCAATCTGCATAGGGCCATATCTATGTGGAAGTATCTGGAACCAGGATCTCAGGGATTGGGCCCTTTTCCGACTAGTGCAATACCACAATAAATCGTCTCGCTACACCTTTATACATACATAGATATGTATAAAGAACTACATATCCATGAGAACCTGACTAGAGAATATTGCTTATCAGGTGAATTGATTCCTGATGCAAAGTTAGTATAGTGGTTTATTAAAGGTTGCCCAAGGAAGCAACGTAAGAATAATAGAATATGTATTTATTTGACATAAGTTGTACAGAATGGACCAAATCCAATGATCTGTGGAGGGTTTTACAAAGAATATCTCAAACAGAAGCTGCTTTACACTGAACAGTAAGATGTGTGGGTTGGAAATTACAGAAAGGACCAGACAGAGAGGGACAGGTAGAAACATGTAATTAAGACTCTACTGATATAATTCACTGTGCAGACTGACTTTTACATACTACATATTTTGATCAAATTAAGTATATTAATAATTTCAGGAACAGGAAAATAAAGATTATTTGCAGAGAATCACACAATGTTATTGGACCTGCACCAATGCCAGGATTACATCTCTATTATCCAAGCTCCAGGATCTGCAGTTTAGCAGCTACACCACATTTATGCTGGGTAAAGAAAGAAGATTGATAACAACTATCTAAAACCAAAGTAAGAAGCATGACAAAACAGGTCCAACAAGTGATGTGTAAAACATGTCAGAAGAAAGTTTTGTTTCTAAACTGTCCATGTGACCTTTATTTTAAAGTAAGAGTAGATCTGTTGCATTTGGTCCACAAAGGTGTCTGGACCCATGCAAGATTTTCAGGATATCCATGTGGAATACGTTGCTATATAAATAAGAATCATGGACATGTAAATTATTTTCTTGTGTGTATACAGTGTTTGTTTTAAACACACGTTGCCTAAAGGAAACAGAGAGATGTACCAGGTGAAAGCAAAGATGCAGCCTGTTAGATCTGGGGGTTTCTAGTTGGCAATGGTATTCACCTTTGTCCAAATAGGGGCCCTTACTTCTAAGTCAGGATAAGAGGATTACACTCCTTAATAACCCCTGCTCACCCCCTTGATAGCTTGGTACAAGCAGACAGGCTTATCTCAGAGGCAGTGTGTTAAGCATCTGTGAATATACACAGTAGTACAGTGAAAACACTACAGATGGACACACATAGGTTTTATAAAAATAAGTATTCTTTATATAGGCTTAAACACAAGACAACAAACGACAAACATCCACAATACTACACTTAAGATTGCTTAAAAGATGATTAAAGTTGCTTAGTTCAAGTTGATGATAAATGCAACAAAGTTATCAACAAAGTACCTGGATGCATAATGCAAAGTAAACAAAAGGTTCGCAAAAGGGGAGCTGCGTCGGTTCCGTAATCCGGGGGAGATGATGCGTCGTGCTTCAATGCTCCGTAGAGTAGGGGATGCGTTGTGCTTCTTACCGGTGCGGAGATGATGCGTAGATTCTCGGCCTGCCGGCCCGTTGCGGTGTGCAACATGGCGCCTTGATGCGATGATCCGGTTGCGATGCGAGAAGATGGCGCCCTTGATGCGACGATGCGATGACGCCCTGGCAGCCTTGCGACGACTCTGAACTTTGGAGCCGCGACAGGCCCTGAGACACGATTCTCCAGTGATGCGATAGCGACTCTCACGATGGCCTCACGCTTCTCAGGTGATGCAACAGCAGACAGCTTTGATGAACACACGCTTCCACAGAGATGCGGCGAAGGCTCACTTCTCCGGCGATGCGACGATTTGAGCTGCGGCGGCGACACGCTTCCTCTCGATGCGTCGCGCTTCCAGCTCCCAGCGGCACGCAAGTGATTGGAGTTAGAATTCCCAGCAAGGAAATTCAGGAGGGAGCTGGAGGTGAAGTCTTTTGTCCCTGAGACTTCAGCAGGAGGCACGCACAGTTCAAGCCCTTGAAGAATATTCTGTAGATGATGAAAGTCCTTAAAAAGTTTGTTCTCCTGTCCCTTGGCAATGATGCAACCACTGCAGCCCAACCCAGCAAACAGCACACTGGCAGAGCATGTCTTACCTTATACTTACAATGCACCCTGCCCTTGGGCCTACCATAGGGGTGTCTAATATAAAGCAAAGGGAAGGTTTAGGGACTGACAAGAGGGTGCACTTGGCCATGTCAACATGGTAGTCACAGACTACACACAGGTCTTGCAATGGCAGGCCTGAGACACACTTTACAAGCTGCTTCCATGGGTGGCACAACCAGTGCTGCAAGCCCACTAGTAGCATTTGATTTATAAGCCCTGGGCACACATGGTGCACTGTACTAGGGGCTGACAGATCAATCAAATAATCCAATCATGGAATAACCAATTAGTACATCAACTTAACATAGGGAGCACTTGCACTGTGGCACTGATTAGCAGTGGCACAGTGCCCAAAACATATAACATTGCAAAAACATATCAAAACAGAGGAGTCAATCCGTCAAAAATTGAAGGGGACTCACGCCAATGATGTCAGGTCTAACACAGCCAATCTGTGATTGGAGGGTTAGCTGGTATCTAAGAGTGAGAGTGAACTGTTACTGCATCATGATGTATTGCTCTTTAAAGAAATGTGTCTGCAGGTGTGCCTGATGGCTAGGTGTTGTTATTTCAGATCCGGGGTGTGTAGATAGTGAAGTCCCTTTTGCCCTTCTTCGTATTTATTTTGCTGATGTCCTGGCTGCGGTTGTACTGAAAGCCATTGGAGATGGTGAGTCTGTCATAAAGAAATGTAGGTGTGCTGGTCATAGTGACTTTGAAGATGATGCTGCTGGTTTTAAAGATGGTGTGGGCTGGGGCAAGCAGTGGTGTTCCATCAGGGTGGGGCTGATATAGTCATATTTCTACAGGCCATTGATGCAGAGGAGGCCAGTGTGGAGTTTAAGAGGCAGTGAAACCATTGCCACCATCCAGATGCAAAAGTATGAAGGCTTAAACAGCTGTTCTGAAGTTACATTCTGGGAGGAATGATTTCAGTTTCTTTAGCGATTCAGTAGCACTGACTTTACGGGAGCTCAAGGAACTCTCCCCACCCATGAACGAATGTGAAGGGGTTACTGCCCCCGAGAAATGAAAGGCCAACCCGTTAGTGCACATATTCATTGCCCACTTCTGGCAAAAACTCCAAGTTCCGCTTCTCCAGTCTATGCATTCACCTCCCACTGGTCCACGAGAGATAAAAGACATTCCATGTATTTTTTTCTCAAGGTATGAACATTCATTTAGACATGATTTTACTTATTTGCCTCCAGTCTGGAGGTGGTGAGATGAGTGGGCGGCACAAGCGAGGGCCATTACAGGCCTTGAGAAATCTACTTGCCCACTCACAATGGCAAGTCAGATTTTATCAGGGTGAGCTGTTTTTAGGGCCTCCTGGTCCATTCTGGCGAGCTAACAAAGAACAGGTGTTCTGTTCACTCAGAGAGTGAATGTGCAATAAAGATGTCTTTAAATATTTTATCTTGTCACATTTGCTCTGCGTTCAGAGAAAGGAGTCAAATGTCAGCTCCTGAGTTATAAATTTGTAAAGTGAACTGTCTGCCAAAGATGCTGTATGAAGAATGTGAAATGAAAGGGTGTAGGATGTCAGGTTTTATTCTAACACACATTTAAATAGCTTGTAAATGAACTGTAGAAACATTTCAAAATATATTTCAGTAGTTATGAAAGCATATTTCTCATTCCTGTTTGATAAAAAAAGGTTATATTAGGATGAACAAAAAACACTACGGTAGGGTAGGACCCGGGGCCTCCCCGGTCGGTTCAGACGTTGGCCAGGAAATACCGACGGTTAGAACGGTGCTTCACTCTACTCCTGAGCCACTGCCAGGTGGGGTGAGGTCTTCACTTCTTACAAGCTATGTGAGCGACATAAGCTGTAAGCTAAAGACAAGATTCTTCACCTGGAAACTGCAGGTGATCTCTGTACTTGTCTGTTACACTTGTCTCTTAGTTGTCACTTATTATTTATTTTATGTATGCAGTAGCGTTTATTTGTTGTAAAGTCCTGAAGAAAGCAGGGACAATTGTGTCCACTTGTTGCTGAAACATGTCGACCTGGTTTCACCTCTAGACAGCGCATTTTTCAAACTGTCTTTAACACATTTTTAACATTGGCGGAGTGAGCATCATCCGAATAAAGACTGTTCTATGCTCCCTCATCCAATTTTAAATACACTTCTTTGTTTATTATTTTTTTCATGCAAAAACGTTTTCTGCACTACACTTCCCAAGTCACACCACACTTGACCACTCACCAGTTTCTAGGAGTGGTAAACCATACTATTGTTTGTTCAGTGGAAGAGATCTATTTACATCCTGGTCTCTTTCTGTCTGAAGAAAACATATCTGCATAGATGGTTTTGAAAAAATCCCAAATGATGAAGGGTGGTTCCGAGTGGTGACTGATGGGTATCTCTGACCATCTATCAGGTTGTCATTGTATACCACGTTTTATTGGTCAGTTTAGGGGTCTTTTGTTGTTTGCCTGTTCTCCACACACTGTAAACCCACCTTTTTTCCAGACCCTCTGGTACTCCTTTTTTTGTTCTATATTAGGATGAAAACAAATCACCAAGTAAAGTCTTTACTTGGTGATGTACAAATGAGAAATATTTTTGATGAAACCCAGTATCCACAGATTATTGTTAGTACGCTTTATTGTTTGATCAGCAAGGATGCTTGTTTAGTGGGAAGTTTGCAGCCATTTCAATGGAGAATGTACTGCTTGTAAATGTCAGTGCACTACCATATCATTCTTTAGTAATATATTTATTAACAGTGTGTTTTTAAACATGAACTAAGAAAAATTTCTGCCCCTGCCCCGAAGACAATGCTACAAGTGAACTAAGAGGCAAGTCAGGTGTCTTGTGTACCTTGTATGTGGGCTAAATTCTTATTATATATGGAGCAAAATTTTAGTCTATTTAATCGAACAAGATTTTTTTTGAACAGCAGAAATGCTGCACTCACATATTTTAAAAGTATTGTCGTATATGATAATAAAGAAAAAGGCAGCTCTGAAAAATAAAAAATTTGCCGGGGATCATAGAAATTGAGACCGGTTTAGGGGTCAAGTACGTCAGTTAGGTAGAGTAGATTATTCAAGTTACTAGACCTGCAGGTCTGGCAACATTTTTAGGAGTTTTTTAGACCTGCATCAACAAGGATGTGTTTTCTGAAGAAATCTCCTAGATGCCTGGAGGCTGTGGCTGCACTACGAGGCAAGACACTGGCTGGCGACACAGGAGATGCAGCTCGAGTTCTGTGTTTCCAGGTTTGGATTTTTATCACACAGCTAAGCATTATTTCCCCCATTTATGCAAGAAATAAATGACTAGTGAGGGTGTTCATTTGTTTTTTAAGACTGACCTACTTTTCATGCATATTGGGTCATGACGTTTTGAATACATGGTTTTGGAAAATGGCCCTCTCTGAAGGCTCACTCCAGTCTTTTTGTCTTACTTCTCCACTTTTTCTGACCTAAACTTTGTTGGCTTTAGGACTCTGAGCACTTCACCATTGCTAACCAATGTCAATGTCAATGTCAAAGGTAACTTTATTTAGTTTGTCACAACCATAACGCATACAATAAAAGCGCAATTTGTAACGTACAGAATTAAAAGAAAAACATATTCTCAGTCTACTTTAAAATATTTACAATTTTTGTAAAAATCCCTTTCTAACCCCAAGCATTTAATCTTTTTCCGCTTTCGTGAGTAAGTCATCTACTATTGTCATAAATTTTACCCCCCGGCATATTAAAATGTTTGATGAGGCGCCCATCCAACTTGTTACCGCATGTCTGCAAGTACGGATATTTAAGTCAGTTAAGGCTGTTTTCAACAATTTCCATCTTTCTTCTCTTACAGATTCACAGACGGACATTAGGTGGCATAAAGTTTCATTGCTAACCAGTGCAAAAGTGCATGCGATCTCTCCTCTAAACATTGTTTCAATGACTTATCCACAATCTGTAAATTGGACTCTTTCTTTTGAAATATCATTCCATGATGGCCACCCTGAGTGCGCGTACAGTGCAGCATCCATCTTTGGATGAGTTTCTGCAAAGTAGAAATAATCTTTACAGGATGGCAAATGCAAGTAAATGAAAAGATAATGTATGTGTGGGATGCCAAGCAATTAGGGATGAGCAAGTGGACTAGCAGCTGAATGAAGATGTCAGTGTAACAAAAATATATATTTTTTAATTTAGGAAGCTTGAGGACAGTGGGGCGGGGGGCGTTTAGCGCAGTCAGAAATTCTTAAAAGCAAGCCTCTGTAGTACAAAGTTGTTGAGACCTTGCAAAAATAAAATTAAAAAATAAAAAATAAAACGTCAGTGAGGTAAGTGATGCACTCCCATGGATTGGTGAAAGAAAAACAAAACAAATAGTCCCATCAACACAGCAATGGAAGGATAAAGCTTATCCAATCAAAAATAAAATAAAGAAGTAATAAATGTGCTCCAGTTGTGAAAATGACACAAAAACACAGAGAAAAGCCATTGAATAAGAAGAAGGGAACTGAGCTAGACAACAGAGTCATTCAATCATGAGCACGGAGTTGACACAGAGCAAACTGTATTTTAACGCTAAAGCTGTGTGCATGCAAATCCTGAAAAGAGAGAATCTAAAATAAACAAATTGAATGAATAAATGAATAGCCATTTGTAAAGTGTGCAACTGCTTCACAAGAAGCATCCCTACGCTCTTTCCAGTAGGCAATCAGAGACTTAAAGGAAAACACTTCTAAAAAAAAAGAAATTGAAGCATCTATTCCGAAAGTGAGTCAGTCTTGAATCATCATAAGCTTTGCCCACTCTCTGTGCCATCTCATCTTCATACACCAGGCGCACTTGGGGTACCTTCTCGATCTGCATAGGGTCATATCTATGTGGCAGTATCTGCCACCAGGATCGCAGGGATTGGGTTCAATTTCAGACTAGAGCAATACCTTAATGAATCGTCTGACTGCACCTCTATACATACATAGATATGTGAAGAAAGCTACATATAAATGAGAACCTGACTAGATAATATTGCTTATTAGGTGAATTGATTCCTGATGCAAAGTTAGTGTAGTGGCTTTATAAAAATTGCCCAAGGAATCAACATAGAATGACAGAAAATCATCATCAGAGATTCTTTATTTTGTTTCATAACCATCAAAGGTACAAAACATCCATATGATACATATAATATATTTTGCTTCATTCAGTATCTTTGATGCATAATTAAAATATAATAGATGATTAAAATCAAATCATAATAGATAATCCCAGCAGACCTCATGCAATGTAATGTCATTACTGTTGTTTCTGTTGGACTATCAAAATAAACCCTCAAATTGATAATCTTATCTCTGCAATGCCTAAATTATTATTTAAAATTAACCCCAAATTCCAAGATATATAAAACCTTTGATATGTTATAAAGTGCAATGTTCGAAAACTTGACTTTTAAAGATAATTGGCAGATAAATATTAGCTCTATAAACACAATTATATATATGATACATAAATACTTAAAATTGTTTCCACGGGACAAGCCATACACTAAAATGTTAAAACTGATAATGGTTTCAGAAACTTCTCCTGCTTTATACAAATATTGAACAAGAACCAACTCACAGAAAAACCAACCGGCCCAGATGTGTCAGTCGTTAGTATTTGTTTCGCTTCTCTAAAGTGTAGTACTTCCATGGATGAACAGATCAGGCACAACCATTTTCTGTGCACACAACAGTATTAAGGACATACAAACATAATATGGTCAAGAGTCTCAGAATTCATGCCACAAGCTGAACATGAATCAGACGAGAAATTTGTATTCCAATTTTTTCTGAACGATGAAAGGGGCAAAGAGACTTTTCTAAATCCAATAAACAAGCTCTTGGCAAACGGTGGTGTTATATTGCCCATACAGCTTTCTAAGCCAGGAGTAGGTTTAAATGCCAAGAACTGCTCAGTGAGGTGGCCCAGAGTGCCCCTAGATATTAGTTCATGCCACACTAGAGACCAATAGGTCGATATTAAGACCTGCTTGTCCACCTTGCAAAATAATTTAGGCAAGTCCCACATTCTGATCAAACCCAGTTCTTTGCACCAGTCACAAACAAACCTTAACCAGGATATCCCCAAGGCTTGATCCATATTCCTTACGTCACTTAAGGAGTCTCTATATTCAGCTAATTCCGGAGTAGCCCAGATACGGATCCAGATTAGTATTTATTTTACGTAAGTTGTACTGAATCAACCAAATCCAATATTTGTGGAGGGTTTTACAAAGAACATCTAAAAAATAAGGTTCTTTTATACAAAACATTAAGATGTGTGGGTCAGTAATTACAGAAAGAAGGACCTGTTATAAAGGGACGGGTGGAAACATGTCATTAAGGGCTTCATGAATCCAGCAGTGCAGGACACAGTAATTCATGTTGAGTTTTTGGCAGGTCTATTCTTAAGAAACATAAATACTGTAAATAGTTTTGGCATTGTTCTCAAGAGAACAACTAAAAGTTTAAATCATAAATGTTTTCTAGAGGCTAGGTTGATTCTAATTGAATTATTCAGTGTTACACTTATTTTCACCTCATTCTTTGTTTTCTTCAAACAGGCCTTCAAATCTAGCAAAACTGGCTGGGGTGAAGTTACAGTTGTTTACAGATTTTGGGGCACATGGATGCATGTTATTCCATGTTTCATAGTCCATTAGCATTCCTTCTGCTTTTAGTTCACTGCTAAACTGAGACAAATTGAAATATTGTATGCAGGACTGTGTGTGTGCCATTTTCCTGCAGGTGATGTTCCTAGTTGAGATGTAGGCTCAAGCCATATGTGGCACTTTGCATGCTTAGATTTTTTAGCCTATTCTTACAGTGATAAAAGCAGAACTACATGCCCCAGAATGCAATATGCTTTTGGATAAAGCGTTAGGACTGGGCAAAGGTATCACAAAGGTCATGGATCTATTTGGCAGCAATGAGTCTTTTTGGCTACCTCAAATGCATAGACTAATATGGTACTGCTAAGCATATTTCACTGTGACTAGATAATAAGGCTCGTGTATTCAGATTCTCTTGTGCACTGTAAGGGGGCAGTGAAAAGCTAAAATCATTCTTCCTTTAAAATAGCATCAGTCGGATTGTTTACTTAGAATCACAGGGGTTTCAAAGCAAGTGAGAGGGGTTGCTAAAGGGCTGCTTTTCACCCTCAGTGATTAAACCAACCGGTTACTGCTATTTCAAGATAATATGCCTTTAGCCTTTGCTGTTTGTATTTGGTGGTTATTTATGTCTGTTATCGTTCATTATATATATACATGTTTCACTATGAAGTTTTCTATAAACGTTGATAAAAAACAAATATTACTAGGCCTACGTCTGGATCGAAAGTTTACAGTGGTCAACCGTTCCACCTTTTTGTCTAGTCTTGTAGATGCCTTTCCCACTTCCCTGTTTGTAAGTGTATGTCCAACTATGAGAAATGTGATGCAAAAAATGGTAGCTGTAATATGTTGTGAATTTTTGTAACAAGATGTTAATAACAGCAGCCTAGAGATTCATTGGGTAAATTTTTTGTAGACTGATGTTCAAGGAACTGTGGTGTTTTGCTTTAAGCCTTTAAAGCTCCTTTTCTATATGTGCCGTGAAGTCCTCAGTACTATATAATTGCTGATTGCATCATGTCCTGTGACATCCCTTCCGGTGATGTCCCTGAGTTCAACGGCTCTGCCCGAAGCTCAGCGCCCCCCTAAAAAAATTGGAAGTTGGCTTCCTTGGAGAGAGTGGTGATAAAAGGCCATCTTGGTTTTCTTGGAGATGTGTTCCTTAAAGATGACGCCAATTTCTAGAGTGAATCCAAGTGACTTTGTATTGCTTGAGAGTTGTGGTGGGAATCCATCCAGGTTCATGACGTTGTTGAATGTTGTGCTTGGTGAATAGCAGTAATTCTGTTTTGGTGGGGCTAAGCTTCAGGTAGGTACTAGACACCTATCTCTAGATGCGGTGTCGGCAGTGTTTTGAGGCATTGAATATCCAAAGCAGGTGACACTTTCGTATATGGTTGTGTGTCGTCACCGTATTGGTGAATTTTGAAGCTGCTGTCAGTGAGCAGAGCCTGAAGGGGCTTCTGGTGGAGGCTGAAATTCTGTCATGAATACTGCCTCATGGGATACGCTAGATATTCCAGGCCAATAGGAACACATCACAGCCCTCTTCTTTGAATTAATTCCCCATACAAAATAAAATCATAGTCCAAACAACAGTTACATACTCTACCTTCCAAGTTTGGCTGCATGCTTTGAGTGTGGCCAGACTACATTGCCATGCAAATGTTTGTGGATTGTTGAGGGGTCAAAATAAATTGATGTGCCTTCAATGCATATTCAATGAATGATGTCATAATAGATCTCAAAACCAAATCAGACTTAATGAAAACTAGGAATATTCTATTCTTATTGATGATTATTAGTGAGACACGACTAGGTGAAGAGAACTCTTTGTCCACATTGGACGCTGCCTTTAACACAATGTTGGTAACCAATTATGTCAGGGGTCTTCAAAACGGGGGGTGGGGGGGGGGGGGGGGGGGTACCGGAACCTCAGGGGATCCCAGAGGGGGGTTCCAGACTCTGGCCAAAAGAAGCGTTATGCTCTCTAATGGGCCTTCACTAACATCTTTTGTCATTTATATCCAAGCTGGGAGTATGTGTCAAAAGGGGAAGGACTCCAAATATTCTTCAACACTCACAGCCACCAACTGTGAATACTTTTAATAGATACAATTTAACCGCATTGCTGCAGCGGTTATTTTTCCGCTGTGCGGCAATTTACAAAAAGCAGCGTTAGATGACGAGCTCAGCTCGTCATCCGCACACGCCCCCCGTGGCTGATGACGAGCTGAGCTCGTCATCGGCATCGAAGGGGTTAATAGAATAATTTTGAAAAATTCTGAGGGGGGCCGGATTTTATTTTCTCCACTTAGTGGGGCGCGGCATTTTAAAGTTTGAAGACCACAGTAATAGGGTTTTAGTTGTACAGGTTAATAGAGGCTGTTTGTCTCACCTTGCCATAGACGCTGCCCAAAAACCAGATGAGTAGATCGGTGGCATTGATCAGTTTGTGGAAGATCTCATCATCAAGGGAAAAGCGGTGCCCAAAGGTCACCGATGAAATCACATTGGAGACACAGAGGGAAATCGGAGAGAATGGGTCCAGTGGGTTCCCTGTGACAAACAAGATGGGGAAAAGTCATGTGAAGTGAGAATGAACAAAGCCATTGCAAAAAGTGGTTTACATACAAAGTTACAGATCTGCATACACCAAAACAATAACAGAATATTTCTACTATGAATAATCAGCACGACGAAAGGGGTCTTCAGTGCATTTACCATCAGAAAAGAGAAAATAATATGTGTATTTGAATGCATTTTAATCTCTGAAGTTAAATTAGTCAAAAACTCAATAAGAAACTATTATAAAAAAACACAGAAATCAAATAAATTTTGCTCATAAAAAGTGGGACATCGATGGGTTTCCTGCCTGGCATGAAAATATGAGCCATTTACCTATTATCTGAACATTATCAATAGATCATATTACAGCTGACTCATCAACACTAGTAAAAAGATACATGATAATGGATTAGCATAGTTTTATATATATTACTACTTCAGCGATATATTGACAGTCAACAGGTTTGACACTTCTACGGAGAACGGAGGGAAAGAAGGAAGTAAAGGAAAGAAATGAAGAGAAGACAAAGCAGTGTGACAGAGGAAACAGGACAGGTTGATATAGAAAGGAGCAGGGGAAGGAACTGAGAACAAGGAAGGAGTAGATGGGAAGGAAGGAGTAAAAGGAAGTGGAGGATAAGAGAGGAAGAACTGGATCCTCCTTTGTGTGTGTGTATTCCTGTGGTCTGTGACTGTAAATATGCCTGAATGTGTGTTGTTTGTGTGCGCCTCTTATAGGTGTCCACATACATGGGTATGTTTCTTAATCTCGTCAGCACATGTGTATTTTCCTGTTTGTCTGCTAGCATGGAAGTCTGCATCTGTGTCTCTCTTAGTGCATAAAGGCTGAAAGACATGTTTTTTCTGTCTGCATGAGTGCATGTGTTTTTTTGTAAATGTATTTTGGTATATGCACTACAATAAAGCCAGTCTTGGGGCGTGGCCAGCAGCCGCGGAACATGGCTGCTCCCTAATTGAGATGCGCTAGTTGCCAGCGATCAAACCAGCAAAGTGCAGCATAATCTGCTTATCTTGGAGGCAACCAGACTTCAGAGACTGATTTGGGGTGCAGCAGCAGTCCCGCTGTGTGCAGGAACCCCATAGCGATGGTGCAGAATTGATCAAGCTAAGCAAGGCGGAGCCAGCCTGTGAAGCTACATGAGAGAGGCGAGACTGGTGTTGGATCTGAGGGGGCGAGGTATGACGCGGCTGCACAGAGTGGGGCGGCAGTGGACACCTGTGTGGAGTCCCGCTGAGTGCCCACCTCCGGTGTGCGTGAGACCACTGGCGGGTGACAGGACACAATGATCGCAAGCACCGTGGCACCGCAGACAGTGACAGTCCGGCGGGACTGGTGTGACAACTGGGAAGCTGTGGAGCTCTGCGGAGTGCCCACCTCCGGTGCGGGTGAAGCCACCAGCAGCTGACGTGGAACAAAGACCACACATACTGAGGCCATAGAATGCAGTGGACCGGTGAGATTGAGTGTGTGTGGCTGGGCTGCCTCGCCTATCTCAGTGCAGGGCGCATGGATTGGGCGCAGGTGTGAGACCAGGGGGAACGCTGGCAGTGGGACCCCCCGGGCAGCACAACTGCGAGGCTGTTCCGGAGCTGAAGATATGCTCCATCACCCCCCTGCGCAGACTCCATCAGACTACCGCCCGGAGACCACCTGGGCTGGTAAAATACTACAGGAGGCATGTGTACCGCAGCAAGTATAAAAGGGATGAGACTCGATGTATGAAGCCCTCCAAGACAACATGAGAGCCTGAGGCACTCCGATAGGGTGGCGGCAAACAAGGGTTCCCCTGAGTGGCTAAGAAGACGAGATTAACGTCCATTGTTTGACGGGAGGCCGTGATTGACCTGTGGCCTTGCGGTGAAACGCATAGTCAAGGGAGACATACAACAGAGGCCTAGGCTGGGAGTGTCTGGGCCTAATAGTTTTGCCATTAACGACGCACTTCCCACACTTGTGTATGGCACTGAAGGTGCATGAAGTGCGATTATGGGATGCAACAAGCAGGTGGGGCCAGCCCAAGCTAATCATATTGACAAATACACAGTGGCCATGGGCCGTGAGTAAGGTGCGATGGGGGGGGGGGTAATGCAGACAGAACAGGATGACGAAACCCCGAACCCCTTCCTGAAAGACATTATGAAGGTAATTAAGGACCTCCGTGGGACCCTGGAATTGAAGTTGGATTCCGTTACTGAGGAGGTAAATCTTCTCCAAGCTGACCTCTGAAAAGGTGTCCACGGCGGAAGCGGGGATTAAGGGACTGCAGTCCAAAACTAGACATCTTGAGAAACAAGTCTTACTGCTTACTAAAAACCAATCTGAAATATTTGCCCGGCTTGAAGATCAGGAGGGGAGAACCCGACGGAACAACATTTGGATGGTGGGTGTGCCGGAGGGATTGAAGGGCCCGTCCATGGACTTCTTCTTGGAGGACTTGATCCTGAAAAAAATGAAGCCCAAACGCCTGTCCTCCTTTTCTGTAGATTGCTTGCACAGACCTTGGGAGGCAAGCCTCGACCCAGGGTGCCCCCACACACAATCATCCCACACACGGATATTGAATTTCAGGGACCTGGACGCCATCCTACAGGCGACACACCTACACAGTGATCTTCAATATGAAAATGCTACTATCCGTTTCTTTCCGGACTTCACACTTTAAGTCCAGCGCCAGAAGACAACATTTGACGCAGTCAAGAGGGCCCTCCATGAGCAAAATGTGAAATATATGATGCTCTTTCCAGCGAAACCTAAAATCATTGACAAAGGTAAGGCATACTTCTTTGACGCACCAGCTGAGGCAAGTGATTAGTTAGAGGGTTGGCGAACTGTCAGACGAAAAGGGAGCAAAAATCGACCATCGTCTGGGAATGGGCACACCTCGGCAGAACAAGAACCGGAGCAAGCACCCAACAATCAAGTACAGCAACAGCGAGCAGATAAGTGTTAAAAGAGAAGTTCCCCCAGACACTGAATCTGAATCCTTCCTTCCAAAGGTCTCGGGTGGGGGGAGGTGGGAAGGTCCAGGACTAACATTGTACTAGTAGGGGCCTTCATGTACTGGGATGCCAAATAGACACCAGCGATGTTTTAACTCTCGTGGTCCATCACAGGGACCCGATAAGTGAACTGATAGTCAAGGTTGCTTTCATGACATTTTTAAGTAGGGTTTGAATATATCCCACAGCAGAATTCCTGTACTTCACGCTGGAGGATGGCTCAGCACCCTGCACTAATGTTTGTTAATGTACAGTTTGGGCGACAGGCACTCTGCATGTTTGGGAGGTGGGAAGTTTGTTAGTCCTCTAGCAGGGTGGCAGGGAGGGGGGAGTTGGGTAAAATGTTTTGTGTAATTATATGTGATTGTGTGTTCGCTCAAGACTGCTATAGTCGGACAGTACAGCAGGTAGTCACAAGATTGCGGCGGGGGAAGGGAGGATACACAGGTACATGCTTTCCAACCTGACTTTATGGTAAATCAGGCTAGCTTACAGGTATGGACCTGGAATGTGTATGGTCTGGGAAACAAAATTAAATGCACACATGTCCTTTAATACTAATTAATCTGCACTCCCCAGATGTAGTGTTGATACAGGATTGCACCTGAAACGGAGTAAATGTAAATCCCTAGAACATTATGGGTATCGACTAGTGACCCACATCGGATATTCGATTGGGGCACGAGGAGTGGGAATCTTGACCCGGAATGCGCTACCCCTAGTTATAACGGACACTTGGACTGACGAGGCAGGCTGCTGCAGTGCAGCAGCGGGTAAATGGGAGGGACGTTTGATCGTATTGTGCTCGATTTATATACCTCCGGGGTTCCACACTGTTGCCTTCCCGAAGATCAGTTCGCTCCTGACGGGGCTGCCCCTAGGCACCCTTCTGATAGGTGGAGACATGAATGCAGTCATGGACCTGGAGCTTGACCAGTCAAGGTCTCAAACAGGCCGGAAAGGGGAGCGTGACCTGCCAGGCTTCCTTACGGTCATTGGCATGGTGGACCTATGGCGAGCATACAACTTGTTGACACGACAGTACACATACTAGTCTGAGCGCCATGGCTCCTTCTCTCAAATCAATTACTTATTCACACAAAACTATAAGGTGGGGGAGTTCACAAATCTCAAACACATGGTCAGAGGCCTTTCAGACCACTCCCCTGTGGGTGTGGTCATTGAGGGCCTGTTCCTTGACAGAACAGCATTTCCAAGGATTGACCCCTGGTACCTATGCGATCCAATGCTCAGAGACCAAATCCGAGAGGGCTTGGAGCACTACTTTAAAGAAAACTAGGGGACAGGGGACTTCCACATAAACTTATGGGAGGCTTACAAGGCGGTGTTGAGGGGGCAGGCACAGGTGCTTATTGGGGCCAAAAGGAAAGAAGAGACCCTACAAATCAAGTCATTAGAACAGGAAATAGCGCAGACGGAGGAGGAGGCGGTGACTGGGACTAATGCTGACTTACGCCATAGGCTAGCTTTGCGACAACGAGACCTGCGCGCCATGGCAGACGGTGAAGCGAGGGCATACTCTCTGGCAACGCAGCATCACATATATGACATGGGGAAAAAGCATCAAAACTCCTTGCATGGCTGGAGAAGAGCGATAGAGAATGAGCATGGGTGACTGGGGTGCAAGACAATACAGGAACACTGAGAATAACCAGTGCAGAAATGGCGGAAGCCTTCGCCACACACTTTGAAGGGGTATATGCACCCATTAGCACCAGGTCTGAAAACAACTGCGAGGAACTGCTAAAGGATTTTTCCATGCCCACACTATCCGAGAAAGCACATGAGGCATTAAAAGCTGACCTCACAGGGGAGGAATTGGTGGGAACCCTGGGATCCCTGAAATCAGGGAAGGTAGCTGGTCCAAATAGACTTCTGGCTGAAATATATACATGTCAGGCCTCTATAATTGTACTGCTGTTACTGAACATGTTGTCAGAGGCACGAGAATAGGGACAACTCCCGTTGGACCAGCGAGTGGCCACAATTGCGATAATATATAAGACCAGAAAACCTCTGGATCAATGTAGCTCCTAACGCCCAATCTCGCTAATCAACGTGGAGGCAAAGGTGTTGGCCAATGCTTTAGCCAACAGATTGGCTCCGGTCATTTCAGAAGTGATCCGTGCTTTATGCCAAACAGAACCACCCGGCACAATTTGCGGCAGTTAAATCAAGTGCTACATATAACAAGAAACCCTGCGGCCCAGCAGATGGCATTGATGGCGCTAGGCGCATCAATGGCGTTTGACAGTATAAAATGCCATATCTGTTCTTGGTATAATGCAGGATGGGCTTTTACCCTCACTTCTGTAGTTGTGTACAGTTGCTATACAAGGAGCATCAGGCCTGAGTGCAAGTTAATGGAGCGCTGTCCCGACCCTTCCGGCTGCAAAGAGTCACTCGAAAGGGCTGTCCCCTATCCCCATTGCTGTTTGCCCTTGTGTTGGAGCCACTGGTGCACTGGATCATGGGGGATGCAATGATTTGGGGCATAGAGGCACCAGGTGGGTGGGAAGAGCGAATTACGCTCTATGCAGACAACATACTCTTATACCTAGCAAAGCCGTACCACTCAATGGCGAGAGTACTCCACATCTTTAAGCTGTTTGGGTGCTATTCCGCCTACATAATTAATTGGTCTAAATCAGTGGTCTTCCCATTATCGGGCACCCCACCTAGAAAGCCAGTGAGGTGCGCAGCCCAAATTGCAAAGGAGAGATTTAACTACCTGGGCATCTACTTTACAAGAGGAAATGCAACGTTCCTGAAAAAGAATCTTATGCCCCAGATTGATCAACTCAGTACTGATGCGATCCACTGGGGTGCCCTCCCGCTGTCCCTTATGGGTAGTGAATTAATATGAACTTGGTACCTTGGTTCTTGGTATATATTCTAAATGGAAATAAGGAATAAAGCAAAAGTATTCCCTATTTAGTATTTGTATTACTATGGCCAAACTATGTCTATTTTTACTTTTTACAATCTCCTGTCTCGTCATGAACCACAACCACGCCTTAGAATATTACTGAATTATTTTTTATTTTATCAAATAAGGAGATTTTTAAATATTTCTTTTTTTCAATTCAAACACATTTGTATATACAAGTAATTTTTCCATATATACAAAAGAAGCCCTTCATTTCCAAGCTAGGATGTCACACTGGAAAAATAAACCGGACATTCCTATCGAGATCAAACAGATTAATGTGAGGAAAACAAATAGGTGGAGATTATTTAAACCAAATGTTTCTTCAGTCCCTCAACAAATTATTTCAATTAATCAAAAGTGTTTTCTATATATCTGTTGTCTCTTTACAGTCGACACGTTTCAGCCAATCAATTCTGGCCTCTTCAGGACTAGGGCTATTCAAAATCCATCTGTACAAATAAGAATGGGAACAGACATCACTTATAGATCCCATAGACTGATAACATAAGTACCTATCTACATATCTACATATCTACATTAAATTAAACATAATTATTCTGGATATTGTTCCTGTGAGCAGACTGACCGTTGTGACACATAATTAATTGATTAAATAACCTAGGGCATGATTTCTTCATCTAGTTTTATTTTAAAACAACGTTATATTATACAAAAAGTTCTTGGTTAATGTAAGGGCAGAGAAATTACCGGGTTAAAGTCATCTGTGGTTGAAAAACCTTTTCAGGTTGTGCCAGAAACTCTCTTTTTTTCACTGAGTTCGCATTATATCCAATGAATGGAAATAATTAGTTCACTGTCGGTGCTTGGGTGAAAAATGTCACCAATTTAGCAGCATCTGAATAAAGAGGGCAATAAAAAACCCCTATCAGTGAGTTATACCCGTGGGTCGGCGTTATTGCCACGCGCTCAAATTAAATGGGGAATCATTATGGGTAGGGCAGCTCTTTTTGAAATGATGGCCTTGCAATGCCTCTTGTATGTCCTCCATGACGCCCCATACCCAGTTCCCCTGTCAGTTCTTAAGCGGGTAGGTCAGGAAGTCAGAGCACTGCAGTGGCAGGGTGGCTCTCTCAGAATAGTGCTTCATGAACTACAAAAAAATATACAAGGGTGGCCTAGCGGTCCCGGCTATTAAGCTGTACTACTGGGCCTCCAGGTTAATGGCCATAAACGACTCGGTTTACGCAGATACCAATGCCCTGCTTATAGACTAGACAGAGTCACCATGCCAGGAGGAAAGGAGGAGGCCAACAGATATCTGGGTTGGACCGGGAAACTGACTAGTCGAACCCCGCTATCGGTTGGGGATTCACTGAAAGAAGTAGCCGCCCTAACAGGCTTCAGATGGTGGCGAATGACAGGCATTGAGTACCTGGTTAATGTGTGGAAGGGGGAGGCTCTGCTAGCTTTTGAAGACCTGCAGCGGGAATACAACCTAAATCAGATGCAGAGTTATCACTATCTTAGACTACTGCATGCCCTGCGCACCTATATCCAGTGTGGTTCCCCTGTCCCGGACTACTCCCCCCTAGAAGATAGTTTGCTACTGAATCCCATCCCTGGCAAAGCGACATCCACAGTTTATTGCAAATTGATAAACAACGCTCCAGACTCCTTGGTGACCTTGCGAGCGGCATGGATGGTAAACCTTGGGGTTATGGATGATGAGGAATGGTGGGAGGCGATACAAAGTCCGAGGGAGATTGCAATCCGTTCAAGATTTAGATTAATACAACTCTAGATACTTCATTGTATCTATTATCCCCGGATGCACCTGTTTAAATGGGGCAGGGCACCAAGAGCGCTCTGCTCCAAGGGGTGCCAGCAAGAAGGGTCTTTTTTCCACATTCTGTGGGAATGCTAAGAAATTACCAGGTTTTGGCACAAAGTTACAGACATAATGAGCAGATTGTCGGGAGTGACGGTTCCTGTGGACGCCAAGTGGCTTCTCCTGATGATTCGAGGAGATTCCGATTGGCACAGACATGTAGGAATAAGGTTGGCCCTCGCGGCAGGGAGTGTATAAAAGGAGGGGTTGTGGTAAAAAATGGGAGAAAATATGAGCACCATGGCAAAGACATAGGGGCTGATTACGAAGGTGGGTGGGCCATCGCAGCCACAAAAGGGACCGCCCGCCATAGTTGAGGTGGTCCCACCATACAGATTACGATGCGCCCACCAGTTTGGCGGGCGCATCCTGTATATTTTATATTGCGGTGGGCGGTACCCCTCATGTGCACCCCCCCAACACCCTGGGGGCCCGCAATGGGCCCCCAACAGCAGGAACCGCCAGCTTTTCCATGGCAGCAATGCAGCCATGGAAAGGCTGATCACGGCCTGCATCGAAATATGGATGGCGGTGTCTTCCAGACACCACCACCATATGAAACCCGTTTTCCGCTGGTCGACGAGACGACTGGCGGAAAAGCGGCAGACGGTCCTTCCATCCGCCGCGGACCCCCCCAGCCATCATAATATGGCGGGGGTATTTGCAGTGACGATGGCGGGCGGATCGCCCCCGCCGGGCCGGCGGTGACCACCGCCTGCCTGGCAGGGGCGATCCGCTCGCCATCGTAATCGGCCCCATTGAGCGGCGTCGGGGGAAGAGGGACATGTACCAGTGACACCTAAGTAGAGTTGGGGAGGTGACTGCTCCAGCAGGCTTCTGCATGATGGGTGA
This sequence comes from Lissotriton vulgaris, assembly GCF_964263255.1. Taxonomy (NCBI): domain Eukaryota; kingdom Metazoa; phylum Chordata; class Amphibia; order Caudata; family Salamandridae; genus Lissotriton; species Lissotriton vulgaris. Next base: position 1,075,935,581 of record NC_141699.1, on the reverse strand, counting down.
GAGTGTGTCCTGCTATAGACTTTTGCATCTGAGACCACTGGGGGTTCACAGAGTTGTCTCTCTCTCGGATATCATTACTGTGATGTTAAAATTCTACCACGTACAAATATTAGTGATTCATGTACACTATGGTCTTTTGAGCAAAGTTAATAAAAAGATTGAAAATAAAAAAATAGAAAATAAAATAAAGCCAGTCTAATGGTTTTGCCATTACTTGTTTCCTTTTAGCATCCCAAGGTGATAGGCTATTGATGCGGATCTGTTCTGTGGAATCCTAACAGCTAGTGTAAGAATTGCTTTGACTAACAGTATTGACACAGTGCAATTTACTAAACCTTTGGACTCTAGTGCAGTAGGCAAACAGATTGTGCCACTGGTTGTATGGACCTTTAGATATCAGATGAACGTATATTTTGAGAGCTAATATCAGTACAGCAAGTCAACATACAGTGCAACCCATTAGGCTGCACAATGGCCACAGCGAGGATGGTTTCCAAACCATAAAGGTTTATTGGCAAATTAGTAAATCATTTGTCAGTTAAGAATAACATGTAATAAATGTTAATCAATCCAACACTGTAAAGTCAAATAATAAAGTAGAAATGCAAAACAGAGAAATTATCAGTTCCATGAGCTAAAAGTGCCTAAGAAGTATATAAGAATTCTTAAGCAGAAGGTGTCAGTCTAAAGTGAACCAATTAAAGGTCTGGGCAGAGGAGAGCATAAGTGTTCAAGAATCTAACTCAAAAACTAAGGATTTAGAGTCTCAGGTAGCAGAGTTAGGGAAAGGTCTTCCCTCTGCAAAGTCAGGACAGTATAACCTAACAACGACTCTAAAACACATAGTTAAATGCAATTTGTTTCTCCCTGAGCTTCTTCCCGAAACTCTTCTAAACCCGGACGAATCATGTTGGGCCATCTCCTTGGAACAGGTAAAATCCCCTCGTTCCCATCATCGAATAAAAGCGCAAAACAGAAATTATCACATTTTTTGTTGCCTTCTTTGTTCCCTTTGCATCACAGAAGTGCTGTTTGTGTCTTTTGTTGGTGAGAAACACTTTTTAACAAAGTCAGCTTTCTTCTTCTCTTAGTGGCCATCACTCACAAAGTGCTTCACTATGGGACTCTTAAAACCCCTGGCTTGGAAATGCACTCTTCCAGGGGCCCGTGCGGAGCTCAGATTTGCTGCTCTTGGAGCCGCCCAGATATCAGAAAGAGGGAACCCACTCTTACTCACTGGAATTGCTCCAAGGATGTGGAACCCTCTACCGTTGGACAGGTGCACACACACCTCATCCGTGGCCTTCAAGTAGAGCGTTAGATCTCTCTACTTTGAACAATACCTAACACACTAACTGAACCTGATTATGTAATGAGAAGGGTCATGAAGTTCCTACATATCAGTGGTTCATCTGGTCCCCTTTTCTCAGTTTTGTTATATTGAACTTTTTGGGATTTTGGGATTGCCTTATCTTGACCAGTAATTGAATTTGCAGACAAGGGGTGTCTTTTTGGACCTTAAATACCAGGCTAACCGATTTTCCTGTTCCATGTTATATTGTTTGTTTATTCTCTACAGCGCGATGCTACCCCTGAATCATGCAAGCGCTTTATAAAACTATAAATACATTTTTTTTAATTCATTCATTCATTAAAGTTGAGTGGTATATATGGGGTCCATACTGTCTCTTCACATCCCTGGACAGTGTAAATAGGGGACTCAGGGAGGAGCAAATCAAGAGTATCATCAGAGTAGCATGCGGAGAAGGAATAGAAGGTGGAAGAGAATCTGGTGGATTTGAAGAATATGGACAGTGTCTGCCATACACTTCACATATCTATACTTGTATTCTTTATGCATATTACTGTTCAAAATGAATGTAAGGTATAGAGCAAAACATGTAATGGAAGCAAGGAATTTTCTGGTTAAAAACAGCCATTAGTTGGGGTGAAGTGGGCCCCTGTTGCCCCTGGGCACCGGTAGCACTGCACCTGCTGAACTACTGATAGCTATTGAACTGATGTCTACTCATATGAAATATTTACATAAAAAATTACATGTTCTTCGAGTTGATGTTTCTAAGAATAAACATGATTTTAGCTGGTTGTTAAGTCATGCTAATATAATCTTAGTAATTTATATGAAGTATGAGAGTCTATGTCCCACAAAGGGGTGTATATATTTATGTAGATAATCCACCATTATAAAAAGGAAATACTAAAAATCTCATGCAAAGCATATTTCAATAAAAATGTAAATAAATGATTAATGTCGATTGTCAAGGTAAATTCTTAATTATGTATAATTGGATACGTCACTGACATTACACATAATGTTTAATGTAACTTTTAATGTCATACATATAAAAATAATACATATTTATAAACATTTGCTGTTATTGCAGGTGACACAGCAGTAGAGGGCATAGAAGAACCTGCTACAAACCCCACCCCACCCTCTTCTAGGAAATCAAAATGTTGGGCTTCTGCACATACTCCTGCTACTTGTCGGTCCACTGACACAACAATGCCAATCACTCCACTTGCTGGGATCGCTATCAATACAACCTAACCACAGTTTAAGTTGGCATTACTTCCACTGTAACAACCACTGCTTCTGTGTCCCATCAAGGTCACCCAGAAAGAGGATCACCTACCAATGTCACTATGGCCCTTACCTTGCCAATGTAAATAACCCCCTCCACAGTCAACAGTAGAAATAACCACGTAAGAAGGGGGACATGGTGGAAGAAGAAGATATACCAATGGCTGATGTACAGCATGATGTTTCTCCTGGAAGTCTTTTTGCAGAAGATGACACTCAAACACCAACAACAGTACCATGTTCAACTGGCTGTAGCAGCTGCAACTTTAGAACTGATATTCCCCAAAATCTCTGCAATGGATGTTGGTCATGAGCAGCTGCTAAACAATTCAAGAAAAACTACTGACGCCATTGTGAGGGTTGTCAATTAGCTATAAAATCAGATCACCTTTGTTAAAACTGTCAGCCTTAAGTTTTGCCTGCTTACCTCCTCTTTTTGCTGAATCTTTGTTTTGGCCCTAGTACTCTGAACACTTTCCTACTCCTGAACAGTGCTAAAGTGCATGTGCTTCATCCCTAAACATGGAAACATTGGTGTATACACAATTGGCATACTTATTTTACCTGTAAGTCCCTTGTAAGTGTTTTACCATATTCGCAAGGCCTGTAAATCAAATGCTCCTAGCGGCTCTGCAGCTCTGATTGTGCCTCCCACACAAGTAGCCTTTTAAACCTGTCTCAGGCCTGCCTCTGCAGAGCCTCTGTGTGCAGTTTTACTGCCACTTCGACTTGGCATTTAAACTTCCCTTTTATTACACATAAGTCACCACTAAGGTAGGCCCTAGGTAGCCCATAGAGCAGGATACCTTGAGACTAAAAGGTAGGACATGTACTTTTAACTTTTGCATGTCCTGGTAGTGAAACTCACCTAGATATGTTTTTCACCACTGTGAGGCCTACTCCTCTCATGGATTAACATTGAGAATTCCTTATTACACTTTAAAGCTGTAATTCATCATTGGAAAGGAATGGTTTTGTCATGTTTTATATCTTTGGAATGGTTATGATAAATCCTCTTGACTGGTAAAGTTGGATTTAACATTACAGTTTTAAAAATCCCACTTTTAGAAAGTGGATATTGCTCTGCTCTTACAGCTCTGTGTGCCTGCAGCCTGTCTCCAATACACGTCTGGGTGGGTGACAGCTACACTTTGTGCATTCCCTCTAGATAACCACAAACACAGAAAGGTAAGCTGTTTTTGAGTGAGGAGCTGACAATTACCCCTGAATAGGCAGTGCCCTGTCCTCAAACAAAGGGCAGATTAACCCCTACTGATAGCCTGGGGCCAGGGCGGGTAAGTAAGAAAGCACTTCTGTGTACTTCAAAGAACCTTCTTTCAAGTCACCCCCAAAAGGGGTAGCAAAAGGAAAGAAACAAAGAAATAAAAATGAGAGGAGAGAAAGAAAAGAAAGCAGGAAATAGAATGAAATAATAGAACTCAGAAATGTGAGACAGTTGGAAGGGCGGTGTAAGGAAAGAAAATAAAGAATTAGCAAATGGAAGAAATTCAAGAAAACAGACAGATGAGAAAAGGGGCAAAGGAAGGACAGGAGGATTATACGACGAAAGTCAGGAACAAGAATGTATGTAAGAATGGAAATAAGGAAAGGAAAGATAGAAAGCAGGAAGGAAAATTAAATATGAATATAATGAAGTACAGAAAATCCAAAAGACACGTAAAAGAAGAATGAACAGAACAAAAAAAATGAAAAATTGAATGAGAGGATAATAGAAAGTAGGAAACAATGATGGAGAGAAAAAAGTATAGAATATATCAAAGAAGTATGTTAATGCTGCTAAATGTGCAGTTGTTGGCCACATTCTTTTCAAACCATGCTGTAAAATGCATAATTCGAAAAGCCTATTCCTCTGGGGAACAATGACCACTATATATCTCCTTAATAGAAAGGGTTGAGATTGCTCACTTTGCTAGTACTGATGTATGACGTTACATTGCATTCCATTGTAATGCATGCCTTTACCACGCATTAGTTGCACCATGAATGCCATTACAAAGCATGTATGCTAAAGGCATAGGCATGGCAACGGTTTCCCTAAACCCTAACCCCGGTCCCTGGTGCACCCCACCCCGGCCCCAACCCTGCTAAAACAATACCCTTCCCCTGCCTAGAACCATTAAACACTACCCCTGTTCAACTCCCCTGGCCCCCAGCCATTCACCAGACCTAAATCCTAAAACACCACCCCTGTTTGAGCCTCCATTGCCCCCCAGCCTTTCTCCTAACCTAAACTCTGAAACACTAACCCTGCACCCGACCCACAGTCCTTCTTTGAGCGGAACCCCTAAAATAGTAGTTCCCTGCCCCAGGCTCCATCCCCTCACCTCTCTCCTCGTGCAGTTAGCTCATCTGAGGGCGGTGCACGTCGTTGTGAGGAAGCGGGAGGCTCCCCGTTTCTCTAACGACGTGGATCGCGTACCAACACGGCTAATACCACGCATATGTCCTTACTAATACACATATGCCTTACCATACATGCCTTTACAATGATATTAGTTCTAAAGGCATGCGTGAAAAAACAATGCCTAGTAAAAAAATGTGTAGTAACGGCTATGCTTTGCAATGGAGCATGTGTTGTAATTGCATGCGTTGTAATGGCATGTGTGGAAACAAGTGCGTTGTAATGGCTGTTTCCTGCAAAGACATTTTTTATTCCATGTTGCTCAAAGGGGGGGTATTTCATTTTATGGCTGCCCCCTTGAAGAGAGTGCTATTTATGTCTCAGGACAGGCCTGTTGTAGCACTGTAGAGTGACTGGGTCAAGCATCCCATGCACGACTTTACGCATTACCTGTTCCTCATCTGCAGGCTGTCTATAACCATCACATTAGCCACTAGAAATTACATTTCATGGTAGGGTCCTGTGGTGTGTCCAAAAAAGTGCAATGCCATACCACTCTGCTTTTTGTTTTGGACAAGAAAATGTCATTTCATTTCACTTAGACTTAAACTACTGTGAATTCATAATCTTAAGAAATCCCCCAAAAATCATAAAAAGTATGATTTTTAATTTTCACATATAACTCTTTGTAATGCTAATGAATACGACTTCAGTGATTTTCGGCCATGGGTGCATCACTAGCTTGCTCATTTTTCTGGAAACAATGTCCCATTTATTTATTGGTGGTACATGATTTGGATGCACAACATTTATTTTTTGGTGCCACGCGCTGCGTCAAACTCTACGCTAATTCATTAGAATATTTCCTTTTGCCCCTATATTCTAACTAATTCACCAGGGAGGCAGGGCTGCTTCTGTGCCTGTCCATAGGATCTGGAATTCTCATCCTGGGGCACTGAATCATGTTTTAGAAAATGATTCCAAAAACATAAAAGTTGGCTTTTTACTCACTATTTCTCTCTGCTTCCCACCTGTCACTTTTCCATTCCAGCTATGCTGCCATTCTGAGTGCCAAAATATTCAGTATTCACGTACTTTACAATTAACAAATGATAAGCAAAAGCAGTGTAGGCCCTACGGTTGCACAAGTGTATCGTACCAAATATCATCAGTGATCCCACGCTCAACTTTTCGTGGCCCCACTGCCTTGAAGCCACAACTGTTCAATTTCATCACAATAATTAGAAAAGGAGTGTCCACTATATTGTTTTGTTTCTGGCCCAAATTCAGGCAATCCAATGTTCACAAATATAACAATGATGAACTAAAAATGATATTCAGTTGTCAGGAGTCTTAAGAATGCATCCAGTATCCAACTTTTATTGATTTTTCACTACATAAAATTTTCTTCTCAGTCCAGCCAACGCGTTTCGACCCCGGGTTGTACGTTCATGGGTAAAAAATACCATCACATTTTCCTGCGACACTCAAGCCCTGGCGCACGAAGGAGGAGGATGATTTAGGAGGTACTACATTCGGGTCGGAAACAAAACAATATAGTGGACGCTCCTTTTCTAATTGTTGTGGCACTTTACAATTAATTTCATAACATATTATATTACACACCCTTACATAAAGTTTACCTTTTGAGGCAGCAAACAAATCCAGAAGCTGTTGGGCTTCTTCTTGTATCCGCTTCTCCAGGCTTCTCTTGCCCATTCCCAGACTCCTCAGGGCGAAGATGCTGAACCGCCTCTGCTCCTTCCAGATGAGTCCATTAGATGAAATGATACCTGAACTCATTACACAGACACAGTAGGTTACAAAATGTGAATGTCAAGCTGTACTTATGTGCATCAAGTGCTATTCATGCTATCAGTTGTTTATAGGCACAAGGTTGTCTTGCATCGAAAGATGTAACCTCACTGATCATTGCCTTCCTAAATAATTGCACAGGGAACTTACTTGTAAAAGAGCAACAATACTGTCCCTGTTAGATGTGGACCACAGCTGCACCTTGTACACCTCTGGCTGCTGAACATCAAACATTCATCCCCCTGCTCTAATTTTCAGACTTTTCTGTGGGATGACAGGCGCAAGTAAGGGCCTTGACCTAGAGTTTTAGCCTACCATCCTGTTACAGACATAAAACTTTAGCAGGCACAGAGACAGGTGGGAGTCATCCAGGACATACCTTAGCTACTGTTATTTAAAGTTTTTTGAAGAGGGAGACACATTTCAAATCCCCACTGCTCCAGTATTGTTAAATTCTCAGGTCCCTTGCCTCATTTAGAGGCAGGGGAACTCATAGAAAGTGGAGCCTAAGGTCAGGTAGCGGCTGCTACCAGGGAATAGTGGTAGGACCTTGGGGGGGAGTTAAAAAAAGAAAAACTAAAAGGGGGGAAAAGAAGAAAGGAAATTCCAGTTACCTTGCTGGCAGCCGGCTCTCCTCCATCATCTTTGTCGAAGCAGGAAGCACCCAGAATTCCCTAAACAATCACAACGCTGCATTACATCAGCATTGTGATTGGTCATGCTCAGACGGGGACTGGGAGGCTGGGCATGTTCTCCACCCAGGCTGTGTATTACAGCCAGTGGAGAACATGCTAAGTGCGCATGACGGTTTGGCCAGCCTGAGACGGCCGGCCAAACCGTCATGCACACTAGGAAAGTGCCTACCACTCCTTCCCTGCTCTGCATATCCCTGTCCCACAAGCACCTTTAAAGAGCCAATAGTGAAAAATAAAATTATTGTAGTATTGTTATTATAATTTGATCTTTCCTGTGGGGCGACGTTCCTCCTCTTTAGGGGAGCCGCCACTGCTCAGTTGGCTCTGCTATCAGAAACTACACACCCAGTAGCACATCTTCCAAAAGACCACCATGTCGGTACGTTAGAAGGCATGCCCCATTGGGAGCAGGTATTCTTACATTCATTTTTACTGGCCTCCATCCACCCTGCTTGACCCAGCTGACATTTCAGGTTTGACAAAAGTGCTCCTCCTGGTGCTGTCGCAGGAACACTTTCAATAAATGATTCCTTCCGAAGTAGTGTGGACGTCCACAAGATGGACAGAGGTGAGAGTCACTTCTACACCAGCGTGAGGGTGTGATGTCCACCAAGCTCAAACTGAGTGCACTGCTGATCTCCAAATTCTGAAACAGTGGAGTTTTAGGTTTTTGTGGTCCTGCTGCCAGTACCCTGGTATGCCTGAGGAAACCTCTGTCTCATCGGCGTAGGTAGGTTCACTGCATTTTAATATCACAGATGTTACAGCTGGACTATTTTCCCATGATCATTTCCACTAGCATGGAAAAGGTCTGTATCACAGGATTTCCATCATGGTATACAGTCATGGAGCAATTACTCTCCATAAAGTTGGTACTGAGAATGGACGCATGGAGTGGGCTGTTCACTTCCAGTACCCTATTAGAAGTGTCCACAACATTTTAAGAGTTTTCTCTCAGCAATTCATCCTCACCTTTGTTCAGTTTTGTGAGGGATCTTGGCCTCAATGGCTATCTGTCATGGGAATGGTAACAGCGAAAAATGGCAACAGTACTACAACTCTAATTTGAGTGATTAGTCTACCACCACCTTCTGCTATCCCTCAAACACAGACAGTTTTCTCAACAATGGGACTGGTGGTGACTCCACAATCTAAAAGGAAGCTGTGACCTGTCCTGTAAATGGGGTAAGGGAATACAGATGTAGGTGGACACAACATCAACAGTTTTTTGCAGATGTCAATGTCGACTAGGGTAAGGACCAGTGGGTGCTCTTTTTCCTTCCTCGCTCTGTTGAATGGAATAACCCCCCCCCTCCCCCCACCCCCTGCATTTGAGGCCGGAGAACTTTGAGCACATTTTTTAAAAGAGGCTAAAATCATGGCTTCTCACCCTGCAATAGTTACTTGTTGCTTAGACTAGCACCAGTACACTCATAGGGGCATCTGCACGCTCTATAAATTACGCTCATCATCATCATCATATCCTATCCCACCTGTAAGTTAGACATGCACCACTGCCCTTTAAGGCCCACTCAGTTCTCCCTTATTTTAGCCTGACTGCAGGTTGTAGGCCACTTCTGCTTTGCACACATTACACACAGCACATTGTTTTTTGCCACAATGGTATTTTAGAAATACACCACACATGTTTTAATATTCAGTTCATTTCCTGGGGCACAATCTGAACACTTCGTACAAGGTCAAACAACAACGGGCCCTGTTTTTGCTGCCAGTACCATAGCTTGGCATTTCGACACAACACTGAAAGACCAACTGCTGCTTTCAAGTAGAGCATCTCTTATTGTATACACAGAGATTTGTCCTTTGCATTCAGAGCGGAGAATTCTTTCAGTAGGAAAAGTCCTGAGACGAATGTGCAAGCTTTGTGCAAGCTACATTGCAAATTACCTAACACATGCAGGTATGTGGAGCTGGTTTTAATCCCAGAGATCTTGATATATTTGTGCCCACGTAGTGAGGATAGTCTGAGGCAGAAATATCAGTTACCATGGTAGGACTTCTCATTGTATTTAGTTTACTTGTAATGCTGTTCACTTTGCTGGCATGCATATGTTTTCTAGTTGCAGCACAATTTCTCCATAATAGAGCATGATAGTTTCAATAAATATTATAAATATTGCAAACTTCCTCATGTCTTTCTTTTGTTTATTATGGACATGCATGAGTGAGAAAAGGAAAGATGATGATCTGTTTACATGTTTTTTTTATAAGAACCCTCACTCACCTACCTAATTGCTTCATCATTGGATTCCCGCCATGGAAGCCGAATGACAATGAGGTGTGATTCGACACCTGATTACGGCGGAGCTGGTTGTTTTTTCAGTGAAGTAATAACGTGCAAGTGATTTAAAAGAGGGGGGAGGCATGATGTAACTACAGAGTGCTGTTTAAACACAACACTCAATGTGAATGTCTGGATTGGACATGTCTGAGGGGTGGGTATAGTTCAACTACGATACCCTCACACAGGCACAATCCATTTTATTTGGCAGACTCAGACAGCACAGTATACCTGCTTAAATGTGGCTATCAGGTCGCACATCAGGACAGCCCTAGAGCCAATGAGAAGCCGCACAGCAGCAGGTGCAGGATCTACAGCACTGTGTCAGCTTCCTTTAGGACTGTGCTTCCAGTCCTATCAAGAAGCTGAGAGAGGGACTGAGGTGGGTCTTCCCCCTTTCCAACCTCCCCTTGCTGCTCTGGATGGCTCTTCATTAAGACTCATAGCTTGCTGGTTCCAATGTCTAGTGCCAGATTCCTCCTATGCTGCTGCAATGGAACCTCAAAGTTGTCAGCAAAGGAAGCAAGGTAAGTAAAAAAAGCTGTTTCTCTGTGCATGTGTGTGTACATGTTTGTGAGTGATTTAGAGTGAATAAGATTGAGTAAGTGTTTGTGCGTGTGTGGATGTGTGTGAGTTTTGTGTTTTGAGAGTGTGAATGAGAGTGAAAGTAAGTGAAAATCTTAGCTTTAGAGAGAGTATGATTAAGTAAAAGTGTGAGTGAGGAAGTAGGTGAGGTGTCAGTGTGTTAGGTGGAATGGATGAATGGATGAATGGAGATTGCGAGAGAGGGTGTGTAAGAAATTGATCTACTGGATGAGGGGGCTGAAACCAGTGGTGTAACTAAACTTGAGGGGGCCCCTGCAAAGCACATGGAGGCCCCCCCCCACCCCCGGGCAACCATCCCATGGCGGCCCAGCCCACCACCTACCACTTTGCTCTACCACCCAGAAATCTAGTATATTTTGATTTGAAACCTCCAAGAATTTAAATAAAATGCCTCTATATTGTCTCTCTAAGTTCTAATGAGAAAGTGGGAGACACTCTTAGCATACAAGCAATGCCATTTGTAACTGAGGCAGCAATCAGAACAATGCCAAGGAGCAATTCTATTGTCTCAGGAACTGCCTATGTCTGAAGAACAAAGAACAACTATGAAGGGTCTGAAATAGAATTGACATTAATGGACAATAACTTGAAACTTTGAACGACAAACCCAGACTGACAATGTACATGAGAAGTACACAAGATATAACTCAGTTTCCTGTGAAAGTCAACAGAAATAGATTAGTGAATTATCTGCATGCCACACACTAGGGACTGTCAAGGGTTGTGCATGATAATAACGTGAACTGAGGAAGTAATTTCCATTTCTACCATCATGCCTTTATTAGTAAGCATTGCAAAAGAGGCAGGCAAACCAGGCTGCGGATGAAAACTGTTTAGATGCTTCAGAACATTGATGTAGATGTTTGTCTGTTTTAATTTATCATTTTTGTAGTGTAAACAATGCTAAATACAAGATTTAAGGCACACATATTACAGACACGTGCAAGCAACACCATAAATAACTTTGCATGTAGAATAAAAACAAACCATATCAGCAAGTATCTAATGACAGTCTATACAAGCTGTAGTTGGTAAAGCAAAAAAAAGTGCAAACACTTTCAAAGTGCATAATAAAGCAATCACGAGTCCAGTAATATACAAAAATCAAGCATGTTTTTGTAAAACAATCCAACTTTCTTCTTGCATCAAGATTAAAATACTTTCAAAGTGCATGGTAAAAACAAGTCCAGCAGTATGAAAAAAGGAAGCCAGTTTAGTCAAACAATTCCCCATTTGGTATATGCATAAAGGCACAAATATTTCAAAGTGTAGATTTGGATGAAAGAATGCATGGTTAGTGATGGCCTTATTTAGTGACATTGCATATTGGGCAGTGAGGGGGATAGGTGAGTGAAGTGTGACATGAGTGTCGGGTGAGTAGTGTGCTCGTGTGACTGCAGGGTGAACAGTGCAAGTGCATTGCGATTGCAGAGTAATAACTAGGTGCAGGGTGAGCGTGTGAATGGTGTGAGTGTATGGTGGTCAGTGTGAGTGCATTATGATTCCTGTGTGAGCAGGGTGAGCGTAAAAGTGAAGGGCGAGAATGAGGAGTGAGTTGTCTGAATGCAGGGTGCATTCCCGGACACTTGAAGTAACTCAGCAAGCATCTTACTGACGGCGAAGTAGGGTTTCAGGGAAAAGTGAAACTATTGTTATTCTGGCATTAATAGGGATCGATCTAGGGTGTAGGAAATAATGTGCTGATCCTGCAACAAACTTCCAGTCTTATGATTAGGGTTGCCAGCTCATTATTTTGATGCCCCATACAGGAGAAAAATAAGCAGTCACTTAAAGCTGTATTTTCAGCACTTATCTATGCATACTTCGAACAGCAAATATAAATAGAAAACACTTTTAATTGTGTTCTAGGGCTGCCTAAATGATCCATGGCAGGTAATTAAAGGGAACAAAGACCGAAAAATCACATTACAAATGAATACATACATTTTTATTTGTAACCCTATTTAGGGCCCTATTCCGATGCGGGTTGGAAAGCTTCCTGACTGAATCGGTTTGTAAATGGTTTCCAAACCACTTGGATCGGAAGAGTCCGACCGATGGAGTACGATGCATCCAAATGCTTCCAGATATGATTTGGTTGGACTCCCATTGACTTCAATGGGAGCATATGCTCCTAACCGCATCTTAATTGGGTCCTCGGTCGGGAAGACACGTTCCCGATCCGATTTGGAAGGAGCAAATGCCATTAGGAGGCCTTGCTAACCGTATCAGAATCAGGCCCTAAATGGGAATGCTTTACTAACCGCATCAGATTCAGGCCCTTAGTCGTAAGTATTCCTAATTTTCCATCCACTTCCCTCTATCCATCCTACATTTACTACTACACCGTAACGTTAAATGTGCAAGGACTCCACAGTGGAATGCAGAGACCACCGTACAGAAAACGATAGGAGAGGTGGAGACCGAACCGCTGCATGCAGATTTTATAATAGCATTTTGTAGTATGTTAGTAGTACTATTTTAGTACTACAAAAGTACAGCAAAATGTGGTTTGTGAATAGGTCTGTTATAAAAACTAATACATATGGAAAAGCAATTAGTTCCAGTGTGACAATTTTCGTTTCCCTTTAATGTAAAGAAGTTATCAAAAATTAATTTAATCAGGAACCAGGCATTCACATCTAAACCATCTTTAAAAAAAGTATTTCTCTGCATTAGTTATACATGCATGCACTTCAAAGTGGAGAAGTGTGGCTCAATGGTTAGAGCAGCAGACCCTGATGCAGAGGTCTATCCCGGGACCAGGGTTCACTTCCCCGCCTCAGCGGGTCTTGGGCTCAAAATTCCACGGACCTGATAATTCTCGCCTCGGTGCCTATTCCAATCATGGAGTCCCACTCTGCAACTCTGGGCAATAGCTTGCTTAATCTCCACAACGGCCCCCACAACGCTAAGGATGCCTGTCCTCCACCTTGGGGGTGCCCAGGAGTGGACGCCTCACAGGGAAAGCCAGGAGGGGTTCTACAGCGGTATTTGTACAAGCACCTTGAGACACTTGTGGGTGAGTAGTGCGCTATACAAATATCAATTTACAATTTACAAAGTGGCTCATATCTTCTATGTTTCACTCACTTAGAACCATATAATGAGTTGTATCTCATCTCTGCCACAGTTTTAGGATTGGCTGATGCCTTTTATCTGTGAAGAGCTTGAGGTGTGGTATTTTACTACCTTAGACTGTGATAAGTGCTTGGTTGTTACCTCAGCTTTTTCAAGTGAAAGTGTTGCTTTTGGTAACAAATGTAGAATTATTTGCTGGCATCTCACTGAAACCAATACAATAACATAACACAAAGCAAAATTACATCACAATGTTAAATTAACAGGAAGCAAGGCAACATAGAACATATAAAAGGTACAATGCACCAACAGCACAATACAATAATAGGGAACTGAAATATAACAGCACAAAAACTGGCACAACATATGACCTCAACAAAATGCATCACAAAAATTATGCAAACATATTCTTATCGCATAATAACACCTACACTAATTTGCTTTTCATAATATAGTGGAACACGATGTTTGTACCAAGCACTACCCAACTTGCCATTAAGGGATTGTAATAGCTCCAGGTGAAAATGTTTATTTATCCCGCCCTACGAGTCACCATGCATTCGCCTGGGAAAACATCTCACACAAGCATCTCAAAGCAAGGACTTCTGGCAGTATTGTGGGATTTATTAATAAGTGAATTCCATTGCCCTGGTTATATGGGTTTGTAAAATGTTTCTAGAGACAGTTTTACCTACAGGGCTGCAGATCGAAATTTGGGGTTTTAAAAAGAGAGACTCTCTGGGAGAGCAAGCTTGTGATCAATAAGTACATTTAATTTAACCTCAAAGGTGTGTCACCTGTTAAAGACAGGCGACACACTGTAAATTTAGATTGTACCTTTGCTTGAGAGAATGCGACTATACAGTTAGACCTATTCGTTCCACGGATCCGCAGTGATGTAGTATGCAGGCGAGGTGGCAACCTTGATGACTGTCTGATTACAGGTGCTCCTTCTCTCCCTTTCTACAGGCTCATGGGGCACTAGATGGGCTAATTAAAAACCCATACCAGCAAAATATCTATTGGGGTACAGTATACAGTGCATGTAGATTGTAATATGCACCACATAGTGATTACCTTATAAAGAATTCACTTTTTATCTTTAGTATTAAGAGTGTAGAAGGGATCTCACTAGGTCCTGATGAGAAGCCAGGGGAGGACTTCAAAACATGTTGGCAAAGGAAGTACGGCCCATTGAAGCATAGTACCTCCGTCTCTTTCTAATACCAGCTTACAGCAACATTAAAGTTTATTTTTCTGCTGAGCCAGGTATTTTTTAAGTATTCATCACTTTCACTCACTTCTGACCCTTCCACTCACACTCCTTTATCACACATAGTATTGTAATCAGTGCTCCCGCGAAGTCGTTGGTTGTAGCACACCCCGTCCCGCAGCGGGCGGGAAGACCCCTATGATGAAGCATGCCACCAAGGGTCCTTTTGGTGGGTGAGGGGTATTTTAACAAAGCTGTGTGCTTTCCCTGAACGTAGGAGAGACACAAATTCTGGAGGGAAATTTTTTTCCATTTTTCCATGCTTCTAAGGGTGGATCCCTTTGTTTAACATATATGAGATATGTGTCAAAAATACAGAGGACCAAAATATTGAGAAGCTAGAGAAGATATGTAAGAACAGATTTATATTTCTTAACTCCACATCTACATACCTTGAAGAAATATATTGTCAACATACATATATGTGGCGTTATCTATAATAAAACTCTGCTTACCTATAAAAACTTACCTGCACAATATTTCTGTCCTCGATATTCTTGACACAATAGTTTATCCCACAATATTTTTTATGTCCGATATACGGTATTCTGTCTAAACAACAAGTGGGCGGCCTCCTTAAGTCTCTATAACCTCTACCGAACTCATTAGTTTAAAAAGAAGAATTTGCTCCTCCTGCACTAGTGACCCTTGTTGCACATGGAGTAGTCATATTATCAATAAATACCTTTTTCACGATGAAAGTCCTTCACGAAGGGTGTATAGGGCCTGCCTGTAAATTCTTCAGAATGGGTGATCAGGGCATCCTTACAGGCTTCATATCCATTCAACACAACCATAGGTTTGCTGCCTAACCACACAGTGAAGGTGTTCCCATATATCTTTGCAATCTGTAAACACAAACGTAAATACAGAAATCTTGTGAACAACTTTGAAAGAATTCGACCAGTTGGGAAGATGTGGGTCAGGTTGCACTGGACACAGAAATGAGGATCAGACCATGGCTGAAGACATATTCAAAGTACCTCATACCCTGAGAAGATCGTCTACAAAGGAAAATTGTTAATATAGTATGCCACATAGCAACATTGGTAAGCATTGCACAGCACCAATAAATGCCTAGATTACTTATCAGTAATCTTCATTACTCCGATCTACATTCCTGGTCCCACTACTCACTGTTGCGATGCACCACCTCACTCCAGACACCGATTAAAAGCAACTTTGTTCATATTTCCATCAAACAATCCCCACCCTCATAACAATTAAATAAGAATGCAATCCAAAGTCATCCTGATGTTACAAGCATTGTCTCACTCCAATATCCAACCAGGAAGAGAATGAGAGTAATGGGACGAGTTACATGATATGATATGATAAATAGAACTTATAAAGCGCACATACACCTACGGTTTCTTAGCGCTGGGGTGGGAAGGCTATCCAGTACAGATCAGGTAAGCTAATTATAGGCTAAAGAGAAGAGCCAAGTTTTCAGAGATTTCCTGAAGTGGGCATAGGATGAGAGGAGGCGAAGTGCTGGAGGGAGAGAGTTCCAGAAAAGAGGGGCCTGAGTGGAGAATCGTAGACCACCGTGTTTTTTTCGCCTGAAGGGGCAGGGGGTGAGAAGATTGTGATTGGAGGAGGGGAGGTCACGCTGGGGAATATATCGGTGCATGAGGGAGGAGATGAAAGAGGGTTCCTGGGAGGAGAGAGCTTTGTGGATCAGGCAGCCGAGCTTGAAAAGGCTGCGTTGAGCAACTGGGAGCCAATGAAGGTTCTTTAACACCTTCACTGCTAAGGCACCATTAATATTTTACATTCATTTTCCATTGAAATGAATGGAAAGTTCATGACGAGTTACCCTTGTCATTAGCAGCCAAGAGGTTAAGAGGGGTTTGGTGTGGGAGGATCTTGGTAGACCATAGACCAACCTGGCTGCCTGATTCTGGATAAGTTGGAGACGTTTGGATTGGTATGCTGGTATGCCCACATATAGGGAGTTTGCATAATCAATGCAAGAGATGACGAGCCCCAAGGTGACTTGTCCAAGAGCTTCGTGAGAAATAAGTCTACTAATTTTACGGATGTGGCGTAGATGATAGAAGCAGGTGGATGCAACAGAATTGATTTGTGGCCTCATAGAGAGGTCTGTGCAGATGGTGATGCCTAAGCTCTTAACAGAGTCAACGGGGGAAGGAGAGAGGCCGCGTGAAGGTGGCTAAAAGGAGGAATTCCAGGGATTGCTTTGGGGGCCGGTGAGAACTAACTCAGTTTTATCAGGGTAAAGTTTGAGCTGATTGAGGTTCATCCAAGAGCTGATGAAATTCATGACAGAATAGACATTTTGTATGGAGGACGGGGAGGGGTCAATGTAGAAAATTAACTGAAGGTCGTCCGCGTAGTTGAAAATGGTGACAGATTTTTGTTGGAGGGCCGAGATTAGGGGACGGATGTAAAGGTTGAAGAGAAGTGGTGAAAGCGCTGAGCCCTGCGGAACCCCACAGGCAAGGGGCTTTCCGGCTGAGGAAAAAGGTGGGAGGGACACTGCCTGAGTGCGATCCTGAAGAAAGGAAGTAATCCACTTTAGTGGTAGCCCCCGGATGCCGGCGTGCTCAAAACGTTCGAGTAGGATGGTATGGTCAACAGTGTTGAACGCCGCTGACAGATCCAGGAGCACTAAGGCCTGGGAGAGGTTCTGGTCCGCTCCCCTTCTTTTTTTTAAAAAAAACTTTATTGTGCAAAACAGAAGAATTACAAGTATGGGCCTACAACCCGGAGGCAGGCCGCTAGTGATCATCAAATAAATAGGCATTCAGTGAAACAGCAGCAGGTCCCGGGTGGGTCCAAAAAAAGTACAGGATACACAATCGGCAACAAGGACGCATGCTGGATACGCGATTTTTCTTTTTTTTTTTAAGAAAGGAACAATGAAAAACAAAAAGACAAACAACTCAAAGCGCAAAGCATAATAAATGAAGTCGAGCTCGGATTCTGGGGACCTACCATAACGGATAGGGAATCAGGAGGACATTGAAGAACCAACGGGGGGGGGAAAGCAGTGGGGAGATCAGGACATTCAATCAAGGAACATGGTATCGAGGAACCTCAGAGGTCAGAGGGACAGGGAAACATCAGGGATATCTGCGAAGGGGGGAGTGCAGATGTCTCCTCAGTATGCATTCCATTGGCCCCAAATTTTACTCCAAGCCCTAGGCTTGCCCCTAGCCAAATATACCGTCTTCTCCCTGAACATGCACCAGTCCATGTTCTCCGTCCACTTCGACACGGTGGGAGGCCGTCGGGATCCCCAGAGCTGTGAGATGTTCCTTTTGGCAATCATGTTCCCGAGAGCCGCCCACCGGGTCTGGGCAACGTTATAATCATTCGGCTCCCACACATTCAACAAACATCTTCGAGCCTCAGGCAACAGAGCGACCCCAGTGACACACTCCATCACAGCATGCACACGGCGCCAATACGTAGCGACCTCATGGCACTCCCAGAGGATGTGAAGAAAGGTGGCACTCATTCCACAGCCTCGCCTACACAACTCATCCGACGAAAAACTAATGGCAACCAAACAAGGACCAGTTACATACACGCGGTGAAGCATTTTAAGCTGAACAAGGCGGAGACGAGCCGGAATGGCAACCTCTTTAGGGGAGGATAGAGCAGACTGCCAGTCTTCGTCATCCAATTCCAACCCGTCTCTAGCCCAGGTCTCCCTGAGGCGCACAAGGAGATCTGCCCGATTGTTGATCAACTTTTTATAGATCAAGGAAATCGTACTATCGGGCAGATGACTGTCAAGTATACGATCCTCCAGTGGGGAAGATTCAGGGACCACAGTACCGGCCATGAAGACCGACAGTAAAGCATGACGCACCTGCGCATATCTGAAGAACTCCCACTCACTCAATTCATATTCACTCCGAAGCTTCGCAAATGTTTTCACCACACCCTTCACCCAAAGATCACCCACTCTGCTAAGTCCAATCATATCCCAGTTCTCAAAACCTTTCGTCTTCCAGAGGCACCCCAACCATTCCGAAGCAAACAAAGGGGTCGCCTGCGTCAATCGATCATTCCATCCCAGAGCCACATTTGCATCGTTCCACACACGCACTGCAATTTTAGTGGGTCCTGTAAGGTTCCTCCCCGCCGTCCGAGAGTAGAGTGCTCTGTTAAAGTCGCCACCGGGTAACAAGTATTTGTCCATAGCGTAGGCGGGATTCAGCCCGGGAGCATATGTGGCATGGTTAATTACGGACAACTGGGAAGCCCAATAGTACTTCCTGATGTCCGGGAGAGCGATACCCCCATCGTACCAGGGGAGGGTCAGTTTCGAGAGAGCAATGAGCGCTCGGTCGTCCCAAACAAGTCTCCTCTGGAGTCCCTCAACCTCCCGAAAGTAGCGCGCAGGAATGATATCAAAGGAGTTCTGGAGTGCATGGAGGAATCGGGGTAGGGACATCATTTTGAACAGCGCCGCTCGACCAAGTGGGGACAGCGGCAATCTACGCCAACGATCCATGTCGAGCTTCAAGCGCCGCAAAGGGGGAAGGAGATTATGTTCGTAACGGGCAGCCGAGTCCAACGATATATAAACCCCTAAATATTTAAAGCCAGAGTGGGAGACCTGAATGGGAAACCTGGTCGGTAGGGGAGGAAGACCACCAGAGATAACATACACGCAGGACTTAGACCAGTTGATAATCAACCCTGAGTTCTTGCCAAAGGAAGTTAGGACATCAAAGAGGACGTTAAGGGACTTACGGGGGGAGGTAAGGTACAGGAGAATATCATCTGCGTATAATGACACCCGGTCTTCAAAGTCAGGGGTCCAACGAATGCCCTTTATCGAGGGTTCCCATCGAAGCCAGGCAGCAAGTGGTTCCAGGGCGAGGGCAAAGAGCAGGGGGGAAGTGGACACCCCTGTCCGGTACCCCTCCCAAGAGCAAAAGGCTGGGAGACTCTACCATTAACAACCACCTGGGCCAGAGGGTCCGCATACAATAGCCTCACCCAACTAATGAATCCCGCACCGAACCCAAACTTCTCAAGTGTGGCCCAAAGATACGACCACTCTATTGTATCAAAGGCCATCGTGGCGTCTAATGAAGCCAAAATGGCCGGTTCAGACAGAAGCTCCGCCCTTGCAAGAATGCCATGAAGGGGGCGAACGTTTAGAGCTGTGTTCCGGTGCGGGATAAAGCCGGATTGATCCGGATGGACCAGGTCACAAATAACAGTGAGGAGGCGGTTGGCAAGAACCTTCGCGAGAATTTTAGGTTCTGCGTTTAGTAGAGAGATAGGTTGGTATGAGGCACAGCGGTCACGAGGTTTGCCCTCTTTGGGAATCACCACTATGGTGGCCAGGCGCTGATCAACGGGAAGGTAGCCAAGGTCACGCGGCTCCCCGAGCATGTCACGGAGGTACGGTGAAACCCTGTCCGGGCGAAGTTTATACAATTCGATGGGCAGGCCATTTGGCCCCATGGCTTTGCCGGAACGGAGGGAACGAATGGCAGTTGCTATCTCATCTACTGACAACGATACCTCCATACTCTCCCGGTCCTCTTCGGACAGGCAAGGTAGCATGATATCCCTCAGCAAAAACCGAGAGTCATCCTCGTCCCTGTCGGACACCGGGGAGTAGACCACACGAAAATAGTTAGCAAAACATTCCGCCCCCCTTCTTAACTCCTCATGGACGGCCAGAGCAATAGACTCAGTAGAGTGGCAAGGCCAAAAGCCAGCCTGACGAGGGTCAAGGAAGTGGGTGGATTCAATAAAAGTGCTCAGACAAATGACCACATAGGCCTCCAAGACTTTACCTAAGAAGGGGCGAAGGGAAATTGGGCGGAAATTGGAAAGGATGGTGGGGTCAACTCCAAGTTTTTTTGGGATAGGTGAGACCACCGCAGTTTTGAAGGGGAGGGGAACCACCCCAGAAGCGAGGGGGTTGTTCAAGAGGGAAAGGGAATCAGAGTAATGAAGATTACTGGTAAGTGTTGGACTCCCTGCAGGGTCACCCCCAAACGTTTTCCCTTTTTTCCCTCCACGTTTTGCTGAATTCATTTCTGTTAGCCATAGAACTCTGTGCAATTTACCACTGCTAACCAGTGCTAAAGTGCTTATGAATGAATGAATGAAATATCATTTGTAGTGCGCAACTATGCCCAATGGGCGTCAAGGCGCCTAAGCCAAATAAAAAGCTATTAGCAGACAGAAACAGAGCCTACTGGTATGCCTTAATAAAGAGCCAAGTTTTCAGTGACTTCCTAAAGAGGTCGAGGGAAGGAAGTAGTTTGATTTCAAGGGGGAGTGAATTCCACATCAGAGGTGCCAGTATGGAGAAAGCTTTGCTCCCCCATCTAGCCTTCTTGGCTCTGGGAATTACCAGTTGATTAAGCTCGCTGGATCGTAAACATCTGCTCGGAACATATCTGGTGAGTAATGAACCAAGGGCATCAGCCGAGCCTGCAGTTAGAGCCTTATATGTAAGGCAGAGGAGTTTAAAAGTGATCCTTGAAGGAATGGGGAGCCAGTGGAGGTTCTTCCTCGCTAGGGTCATAGATGCCAACCAGGGCAAAGCGAGAGCAAACCGCGCTGCAGCGTTCTGTATGACCTGCAGACGCTGAAGCAGGCCCTTGTTGGCCCCGGCGTATACTGAGTTACAGTAATCAAGCCTTGAGCCAATGGCTCAAGAGCTTATGCTCACTCCCCTACACATGGTTTAATTGCCTTACGCCCAATTGACATATTTAATTTAATCATAACATAAATCCCTTATAGAGGCCCATATACCTAGGGCCTGTAAATTAAATGCTACCAGTGGCCTGCAGCACTTTTGTTCCAATCACTTGCGTAGCACTTTAAAATATGTCCCAGGCGTGCCGTTGCAGCCTTAATGCAGTTTTAAACAGCAATGTTGACTTGGCATTTAAATCCCTTTGCCAAGCCATAAACTCTACTTTTATTGCATATAAGTCCCCCCAAATGTTGTCCATGGGGCAGGGTGTTGTGTAACTAAAAGGGTGGACCTTTACTTTTAAGTTTACATGTCCTGGTAGTGAAAAACTCCTACATTCGTTTTTTTCACCAATGTTGGGCCTACCTCTCCCGTAGGATAACACTGCCATATTGTTCGACTTTGGTCACTCGATGTCCACAGTAGGTGCTTTTAATCTTTTAGCTGCCAGTTTTCACTAAAAACTAAAAATTCATAAATAATTTATTAAAATGTACTCTATTTTTCTAAATTGGTTTTGAAGTTTTTTTTGTGTTGTATTTTCAATGTAGTACTGTTGGTCTGCTGAATAAATACTTTACACACATTGCCTCTAAGTTAAGCCTGACTGTTTTTTGTGCCAAAGTATCCAGGTTTTTTTTCACACTTTCTTTTTTTTATAAAGAAAACTCCAAACAGTGCATTAGTCCAGTACCAAGCTACCTGAGGTTAAGCAAAGGTTAATTTTGTGACTTTTTGAGGTTCACCCTACAAGGATTGTGACTGTTGCCTGGCCAGGGCTCACAACCTTGTCAGCCAACAAACCAATTTCTCAAAGTAACTAATTTAGGCATTACCATTCTCATCCACATTTTGGTCCCATTCCTCACCTTTGCAGGTACACCAACGCAATTCTTTCATAACGAAAAAACAGATACGTGCATGACAAAGCATTATGGCATATAAACAACTGCTTATGGCACATTTCTTGTCTTCAGAATCTTTGTACCAAACTGTGAACTTTAACTCTGCCTCCCATTGAGTATTAAAGGCTTTACTGGCTGCCCATTGTAGGTGCAAGGTAGAAATGGACCAATCTTTGTCAAACCCATCCTGTAAAATCTGTAAGAAGTTTTGTGGAGTAATGAAGGATATGAGGTAAATCCCTATTTCCACCTCACTTTTAAAACAACGTTCAATGAGGACTATACGCCTGTCTAGTGGATTCCTTCTTTGAGGCTTGAATGGAACCATCTACAGAAAAGTAAAAATGTAACCTTCTAAGCTTTTCTCTTTCAATACACACATCACCAACCTCAACCACTTTGGAACTTGAATGAATAACAGAGGAAAGGGTGCAAAGGAATAAACTACTTTTGACCAAGCAAGATCTCCAGAAGGAGAAACCGCTGATTTCTTGGCCAATACAGACAAACCTGAATCACTTCCACCTTGTCCCTTCTGATCTTTGCCAACAGGCGAGGGATTACGGGAATGGGTGGCAATGCATGCAACTGATTTTTTAGCTATTTACACATCAATGTATCCACCCCCAAGGCGAGAGGGTTCTAGTACCACAAGAAAAACTGAGGCTGGAGACCAATCAGGTAATCCACGAACAGATCTACTGTGTTGCCAAAACTCCAACATAGCATTTAAAAGGTCTGAAAAAAGGATTTGGATTCTGAAATGAAGGGGGTATCCTATTCAGAGTATCTGCTATTTGATTGTTCTTCTTTGTCATTTGAAGACGGTGAGTGACAGAAGATTCATTTCTGCCCCAAGACAAATTGTTTGAACTAGTCAATTCAGAGTTGTTGATCCTGTGCCAAACTGCCTTTTCAGAAAAAAACATGGCTATTGAGTTGTTTGGTCTGACTACCAAATTCTACCCTTGTAGCTTCTTCTGAAAAAACTGAAGAGCCTCCCAAACTGCCATCAACTCTCTACAATTAAAGGAATACATTTACAGATGAAATGTCTAATGACCCTCGATCTTGTTCCCGAAAATTGACACCAAACCTTCTTGCTGACATCAGTGGTTAACACCACTGGCGATTCTTTGAGGCAGTCTCCAAATATCACAGAATGCTAAGTACCAATGGCTCCAGATGCAGATGTGACCATGGAACCAGAAACAAGCATGCTGCCAGCAAAGAAATTAGATTCAGAATCCAGCAGAAGGTGAAGTAAGTCTGAGAATATGTGTCTACCTACAGCCAACTATCAACAAATGGGAGCCTAAGGGGGTGTACAACGGAACAGGTCGCCCCCCACTCTATCCTGCAATATAACACCAGACCTGTTCCTGCTATATGTGTGAGAATGAAGCCACCATATATCTATTGATACAGACACCCTTTTTAGAGTGTACCCACAGTGGATTATATTTTCACAACTGCGTCATTGAGTCCTAGATCACTGCATTAATAAAAAGGGGTGTGGTATAGTTACTGCTAGTACCCCCTCCCTTTAGTGTACCCAATGCATCAGAGAAGGAGGAAGGAAGGAAAAAAGGTGAGAGAGTAGGCAGAGCCTCACGGGAGTAACACCAAGGGAGGTTTACAAGCTGGTACTCGCCTGCATCCTCAGGTTCTCATCATCAGCATCTGCCTACTATCAGAACTAAAGAGTGAATAGTGCAGGAATTAGAAAAAGCAAAAAAGTGTGTGGTGTATTTCTATAAGTGACTCTACCAGGAAACCACCATCTAATTTAGAATTGCGGTAATTCCCTAATTTAAAAAAGAGCACACCAGCACTGGCTGTGCGCCTGCTCAATTAAAACCATCATGTTTCATTGCCTTATACACTTTGGAGGCAATTTCATCAGGGTATTAGGGTCAGCGTCCTCACTGCACCTCGTTTCTATGTTTATTGTACCAGGTCGTGACCATTCGTTAGCATACCGGCACCCCCATAGAAGAAACTGATGAGTCCCCTGTGGATTTGTCACAGGGCTCGTTATAGTCGCTGCATACAGTGGCTGCCGGTGTATACTAGACTCGATAATGTCGATAGAATCGATTTCATGGCATTCAGAAGAAATACAAATGTCATTAATGTCAACACCATCTCCTAGATATTTAGGACTAGATCTCAAGTTTGGAGGCAATCAACAGATCCTCCCGATAAGGATGGATTCTAATGTTTCTCGCTCGAAGAACTGCAATTATTGGATCTAGAATCTTGGTAAACTCTCTAAGACAGGCTTTCAATCCAAAGGGAAGAATGCAACAATGCCAATGTTTCTCTCACACATCAAATCTTAGATGGTTGTGAAAGGACATGTAGATAAAGAAAATCTGCTGGTGTCAAGTGCATGAATGGCAATATGACGAAGAAAGCAGTCTGGCTCCCATAGAAATTCGTCACTGGCCTGGGGCAAAGAGAGGCACATGAGGGACTGAGTTGCAGAAGACCACATCTCAATAGCAGGCTATGCACATGCATAAGCATTTTGCTGCTCTACCTAGCCCCATACTAAGAGACCTCCTCAGCTGTCTCCTTGCCACACAGCATTCGGCATAATCCATCAGCTACAGCAAGGCTTGATAGGTTTCTGCCCACACTGTGAGAAAGAGGTACCGAACCAGTCAATCACTGGCACTAAGAAGTGCAACAAACGCTATGCATCTACTGCATGAGAAAGGCGCCCCTAACAACTGTAAGAAGCTCACACCAGAGAGAAAAGGCAGCATCCCACCCATCACTCACTGCGAAACGTCACAGAGCCTTCTATGCAGCAGACTGACATTCCCATATCTGCCAAGAGGCACAGTGAGTGCTCCCCACTTCTTAAGCAAACAGTGGCACTGCACCAAGCCAAAGCCCGCATTCATTGCCAAAGAGAGACAGCACAAGAGAATCAGGGTGGCAAAGCATACAAAGTCACCCCAGTCAAGAGCCAACAGCAGTAGTCTGCTGCCCCAGAGACACCCAGGTACCGTCTTCGGAGCCGGAAGAAGATGCTGCTACTGCAGTGTGGCACAACCATAAATTCGGATTAAGAGAGAAGGTGGCCATTAATTAATTTAGATGCCTTTTCAGACATATTTAATGTGCTTGGCATAGGAAATATTGTTTTTAAAGAACTATTCCTGCACTCTTTCTATGATTAAAGACTTGAGGTACTGAAGCACTGAGTGTACCACCCTCTTAAGTTGCCCTTTTAAACATGTCTCAGGTCTACCATTGCAGTCTGTTTGTGCTGTATTTCACTGCAACTTTGACCTGGCAAAATATTTTGCCAGACCAAAACCTTTGTTTTTAATAGATATGTTGCGTCTAGGGTAGGCCCTAGACAGTCCATAGGCAGGGTGCAATGTATGTATGTTTAATTTTTACATGTGCTGATAGTGAAACACTCTTACACTTGTTATTTCATTATATCAAGCCCTACTCTCAAATAGGATAATATTGGAGTTACCTTATTACATTAATTAAGCTGCACCTTCCAAATGGAAGAAGGTAAACAGATCATGTTTGGTGTCTTTGGAATTGTAAAGAAAAAGCATCTTTTATGGTAAAGTTGGATTTTAAATTATAATTTTGAAAATGCTACTTTTACAAAGCTGTACAAAAGGGGGTGGTGGACGGAGCACTGAATCAATCAAACACTGGTGATGGACGGAGCATCTGAATCAATCAAACACTGGTGATGGACGGAGCATCTGAATCAATCAAACACAAAGTGTGGCAGGGTATGCTCAGACCTGAGTCCCTTGCTCACTTTGCCACTGGATTCAAGCAAGCCGTCCATCACCACCCCCTTTTTCACCACCCCCTTTTGTACCACTTTTACAAAGCTGGCATTTTTCTTCTTAGCCATTTAGTGCAACTAGCCTGTCTCTGGATTACATGCCTGGGCATAGTTGGCAGTTACAATAGAGAGTTTAGGTGAGCCATCACTGGCAGGATGAAAGGACAGAACGGGGCACAGCCCTATTTAGACTTGAATAGTCTGTGTCCTGTCTTCACACAAAGGATTCCATACCCCCTATAGTTAGTCTGGAGCCAGGGCAGGGGAGGAAAGAAACATGTGCACTTCTAAGTGGAAACTCTTTAAGCTTCTCCCACTTCAAAGAAGCCACCAGGTATAAATATTGCACCTCAGACACCAACTCTTCAGTACACTTCTGGACCTATGGAACATTCTGCTAGGAAGAAGGACTGCTGTGCTGATGAAAGGACTACTACTCTGCTGGACTTCTGCCTTAAGGAACTGCTGCCTGCTGTGCTGACCTGCTACCCTCTTACCTGGGTAAGAAGGACTGGACCTGCAACCTGTATCCAGCACCACCAGAGTAACTCGAAGGGCCAGTTTCTTGTAACCAACAACTGGACTCTGCAACTGTGAGTCCTATCCTGCCAAGTGGTGCCTCCCCTATCCTGGACCCCTGGAATTGGTTGTAAAGGTGCGCTACCAGCCCATCTGTGGATCGAGCAGTCAATGCATCTGCTCTGCTGTGCAGCACAATCCCGAGCACAACTAACACATTGCCTCTGCTGCGTGGACTTTTCCATCACCAGGACCTTGATTGCAGTCTCGGTGCTCTTCAGAAGTGACACATCGCCTCCGCTGTGCGACGCCTCCTCAACGATGACTTCGCATTGCATGACCCTCATCGACGGGATCCTCGATAATGATGCAGGACCTTGCATTGCAGACATGCAGCTTCTCAGCTGTGCTACATTATCCTGGACGTGTAATCTTCCAAAATATTCACAGTAAGCCTGTAGCTGGTACGAGCTACAGCAGGATTGGCTTAAATTTGTGAATTTGTCCCGTTCCGGCATGACCAAATATCCACAGTTGATGCTCTGTGCTTTTTGACACTATTTTCACCTAAATCTTAAACGTTGCATATCTCTCATTCTACTGATTGGGTTGTTGCTGTTTTGGTCTAGTGTTATTTTTTTAAATAAATTATTTTTTTCCAGTCTGCTGTAGGACCCGTTTTGTGGTGTGTTTTCACTTTATTACTGTTTGAAGTGTTGCACAAATATTTTACACATTGCCTGTGAGCTAAGCATGGCTGCTCCGTACCAAGCTACCCGAGGTAAACTTCGGGATTGCTTGTGACTTCACCCTGACAACGGTTGTGATACGTGCTTGAGTATGATTCACCCCCTCAACCAGCAACCCAATTTCTTACATGCACAATAAAGGAAAACAACAAAATTAACTTGGAACTTGTGGGAAGCATTTGCCCGCATTGCAACGTTGATTTTTAAAAAGAAAATGTTTCTGGAGCTTCTATCGTAAACATTTTCTTTACCAGTGCTGTGGAAAACCCATTGAAGTCCACCGCACTGGGAAAGTAGTGTGGTGAGCCTCAATGAGTTGTCGGCCCTATGGCAGTTAAAATACACAAAATCCATGCATCCTGATGTCCAGTCCAACAAGAATTAAATTTAATATTTACCCTAAAAAATCCACATTTTCCTTCAAATAGGATCCTACTGTGTGCACCGAGAAGAGCGAAACTAAAATAATGATGGCACAGAATATCAAATCCAAAATATCGACAATCAAGTAAGTATAGTTTTTCTATCTCACTCCACATATATGCACCTATGCGTTCTCTCTCTCTCTCTCTCTATATATATATATATATATATATATATATATATATAAATACTCTGTATTTTACAAAGAGTGATGAAAGATTTTACTAGTGTTTGAAAAGGTGTATGTGATTGTCACGTGGATGATGTCATCAGTGATGTCATCAGTGATGTCATTTGAGATGTCATCAGTGATGTCACTGACCATGTCATGAATGATCTAATATGTGACATCATCAGCAGTGCATTGCGGGTGCGCGAAATATAGTTAGTACAACTAACTATATAGGAGCAATTTCAATGGTTTTGTATGAGTGAAATGTCCAGCTAACTATAACACACCTAAAACTTTTTTTGAGTGAATTTCAAAGGTTTTTTAAAAGCTAATTCCTAACTATATAAGGCCTGAAACCTATGGTTTTTTCAGTGAATATATATATATCAGGCCGCCTTTGTTTCCTCTCCTCCAAGATTTACGAGGAGGAAGAACCTCCATGTAAACCCTGGAGGAGAGGAAACCCGTTATTTGCTTGGTGGAATTGCGGCGGTCCCACCAAGCATATTGCAGCTTCTGACCGCCGCCCCAACACCAGGGAACGGCCGTTCTCTGATGGAGCCAGCGGTCGAAGGGCGGTTCCACCGCCCATTTCCTAATAGGGCAGTTGGACCACGGTGCAGTGTTGGCTGGACCCTCCACCGCCGCTCCACCATGAGGTAGGGCCCTTATATTTAAGAAAAAACAAGTATGTTAAAATATATATTTTTTAAGTAATACAAATCATACTGTACCTTGTGCCAGATTACTGACAGAGTAACTAACAGGCAATGATAGTGCCAACGATTGGAACTATCGCTTTCAATCTCAGAAGGAACAGAAGATGCATTAAAAATCAAACCCGAGACGTGGCAGTCACACATCTGGGGATCACATGCAAGCACATATGTGCAGCCCTAAACAAGCTTATCGCCTGATGAGCAGACTGCAAAACATACTTCTGGTCATTCCATCAGATAGAAGTGGCTTTCTGAAAATAGAATTTAAATATTTCATGGGCACTTTGTCATTTCATAGATTTTTTTTTAAAGAATTGGCAGAGAGTGTCATACTCTTGACCTGACTTTCCAAAAACTGTTTCTAGTGTTATTTTTTTAATCCTATAGAAACTTGTTTTTAGTTGTTGAATCACTCATTCCCCTTTTTAAATATCTCAGTCAGTATCTTATGAACATATTCAAAATTCACTGAACAGTTTGTTGTAATCGTATCTGGTTTGACCTATATGTTTACATATCACTCTAGTTTCCTGTATTGTCTGCGAGGATAGCCTCACCCATTGTTTAAAGTGCTAGCCGCGCCTCCTATCTTTGATCTGTTAGCCCTTTCTAAAGTTCAAGTCTAGTGGCGACCCTGAATCTGAAATACATTAAAAATCTTATTTTATGATACTGCTTTAAGAAATTTTAAATGGCAACTAAAAACACTGCAATACAACTACATTTGTAAGAAAAAAGAGTTTGGGGAAAGATTAAAGTTATAATAATAAGTATAATAATATATTATTATAA
Organism: Lissotriton vulgaris; assembly: GCF_964263255.1. NCBI lineage: Eukaryota > Metazoa > Chordata > Amphibia > Caudata > Salamandridae > Lissotriton > Lissotriton vulgaris. The sequence continues at coordinate 1,075,906,016 of NC_141699.1, read as the reverse complement.
TATATATGGAATATAATAATAATTATTAATTCTAATAAATCACCTGTTTTTATTAGTGAAGCCCCTCTGACAAGGAGGTACACTTTCAACTCAACGGTGGTTAAAAGGTTTTTTTAAATCATTATTACATTTAATACATACTAACACTTGGGAACAAAATAAGCGGGAGATTTTGAAATTAAATCGGAGGAATTTCAATTTCCTTCTTAACTAACACTTGAAATAGGGAATTTTAGATTTTGTTTTTAAAGGTAAAATAAAATCGTAATTTAGCCGCTTAGGTCGGACTGGTGTTAGGTATGCTCACCTACTGATTTGGTATAGCACACACTGCCGCAGTCCTACAGGGCTAAACTCCCCATTAAGAAAGGTGTTATGATACTATTTTTTTTATCAGCATTGGAAGGATGAAATGCGGTGTTGGTCCAAACGAAATCTCAGTTTGTAAGCTAATGGTTACACCCACACCTACATAACCTGCACATCAACCTGCAAGGCTGTTTTATCAGCTAAATCTTTTTATTGAATTTGTGTTCATGTCTTAAATCCAAATAGTTATTTAAAAACAATAGTGTCACATTTACTTGGATCCTTTCACCGAAACACACGAGAAACCAGAGTAAAAGCGAGACTGTTGTAGAAGTCAGCCATCTGCTCAAGATCACATGAGCGCTCTGTGCAGTTTGTAGTTTACCTGCATGAGGGTCTCTGGGTGCAGCTTAAACCCCAGAGTCCACAGGTTGCCGAGGATGGGGACAGGGGTGGGCCCGGGGGGCAGCCGGCCGCGCGCCCACATTACTTTCATAAACTGCAGAGTGACGAAAGCCAGCAGCAGAGCCACTAACAGCTCCCCCAGGAGCAGGAGCGCCATCTTGACGTACCCTCTCGGGTACACCGGAGTATTCTCAAAAGGCAGACCAGGTGATCGCTCCGTGGCCCGCCTACGTCGGTCCCCACGTCTGCAGCTGCTTCCTTGTTTGCGCTCCAGCACGGGTAGGCGCCAAGCTTGGCAGGTGGCACGTGCAATGGCATGACCCACTTAGCTCAAACATTGCAAAACTCTCAGATTGTGCACGTGTCTGCAGCTGAAGCTTGTGTTGATCTGTTGCAGTCAAGGTTTGCCACCTGGCCTTCCCTCAGAGAAAGATACCAGCCTCTCTCTCGTTTTGAGCATGGATGCCAATTCACCAAAATGGCATGGGTAGCGGAAGTGACATTGATGGAGCAAGGAGGAAAAACACAATTTTGTGTAACCTTGTGAAATCACACTTCCATAATTATAACTTGAATGAATTGAATTACGTGTGATATTAGCCAACCAAGAATACACGCTTACACATACACACATTCACATGTACACACACCATCTCTCACATAAACAGTCTCACCTGCAAGCACGCTCACAGAATACATTAAAATGCCTTCTTTGACTTACCTCAGCTGCCAGGGAAGGTCATATTCCAGCGAATTGTATTCCATTTTGTATTATGCTAATAGTGAATAATGTAATATTATTAACAATCAGTGTAATAAACAAGCATTTGCAATTAAATTGGTCTTCCCTTTGGGGCCTTATATGTATTTAGCTATGCAGCACATTAGCCTGGGTGCTGAAATATCTACTGTTCTTTAACATGAAGGGAAAGTAAGCATCAAACTGCGTGACACACCAGGTATGGGAACACATGGAGAGAAATATGGCCTTTCAGCGGGAAATGGTATAGTCCAAAGTTATCTCTTCAGTGGTCATATCACTGAAAATACAAGATTTGAAAAAAAGATCATTGTCTACGGGTGCTCGTTAAAGACAATTTCTATAGACTGGAATCTAAAGGATGCTAAAGTGATTCTGGTATTTTACTGACCTCTGCTGGTCGTTTTCTATCAAGAAAGTTAAAAAGAGGCAGTTGCCAGAACAATAAAAAATATAAAATCCCTACGCAGGAAGCAATTCTGGAATTATACTGACGTCTACTGGTTGTTTTCTATTAAGATAGTTAAATAGAGGCAGTTGAACAGACAAAAAAGTCCCTAAGTGGAAGCAGACAAGTCCTAGGGCTGATCTCCAGAGCCCACAAAGTACATACACATAGAAGTATATACTAAAGTATATACAAGAGGTCTCGAATGCTCGCCCTAAAAAATTACTGAAAATAAGCAGAGTCGAGCCCCAACGGACGTCCATAAGGACACGCTGTTTCTGTGTTCCTGGCACTGATTTTGCCATCGCTGAGCCAGCGGTTGCAAAGGGCAAGCCAGGCATCCTAGCTGCACTCTCTGGTGACCCTTAAGCGACGCTCATTCTTTTTTTTTTTTTTTTTTTTTTTTTTTTAAAACCTTTATTTACGAATGCACAATACACAGCGTCTGCCTACAACCCCACAGGGCCGGCCGCTATGACATAGACAGGCTGAGTGAAAAGTAGATCCCGAGGCAGTACGTTGCTGAAGCAGTCTATCAAGTCCACATTATAGGTGAGAGCATAGCATCATACAAGTAGGATAAGAAAGGTTTAATTTTATGTTTTTGTCGAAAGAACACCAACACACAAACACATGGTATCATAGTGGCAAGGGTTGCTGGAGGCGGGGGGGGGAAAGTGATGTGGAAGAAGGGATGCTGGCAAGGGGGGGGTGACACGTGCGGGAAAACAGAGCATGTAATAGAATTAGAAGAGGAACGTAAATCATGGAGAGGAGGGGAGAGGGATCTCATAGTCAAGAGGAGGGGAACAGATATCTCCTCGATAAGCATTCCACTGAGCCCAAACTCTGGACCACTTCCCTGGACGCCCACGAGCCTCATACACAGTCTTCTCTCGGAACATGGACCAGTCCATGTTCTCCTTCCAGGCACTTAGCAATGGTAATCTAGGGGAGCCCCAGAGCTGCGCGATATCCCTCTTCGCGACCATGTTGCTCAGGGTAACCCAAAGTGTCTGGGCAGCATTACAATCAGACGGTTCCCACACATTCAACAGACAATGACGCGCCTCGGGAAGTAGCGGGATCCCCGTAACACGACTCATAACATCATGCACCCTGGACCAGTACACTGCAATCATCGGGCATTCCCACAGAACATGAAGAAAGGTACCGTCCATCCCACACCCACGCCTGCATCGTCCGTCCGAAACCAAACCCATTCGCACCAGACGCACCCCAGTCAGATACACACGGTGGAGGATCTTCAACTGGACAAAGCGAAGCCGTGCCGGAATAGCCACCTCCTTAGGGGAAGACACAGCTGACTGCCAGTCCTCGTCGTCTAATTCGAGTCCGTCAGCCGTCCAGGCCGCCCTGAGCTTCTCGAGCTGGGCAGCTCTGTTGTTAATAAGCTTTTTATAGATTAAGGAGATGGTACTATCCGGGACATGGCCATCTAGAACACGGTCTTCAAGGGGGGAGGACTGCGGAATATCGGTACCAGGTGGAAAGACGGAAGACAGGGCGTGTCTCACCTGCATATACCGGAAGTGTTCTCTATCGTCGAGCCGGTATTCCAGTTTCAAGGACTCAAAGGACTTAACCGCGCCCCGCGCCCACAGGTCCTCCACCGTGCTGATCCCAATCATGTCCCACTTTTCAAACCCTTTCGTCTTCCACAGGTTGCCCAACCGTTCCGAATCATACAGTGGCGTCTTACGTGTCAGCCTACCACCCCAGCCCGTGGCCACGGTAGCGTCCCTCCATGCCCGTACTGCACATTTCGTCGGGCTCGTAAGGAATCGAAAGGGCGCCTTTGAATACAGAGCCCTATTAAAATTGCCACCAGGCAACAATAGTTTATCCAAGGCAAAGGCGGGAGCGGGCTCCGGCGCATAGGTCGCATGGTTGATGGCGCTCAGGTGTGAGGCCCAGTAGTACCGTCTAATATCCGGCAACGCGATACCCCCATCATACCAGGAGAGCGTGAGCTTGGACAAAGCAATGCGGGCACGGCCATCCCAAATAAGTTGTCGCTGTAGACTCTCGACTTCACGGAAATAGCGAGCTGGAACAGGGTCGAAGAAATTTTGCAAGGCATAAAGAAATCGGGGGAGCGACATCATTTTAAAGAGTGCCGCCCGGCCCAATGGAGATAGAGGCAAATCGCGCCAACGCCGAACGTCTTGCTTCAGTCTACGGAGCGGAGCATACAAATTCCGCTCGTAGCGGACCGAAGAGGTCGTGGATACAAAGATCCCCAGATACTTAAAGCCGTCGGCCGCAACCAGAATGGGAAACCTGCGGGGGAGAGGCGGCAGCGTACCAGCTATGACGTAGACACAGGACTTGGTCCAGTTAATGACAAGTCCCGAGTTTTTACCGAAGGACGTGAGAACGTCGAAGAGAACGTTGAGCGATTTCTGAGGGGAAGTGAGATAAAGGAGGATATCCTCCGCGTACAAGGAGACACGATCCTCGAGGTCAGGGGACCATCGGATCCCTTTGATAGAGGGTTCCCACCGGAGCCATGCGGCAAGGGGTTCGAGCGCCAATGCAAAGAGGAGCGGGGAGAGAGGACAGCCCTGACGTGTGCCTCGGCCCAAGGGGAAGGGGTCCGAGCATCTACCATTCACCGCAACCTGAGCAAGTGGGCGTTCGTAAAGAAGCTTGACCCATGCGATGAAATTAGGGCCAAAGCCAAATTTAGCGAGGGCCGCCCATAGGTAGGGCCATTCGATAGTGTCGAATGCCATTGTGGCGTCCAGGGAGGCGACCACTGCCGGCTCGGCGAGGGTCGAAGCTCTCGTGAGAACGCTATGGAGTCTACGCAGATTGAGGGCAGTGTTCCTATGGGGGATAAAACCGGATTGATCCGGGTGGATCAGGTCACAGATCACCTTAAGCAACCGATTGGCCAGTACCTTAGCAAGGATTTTGGGTTCCGCGTTAAGGAGGGAAATGGGGCGGTACGAGGCGCAGCGGTCACGCGGTTTGCCGTCTTTATAAATGACGACTATGGTAGCGAGGCGCTGCTCGAGGGGGAGGCATCCGGCCTCAACCGCCTCGAGAAACATGCAACGCAGGTGGGCGGCCATCTTGTCGGGACAAAGTTTGTAAAGTTCAATGGGGAGTCCATTAGGGCCCATCGCCTTTCCCAAGCGAAGGGAGCGGATTGCGAGGGCAATCTCATCGACAGTAAAAGGGGCCTCCAGGGCAAGGCGGTCCTCATCTGACACAGAGGGCAGGGCGATGTCACGCAGCAGTAGCCTGGAATCGGCCTCATCTCGATCGCTAACAGGCGTGTAAACCGTCCGGAAGTGGTCCACAAAGCAATCAACAATTTCACCCGGATCAGAGACACTCTCACCAGATTCACGAACAATGGCAGGAACAACACGACTCGCACGTTCAGTCTTATCCAGCCACGCAAGAAGCTTGCTAGCCTTGTCACCCACATCATACAGTCGGCCTAGCTGATTCGCCCGCATCAATTTAGCAGCGTCCGTGACACAGGCTCTATAGTCCGCCTGCTTCAATTCCAAAGCGTGCAGCAGCGCCGGCGTGTCATTCCCACCCAGCTCACTCTCAAGCGAAGTAATTTCGGTTTCAAGAGCCACAACAGCCTCCCTCTTAACCCTACGCTCTGCAGCAATGAAGGATAGGGCGGCGCGACGCTCATTCTTGAATCAACACTTGTATAAAATTAACACAATTCTGTTTTAGCATGGCAAATCTTCTTGACTGTTTCTGTTTTGTTTAATAATACTTCAGGAATACCAGATGACTACCCTGGCCAACACCGACAGCTCGCACGAACATAACATCTGGGTAAGAAGGTGAATACCTGACTATGGTTACCCCAGACTTTTTTGCCTAGTGTTTAGCTGGTTTTTAGGTCTCGCCTGTCGATGCGCATGCGCATCGAGCAAGGCGAGAGTATTGGGACTTATCTACTCTTTATCCACACTGCAAGGAATCGTGGCGATTCCTTGCAGTGCCCGTGACTTTTAAGCTCAATGCGCATGCGCATTGAGCTTAAAAGCGCGTGCACGTCCGTCTTTGTTTACCCGCTCCGCCCCCTCCCCTTCCCGCCGTGTCGCATTTCTCCTCCCCTCTCCCCTCTCTTCCCTCCGTCTTGTTTATTTTACCCGCTCCGCCCCCTCCCCTTCCCGCCGTGTCGCATTTCTCCTCCCCCTCCCCTCTCTTCCCTCCGTCTTGTATGCCACTCGCAACGCTCCCTGTTGCTGTCTCACACAGGTATGCGTCTCTCTCTCTCTCTCATGTCCTTCTCCCCCGCCCCTCTGCGCTGCTCTCTCCCCCTTGTGCTTCTCCCCCGCCCCTCTGCGCTGTTCTCTCCCCCTTGTGCTTCTCCCCCTACCCGTGTTGCTCTTACTCGCTTTTCTTGTTCTTCTTCTTATTGGCTATTAGACCGAAAAGTAGTAGCCTGTGCCTCATTGTTTATCAGCCAACCATCCTCCACCGGGTAACCAGCGGGCAGGCACGCGCACAGTATTCATAGTCAGTTTCGAGTTGTGCACGTACAGTTCTCTGCCTCGCGCCCCAGCATTCCTGGTCTTCTAGTAGTTTAGATGTGTGAGCACAGTGGGCACTTACATACCTCTTGCACTAATAAACGCGCACACACACCATACCTATGTACAGGAGTCTCCCAACGGGTTTGTTTATTGTTTCCAGGGGGTTCTGATGTGCTTTTTTTTTCTTGCTCGAAGATAGCTCAACACTACCACTTGAAATTGAATACACTTAATTTTTAAACAGGGGCTCCCCCCATTCCCCCCTCCCACACACACATCACACACACATATACTCTGATAGCCAGCCCTATCAGGTAATCTCACTGAAGTACACAAGACGCCATCCTACCACTACATAACATCTTCACAACCGGATGTGTGCATACACAATGCACTGTATCGGCATTCTTAGACAGGGACTTGAGCTTTTCCCATATGCATCTGGGTATATTTTTGTGAATGACAAAATGTTTTAGCATATTCACTGTGCAGGAGTTGAAAATGGATGACGCAGCATCAGGAGTCAGCTGAATTTTTTGAGTGTATTCTAAATGTCTGTTCCATTCTTCCGAGAGTTGTCCGGCTTTATTCCACTTAAGCATGACTTGCATTTCCCGTTTAGGGCTCTCATTAAGTACTCTGAAACGTGCCGCGATTGGCTGTCCGCCCTGTGACCCTGATGGAAGACGTCCCAGGAATGCATTGGATCCGGGTGGTCTCCTTAGGAATCTACCAAGTGCCCTTGATTGTCAAGCACACAGTACCAAGTGTCTGGCTCGAACGCCAGTTTGTCTCCTGACTTCTTGAGATGTCTTGTACCGGTCTCTCATTGTTTCATATCCATTAGCAATCCTTCAACCTGCTCTGGCTCCCTTTCATGTGGTTCTAACCCTGACGCATGCATAAAAATCCACCCACTTACAAGCCAACTCTTCACCCACACCACCACCTCTTCACATGTCAGACGAAGGCAGCAAAGTAAAGCAACAGACGTGGAAAGGAAAATATAGGCCGCTCTCCAAGTACAGATTTCCTGCTGCTGGCAGTACTCTGCATACTGACGGCCGCTAGGCCGTGCCTCCCCTACTCTCCTCCCCCCTCCCGCCTGCCTTGCCTACTCTCCCGCCCCCTCACTTCTTGATTGCACGGCCGCTAGGCCGTGCCTCCCCTACTCTCCTCCCCCCTCCTCCTCCTACTCTCCTCCTACTCTCCTCCCCTGCCTGCCGTGTCGCAACTCTCCCCGCTCCGCCCCCTCCCCTGCCCGCCGTGTCAAAAGGACTCTGTTCAATCTTTCCTGTGCCTGTCTGACCACCTTTGGTCAGATTGGTTTGTGTTAATTTTATGGCGTTCTAGTTAAATATTCTTTATATAAGTGCACTCCCATTGCCTTGAAAACGGCGAAGCTACTTGCTATTGTTACCTTATTTTGCCCCACGCTAACATTCCTATGACAATGTGCCTAGCCACAGTTCCTATTTGTTTCTAGTCTAGGAAGTGTCTGAAGGGCCATGGGGAAAGTTTCTTTTCTACCGCAGATTAGGTTTACAGTTATAATTCATATTTTTACATAAGGGCACTTTAGTAGTAACAGGAAAGTACTAGAGAGGAGTGGTGCATTAGAAGAAATGGACAAAACAGTAGGAAGTACAGAGATGCATCTCCTACACACGCTTAATTTCGACATCATTATTGAAGTGCAGTTTATGTTGTCTTCCTCAGTACTTCGTACATCTCCCTAGAGATGTGGCATAACGACCAGAGCTGCCATCTAAGTCACGTAAATACAATACATGTTGCATTAAAAATGCTATAGGTGTCACATTCGCCAAAGTTATAACTATTGGCATTGTAAATGACAAAGCTATCAATTTAGCTATTTTAAAAACTAACACATAAATAAAAGATATTGTCATTTACAAGACCAATAGCTCCAACTTTTCTAATGCGAGACCTATTGCATTTCCAATGCTTGTTGACTTAGTTGGCCTGGGATCCTGCTAATCAGGGCCCCAGGCTATCTGCTCTCTCTTTAAAATGGACTCCATGTACCCTAGGTACATCTCCAATTGGATACTGGGTCACCTTATGAGCCCCCGTACAGTGTACTATACGTACCCAGGGCATAGTGCATCCAAGGCCTACCAGGGGCTGCAGCATGTATTATGCCACCCCTGGCTGGCCACCCAAATTGACACAACTGGCTGATCACTCAGCTGGGGCAAGGTGGTGTAATCACCCTTTGCTTTAGATATAGTATACCTCTATCTAACCTTATATCTAGACACATATACACCTATAAGTCACTCCTACGGCAGGCCTTAACAATCCTGGAGGCAGAGTGCTTGGTTTTATGTGAGATGGTGCTCTAGCATGAGCTGAGCCTGTCTGCAGCTTTCGGAACCATGTCCTTTAGCTGTTCTGGGATATTGCCATACCATATACTCTTAAGTGCATTATGTACCTCGCGGTCAGATGCTAACTACGGTTTGGCGTTATCGAAACATGTTGAGTAAGGTGTCATACGATTTGGAATACTACCCCCTCGCCAGTCCTGGTGACGGGGGTAGTATTCCAACCTTCTAGAGGGAGAAGACATGTTGTTCTAACTATTCCCGGTTAAAGTTAACCAGAGCCTCTGCATCACAAAATGGATGCTGCTGCCACAGACACAAGTCTGACCTCCTGCTGCTGGGAGTCCTTCCAGCAAGGGAGGCTTGGACAATAGGTTTACTTCCTTGGGAGTTGCTAGCACCACCCCAGACAGGACTTTGTGTATTGGGACAGGGAGGGCTGAAACGATTAAGACATGCCTGGGGCACACAAGGTGTCCCATGCATAGTCCAGTTCAAACCGGTGCTGGGGCTTCCCTGCACCAGCTCTGGCGCGAAACTGGACAAAGGGAAAGGGGTGTAACCGCCCCCTTCCCTGGTCCCACCCATAGGAGGGACCTAGCAGGTAATCCAGCCCCTAAGATCAGTATATAGGTAGGAGCTGAGTCACTAGGACTTTGGATTATCCTGACTGAAACTTTGAAACAAAACTCTGGACCTTCATCACTCTACTTTGGAAGAAGACGACTGTAGAATCTCACTTGTGGTCAAGGAGTGACCACCCTGCACAAGCAGGCACCATCCAGCGATCAACGATTTGCTTTTCCGCCGCCTCCTGCCTCCCGCCGGAGCCCAGAGCCTGACAAGAACTGGATTCCCAGACATCCAACAGCCCGATCCACAGTCCCTGCAAAGCTGAGACCCGTGGAGGCGACGTGAGACGTGGGACCGGCCATCTTGAAAAGTCTGCGACCTTCTAACTGTACAGCCCCCAAGGTCCCCTCGAAGCTGTGCATTGGGGATTGAGAACCCCAAGCCCCGAGCAGCATCTGCACCGAAGATCAGCCCGGCACACTCCACGAGTTCTGCGTGGGGCCCTTTTGCATTTTTCTGCTTGACGCGTCTGCCCGATCACTTGCCCGTTGGCTAGTGGCCATCTTGGCAAAGATCCCGAGAAACTACACTACTGGTCTGGTTGCTCTAGACTGGCCCTTGCTTCCCTGAAAAGAAGCAGCCCCTCAGACCTTGCTGGTCTGAGTAAGAAGCCTACATTGATTCCTGCGTGGGTTGCCTTTGCCAAGGCTTGTTGCCTCCAATGTTGAAGCCGACACTGCTGACAGCGAGAGCCTTTGTGGGACAGCTTGTGACTCCATCCTGGTTGTCGTCGATGACTCCTGACCACGTGGCTGCAGAGACAAGCTTCCCATCAGCACCTGATCGCATCCCGACATCGCCTGGTTCCATCCTGGTTCCACGCTGGTCACTGGCTAGTGACCCAGACTCTGTCCCCTCTGCTTTCAGGTCCTCTACATCTTCGATCCACCCTTGGATCCACCCGGACTCTTCTCTTCCGGCCGCCTGCAGCATCTTTACTCCAAGGCTCCATAGATCTCCACGACGAAACCCGTCACACTTTGGGACCTATGCACCTGCTTCCTGTGGGTTAGGTAACACGAGTACTACGGTGATCCTGTAGAGGTTTACATCCCTAGTGTCCTAGTTTCAAGTGGTTAAGTTCTATTCCAGTCGGAAGGCTCCTAAATCTTTAACTTTATAACTTTTACGCACCCATTGTCTTCAATGTGTACACTCGTGGGCTTTTAGACACTGCACACTCCTCCCGTGGGCCTCCTGCTCCCTAACTATTGTTAGCTCAGTGTAGCCCCAGCGATTCCCAAGGCCCTAGGCCTTACCATTGTTCGTGTCGTGGTACTTATACCACTTTTTTAATATATGGTTTAGCGGGCCACCCCGGCCTATCCATAATTGTGCAACTTTTGTCTATTCTATTAAGTTACTTGTTTTGCGCTTCTGCTTCTGTGCTCATAAAGAGTTCAGGGGTTTGTTTAGAAATAAATACATATATATTTTCAATATATATCTTGTGTGGTGTCCTTTCATTTGGTATTAAAGGGATTTCATATGGTAAAACAGCTGGCTTCATATGCCCTCTTGACTTTAGCCTAAGACTGCTTTGTCCATGCTACCCCTAGGATAGCTGGTCTATAAGGTTGACTTTACAACCATCACCATAAGGGTTGTTTGGACTGGTGCAAGGTGCTCACTAGAATAGTGAACATCATATACCAGGCCAACTTCTCACATTGGTGTGCAGCGGTTGGGATTTGAGCTTGTTGTTGTTTTACCAATTTGATTCTTTGCATTATCATTTGAAAGATCATACAGGTACCTATAGGTACATATAAAACAAGTCTAGAATACTTAAGTTCTACTGAACTTAGTTGTTGTAGAGCAAAGGGCCTAGCACACCCTGACTACAACTACTTGAGAGGTTTAGTAGGTAAACACTTAGTGTAGGTAGTTGCATCACATCCACCTCACTAGAGAATGTCTGGCACAGGAGAGCCCAGTGGACTCCAACCTGTGGAAGGTAACCATCACAAGGTACCCTCCAGATTTTCTATCCTCAGTTTCAAGGAACTGAGGCACTTGTGTAGAACAAGAAAGCTGAAACAAGGGTCTAACCCTACACTTCAGCACCTCCTAGAGCTCTTAGATGAGTCTGAAGCTCTAAAGGCCTCTGGTGCAGACCCTACTGGGAATGCCACTGAGGGCCTACCCTCTTCAGAAGATGCCACTGACCCCCCTGTTGTAGAAGGAGAGGAGGAAGATGATGAGGATGAGGTTGGGGATGAGTCTGAGGAAGAAGATGGTAGCCAGGTCCAGGTCAGGAGACTTAGCCAGGCTAACTTAAGCCAATTTGGAGCTGAGAATGGGACAGCCCCATTCAGGCCTCCAAGTTGGTTTAATCAGAGGTATATGAGGGGGAGATCTCACTCAGGAGATTCTCGTCACTCCAATGCTTCTAGGGGTTCTCAGAGGGGAATGACATCTCCTCAGAGGAGAGAACACCAGGCTAGGATGAGGGAAGTCAATCTCAGAATTGAGAGAGAGCAACTTGCCCTAGCCAAGGAAAAACTTGCTTTTGAGAGAGAAAAGAAGTTAGGTGGGCTAGAGCCCACTGGTGGCAGCAGTATCCCTAAGGATAAATACAGGTCCTATGATAATAGACACCTGAGTTAGATTGTGCCCCCTACAAAGATGGGGATGACATCCACAAGTGGATACCTGCTTTGGAGAGGGCCTGCAAAGTACAGCAGGTACCCCAAAGTCAGTGGGCAGCAATCTTGTGGCTCCCCTTTTCAGAAAAAGGTAGAGATAAGCTCTTCACAGTTAGTGATGAGGATGCTAACAATTACACTGTCCTGAAGAGTGCTCTGATTGATGGGTTTGGTTTAACCACTGAACAATACAGGTTGAAGTTCAGGGATACCCAGAAGACACAGACTCAGGACTGGACTGATTTTGTAGATTGTGCTACTAAGGCTCTGGATGGCTGGTTATTGGGCAGCAAAGTACATGAGTATACAGGATTGTATATTTGATTATGAGGGAGCAGATCAGATCCTTAGTAATTGTCAAAACCAGCTTCTAAACCAGCACCTGGTGGACTCAGATCTGACCTCTCCCCAAGAATTGGGTAAGAGGGCAGATAAATGGGTCAGAACCAGGATTATGCCTAGAAATCAGGGTAATGACCAGAAGAAAGATTCTACCAAGCCTCAAGAGAAAGGTGGGGATAAATCTAAAGACAAGACTTTCCCAGGGCCCCAAAACTCCAATGATGGGGGTGGGTCCCAAAACACTTCCTCTAATCAGAAGAAACCTTATTGCCATGACTGTAAAAAGCCTGGCCACTGGAAGACGGACAGCAGTTGCCCAAAGGCCAACAATAAGGAGAACATACCCCCAAGCAATTCTCCCAGGCCTCCTGTTACTATTAGTAGTAATCCTCCAGGTGGTGGGAGTGCCCCCAATAATTTGGCTGGGTTTACTTTGGGAGCTCAGGTGGACTCTGGCCTATCCAGGTCCCCTAACTTAGCTACTCTTGTCTGTGAAAATTGCATGGGGTTTGCCAACTTCACTGCTTGTCCCAATACTTTAGGCAAGTACAGGAAAGAGCCCCACATCAATGGCCAGAAAGTTGAAGCCTACAGAGATACAGGGGCTAGCATCACTATGGTGACTGACAGTCTAGTTCCATCAGGACAACTATTACCTGGGTTCACCTATCAGGTGATCAACATTGATGGAGTGTAGACAGATCATCCCATGGCGGTAGTAAATCTCAGCTGGGGAGGTGTCACTGGCCCCAAGAGAGTGGCAGTGTCTTCAAACTTGCCTGTAGATTGTCTACTGGGGAATGATATAGAGATCTCAGCCTGGGCTGAGGTAGAACAAGAAACCCATTCCAAAATGGTAGGCCTTCCAAAAGAGGTTATTGGGGCTCTGATAGCCACAGCCCCAGCCCAAGCAGAATTCCTTCCTAAAGAGGTTGGAAGGGCTGTGATGGTAACAGCCCAAGCTCAGGCAGATTTCCCTGAAAAGGTTGGCAGGGCTGTGATGGTCCCAGCCCACACCCAAACTGAGTTCCTTCCTGAAAAGGTTGGTGGGGCTGTGATGGTCACAGCCCAAACTCAAACAGATGTTAGAGTTGTGAAGCCTGAAACTATGGATCACTCCACTCAAACAGAGAGCAGTGAGGAGGAAGAAAAGTCTCCCTCTCACCAGACATTCGGTGAGAGTCAGCCTCCTCAGGGAACCGACCCTACCCCTTGTGAAGGAACTGCCCCAGAGGTAGTCAGGACAAGCCTGGCAGAGCCTCTGATATCAGTGGACCCTTCCAAGGTGGGACCCAGTCTGGAGTAGGTAACCTGCCCCTCTCTACCCTGCCTCAGTCAGCCCAGGGCTGCAGAGGCAAGGGAGGCCAGTGTTGGATCCCACAGGGCCCCCTGTCCACAAGAACCACCCAATCAGCAGATTAGGGGCACCAAAGCTAGCAGCCCTACCAAGGTGAACATTTCAAAAACTCATGAGGGATCTCCCTTACACTTAGTTAGGAACCTCCCCCAGATGAATTCTGTTGGGCACAGCCAAACCTGGGACCCATAGGCCCCAGACCTGACCTGTCCCTCCAGTAAGCCTACAAAAGGGACCCAGTCTCCAGCTTTAGGTAGCCAGAGGTTGACCCTGAGAGCACAGTGCAACTCAGTCAAGGAAAGAAAGGCCTATATGGTGGAAAGTGATTGGAGGAAGCTGAGCCCTACATTAGAGGAGCCTCACTTCAGTACTCCATCTCAACACCAGCCTTTTACTTTGCCAAAACACACCACAGGTAGAGATTCCCTATAGTGGAGACCCTATGATTCCCTTACGGTAAGGAATTGTTTAGTCAGACCCTCCAGGATATCGCGATTTCGCGATTTGCCGCGAAATCGGCACTTTTTAAAAAATGCAGCGATTTTTACCAAAGTGCCCGCGAAATCGGCACTTTAGTAGAAATCGCGGCATTTTTTACAAAGCCGCTATATCCTGGGGTTCTAATGGATGTAATCCTGTTCATGGGATTAACTCCGAGGTTCCACTAGGGGGAGCTGCAGTCTCACGGCATTTCTGGACAGTCTAGCTACCTTACTCTGCGCCTTGCATGGAGCTGAAATGCAAAGCGCCAACAATCTGTTAATCTCGGATTCCAGCGTATACTTAGCATGAGTGAGAGTGACCTTGGCAGCGGAGCATGTGCAGGCAGATTCCCTGGTTCGCTATGGAAGGGCTTGCTTGAGCCCGAGTACCAGGTTGCCTGTGCTCTATATATTTGGGCGCCAACCTGTGGATGTGAAAAGCTGTGCTGCTGCCTTTCGGACATTGCACCCTGACCGGCTGAGCCACGTGGTAGTAGTTAGTGACGTGGTGTACTCCTATATCCTTGGTGATCTTGAATCCATATTGAGGTCTGAGTACCCGCGTGTATCATTCTCCAGTATCGAATCAGAAAGAGGTTCACTTTCTATCCAAAAAACAAACCTCCATCCTGTCAAGACTGATGACTCCACAGAGTGCCCAGATGCAGAGATAGTGAGGAAGTTTGGGCGCCGGTTTTCTATTGACGGCAAACTTGGACTTAAAGGATACAGTCTGTTCTATATTGGTGAAGAGAGTCTGACGCTGACGAACTTCATGATGACGTGGAACAAGTGTGCGTTCTGCACTTTCAACCCATCCAGTGCGCAGGGCCGGCGTGAGACTCTGAACATTAGCAGGGCATTGATGAAGCGTTACTATTTGATTTAGAGGGCTCGTGATGCCCAGGTTGTTGGCATTCTGGTGGGCACACTTGGCGTTGCAGATTACCTCTCGGTCATCGAGCATCTAAAGACAGTCATTCGAAGGGCTGGGAAGAAGAGCTACATCTTGTTCAGTCTCCGTCTGAGTTTGTGTGTGTGAGATACTCATGTAGTGTAGACATCACTCACATGTACTGTGCATATACAATTTGTCGGTTTACTTTAGTGATGAGTGTGTGAATAGCTACATTCTTGCAGTTATTTTTTGTGTACACCGTTTCGTGTGAGGTAGTGACCTGGTAGACTGCTTTAGCTATCTGCTGCAGTCAGCTTAACACACAGTATTCCACAGAGCACGTTTTTCGGTCAGATATCTGTGTTTGTTGTAGGAAAAACGTCCAAATAAAATGCCGCTAAATTGCCGCTAAATTTCCATATTTGTGCCGCTAAATTTCCATTTTTGTGCCGCTAAATTTGCTAATCTATGCCGCTATATCCTGGGGGGTCTGTTTAGTGGACCATGAGACAGGGGGTAACCATGCTAGTGCAGGTACCTCCTTATATGGCCACTTAGGCAATATAGGCTTACCTGGTCAAGGATAGCCTTATCTCCTTTCGTTTCGGGGGGTGGGGGGGTTGTGAAGGAAGGTGGATACCTGACTATGGTTACCCCAGACTTTTTTGCCTAGTGTTTAGCTGGTTTCCGACTTAGTTGGCCTGGGATCCTGCTAATCAGGGCCCCAGGCTATCTGCTCTCTCTTTAAAATGGACTCCATGTACCGTAGGTACATCTCCAATTGGATACTGGGTCACCTCACCTTATGAGCCCCTGTACAGCGTACTATAGGTACCCAGTGCATAGGTGCATCCAAGGCCTACCAGGGGCTGCAGCATGTATTATGCCACCCCTGGCTGGCCACCCAAATTGACACAACTGACTGATCACTCAGCTGGGGCAAGGTGGTGTAATCACCCTTTGCTTTAGATATAGTATACCTATATATGACCTTATATCTAGACACATATACACCTATAAGTCACTCCTTTGGCAGGCCTTAATAATACTGGAGGTAGAGTGCTTTGTTTTATATGAGATGGTGCTCTAGCATGAGCTGAGCCTGTCTGCAGCTTTCGGAACCATGACCTTTAGCTGTTCTGGGATATTGAGATACCATATACTCTTAAGTGCATTATGTACCTCACGGTCAGATGCTAACTATGGTTTGGCTTTATTGAAACATGTCGAGTAAGGTGTCATACGATTTGGAATACTACCCCCTCGCCAGTCCTGGTGACGGGGGTAGCATTCCACCCTTCTAGAGGGAGAAGACATGTTGTTCTAACTATTCCCGGTTAAAGTTAACCAGAGCCTCAGCATCACAAATGGATGCTGCTGCCACAGACACAAGTCTCACCTCCTGCTGCTGGGAGTCCTTCCAGCGAGGGAGGCTTGGACAATAGGTTTCTTGCCTTTGGAGGTGCTAGCACCACCCCAGACAGGACTTTGTGTATTGGGACAGGGAGGGCTGAAAGGATTGAGACATGCCTGGGGCACACAAGGTGTCCCATGCATAGTCCAGTTCAAACCGGTGCTGGGGCTCCCCTGCCCCAGCTCTGACGCGAAACTTGACAAAGGGAAAGGGGTGTAACTGCCCCCTTCCCTGGTCCCACCCATAGGCGGGACCTAGCAGGTAATCCAGCACCTAAGATCAGTATATAGGTAGGAGCTGCGTCACTAGGACTTTAGATTATCCTGACTGAAACTTTGAAACAAAACTCTGGACCTTCATCACTCTACTTTGGAAGAAGACGGCTGAAGAATCTCCCTTTTGGTCAAGGAGTGACCACCCTGCACAAGCAGGCACGATCCAGCAATCGACGACTTGCTTTGCCGCAGCCTCCCGCCGTAGCCCGAGCCCAGAGCCTGACAAGAACCAGATTCCCAGACATCCAACAGCCCGATCCACAGAACCTGCAAACCTGAGACCCATGGAGGCGACGTGAGACGTGGTACCGGCCATCTTGAAAAGTCTGCAACCTGCTAGCTGTGCAGCCCCCGAGGTCCCCTCGAAGCTGTGCATTGGACATTGAGAATCCCCAGCCCCGAGCAGCATCTGCACCGAAGATCAGCCCGACACACTCCACGAGTTCTGCGGGGGGCCCTTTTGTCAATTGCCCGTTGGCTAGTGGCCATCTTGGCAACGTTCCCGAGAAACTACACTGCTGGTCTGCTTGCTCCAGACTGGCCCTTGCTTCCCTGAAAAAGAAGCAGCCCCTCAGACCTTGCTGGTCTGAGTAAAAAGCCTACATTGATTCCTGTTTGGGTTGCCTTTGCCAAGGCTTGTTGCATCCAATCTTGAAGCCGACACCGCGACAGCGAGAGCCTTTGTGGGACAGCGCGTGAATCCATCCAGGTTGTCGTTGATGACTCCCGGACCACGTGGCTGCAGAGACAAGCTTCCCATCAGCACCTGATCGCATCCCGACAACGCCTGGTTCCATCCTGGTTCCACGCTGGTCACTGGCTAGTGACCCAGACTCTGTCCCCTCTGCTTTCAGGTCCTCTACATCTTCGATCCACCCTTGGATCCACCCGGACTCTTCTCTTCTGGCCGCATGCAGCATCTTTACTCCAAGGCTCCATTGATCTCCACGACAAAACCAGACACACTTCTGGACCTATGCACCTGCTTCCTGTGGGTTAGGTAACGCGAGTACTATGGTGCTCCTGTAGAGGTTTACATCCCTAGTGTCCTAGTTTCAAGTGGTTAAGTTCTATTCCAGTCGGAAGGCTCCTAATTCTTTAACTTTATAACTTTTACGCACCCATTGACTTCAATGTGTACACTCATGTGCTTTTAGACTCTGCACACTCCTCCCGTGGGCCTCCTGCTCCCTACCTATTGTTAGCTCAGTGTAGCCCCAGCGATTCCCAAGGCCCTAGGCCTTACCATTGCTTGTGTTGTGGTACTTATATCCCTTTTTTAATATATGGTTTAGCGGGCCACCCCGGCCTCTCCATAATTGTGCAACTTTTGTCTATTCTATTAAGTTACTTGTTTTGCGCTTGTGCTTCTGCGCTCATAAAGAGTTCAGGGGTTTGTTTAGAAATAAATACATATATGTTTTCAATATATATCTTGTGTGGTGTCCTTACATTTGATATTAAAGGGATTTCATATGGTAAAACAGCTGGCTTCACATGCCCTCTTGAGTTTAGCCTAAGACTGCTTTGTCCATGCTACCCCTAGGATAGCTGGTCTGTAAGGTTGACTTTACAACCATCACCATAAGGGTTGTTTGGACTGGTGCAAGGTGCTCACTAGAATAGTGAACATCATATACCAGGCCAACTTCTCACAATCATCTCCTATGCCTACGACATTCAGCTCATTCTCTCATTCTCAGTAGACCCCTCCTCCTTCAGAGCCAACTTCCACAGATGTTTGATGAACTTCGCCAAGTGGATGAAGGAGAACTGTCTCAAGCTCAACACTAACAAGACGGAGGTCCCATCTTCAGAAACAACATCTCGCCTTGGAGCCATGCATGGTGGCCTGCTGAACTTGGTCCAACCCTTGCCCCTACAGACCACACCTGCAACCTCAGAATCATCTTGGGCAGCAAGCTATTGATGAAGAAACTGATAAACCCAGTCTCATCTGCCCTCTTCCACACCCTACGCATGCGGCACAAGATCTTCAGATGTCTTCCAGTAAGTACCAGAAAGACCATCACACTGGCCCCATCACCAGCAGACTGGATTATGGGAGCACACGCTACATAGGAATTACCATACGTCTCATGAATAGACTTCAAATAAATTACAACTCAGTGGCAAGACTCAACCTCGACCTGCTCAGACTCACTCACATCACACCGCACCTCAAGAAGCCACACTGGCTCCCGATCCAGAAGAGATGGCAGTTCAAAATGCTGACCCACAAACACAAAGTCCTGCACAACGAAGGACCAACTTACATCAACAAACAAATGACCTTTCACCAACCGACCAGGCACATGCGATCCACCTCCCTCTTCCTCTCAGCCACCCCACAGATCCGCCGAATTATCAGAGGAGGACGCTTCTTCTCCCACTTGGTGACCAAGGCCTGGAACGCCCTTTCGCTACACCTGAGGACCACCTCATCACTCCACGAATTCAGGAAGGGGCTCAAAATCTGGCTGTTCAACTGACCAGATCATCACAAAGCAGCAAGAAAACTCCAGCGCCTCGAGACCCTCGCTGGTGATTTGCAGGGCTGTACAAATAGACACTTCTAAATTACTTTTGAGGTGATTTCTTCTAGCATTTGTTGTTTTAAGTTTAAATTTTAAAAAAGGATGAATTTTGCTAATTTTCATATTATTTCTACAAGCCCTGACATAAACGTGAAAGCCATGTCAGTAAATAACTTGCCAGGAGGTAATCTTATCAGTCCTCACTGATACACATAGGAATATTAGTAACATATCAAGAGCTTTGACTTCACGGCCATACTTCACTCAATCAATCAATCAATCAAACTTTATTCGATTTTTTTGATTAAAAATCATACAAGTATGAATGTCAAAAACATAACCTCAACAACATGTCAAGTGAAAAATACGTCAGCAAGTAATTTAAATGTAAAAAAAAGACAGAAACACATGGACAGCCATTATCAGAATATCAAAGAAGGCAGTAAACAAGACAAGGCACTGGAAGCACAGCTCTAGTGACTAGTATTAAGAACCCCAGCCAGGAACCAAGAGACAAAAAAACACAGTTTAGATGTAGCTAAAAGTTGCAGATATAAATATGCAGGTCTGATCTGTCTAAAATCCATTGGTGTCAGGAGGGGCATTTAATAATTCTGGTAGATAGTAGAGATTTTTTTGGCAAATATGTACTAAAGGCATGGTATCACACACAGAGGTGCTATCACAACTGCAAGGTGGCAGCTTAGATGGTTTAACCTGTTGCGTAGTCATGACGAGCTCAGCTCGTCATGAGGCACGGTCGCGTTGTGCTCATGACGAGCTGAGCTCGTCATGACCGTTGAGCGCGCCCAAGCGGGGATAATTCCTCTGGTGTGCCGGGTGTTCCATTGGAACGGGCGTGGTCATGACGAGCTCAGCTCGTCATGAGCACAGCGCTACCGTGCTGCATGACGAGCAGAGCTCGACATGAGCACCGGGGCGCTGCACGCTCCCCCCTTCCCCCCAGCACAGCAGGGGAATTAGCCCCGCAGGGGAGGAGTTAAACCAAACCCCTTTCGGAAACATTAACTTATGGAATATATCCAGCCTGAAATGTGTCAAAAGGCGAGGATGATCGTTGGACATATCCAAAAGGAGGTAAGGCTCAATCCCTCTGGCAGAGCTCTCCCCTTCTGATGCCACCTTCAGGGAGAAAGCCTGCATAACACTAGCAAAAGCTTTTTTTCGATGCCCTCGGGATCAAAAAATAGGCCTGGTCCCCCTAAGTTAATGAAAGATGTCTTGATATATTGTAACCAAGGGATCGGAAAAACATTATCCAATGACAAGCAGTCCTGAAGAGTAGGCATGTTTCATTTTAGCTCCTCCTTCTACCGCACAGAACACCATCTTCTGGCTCAGGGCTACTGAAGGTCCCCAAAGTAAAAAAAGCGCGTATGGGGGGTAGGTCCTTCAGGTACTTGGTTGCCAAGAGCTAGAATGGTCTGCCAAAGGAACTACGCCTGAAGCTCTCTGAGCCCAGATTCAGCAAGAAACTTAAAACATATCTGTACACTCGGTAGGAAGCGTCCACTGCAGGTTGGGCTAACTCTGCCAAAACCACTCACCATAGCGCGGGGACACGCCGGTGCGCGTAATCAGGCGCTTTATAAATTTCCCTTATTATTATTATTATTATTAAAAGCAGTTGAAGAGCAATAAAATCTGTAATAAAATTAATTCCCACTTCTTCATGTGTAATTTCAGCAGGGATTCCCTGTCCCACAGCCCAAAAATAACTCAAAAACGTATTTTCAGGCAGCTGGACATGGTCAATAGATGCGTAACCCCAAATCTCACAACCAAAAGAGGCCATAGGAATACATTTGGCCTTATATATGTCTAGCAGGACTTTTGGAGACCTATGCCCAAGATGGCTAGCAAAATCATTGAGGCCAGAACTGTCCTTTCTAAAATACCTACATTTTTCTTAATTGAAGGTTTCCAGCTAAGATCAGAGTTAAGTAACTCCCCCATGTAGGAAAATGTTTTCCCCCTGCTTAGTTGCTGTCCCTGAGCTAAAGAAACTGAATGTTTTGTGTTCTTGCGACCCACCACCATAAAATATGATTTTTTTAAATTTGTAGATAAATCCAAGCTGTCCATATAAACAAATACATCTAAAAGTAGTTGAAGGCTCCTGGCGTACGGGCAATTAAAACCTCATCATCTGCGTATAAAAGCAGTAGAATCGCTCTCCCGCCAACTTTGGTATTATCAAGGCCACTATTAGATAACACCCGCTCCAGCCGATTAATATACATAATGAATAGAAATGGTGCAGGGATGCAGCCCTGGTGAACATCTCTTTCCAAATAAAAAGGCTGCATGCATTCACTCATGAAGGTGACGAGTGCCTAATCAACCCCCATGGACCCCAGCTCATCCCAGCGGTGTCCTCTATTAACTTTATCGAAGGCTGCGCTGAGGTCCACAAAGGCCAGGTTTGCCAACCCCCTTCGGGCCTGAGTGTATTTAGAGATCAAAAAGTATAAATTTAAATTTTGCTCAACCATGTCACTTCCGAACCTTAACCAATATTCTAGTTCAGACAGAATATCTTTCTCATTGGCCCAGCTGGTCAGTCACTCCAAGATGACTCTCCCTAGGATCTTAACTTCTACATCTACTAGAGAGATTGGCCTGTAACAGGCAGGGTCGGCGCTGTCTCCTTTTTAGGTTGAGCCTAAAGTCAGTGCTCATGCTCTGCGAAACATGATGTATCTACAATATGGGCTTTAACCAAACTCATTGCTTGCCATTTGTTCATTATTGTGCAATTTTGAAATGCTGGCTTTCTATTGGTCCATTGCTTTTAATTGTCTTGCCTTTACGTGCTTGGCTGACGCACTGGCGATTTCACTCATTGTTTATTTTGTATGGCCATCCAACGTTCACTGTTCCTACTGGCCCTGCCTGAGATGGACCCTCCTCCCAACTTGGAATTTGCATTAGCCAAAGCCCCACCTCCTCCCGCAGGCTGCTTCACGCCAAAAACTATTGGCTCAGGTTACAATCACTTGTTTCATGGCGCTCGGTCTGACCACAGCGTTGCAGTGCTGCCCACACTGACGGCCGGGCCATCTGCGCTATGGGGGATATGATGTAAATGCTGGCCGCTGCCCGCTATAAATATTAATTAATTTCTGACCCCTGCTGGCCCCAGGGAGAGAGTCAGTGCAGTGACATTTGTCAGTCAAGTGACTGACCGTCAGTTGCTCGGCCACCAGGACTCTTAGGACAGCTGGCACCCGGGTTGCCAGCAGGATCTCACATGGCGGATTGCAGCGGGCCGGGGGGGTGGCTTGCTTGCGGGCCGGCGTGAGCTAGCACATCAGCTACCTTGCAGAGTCGCTGGCGTGTCACGCGCTAGTCTCTCATGATGCTGCCTCAGCCTGGCCGAACTAGATCAAGAGTAAGTAGACAGTTGCGATAACAGTGCAGACAAGGAAATGTCACAAGTATCCTAACTGAAGCTTGGCAGCAATGTACTATGGCTGATATTTATATGTTTCCGTCTTCATTGCTTAATTTTGTTCGCAAGAAAGCCATTCATTGTCGTTGAAATGTCACTCACCATAATACATAGACATTGCCATTTACAATGACATAGCTCCAACTCAAACAAATGCGTGCGAGAATATTACATTTACAATGCTTGTTTATATACAGGCACTATTACAGATCATCTCCATTCTTCTGGGGGAGGGCTTCTGATGGCCGCATTTGCATGGAGAGTGCCCATAGGTCCATTAGTGACTTCAACAAGTCATCCTGAACCCCGTTAGCTCCCGGTGCCTTGTCCAGGGGTAGGGAAAAATTGCCTATTTTACTTCCTCCCAATGGATTATGAGCCTGCAAGCGCTGGGGGTGGGATAAGGCGAAAGCTTAGAACACTCAAAATCATAGAGAGCTGAAAAATCATTCACCCAGGCCTGAGCAGGCATGGTAGGGGGATCAGCGTTTACAACGCAACTTTTACAACGCAGTACCTTTACGACGCAACCATTACAACGCAAGTCATTACAACGACTTGCGCTGGGGGGCGCTCTAGGATAGGGAATAGTTTTAATTTACTATCCAACACCTTCCCTACTATCCACGGGGACTGGAGTTGGAATAGTAAATTAAACTATTCGCTATCCAGCGCCACCAACGCAAGTCGTTGTAACGACTTGCGTTGTAAAAGTTGCGTCGTAAAGGCATGCGTTGTAAAAGCATGCGTTGTAATGACGTACATCCCATGGTAGTGGCCTGATCAGAGAGCTGATCTTCTTTAAAAAAATTAGTAATTTAGAACCCTCTGGAACTTGGTACTATCCTACAAGATGCTAGCTATTACCAAGTCATTTAACAGTTTATTCTTTAGCTGGTGCTTTCTACTTGTAAGTGCAGCTCTACAGGTTGTCCTATACCTTTTCATCTCTGCCGTGTCTCGTGGCATACTTTTCAATCACATCAAAAGCTCTTTCCAAATCCTAGAGCAGTTCTTGTCAAACCATCTGCAGGGTTTTGGGGACCTGTCACCTCTGATTGGTTAAGGGCTAGATTTATATATTTACAAATGGAATCACAAGCTTTTAGAATATGGGCATCTCAGACCTCATCATCTAGACAGGTCCTGAAGTCTTCCTGAAACGTCCATTTCAGCATTGAATATCTTAGGGATGACATTATCCCATTAGAGCCCGTGTTCCTTATCTCTGGAGGTAACTAAGGTTTTGTAAAGAGCACTCATGCCCAACTTCTTTTATTTCCCATAAAAAGGTGGCAGTCAAGGGGTTGTGAACCCTGTAGGTACTCCATTCTACTGAAAAGCTTAACAAGACTATGTCTGCAGACAAATTGCAGCTTTTTTAACAAAAAGATTGTTTTTGCATGCAAAGTGATAGGACTCTTAAAGTGAACTGTGCGACAATCTTGCTGATGAGAAAGAAAAGTCTATAGGAATAATTGTTTTTCAAACATAACAAAATCTTCAGAAATAATAATAGGCTCAGGGTTGTTAAAACAGAGTGGCAGGGAGGTTGGTTAATGGTCTCTAAGGGACAAGCAATGCCAAGTTACCCGGCTCTGTGCATGGTTCACTGCTCCAGTCCAGGATTTTTTCTGTGAATTCTGGCACTTGTAGTCATGTTTATTCCATGATAAAACAGGACTACAAATCCCATAACGACAAGTAACCTAGGACTGCACGAGTCGTGGTTTTTCAGCAGCAGCAGCAGCAGTCATTTTGAGGCAAAAGGTATTTAGGGAGCATCCACAGAGGTGTTGTTGTTCCCCAAATGTATTCAGCACATTCTTTGACGAGCATCCAGGACGTAGTGAAAGGTTTTTCTTTTGTTTCAAGAGTGGAGTAGGAGATCACTTTTTTCATAAATCTTTTTATTGACAAGAAAAACAAACGTATGGCAGCATAGAATAAAGTGACATAGTGCATAAGTAGGAGATCATTTTAGGAAATAAAGTGTAACCGTAGATGGCATTTCATAGTTCCTATCCCGTAGATTTTGGATTTAAAATAACAGTTTGAAAGGATATACCTTATGCAAGGAATCTTATTTTTTTTTTTAAACCCAACAGCAACAAATAAGACATCATTCATGTACATTATTAGTAACAAATGAATTGTAATAATGATGAATTGAACTTGAGTAATGTATTTTATGATCTCTCTTGTATAGATATGTTTTAGTGATTGAGTGTTGGTGATTCTCGAATTGTAAGATTTTAATTAATCATGTAATAAAATTATTATTATTTTTATTATTAACACTCACCCCCCCTTCCCCTCTGATGATTCTGTCAGCAAAAATGGACAGAGAGGGGCTCTAATGTCTTCAGGAGCCTCCAGGAGCGTCTCTGCATATGTTTCTAATTGTTGATTGCAATATATTAAATCTGATAGCCATACCTTGCACATTGAAGCCTACCCCCTCCGTCAATGTCAGACAACTTGTTGTTTAGCTAACAGCAGAGCTAGGACTGCAAATTTTGTAGTCATGTGATGTACTGATTTCCAGGGATGTAACACTGGCCCCTGCAGCCCTTGAGGAGCAGAGGGTCCCCTAACCCTTCTAGGGGCCCTCACAACTTCAGAGAGCCCCCATTTAGCCCACGTTCAATGAATATCTGTGAGATGTGGTGGTCTCCGGAGCTTCTATCCATATTCTGCAAGGGGGCCACATCACTTTGCGTTATACCAATGTTGACGTCACCCATCCCACCAACTCTCTCCATGGTGTAAGGTTACCTACTATACCATTGATCTTTACCAAGGTCTCCAACACCTCCCACCAGAATTCACACAGCCTAGGACAGCCCCATGCCAGATGCAGGAGTCCTGTATCTATAGCCTGACCTCTTTCACAGTTTGAGTCCTGCCTAAGACCCCATTTCCATAATACGGATGGTGTGTGGTAGAGTCTATGAAGGAAGCGGAAGTGACAGAGTTGAAGCCTAATATTTGGGTAAAGCACCCCAGATTGGGAGCAACAATACTCCCATACCTTCTCAGTCAGTAGCACTTGCAAGTCACCATTCCACTTATCCTTTGAGGGCGCTCTATGCACTGGGTCCACTCTTTGCATTGAACTGTAAAGCCTTAACCCTGATTAACCTCTGAGATCAGGGGCTTTCAGGGTGGTATGGCCGTAGGCATTTAGGAAACTCACCTTTGGAGCCTTTTCTGTTTTTTGTTGACTTTACGTGCTGGCCATATCAAGCGAGACATGCCTCCCACTTCCCCAAAAGCAAAAAACAAAAATAAGATGAATAGATAAAAAGGCCGCAGCACCTGTATTCCCTGTAAATGTTTGCAAATATTTTACCCTCCTACTGGCACTACGAGTATTGCAGGAATTTCAATAGTTTTGACACGGGAGTCGGCAATTGGCATGAAAAATGTGCACATATCCTTTTTAAAAATGAAAATATTTCAAGCTAGAGGGATCAACACAAACTGTTAACAAGCCGTGAAAAAAACATTAAGTTTTGCTACTTTTAAAGAGCCCTTTTGCATTCCCATGTAATGCTCCATTCAGTTCTTTCTGAAGTTGGATGAGCACCTTAAGGAATTTGTTAAAACCCATGAGTCACCTACAAATCTTGGGAGGAGTAATCTGTGGTACCCTACGCTGTTAGGGGAGGAATCAATCAGAAGTAATTCAGTTCAATTTTGCATGAAGGTTTAAGGTGTACAATGGCAGAAGGATTTCTGGCACAGAAAACGAACTGAGGATGTAAGCTGTAGAAAGAAATATTATATATAGTGCTCCATATCCAGGACAGGCAGTTTAAACATGTGAGTCTGAGTGTATGGATCATATCAACTTTGAGAACCCCAGCCTGCTGTGTGCCAAGTCTAGGGAACCCCTTTTAAACAAATCCTGGAGCATCCAAGCTTGGTACAGGGTTTGTACACGGCACAAGGGGAGTTATCGCAGGCACCTTCTTTAGTACAAGTCTCATTTATTTATCTTCCTTTACTGCATTGAAGGTTATTTCACTCACTCACTAAAAATGAGATATTTGACATTGGCTCAGATAAGTCAGATTTACACCTTATTTTGTTACCTAATCCAATTGTAGGTTATTTGTACAGCACTGCGGAGCAAACGCAGATATGAAAGATGTCTGCCACTAATATCCCATGGTTTTTTTCTGGGTATTTGTGAATGATACCACTACCACCTAGCATTGTCTCTTCCGTAATTCAGAAAGGGACTCAAAATCTGGCTCTTCGACTGATCCAGCAAGATCTCAGCGCCTGAATTCCTGACTGGGTGATTAGCTGTGCTTTACAAATCCGAGTTGATTGATTGATTGAGGTACATGCACTGTATGTATTTGTGCAACAGAGTAATGGAGGCCAGTGGTTTCCATTTTGGATGCCTACCCCTTCTCCCTCATCTGCCAAGCCTGTTCATATGCACAGGATGGGAATGAGGTTGTTTTCCCAGACAGTGAAGCATGTTGCTGACATTTCTGAAGTAGGAGGGAGTAGACAGGGTTTCCATAGAAATTGGAAAAGGTCCTTTAGCAAGAAAGGCAAGAAGGGACTTTTAAGTGAGGCCTGACTTGTGGCTCTTTTCCTGGTCTTGGTCTTTGTGGCTGTTGATAGCCACAAGCGGAAGGTTCACACCTCTTTTTGCTCCTGTTGTGGGTCCTCAAGGCTGGGGTCTAACCTCCTGTGACAAGCATCACTGTGCACATAGGATATGTCTGCAAAACAGATTGAAGAGGGCTAAGGCACTTGGAAAAGAAAACAAGCATTGGCAATGCTAATATGTCTGGCTTTAAAGGAAAGTTTTATGGTAATGTAAAGCATTACAAGTAAATAGCATGGGAATGGATATGTATTTGTGTGGAAGCAAATAACAGTAGAATAATACTGGTATAGATCAAATGGTCAAGTGATAGATGCACTATTGAGCCAGACCTTAACATCCATGTACGTAAAGAAGTGCCCTCCTCCCATCTGTGCCGCTACCGCAGTAAAACATCATAAATTACCTAGTTACCTTCGACACTTTAATGGAATGAGATTACAATGTCATGGGTGTGCCAATGAATGTTCAAGCTCAGGCAGCTGGGTAAATAATGATCACAGCTGTGTGGAAAGCAAGCACTTTTTTCTGGAAGCACACAACTTCTGACTAATCCAAACATTTACTCCTGGTTCCCAATATGTGGGCGGAGTCAAAGCCCCTCGCTAGTGATGCTCACTTAATTGTCGGTGGACAGATACGCTGTCTAGCCAGGCTATACCCACCCAAACCGGCTCTGTGTATCTAAAATATAATCATGTTTTTCTGTGCATATACTGTATTAACTCTTGAACGACCAGTCTGCATTCGTTTTGAATCGGAGACCAACCACAGGTTTCTTGCATGGCTGAATGAATCGACTGTTCTAGCCGATCCAGCTTGGAGCAGTGCCGTCTTAACACATGGGCACGCTGGGCAGTTAGCCGGAGGCCCCAAGAGCATTAGGCCCCATGCAGACCAGAACTCAACACTAATTTTGCATCAAACAAATGTAGGCAGTGCACCGCTTTCCCCGGGAGCCTATATTGCTGTTAAGACGGCACTGGCTTGGATTGAATAATGCTAGATCGCCAGTAGCATTATGATTACAGTCACAGTTTTTTCATAACATGCCATTCCTTACAGTGAGCAAATGCTGTTTCTTTTATTTCGATTCTATCAAACAGACCTTTGCAAAATCAGATAGGACAGCAGATACCAGTGAAGATGAAACAAGGCACATTTCGCATACCCTGACAAATATAAATGGAGAAAAGCCATGCGTTCTTGTGGGCTGTGGGAGCATCCTCTTTGTTCTACTATCAACAGCGCTATATAAAAGTGGTTTGAGCAACCAAAAGCATCATACCACCTCCAAAGCACGCACTCACACCAACAACAATGTGCAGGGCTACCTCAGAAGCAGACCACTTCTAGCGCCTTACCCAGTGCCCACGTAATGCATGTTTCCAGTCCAGGGAGGACCTGGCCTGGCAGTTCGGGCTGGACTGTTCCCATATGGAGCAGGATCAAGACTGATTTGCATATGGCTGGGTTCAAAACTGGAATGGCATGGGGAGCAAACAAACTATGGATTTAGGCCCAGATCTCTGTACTGGGGTAAATATATGACATTGTTCGGCATTATGTCCATAAATTGTCTTTTTTCATTCTTAAGCCATGGTGGGACAGGTATGCACAGACATAGGTCCCGTGCACTCCATGCCACTGGAGTCAAATTAGCCTGGCTGATGAGGGGTGCAACCCTGAAACCGGTCCTACGATGCTTGTTTCAAGTCCAGTCAGGACCTGGCCTGGCAGTTCGGGCTGGACTGTTCCCATTGGGTGCAGGGTCAAGACTGATTTGCATATGGTTGGGTTCAAACTGGAATTGCATGGGGAGCAAAACAACAATAGATTTAGGCTTCGATCTCTGTACTGGGGTGAATGATTGACATTGTTCTGCAGTCTGTCCATCAATTGTTCTTTTTGCTCTTGTTACTTTCACTATCAGCGATGCTGAGGCAATGTGTGGTTCAAGTGGCAGCGGCCTCCTGCTGAGAGGGCACTTATATTTTTTCTTACAATTTAAGCTCTGATGTCTGCAGACTTAGCATGCACGAGCAGCCTGCATCTTAGGATCCACTGAAGCAGCCCCTGCAGCATGTGAGGCCAGACTTTGCATTTGCACGCAGTCTAAGATGAGCTGCCAGTACATAAGACCTATAGAGGCAGCAGGTATAAGACGTAGCGGGTACATTTAACATACAAGTAGCCTTCACAAAAGATCCATAGATGTAGCCGGCTCTTGAGATCTACATGTATAGGCAGCCATACAGACAATCCATGCATGTGCACAATGTATAAGTAGTATGCGCTTGATCCAGAGTGCTGTATGTACTCTGTATGTACAGAGATATTGTCAATAGGCTGAATCCTTTACTTTTTAAAGTTAATCATAAATAGGTTACGTACATTAAATATTTCGCTTGGGTGGACACAGACCGATTTGCTGCCCATTCAGCAAGGAGATCAATGGCTTCCAAGGCTTTTTGACCTAGGACTAGGTTGGAGGATAGCTTAAAGACAATGGATTGGTCTAAACTATTGACATTTAAAACATTCTATTGTAAACCTGTTGAACAGGCAGCTTCAAGCATAGTAGATATGCTTGAAACATCCTTAATAGGAGCCTCTTATCCTGACATAAAATTACAGATTCTTCTTGCCAGTTGGGAAGGAGCGTCCTGAGTTTATTAAAGACAAGGAGGCGAGTAATATTCTTACCAACATACAATTAGTTTTGTATAATATTTCTCTTAGTATTGCAATGAACCAAACATCGGGTTGAACCTCAGGGAGAGAATATGGAAGTGGGATATTCGATTCTGACTATTGACTCTTCAATAGGATTTTTTTCATGGATGGGTCCACGCTTTTTGGCTTGAATATGGACTTCTTCTGCCTTTGATTCTGAGTTATGCATGGATTTAAATTATTCTGCGTCAAGAAGAGAGGATGGTTTTTATGGTTATGGGCACTGTTATAGCCATATTGACTATTTATTTTTTCATTACATGTTTGTAAAGAAATGTTTATTAAAGTACTGTGAATAAAGAGAATCGCTGCATAATACTCATCTCCTTGTCCATTTAGCAATTCAGGACTCTGCTTATCAATTCTCTGGGAGAATCTGCAAATAAACGAGGATACATCTCACCTAAAAAATAAATTCACACATTGCTAAATTAAGCCAAAAAATAAGTAACCTGCCATTTGAAGTTTTTTTTTTCGCACAAGTGCAAACAATATAAGTAATTTCTGCGGGAAATAGCCCAATTGGGCAAAGTACTCAAAAGACAACAAAGCAAAAGTGGCGGCTGGGAGTATAAGCACACACGACCTACTATAAATGGAAAGTAAACACAATGAAGCAGTCTATTTGATTTGAGTGTACGTGTGTAGTTTGGTGCTCTGGAGGGGGATGAGCCACCCGATCTTCCTCTGCTGGAAAAGGTTCCAAATGAGTCAAAAGAGTTCTCAGATCTCTCAAAGAATTCTGACATTGAGGTTGTGGTATCAACAGTTCTTTATTAGGTTTCAAATCTCCAGTTTCGCCCTTGTGCTTAGACTTGCCACTTGCCGACACGTGTTTAGTCTGTTGCTGTAACCGTAAGAGCAGACTTCTTCAGGGCTCGTTCTGTGGATATTCTGCTGATTCATTGAGGAATTGAACCTCGTCATCTTTATAATGAACTGGTTTTTAGGTCAAACTATTTATAGCTCTGAACTATTGCAGGGGAAACAACACTCTTGAACAAGCGGATTGCTCCCAATGCATGTTGTGTACTGAAGCGTGATGCTTCGCCAGGTGCACGCTTGGCCTCACACCCCATCCCCATATGCTCTCCCTCCCACTCGCTCCATCCCCCTCCCCCCCACCCCCATCCGACTTGCAAGTAAGCCTCTATGGCATTACTCCTGTTCATTAATCCTCTTGTGCTCCGTGTATTTCCCCCCCTTTTACCCATCCATTTGAAGTCTGCTCGCATTTCCCTCCTCCCCCTTCTGGGTCCTTGGCTCCTCGCAATCCCCCCTCCCTTCACGCCCAGCCCTTTCATGCTCTGCTGCCTTCTCCCTACTCCCGCTTTCGTTAGTTGCATTCACACTAGGAAGTCGATTTTAGGTGAAGACGTCGACAATAAGCTGCACAATGAATAACTTAATCACCATCTTTTAATTGTATTTTAACTAAATTGCCTTCTACTAAGGGACTTCAAACTAGTCATGTACCCTGTACTAGAACACTTGAAAATGTGCCTCCATCTGAGTCCAGTCGGCTCTCGCTCAGTTCTAATTTACTGACATTTGCTGGGATGGTTGGGGTAAACATGGGACTGTCCTGGATACCGGCTCACCCAGCACGTTTCCTTCACACAGAGTACACAAACAGATTGGACCAGAGCTCTTTGCCGTTTCCACCCTTCATTACGACTTTCTCTTATTTTTCTTATTATTTCCAAAAGTCCTTACTTGAACCCTTCCTTCTATCCAACCCTCGCGCTTCTCACCTCCTTGACACCACACCATTGTCTTCCACCCACCGCCCCTGCCTCCTGCCACCCCAGCACCCTTTTCTACCCGTGCGCCTCGGCTACTCTGAATACTCAGTACGCGCGCAGCAAGAAAATACAAATAATATTAAAAAATTAGAGTTCTAAAACTGAGAATCTAGCATATTTTCTTTAAGAATGTTGATTAGACTAATAACAGCATCAATAATAAGAATAATATAAATATTAATAACTGCTGAGAGCAATAATTCACTGAACCATCAGACAGGCTACGTTAAAACGACACCTTCATTTATTTTTGTTATTCCCTCACTGAACAGTATAGAGCAAATTACCATAAGAGGACACCCCCCTAGACATGAATTATGTAATAATTTGGGAAGCTTACTGGTCTTGAGAAGCGCGTGCAGAAAGCCATCAGCCTCGGACCCATTTGCTCCCTGAGCCAGGCATCTGAAGCTTCCCCAGCGCGCGCTCGGCCTCGCTTCTCCTCACACCCCATCAGCCATAAACACCATCTGCCTCGTATCAGACTTCAGAGGAATCCGTCTCACAACGGCCCCTGCCCATCTCCCTCCCCACTACAGAGTGCGTCTCACGGCCGTGCTTTCACTTTCACGGCCGCAAGGCCGTGTCTCTTTCATGGCCAATGCTTGTTTTTGTACTATCGCGTTTGCCTTCAACAGTGACTGACGCGCTTTTCATTTCTCTGCGGGTAAAGTCCACTCTTTTCTCATTGTCACTTTTGATGTGCGAGGCACCTTCAGGTTTGAGAACAGCAGCCGTGCATTTCTTTTCTAATGCACAGCTGTCGAAATCAATTAACACAAACATTCCATTGGCACCGGCAACTTGCAGCCTCTCATCCCTGTCCTGCCCCGGGTGCTGCGCTTTAGCTTTAAAAACTGCGCGCTTTAATTGACTCAAATCCCACTCACCGCCCGGGTAAGTTGAATAAACCTTCTCACTGCTGGAGTGTTAATTAACATTCAATAGTGACGTCGGTTCCCTGGAGGAGTCTCTCCTATGTGATGCACATGTGTGGTATTTCCGAGGGTAACGCATTTACTGCCCCCTACCCCCAGCAGAAGGAAGCGGGCAGGGAGATGAGGGCTTTTACCACCCCGGAAGTCCTGCCAGCAGCAAGGAACATCGGAGCCCAGCTGCCAGCCCAGGCATGTTTTCTCCGATGGCTACAGAGTGCCATGGACTTTACATTATATCTACTTGGTTTCTTCAAATGTTTAAATCAGACTTTGTATACTTCTTTCCTATATTCCTCTGTATTCTTTTTCTTTACTTCATCCCCCCTCCTTCTGCCTCATTCCTGCAGCCTTTCACTGTCCCTTCTCCTCTATTTACCGCACTGTCCTTCACAGTGCTTAATTTGAGCCAGTGGTTTCCGGTGCTCAGCACCGGCACTTAATCATCAATACTGGTGCTTGTAGCGTGAACTCAATCCAATTAGAGCGCTTTTCATCAGCATCAGTTAAGGACACACTCGTTTTTGTAGGCACTGGAGATTAAGTGATTTGGCTAGAACCACAGAATGTAGAGCCGAAATTGGCAGCTCTGGCCATTACGCCACATCCTCTCCCATTCCTGGTTAGTAGTAGGTTCTGTTTTAGGTGGAGCTAACAGGAGAAATGGGCTGGTGCAAGCTGCCTCTTGACGAGAGCACTCAGAGACACCACCACATCACTCAGGAACACCACCACATCACTCAGGGACACCACCACTTCACTCGGGGACACCACCACATCACTCGGGGACACCACCACATCACTCGGGGACACCACCACATCACTCATGGACACCACCACATCACTCATGGACACCACCACATCACTCGTGGACACCACACCCTCACTCAGGGGCACCACCACATCAATCATGGGCACCACTCAGGGGCACCACCACATCACTCAGGGACACCACCACATCACTCAGGGACACCACCGCATCACCCGGGGATACCACCACATCACTCAGAGACACCACCACATCACTCAGGGACACCACAACATCACTCAGGGACACCACCACATCACTCTGGGACACCACCACATCACTCTGGGACACCACCACATCACTCAGCCCAGCCACATTATCACTCAGCACCACAACAGCACTGTCCTTGCTTGCTACCAACAAGCATTGCCATAGCCAATAGGACTCGCATTAGGAAAGTCTAAGCTATTGGCTTTGCGAATAACAATGCTATTAATTCAGATATTTTCAAAGCCAACACATATTAAAAAATGTGTCATTTACAATAACAATAGCTCACACTTTCCTAATGCGAGACCCATTGCATTGCAAATGCTTGTTATAGTAGGTTTAGTCAAATCAGCCTAAAGATGAAAGATGAAAAGTGTAAAAACAAGCTTGTGATGTACTCTGTAGGGCCAGAAACAAAATACATAATTTCTAAACTTTAAATAACTGCTACTGACATGTAGAGAGGTTTGAAACGTAGCTTGATGGACCACTTTGTGCGAAGAATACGAGCGCTGTGCCTTGAACTCTATGAGCCAAAACAGTGTGTAGCCCATGGACTCAATGGTCAAGTGCCTGTAAATGTGCATGAAGAATTGCACACAAAACATGTATGGCTGTGAAATCAAAGCTCTGGATATGCTTATCAATATTCCTGTGAGGGTCAGTGAGAACTAATAAGATTGCCACCTGGCAAGTACTTCACAAACCAGGCTTGTAGGTGTATGCTAAGGGTGGTAGAAATGATATGAAAATCTGCAAAATACCGAACTTTCACTCTTTTTTGAGATATGCATTGAAAAAAAAAATTGCAAGACGAAATCCCGAAATTTTAGAGGTGTCTAAACTATTATTTCCGAAGCATTATTAAACTAAACAGAAGCAGTCAGGAAGATTTGGCATCCTAAAAATAGAATAGAGGCTATTTAAATCAAGTTCCTTTTCAACTAAAGGCAAAAATGCTTTTTTTGGATTGTAGAAAGTACACATTACCATAGTACTCCTTACCACTGAAAGGAACTACTGTGTGTGTGTGGGTGTGCTCTTTGTGAAGGGGAAAGCAAAACAAAAGGGGATGATAGACGGAGCATTTGAGCAAATCAAACACTCACCCCCAGTCAAAAGATCTGGGTTTAATCCATCACCATTCTTTAGCTCACTCAGCCACCCCAGTTCAGACATGGCCATATGCAAATCAGTCTGACCCTGTGCCCCATGGGATCAGTCCAGCCCGAACTGCCAAGCCATGTCTTCCCTGGACCGGAAACAAGCATCCTGGTACCGGTTTCGGGTTCATAATCCTCATCAGCCAGGCTAGCTTGGATCCAGTGGCCAAGTGAGCACCCCCTTTTGTACCGCTTTGTTCGCCATAAGATGGCAGGGTATGCTCAGACGTGAGTCCCTTGCTCACTTTGCCACTAGATTCAAGCAAGATGAAGATGGCTAAATGCCAGAAACCGGTCCTCGGAAGCGGTGATGGATTAAACCCAGATCTCTTGACTGGGTGTGAGTATTTAATTGGTTCAGATGCTCCGTCCATCACCACCCCATTTTGTACCGCTTTGTGAAGGGGAAGCACGTCGTAACTCATAGTGAAGTCAGTCAAAGGCTGAAGTGGGCCGACACTTTGCCCCTCGATGCATGCTGGAGAGGGTGAAAGAAAAATTACAATCACAGACTAATGTATGAAGTATGGCTGAAAACGACTTAAGTAACCATGAGCCTGATTTAGATGTCAGTGGCCTTGTTACTCCCTGACAACGGCAACAGATATCCCGTCCACCGAAATATAAATCCTATTTCTATTTCGGCAGACCGGATATCCGTCACCGTTGTGACGGAGTAACAAGGCCAGCAAGATCTAAATCAAGTTATGTTATGCATACTTTTTGCAAAGTGAAAAGGTCTTGGCTAGCACAGACTTAAAAAAGCAAGTAGAAGAAAGGATTGAAAGAAAGAAGGCAGAAAGAAATAAAGAAAAATAAAAGAAGGCAAGAAGGGAAGATGAAAGAAAAAAGGAAAGAAGGAAAAATGCAAAAATGAAATAAAGAAGGAAACAAGGAAATAAAAATGGAAAAAGGAAAAGGCAAAAGAGAAAAGAAGGAAAGAAAAAAGAGAATGAGAAGGAAAGAAAGAAGACAAAAAGATAGAAAGATAGAAAGGAAGAAGGAAAGAAAGGAAAGAGAAAGAAGATGTTTGCGTTGAATTGATTTATAGAAAGGCCCTACTCCTAGGACTCCAGCACACCCTAGAGCCATGGTTGCCTGTGCTACCCAAATTCACCAGAAAACACTTGTTACGGTTTTAGCGTGACCCGTTATCATATCAACATACCACATATGTCTTCCATTCCCCCTTCACTTCCCATGATGGAGACACCAGATATGGAACAAGCCTCAAATATACCTGGAAGATAGCAGTCGTACATCACATATGGCCTCAGGAGGTAATACCTAAAGAAACAAGTCAGATGCACACACACATTCATAAAAACACAAATAAATGCATAGCAGAGGGCCTGCATTCGGCCCAAAGACAGGACGCGAGAGCAGCAGGTCAGTTGCATTCATCCGATAAAAGTCCACACATGACACACCCGGCCACATGGACCACCTCAGAATGGGACCTCCCGTTGGTTTTTATGGCCCCTTCTATAAGAGAGGGATGAAGCATCTAACCACGCAATTAATGACCCATAGAGGGACAGGCTTCATTTTCTTGCACCCATCGTACAGTATTAAACATGCCACGTGTCTGGCGAAAATTGAATCCCAGCACGCAGCTGTAAGATATGTGGCTGCTATTCCAGTCCGTTATTGTTTACTTAACTGTAAACTGTTCCTGATTGCAAAGCCTCCCTCTTCTCCTTTTTGGAAATCGGACCTGCTTTAACAAAGGAAACAAGCGTTTGCAATGCATTCGGTCTCGCCTTTGGGACCTTATATGTATTTAGCTATGCAGCACATTAGCCTGGGTGCTGAAACATCTACTGTTCTTTAACATGGAGGGGAAAAAGCACCAAACCGTGTGACGCGTCAGGTATGGGAACACATTGAGAGAAATATTGTCTTTCAGCGGGAAATGGTATAGTCCAAAGCTCTGTGTTTAATATAAAGTCAGGGCCTTCGGTGGTCATATCACTGAAAAACAAGATTTAAAAAAAATATTATTGTCTACAGGTGCTCGTGGAATACAATTTCTGTGGACTGGAATCTAAAGAATGCTTAAGTGATTCTGGTATTTTAATGACCTCTTCTGGTCGTTTTCTATCAAGAAAGTTAAATAGAGGCAGTGGCTAGAACATTTTTTAAAAAGCCCCTCAGCAGAAAGCAATTCTGGTATTTTGCTGACCTCTATTGGTCATTTTCTGCCAAGACAGTTAAATAGAGGCAGTTGAACAAGCAGAAAACAATTCTGGTATTTCACTGACCTTTACTGGTCGTTTCCTATCAAGACAGTGAAATAGAGGCAGTTGAACAGAAAAAAAGTACCTAAGCAGAAGCGGACAAGTCCTAGGGCTGATCTCCAGAGTCCACGAAGTATATATACGTATAAGTATATTCTAAAGTATATACAAGAGGTCTCGAATGCTTGACCTAAAAAAGGAAAAAGAAGGGAAAAGAAGGAAAAAAGTTTAAAATATTGGATACCAAAACCCAAATTACACCCCATCAATGTTTAAATAAAATTGATACAGGTGTGCTGCAAATTAAACAGTTTAAAGATGTTTTCTTCCTGGGCAAAGTTTCTTAAAGAGCCATTGGAGAAACAGAGTCCAGGATCACAATATGATTTGCTGTGACATAACTGCAGTGAGATAAGAGAAGTGGGGCATCTAAAAGGTATTTACAACAGCATCCCAGGAAGCAAGAACTGATAAAGCTGGAATGTACCCTGTACTCACTGCAAAGGCGTTCGACTGTCAGGTCAGCCAACCCTAAAGAAAAGATAAGGAAAAATAAAAAACACTACCAGCCTTTCACATCAACATGTGGAACAGCAAAATAGTCAAAGTGAAGTTATCCAGTGGGTGAAATAGGCCGACCCATTGCCTTATGCTCTAGGCAGGGTTTTAAGTGGGCCGGGTCTCAGCGGTGCTGAGCACCGACAGTTTTTTTTAACCCCTTCCATGCGGTCGCAATTTTACCGCTGTACGGTAAACAAAAGAACAGGGCGGGGCCGTGACGAACCCCAGCCGTCATCAGCACACGAGCACCGTGGAGCGTGACGGCTGGGGTTCGTCACCAGCATGGAAGGGGTTAAAGGGGGCCTCAAAACGGGTCTCTATTGGGCTCTGTTTTGTGCCCTCACGTTTTTTTCCGGACTGCAGTGACAGCAGGCACTTCGATGTATGCGTGCTCACACTGCTCACTTCTCACTAGTGGAGAAGTTACAGTATGACGTCATGCCTAGTGAGCCTTGTAGGAGAAGGGAAATCCTTGAAAGCGAGTCATTTTCTCTCTGGATTTCCCTTCTCTTATTGAAACTCAGGAACAGCAACATTGTCCTAGTGTCACCAGGGCTTTATGTGGAAGCTTTTCCAATATTATATACAAGCCATAGTTGCTGCCTATTTATCTTATGCAACTAACAACTATTGACAAAGCCAATAGTCCTGACTTCTTGTAGGTCTGATGGTACTTGTGTATCATATATCTGGATGCAATGACAGAAACAGCAAAATACAAGTCGGGGGGCACACTGTGCTAAGCACAGATTTTTAGATTACGTGTTTTGAAGCCACGCCCTTAATTACATTGGCCACGCCCCTTTGAGAGACTTCCCGTTTTTTCAACCCACTTAAAGCCCTGGCTCTAAGGGTTGGAACCAAAATGTGAATTTAGAAAGGTGGCTGAAAGCCCTTTTTAGTATGTTATACGCAATATTTTAGTAAAAGGAATAGGTCAAGATTTAAAAACATTCAGCGGCAGGCACGTGCACTATCTGAGAGATTGTCAATGTTTGCACTGAGTGGCACATTCCAAAGGCACGTGCCACCTGCTGAAGGTGGCGCCTCCCAGTGCTGGAGCACAAACCAGTAGTAAAGTGATGCCAGCTGACACCGACTGCAAGACAGGGCGGGGCTCGCAGCAATCACCCAGAGTAGCCGGTCCTGCCCATTTGACAATACTCCGGGTACCCGAGAGGGTGCGTCAAGATGGCGCTCCTGCTCCTGGGTGAGCTGTTAGTGGCTCTGCTGCTGGCTTTCGTCACTCTGCAGTTTATGAAAGTAATGTGGGCGCGCGGCCGGCTGCCCCCCGGGCCCGCCCCTGTCCCCATCCTCGGCAGCCTGTGGACCCTGGGGTTTAAGCTGCACCCCGAGACCCTCATGCAGGTACAGTATACAATGCACCGAGCGCGCCTTGTGATCCTGAGCCGAATGCTGACCTGTGCAACAGTCTCGCTTTTATTCCGGCTTCTTGTGTTTTCAGGGAATCGAAGCAAGCGAATGTAACACTTTTTTTTTATAGCTACTGGGGTTTCATGACAATAGCACGAATTCAATATATAAAAAAACAAAACGGAAATAAACAGCCTTGCAGAGTTATGTATAGGTTATTTAGGCGTCTTTGTAACCATAGGCTTCAGATTCCGTTTGGACCATCCCTGCATTTCATCCTTCCAATGCTGATATAAAATAGCATCATAACACCTTTTTTTTACGGAAAGTTTAGCTCCGCTGGAGTGCGCAGTGTGTGTTACATAAGAACCAGTAGGTGAGCATACCTACCAAGCGTCCGACCTAAGTGGGTAAATTACCGATTTCATTTAACCTTTTTTGACAAAATAAAAATAAAAAAAACTATTAAAGTGTTATTGAACAGGAGAATTTAAAACCCCGGATTTTTTTTCTCAATTTCCCGTTTAACAGCTCCTGAGTGTAACCATGTTTGTACTCAAGTTAGATTTGATTAAGCTTTTAACCACCATGGTGTTCACAGTGCACCCCCCCCCCCCTCTTGTCAGGTGGTCTTCACTAACAGCAATAACAGGTGATTATTATAAATCACTAACAACTTCAATCTTTCTCCCAACACCTTTTTCTTGCAAATGTAATTGTAATGTAGTGTCTTAATGCACTACCCTATTTCTCATCCTGTACCTCTATCAATATCTTTAATCTACATATACGTACCGCCTATATGCATATGTATACTTCCAATGTACTTGTGGATCTATATATTTATCACTTCTTCCAATTTAGCATTTCCAATGCACTACCCTATTTCTCAGCCTAGACTTCTCTCAATATATCTTCTAGCCCAACTTTCTGACTCATCTCAAACTTCTTTCTATAACTCTTTCCAATGCACTACCCTATCTCTCACCCTATACATCTATCAATATATCCTCTGCATCCACTCTCTCATTTATCCCAAACCCCATACCACTACTATGATCACCTAAATTACCCTTTCTAGACGCTCCCCTATAGGGAGAGGTGTGGCGCAGAAGCCAGGGCGACTGATGCTGGAATCTGGGGATCCTGGTTCGATCCCCGGCGGCAGATTAGCCCAGCACCATGGGACTCTGGGCAATAGCTTGCTTAATCTTGCTGACGGGCCCCCAGGGCCTGGAGACCCTTACGGGTGATTGTTCGCACTTTACAAATGTGGATTATTATTATTATTATTATACCCCTCCTTGCATCATCTGACACCTCTTTTACTATTCCGATCCCCCAAAACAAACCCTTCTAAACTCTTCACTCTGACTCTTCCCCTCCAAAACCCCTTTTTCTTCATCCAAAAGCCTCCACCTATTGCTATGACCTCCCCAAAAAATCCAAATCCTTCACTCCTCTATTCCTCCACTATCCTTTTTAATCAAAATAACAGACTAACATGTTCGCTACTCAAACTTCATATTCCACTATACTAATTCCCCACTAATCCTTTATGGGCTCCAGAGTAACATGCTACTCGCCAACAAAGCGTTTCAACACCCCATCAGGGTTACAAGCGCTATATAAATGGAAACCTTTTCCCCTTTTCTACCCCTCCTCAACCCTTCTCAATCCAAATAACTGACTAACGTATTCACCACTCGAATTACTTTCATGTCTCACCATACTAATTCAACATTAATCGTTATGGGTTCCAGAGTAGCGTGCTACTCAGCAAAAAAGTGCTTCAAAACCCCATCAGGGGTAGCAAGCGCTATATAAATACAAAGCTTTTTCCCTCTTCTATCCCCCACCTAGCCTTCTCTATCCAAATAGCTGAATAACATATCCATCACTCAAATTAGTTCATATTTCACTATACCAATTTTCAAAACTAATCCTTTATGGGTCGTGGAGTAGCATGCTACTTGTCTCAAAAGCTCTTCCACATCCATCAGGGGTAACAGGTGCTATATGCATGCAAACCTTTCTTTCCCCTCTATCCCTCCGCTATCCTTCTCACTCCAAATAACTGACTAATATCCACCACTCAAATTACTTTCATATTCACCATACTAATTCACCACTAATCCTTTATGGGTTCCTGAGTAGTGTGGTACTCGCCAGAAAAGTGCTTCAACACCCAGCAGGGGTGTCAAGTGCCATATAAATGCAAAACGTTCTTCCCCTTCTATCCCTCTGCTATACTTCTTACCCAAAATACCTGACTAATATCTACCACTCAAATTACTTTCATATTTCAGCATACTAATTCAACATTAATCCTCTATCGGTCCCAGAGTAGCGTGCTACTAGCCAAAAAAGACTTTGACACCTCCAGGTGTAGTAAGCACTATATAAATGCAATTACAATACAATACAATTAATCTGTACTTTAACATTTCGTATAGGAGTGTTACAAAAACATATTTTTAAAAGTATTTCAGTGATACTTGTAATGCAATAATTGTAAGATGGCCATTGAGGGTTAGGAGTGGCCACGGCCGAAATTTTGTTTACATAGATGTTATCTAGTGTTATCTCTGGCATTTCGCATTATGCTTTTTAGATGAAATTCTTAAATTTACTCCCAAGGCCAGACGAGACATTGGTTGTTTTACCGGCAGGCAGGAAGGGAGGGGGCCATTTTTGTTACAAGGGGGAAGTTGTGTTGGGGGCGTTAACCTCCCTGTGTTTTGAAATATGGTATAGTTTTAAAAGCACCCGCTGCAGAGTTCCTTGTATATACAGCCATTGTCAGCGACAATAAAAGTGTCAAGATATCTCTGGTGATTAATTTTCCTGCTGGAGTGAGCTGGAGTTTTGTCTAGTGACTGTTTTGACTCTTCTAAGGTAGCACAGAGAGTTAATAAGCCTGCTGCAAAGAATGTGTACCACAGGTTACAGATGTGTATTTTATGTACATAGTTCTATGGGTTACTGGTTTTGTGGTTTTATGTTAGTATATCTGAACATATTGCACAACATATGTTCTTTAGAACAAAGAGCAGACACACCTTATAGAAGCCAGCCCTAATGAGATTAACAGGATGTATTCAGTTTTGTGACGTCTGCTTTAGGGACAGATTACTCCTTTCTGTTTAACCTCCTCTTGTGGGTCTCAGGATGAGAGAAGAGGTGTAAGGTTCAAGCTGATCCATCACCACTTTCCCCCCTGGCTTTTTTAGGTTGTCCCATTTTGTGTAGTTGGTGTAAGGTGTGCTTTTTATTTTTAGTTTTAAAATTTCAAGATGCAAAGCGAGGTAAAAGACCAAGGGAGAAGGGGTATCGAGAAAGGACTCCTGGAATTCTTATAGGAAATTCAAGGAAAGAGGGAGAGAAATCTTGACGGTGGTGGTGAAGAGTGGTAGGACACCAGTTATTTGCTATTTTATTTTATATATGTAGCGGAGTGGTCAGAGGGGTAGAAAAGGGGCAGTAGTCTGGTATGAAATACAGCAATAAAGACAAATAGCACCTAATTTAGACTTTGGCAGATGGGATATTTCGTCACAAACATGGCGGATATCCTGCCCACCATATTAAACACAGCATATGGGATATCGTCACATTCGTGACACAGTATCCCATCCACCAAAGTCTAAATTGGACCCATGATTTGGTAATCCTCATGGGAAATACCCCATACAATATTGTGCGTGGGTAGGTATCAACAAGGGGTATTTTCGAGCTTGCGGTTTCGGCTTTCCTTGTCTGTGATGCCACATGAACCCCACAGTGAAAAACAAGTCCATTGTTCATACCTATCCAGCTATATATTCTAAAGCTAAAGTGAGAACATCGCCATTCCCATGTACAAAAAGGATTATTTACAAAAACTGTCAAAAAATGCAGCGCATTCAAAATGATCAATTAGCTGGTAAGGGCTTAACTGGAGGAACAGGAAAATCTACATGTTATCCCTGTGGAGGCTTGCCAAATTTGAAGCAGAGGAGATGAAGAAAGCGGTCTTACTAAAACAAATATTGTTTTGGGCTCTGGGATTTCGCTGGCTATAGAGTTACACGAGCCAGTGAGGACAGCAAGACATCCTGAATCCACACACTAGCCCAGAGCACTGCCTTCTCCACATGTATCTCTCACTGTCCAAAGACCCAACCACCACCAAGGACAATGTCCACTTCTGCATGACTGGCGTCGCCAACTGGATGCAAGACAACTCCCTCAGACCCAAATCAGACAAGATGGAACTCCTGATCTTTGGGAACCCCGCATCACTGTGGGACAACTCCTGGTGGTCCCTCTAACCTGTGACCCCAACCCACCCCCACGGACCAACCTCACGTAATCTTGGCCAGCAAACTCACCATGAAGAGCCAAAAAATCAGCACTGTTTCCTTTGCATGCTTCCTCACCCTCCGCATGCTGCGAAAGTTCTTCAAATGGCTCCCAGTCTCCACCAGACAAACTGTCACTCAAGCCCTCGTCACCAGCCGCCTGGACTATGGCAACCCAGTTTATGATTAAATAACATCACACCTCCTGAAGAGTCTTCAGACCATCCAGAACTTGGCAGCCAGGCTCATCCTTGACCTTCCCAGACAGATCCACATCACCCTCCACCGTAAAAAACTCCACTGGCTGCCGGTCCACAAGAGATGCCAATTAAAAATTCTGATGCACATCTACAGAGCGCTCCAAAACCATGTACCAGTGTACATAAAACACACCTAAGCTTCCACCTACCCACTAGACCACTCTTCTCTGCCTCGCTCTTCCTCACTCATACCCTCTGCATCTGCTGCAGCACCAGTGGGGATCA
Source organism: Lissotriton vulgaris (assembly GCF_964263255.1). NCBI lineage: Eukaryota > Metazoa > Chordata > Amphibia > Caudata > Salamandridae > Lissotriton > Lissotriton vulgaris. Next base: position 1,075,861,848 of record NC_141699.1, on the reverse strand, counting down.
CTCATTTCCTACCTCACAGTGAAGTCCTGGAAAGCCTCCCCATCCACCTTTGGACCATCCCCTCCCTTCAGGAGTTCAGAAGGGGACTCATGTCCTGGCTTTTCGAATGAAAACTCAGAGTAGCCTGAACCTACCGCCTGGATACCCTCACAGGTGATTAATGTGCTTTACAAATCCTGTATGATTGATTGACTCCAAAGCAAAACAATCTGCCCTACTCCAATCTGCTCAACTCCAGTCCAAAACAATCTGCTCCAAAACAATGTGCCTCACTTCTAATCCAGCAATCCAAAACAATCTGCCTCACTGCAAAACAAACTGCTCCACTGCAATCCAGAACAATCTGCCCCACTCCAACCTGTCCCCGCCAAAATAATCTGCCCCACTCCAATCTGCTCTAATCCAAAACAATCAGCATCACTCCAGTCCAAAACAATCTGCCCTACCCCAATCCAAAACAATCTGCCCCACTCCAATGCACAACAATCTGTCTCTCTCCAATACAAAACAATCTGCCTCACTCCAATCCAAAACAATCTGCCTCACTCCAATCCAAAACAATCTTCCCCACTCCTATCCAAAACAATATGCCCCACTCCAATCCAAAACAATATGCCCCACTTCAATCCAAAACAATCTGCCCACTCCAATCCAAAACAATCTGCCTACTCCAATCTGCCCAACTTCAATCCAAAATAGTCTGCCCCACTCCAAAACAATCAGCACCACACCTATTCAAAACAATCTGCCTCACTCCAATCCAAAACAATCTGCCTCACTCTTCTGCCCCACTCCAATCCAAAACAATCTTCCCTACTCCAATCTGCCCCATTCCAATCCAAAACAATCTGCCCCATCCAAAACAATCAACCCCACTCCAATTCAAAACAATCTGCCTCACTCCAATCAACCCCGCTCCAATCTGCCTCACTCCAGTCCAAAGCAATCTGTCTCGCTCCAATCCAAAACAATGTTCCCCACTCCAATCCAAAACAATGTTCCCCACTCCAATCCAAAACAACATGCCCCACTCCAATCCAAAACAAAATGCCCCACTCCAATCCAAAACAGTCTGCCCAACTCCAATCCAAAACAATGTGCCCCACCCCAATCCGAAACAGTTAGACTGCCCCACCCCAATCTACGCCACTCCAATCCAAAATAACCTGCCTCACTCTAGTCCAAAACAATCTTCCCTTCTCCAGTCTGAAATAATCTGCCCCACTTCAATCTAAAACTACCTGCCCCACTCCACTACAAAACAATCTGCCCCACTCCAATCCAAAACAATGTGCCACACCCCAATCCGAAACAGTCTGCCCGCTCCAATCCTCCTCATTCTAATCCAATCTGTTTCAATCCATCTCACCCCAATCCAATCTACTCAACTCAGCTCATTCCAGTCTACCCCACGCCAATCCACCTCATCGCAATCCAATCCACCTCAGCTCAGTCCAATTCACCTCACCTCATCCCAATCCAATCCATTTTACCCTAATCAAACTACCCCACTCCATCCCAAACCACCTCACCTCACTCCACCCCAAACCAAGCCACTCCATCCCTATTCACCCCACTCCAATCCGCTCCACCACACGCCAATCTAGCTCAATCCAATATACTCCACTTCAATCCAACTCACACAAATCCAATCCACCCCACTCCAATCCAATCCACCTCTCTTCAGTCAGATCCACCCCACTCCAGTCCAGTCCATACCACTCCAGTTCAATCCACCCATTCCAGTCCAACCCACTCTGATTCCAATCCAACCAACTCCACTCCATTACATTCCAACCTAACCTGCTCCACTCCAATCCAAACCAATCCACCCACTCCAATCCACTCCACCTCATTTCAACCCTCCCACTCCTGTCCAATCCATGGCAACCCAATCCGCCCATCCCGCCCCACTCCAATGAATCCCACTCCAATCTAATCCATCTTAATCTACCCAAGTTAAAATTCACCCCAGTCTACATTAATCCACCCCTCTCCAAACCACCTTAATCCACCCACCCCACCCCTCTCTAATTCAATCCACTGCACTCCAATCCACCCCACCCCACACAATCCAGCCCACCTCACTCCAGTCCAATCCACCCCATTTAGTCCAGTCCAGTCAAATCCATCCCATTCCAATTCACCCCACTCCAGCCAAATCAAATCCACCCCATTCCAATCTACCCAAATCGAATCCACCCCATTCAATCCAATCTACCCCACTCAATCCAATCCACCCCACTTAATCCAATCCACCCCACTCCAGTCCATCCCACTTCAATCTAGCCCAGTCAGTCCAATTCAGCTCACTCAATCCAATTCACCTCACTCAATGCAATTTACCCATTTCAATCTATTTCACCCCTCTCAAACCAATTCACCCCTCTCAAACCAATTCACACCTCTAAATGCAATTCACCCCTCTCAATGCAATTCACCCCTCTCAATCCAATTCACACTGCTCAATCCAATTCACACCACTCCAATCCATTCCACTCTACCCCATTCTTACCCACCTCAGTTCAGTCCACTCCACCCTACCCTGATCCAATCCATCCAGCCCACCCCACTCCATCCCACCCATCCCATCCCAATCCAATCTACGAACCCCACTCCAATCCATCCCACTCCAATCCAGTTCAGCTTAATCCACCCCACTCCAGTCTGTTTCAGTCCATTTCAATCTACGCCACTCCAATCAAACCCACCCCGTCCCCACACATCCAATCCAACCCACCCCAGTACAATCCACCTAAATCCAGTTCAATTCACCTCTTTTAAATCCAATCCACTCCAAACTACCTTAATCCACCCCACTCCAATCAAATCCACCCACCCCAATCCTCCCCACTCCAGTCCAATCCACCCCACTCCAGTTCAATCTACCACACTCAAATCCAGGTCACTACACTCTAATCCACCCCACTGTAACCCACTCCCAAAAATGCACCCCATTGCAATCTACCCCACCCCTTCTCAATCCAATTCACCCACCCCAATGCAGACTACCCCACTCAAAGCAATCCCCATTCCAGTTCACCCCACTACACTCCCGTCCAATCCATCCACTCAATCCTATCCACCCAAACCAGTCCACCCCACTCCAATTCACCCCACTCCAGTCCAACCCACCCCATTCAATCCAATCCACCCCACTCTATCCAATTCACCTCTCTTCACCTCATTCAACCCACCTCACCCCAATCCTACCTACCTCAACCCCCTCCAACTCAACTCCCCCAATCCAACCCACCCCACCCCAGCCCAATCCAATACATGCCACTCCAGTCCACCCATGTCCAATCCACCCCACTCTAATCGACCACAATCCACCCAAATCCACCCCACTCCACTCAGTCCACCCCACTCTACCACAGTCCAATCCACCCGCTCTACTCCAGTCCAATCCGCCCCACTATCTCAATGCACTCCAACCCACTCCTACCTCAGTCAATCCACCCCACTCTACTCAATCTACCCCACTACCTCAACCTTCTCTACCCTACTCCACTACACCCCACCCCACTCTACACCACTGCCCTCTACGCACTCTGCCACTGAATAATTGAACTCTACACCCCCCTACTCCACTCTGTGACACTGATCCTGAACAAATCCACTCTAAGACACTCTACTCCCCCACTCCACTCTGCAACACTCTACTCCTGTACTTCATTCTACAGCACTCAACGCCACTAACCTTTATTCATGCTGAACAGCAACCACACTGGAGTTCAATATCACAAAAACATATTACCAAAGCCAATAGCTCTTGTATAGGCGAGACCTGTTTGCTTTGCCAGTGCTTATTTGTTATACGAGTGCATGGTCCCACCCGGGCACCTCACATGGCTCCTTGGTTTGAAGCAGCTTGGGGAGTTCATCCATGGCTGCCCCTGCAGGCTCCCTGCCCAGCCAGCAGTTTCCAGCAGTAGCAGGTAGCGCTCAACTCCCCTGCCTGCTTCTGTGGGTAGGGACTCTTTCTCTACGGTGGCAGCTCCACTCCCCTCAGACACGGACATGTGGATTGGGGACAGGCCCACCACTGGGGGACTGCGGCACCACTTCCCCATTATTCTGTGGTGTCAAGGGCCTGGAGATGAAGTCCTGGGTCCCTCCTCCTCTTATGGGGGGATCTAAATGGCACTCCTACTTTGCCACTTACATCAGTGGCTCTGAGAGGGGGTCCTAGGCCCCCATAGACACAAACTTACAAGACAGTGTACTTGGAGGAGTCTGGTTCTACTGGCTCCATGCACCAGCTGTCCTCCTGGTCTTTGCGTCTGGTGCTCCTCTCCCCTTTTTGGGTACAGAAGTCCAGATCTTTCCCCCAACTGGTCCTCAGAGGGTATAAGGGGACCAGACCAACTGGCCCTTGGTGAGACCCACTAACCCTGGATCTAACTGGGGCAGAGTCCTTAGTCCGGATCAAGAGGCTTGTCCCTCCAGTTGTCAATGGCTGTGTCTGCAGTCGCAGTCCCAGTGAAAAGCACAAAGCACTCTCCGGCCCTTCTGCAAGAGTTTTTCAAAGCAGGTGGAAGGTTCAAGAAGCCAGATACCCCAGGCCAATCCTAGGGTGCCACATCACCTCTCCACCCTTCTCCCACCCCTCCTGCACAACATGCGGGAACAATCCAAGATGGCACCATCCAGAAGTCACTGGTCACATCACCTCTGGGAGCCTTCGTTCCTCCGCTCCTTGACATCACTGTCCGGGCCTTTCCCAGCAAATCTTCATACAGGGTCTACCTCCTGTGTTGGCTCGAGACCCCTGGGCTTCCCCATTGGGTCGTCCCCAGCCCTGGTACAGTGTGACAGGTCATTAACAGATTTGTTTCCCCACACCTTCATGCTCAAGAGCTGAGGAAAGCAATGTCAATTACTCCTTTTGTGTGGTGAGGCCTTTGTTCCCTCTGTTAGGGAGCAGAGTAATAAACTTGGCCGAGCATGGTGTCCGTCTGGACCAGCAGGGTGGTCCCCTCTGCACCAGGTTACCTGTCCACAGTTACCGGGCTGTGCACAACATTAGTCTCACATGCACAGCCCATATACGTGTGCACAAATGTGTTTACATGTAACTAGCAAAGTGCCTCTTACCCTAGCTGTATTGCAGCAGCATTATTTTGAAAGGCAGACACTGGCGGAAGAAAACATGCAGTCCTCTTACCGTGTGATTACTGTGGGTCGGACAGGTGTACTGAGATGACCTACGGTCAAAAGGTCACCACTCGGTGATCAAAAAGTGAAAAATATGTGCATGCTAAATAGGCGCAACCCCTTCTGCAACAAAATCCCTCAGTAAGAGCTTGGCTACAGTGAGTGCATCACAATGCCTAGTTGGGAAAGCTTGGACCCATTTGCTAAATAAATATAACACAATCCATAACAGGGTGCCATCTCTACAAAATCTACTTGTGATCTTGAGAAAAAGATCACAAGACTCATAGTCATTCTTGTCTTTTTCCCAACATTTACCTGTTGACGGATGATATATTTCTCTGACACAGCTCTCTGTACTTATCCTAAAATGAGGATGAAACCAATATTTTTTAAACATGGCAGTCATGCCATCACATCCTACATGTGAATATGTGTGACTTTATCTTTCCATCTGCAATAGCAATGAATCTGGCATCCCAACCCTCTTATCTCTTGACTTCCAAAGATCATCCTTGCTTGATAACTTCCTGCTTTTCCCAACACTTTCTCTTTTCAAGTCTTTCAACCCATCAAATGTTAGAACTAACACTGACATAGAGCTTTTTAGGTCAGACCTCGGCAGCGCTGGTGCCATGTCTCCGTGACATGTTGTATACACTTTGTGGGCTTACATCCTGCACATTGCTTTTTGATTCAACCCTTCGATTGTACTTTAAAAATGTTTGCTTGCTAGTGGTGAATCCTTCCTCTTTGTGCATTGTTCTTGTGTTTTGTTTCCACCTATGGAGCACCACTGAAGTGTTTGCTTTTGTTTTGTGAGACTATTTTTTTCTTTCTTTCCTTCTCATGTTTTCGGTGGACGCATGTTCAGCTTCTGCACATGTACCTGCATGTATTTTATTGCATCTTTGATCTCGTCCCCTTTTGTTGCTGCCATTCTTCCCACACCTCCAGCTCCGTTGCTTGTTTTTCCAGCAGAGATTTAGTATTCCTGCCTCACACATATGCACTTCTGCAACAGTTTGAAGGTGCCGTTTGGCATGGCAACAAGTTTTGAGCAGGTTTTGTATGCAGTGCTACCCCTTTGCCTCCCGGGTCAGGCTGGGAGTCTGGCCTTCCTTGTGCACACAAACAGGCCCGGACTGGCTGTTGCGGCACTGGGCAATTCCCCGGTGCGCCGCAAGGGTGGGGGCCGGTTTTGGGCCCTGGGGGCTGTTTTTGTTACACGCCGTTTCTGCAGCATTGCTGCAAAATCGGCCCTGTAACAAAATCGGCCGAAAACCGGCCCCGGCAAAGAGCTCGGTCGCACCCCCAGAGGGCCGGCCGAGCACTTTGCCAGGGCCAGTTTTGGGTCTCAGTCCGGCCCTGCACACAAATAGCATCATCACAGGGCTGCAGGCAGGCTGCATGTGTGCCTGCTGCCTGTGGAGAAGTGTGGCTCACTGGTTAGAGCGTGTACACAGAAAGGTTAGGGTCCTAACAACTGGCGGGCCTGGACCGCAATAATTGAAGAAACAGAACAAAGTGGCTTGCCAGGAAACTTTTGAATCCTAATTGTGACCCACACAGCCCATAAGTATTGCGTGGCCAAGCTATATGTTTAGCAAAACATTTATTTAGTTTTATAGTCAAATTTCAAAATTCATGAAAACATGTCATCCAAAAAGAAAACGCTGTCAAAGAACAGCCAAGTCAAATACAAAAACCAACAAATGTGTGCACAATAGGTCCAGGAAATACAAACATGAATACTAAATCATCAAAGAATTACATGACACCAAAATGCAACTTAGAATACATTACATACATTTCAAATAAATTGCAATCAAGAAAACATTCAACATCTACAAAACAAGCCAGTCCTATAAACTGAAAACACCAGTGGACAGGCGGAATTAAGAATGGAACACAACTGCCTGCCTGTCTCACAAAAACCTGTGACTGGGTATTCAATCTGGTTGCACGCAAGGGCCCACACAGGTGGACTTAATTTAATCCCTAGCTGCACCCCTCTCTTTTATCACAGGCTGGGAGTCAACGCGTTTCGAACCAGGATAAATGACGGTTCTCCTCAGGACGGGGACTGGATACAATCATCACTGTAAAAAAATTAAAAAGGGGCTGGTGTCAAACCAGTAGTGTCACAAGTGAAGGGACCTCTCTGTCTAACCACAAGTACATGAAACGAAAGATTACCTGCACCACGAACAAGGGGGGTTGCAGGAATGGAGAGAAATTGATGAGCAGAAAGGTAATTCTGTGAAGGAAATGAATGGCAGAAATAAATAGGTGGCAGAGGGGGCGATGGAGTGAATAGTTTAGGCACCCTCACCGAGTTCCTGTGTTGAAAATTACAAAGTAAATACCTGGATCACGTTGGAAAGGTGTCCAACAGCAGAGCGCCCTGCACGTAATACATAAGTGAAGGCGGCTGGAGAGGAGGTAAATCACTGAGCCTTGCACAGGTTTAGTTTGAGGCGGAACGGATTGTACTGCACGAAGCCGGCGTGTAATCCATCTGCTGCATTAGGCAAACTGGCTAGAAAACAGTTTTCGAGCCCGTTTGCCTAATGCAGCAGATGGATTACACGCCGTTTCAGGCTATGTGACCCGTTCCCTCTTTGTTCTCCACAGCGGCTTCGTGCGGTACAATCCGTCCCGCCTCAAACGAAACCTGTGCAAGGCTCAGTGATTTACCTCCTCTCCAGCCGCCTTCACTTATGTATTACGTGCAGGTAGGAGCAGTGCAGCACATGGCTGTTGGAACTACATCCAATTTATTTATTATTACAGTTTGCTGACTGATGTGGGCTTGTACTGCTTTCCCCTTCTAGTTGTTACAAGGAATGTGAACCTTGTCTCTTCCCCATGGCGCACCGAATTTGGTGAGGGTGCCTAAACTATTCACTCCATCGCCCCCTCTGCCACCTATTTATTTCTGCCATTCATTTTCTTCACAGAATTACCTTTCTGCTCATCAATTTCTCTCCATTCCTGCAACCCCCCTTGTTCGTGGTGCAGGTAATCTTTCGTTTCATGTACTTGTGGTTAGACAGAGAGGTCCCTTCACTTGTGACACTACTGGTTTGACACCACCCCTGTTTTAATTTTTTTACAGTGAAGATTGTATCCAGTCCCCATCCTGAGGAGAACCGTCATTTATCCTGGTTCGAAACGCGTTGACTCCCAGCCTGTGATAAAAGAGAGGGGTGCAGCTAGGGATTAAATTAAGTCCACCTGTGTGGGCCCTTGCGTGCAACCAGATTGAATACCCAGTCACAGGTTTTTGTGAGACAGGCAGGCAGTTGTGTTCCATTCTTAATTCCGCCTGTCCACTGGTGTTTTCAGTTTATAGGACTGGCTTGTTTTGTATATGTTGAATGTTTTCTTGATTGCAATTTATTTGAAATGTATGTAATGTATTCTAAGTTGCATTTTGGTGTCATGTAATTCTTTGACGATTTAGTATTCATGTTTGTATTTTCTGGACCTATTGTGCACACATTTGTTGGTTTTTGTATTTGACTTGGCTGTTCTGTGACAGCGTTTTCTTTTTGTATGACATGTTTTCATGAATTTTGAAATTTGACTATAAAACTAAATAAATGTTTTGCTAAACAAATAGCTTGGCCACGCAATACTTATGGGCTGTGTGGGTCTCAATTAGGATTCAAAAGTTTCCTGGCAAGCCACTTTGTTCTGTCACTGGTTAGAGCGGCATATTCTGAAGCAGAGATCAGGCCCGGGACCAGGGTTCAAGTCCCGACGCGGCAGGGTCTTGGGCTCAATGTCCGTGGACTCGATAATTCTCGCCTAGGCGCCTACTCTAATCATGGGTCCCACGCTGCAACTCTGGGCAATAGCTTGCTTAATCTCCACAACAGCCCCAACAACACTGGAATACCTGGCTTCAACTTGGGGGTGCCCAGGAGGGGCATCTCACAGGGAGAGCCAGGAAGGGTTCCACAGCGTTATACAGCACCGGGATGCCCCGTTGCTTGGGCAGCTGTGCGCTTTACAAGTATACTACATTTACATTCAAGGAGAAGTGGCTTTTAAACCCCTTTTGTCTTGGAGGCCATGCAGCAGCAGCACAGAGCCCATGTTTTCATGCCTGCACCTTTTTCTCTATTGTTTATTCTAATTCTACAGCAGTTAAGGTTGGCGGTATGGAAGTTGAAAGGGTAGGGCTTGTAAGATTAGTTGTTTCTCTTTCTGTACCTAATTCCATTCAAGCCTCAAGGAAGGAATCCACTAGATGACCTTATAGTCCCCATTGGGCCTTATTTTCAAATAGGTGTGGGGATCGGTATTTATCTCCTAGTCTTCATCCTTCACAAAACATCTTGCCATTTTTATAGGGTGGGTTTGACAAACATTGGACAATTTTGTGCTTTGAAGGTACAATGGGCAGCCAGTAACAGCCTTTAATACTCAATGGGAGGCTCTGCTTGAAATTGAAAAGTTGGTCTTTGTTTTTTTTAATGTTTTCTAGTTCTGAGACCTATAATGAGTATGTTTCCTAAATGAGAGGGTTTCATTTGTTCTGGATACCTTAAGGATAGTTCCTTTTGAGCCTTCAGAGGTTTTCCTTTACATTTCTGACCTTGCAGGTTGTCCTTCTTGTGGCCATAGTGATGGCTAGATGGATAGGAGAGTTAACCCCATTAATGTGCTGTCATCCTTATATCAGAATTTTTAAAATATCATTGTGCTAAGCTTGGGGCCACAATTTGGTTCCAGTGGTAAATTTGGGACATTTCAAAATTCACAGAAGATAATTCTTCCAGGTTAGTCTTTCTACATTGATGGATTGCATGAGAAATTCCTTGATGAAGTCAAGGCAGCTAAAATATACCTTTCCAGGATGGCTGACTATAGAAAGTGTAATTGATTGTTTATACATTTTGTTCAGGCTACAGAGGTGAGATAGCTTCCATTTCAACATTAAGCTAATAATCTAAATTTTCTATGTGAAATCCGGTCCTGAGCTGCTGGGGTGTGTTCAGGCTCACTATGCCAGAGGGATGGCTGCCTCATGTGGAGAATGGGGTGGGGGGGGGGGGGGGTTCTTCTATCATTGATATTTTTGCAGCAGCGACTTGTGTTAGACAATCTACTTTTGTTACTCATTGCAGGGTAAATTTGTCCCAGGGTTCAAAATCACATTCTGGTACAAAGATTCTGAAGGCAAGAAATGTACCATAAATAATTGTGCACATAGCAATTTCGTGGTATGTAAATAAATGTTTGCTATGGTTTCTGGCATGTACGCATCTTTTTTCTTTATGATGGAATTACTTCGGTGTACCTGCCGCGGTGTGGAACAGGAAGAAGAATGTGGATGAGTATGGTAATACCAAGATTACTTGCTGGTAAATTTCATTACCCTGATTCGATCTTCTTCGTCTCATTACTCAAGTACTCACCCGGATTGGGTAGTGTAGGAAAATGGCTATTTTTTCACGATCACCCCCAGAGTTGTGGACTGATGCTTCTAGTTTCTCAACTTTGAAAGTGCACTGAGTCCTGCCAAACCAGCCTCAGTGCAATTGGTCTGACCCTTTTTTTTCAATAGTTTTATATAGCGCAAACTAAACCAGAGACATCGTGTTTCAGAGTACTTTACATGAGCACCAGTTTCATTACAGAGGACACATTCATTTTTGTTAGACACAGGGAGATTAAGGGCCAGATGTAGGAAGGCTATTACCGGTTGGTAACGGCCGAAATCGGCCGTTACCGATCGGTAATAGGCTTTTCCTACGTAGGTGGTAAATTTACCGATTCGGTAAATAACGAATCGGTATTTACCGATTCGGTATTTACCGAATCATCATTTACCGATTCGGTATTTACCGAATCGGTAAATGAGATGTAGGAAGCACTTAAAAGAGTGCTTCTGTGCTTTAAGGATTCGTTATTTACCACCAACTATTAGTTGGTAGTAAATAAGGAATAACTCTGTAAATGCAAATGTGTGCATTTACACCAGTGACATGCGGCAGACACACATGGCCTTAGGGCATGTATGTATGCCACATGTGCGCACCAGCACTAATCAGGGGTGCAACAGGGTGTCACAGTGACACCCTGCCACCCTTGACTCTTTCCCTATTTTATTACCGAATCTTAACGATCCGGTCATTTTTACCGATTTTTTTAATCTACATAGCAATTACCGATTTGAAAATACCGAATCGGTAAAATTCAGTATTTATCGAATCGGTAATTTACAATTACCTACATCTAGCCCTATGTGATTTGCCGAGAATCACAGGATGTTGAGCGTCATTGCCGAGACTCGAACCCAGTATCCCAATTTCGAGGTCGACTGCTTTAGCCGCAAGGCTACATCCTCTCCCCGTACCCTTAAAATGTGTATGTCTGATTGCTTCACCCACGTTTGGCATAAGTAAACTTACTTATATGTCCATAACATATTGTCCTGAAATGTGTCACCTATTCTGCCACCTCAAGAGTGACAAGGTAAAAGATGACTTCTGTATGCTTACAAAAGGGAGATAAAGGGTATCTACATCCAGGCACTTCTTCTTATGGAGTAAAATATATCACAAAAGGTGGTTGACTGCATAGAGTAAGCTTACAGCAACTACCTTAGGAACTGACTTGCAATACTCACTAAGGTCCAGAGGTAGGCAAAAGATATTGGAAGGTTCATCTATCCACTCTCTTTGAAAAGTTGATTTGTACTTCATCTGCAGAAATAGTGGATAGATGAAGCATTGTACTTCATCAAACATCCTCCCAAACCTTTGTGTCACCATATCAATGATACCCATTAATAAAGGGAGCTCTAGGGTTTACCCTTAGGGATTTTTACTACTGAATCCCTGCTTAAGTTCAGAATAAAAATCAAATAAAAACTCCCTATGAGGTTAAATCCACCACAGTCATATTCACCTACTCCGGTGTCAGGAGTATACCAATGACAAAGCATGCCACGTTAAGTTATGAGTGAGGCACCCCTCCAATATCTTTTGGATACCTCTGGTATATAGTGAGTATTGCAAATCAGTACCTAAGAAAGTCACTGTAAGTTTACAATCTGTATTCAAGCACCTTTTGTAATATCATCAAGGCATCACTCCCAGCCTGGCAATGCTGGCTGGCAGAGACAGCCCGAACCTTCCTTTTTTTTTTGTATATGTCACCCCTAAAGCATACCTATCTAGCCCTAAGGCAGGGTGCAGTACAGGAAGAACCCCACATTTTCATTTTTGCTGGAGAAAGTCAAGTAGCTCCATTGGCAAGTACAGCGTTACACATGACAACTGAGCTGTGCTAACTTCCAAATTGGACCACTAAAGTTTGTACCAAGGTCTCAAAAGAATCATTGAATTAAGCCTGACTTGATGTCCAAGACACATTTAATGTAACTTTTGAGTAAGTGGAAATTTAAGAAAGCTGCTACACTGTTGCCCAAAGTCTTGCACTGTACGCTTGCAGTTGGTGGCCATGAGACAGCCTTCTGCCGTCCTGGAGGTAGGTGTGAATGACTCTAAGGAAGAAACACAAAAGGGACTACAGTTGAAAGAGGTGTTCCTGCCAGGAAGGTCAAACAAGATGTGAGCCCAAAAGTTGAGCTTCAAAGGGGAAGCCGCCTTTCAAAGGTAAATCGTGGTCACCCACAAGAGGGCCTGCTCTTTTGTTGTGGTAGACAGGTTTGTGTCGGATACAGAGAGGGGAAGAGGCCAAAGCAGTTTTCCCATGGGCATATAGCGATCTGGTAGCCACATCTCTAGGGTGGGCTACCAAGCGTCTCACACCGAGAGCGGAGGTCTGCCATCTTGGGAGTGGGCAACATATTCAATTCTGGGATAGCTAGATGCTGAACTTTGCAGTAAGTCATCATCAGGTGGAAGGGACCTGGTAGCCCATTGAATAGTAGACATAGCCTCCATGAGGGCATGTTGTAGGCATAAAAGTAGCAACGCTAGCACCCAGACCTTAGATCACTTCTGCAAAGGAGAGTGGACCCAAGAAGGACTGCACTACTGTTTCTTTGCCCATTGAAGAGAGGCTGCACCAAAGACTGAACTGCACCTGATGCTCATGAACTAGCAAAGAGAGGACTGTCCCTGCTATGCCCTTCTCCAGAAAAAGATTTCCTCGAACTCCAGAATGAAGGAGTCACTACAGAAATCAGTTGTCTGGCTTCCTATTTCAGCTACAGGTCCACAAAAGCTGAAGAAGCCTGCCTTGGTGAATTAGCAGCCACAATCAATTGACCGGTGCTGACCTCCGAAGGGAAGCTTGGGAGACCGAGTCCTAGCACTTAAAAGTTACACCCGTATTTGCTGGACCCGGGACCGTTGTAGGAGTGCAGTTAGGTTGCTGAAGAAGGACACTAGCCTCAATTAAAGGGAACCGCTATTTTCCCTGGAACTGAAGAGCAGTAGATTGGTGGCAACTGGGTTTTGACAGACTTCGCCAGGACTTTGAGGGACATCAACCTCTGTGGCCAAAGCCATTCCTCCGTGTTCGTGGACTGTGAGATGGCCCAAGAAGACTCCTCCCCCGTCACTCGACCAGTATCCTCAGCCTCGTGTATGTCTTAGATCAGGATCACTCCATTGAAATATTTGGTGGTTTGCCCATAGAACTTGGAACTGGACTGGAGACTTCTTTGACTGTAAGGTAATAGTCCTGTCAAGCCTTATTGGCACCCTGTTACTTGCATCCTGTGAAAGTTGGTCACCCAAAGCGGGTCGGAGTAGCCGAATACAACTTTACAAAAGTTTTCAAAGTACCCGTGGTAGCTGCCAATGCTTGTTTGCCATTTGAGTGAAAAGTACTCTCTAGTTTAGGCCTTTTGTCATTTCTGTGGAATGACAAACGGGCTCGATTGGCATATAAATTTTTACGTCGACCTTGTGATATGGGAGGTTGTAACTTTCCTGATTGGGAAAAATACCAAACTGCTTTCTTGGCCTCTCAAGGTGCTTTATGGTTCTCTCCTCCAACTCTTCATGTTCCCTCTTGGTTGCTCATAGAGCAGGAATTAGCATCACCTTTACCTACTGCCTCTTTCTGTACTACATCTACTCTGCATATTCTGTTTTCCCGTTCTATCATTATTTATACAATTGCTGCGGTCAAGAAATTAGATAGGAAGGTGGCAATTCCTCTACATAAAACTAGGTGGTCATCTATTTGGCGGAACTCCAAAATTAAGCTTAATATTACTCCCACCCTCATGTCCTACTGGGCAGACAAAGGGATCTCTCTTGTTCAGCATCTTTATAGTGATTCTGGTGAACCATTACCTTTCTCTACCTTGGCTCAAAAGCACTCTTTAACAAATCTTGACTTTTATACTTTTCTTAAAATCAAGGTAGCCGTTTCTAAAGTTCGTCTTCATCCCTCTTCCTCCACCATTTCGCTTTTTCACATTTGGCTCAAATCTGGTCATGTTGCCTCCAAAATTTATGAATTTCTGTCCTCTGCTTCACTTCCTGCACAGACGGTTGCGCAACAAAAATGGTCACGCCATTTTGATCACGCCATTACGGACCATATTTCTTCCGAAGCTTGGCAATCCATTGGTAAATTAGCTCTCCGTAATAAAATAGCTCCTTCCCTAATGCAGTCTAAGTTTTTCTCTATCAATCTCCTCCATTGGACGCCTGTGCGTCTTCATTCGCTTAACCTTAAGGACGACGATCTCTGCTGGAGTTGCGGTTTGGTGGCAGGCGATTTTCCTCATATGTTTTTTCATTGCTCCTTGCTTAAACCTTTTTGGGACCTCATTCAGAAACATTTATCTCTTATTTTTAACATTGAGCTCCAACTTTCCTTTCCTTTAATTTTATTAGGCCCCTTGGCTGCTCCTACTCCTCTCCCTTTAGACCCTTTGGAATTACAGTTACTGGATCTTCTCCTGACTGTAGCGGTCAAAATCATTCTTATGGAATGGAAATCCTTTTCGTCGGTCTCTTATCATACGTGGTGGGCTTGGGTATCCTTTTTACGCAGTGCTCACACCTCGGTTGACCAAGCGCACCTTTCGCCTTCCATTTTTAAAGGGGTTTGGACAGCCTTGGACGATTATATGGAGTTGTCCTCGAAAGGGTTGGTCCCTCAGTTTCCTTTTGATTTGTCTGTCTAATTGTTGTCTGTTTTTTGTTCTAGGTTGGGTCAGTCCTGTGGGAATCCTTCTTCTTCTTCTTTTTCTCCTTTCTTCTTCTTTTCTTTTTTTCTCTTTCCTGTTTTCTCTTTCCTGTCCTCTCTTCCCGTTCATCTTTTCTATTGCTCTTTCTCTTCTTTCCTATTTTCTTTCTTTTCTTCTGTTTCCTCCCTTGTCCCCACCCTCGAATTTGATAGTGATACGTTTGCTTATTGTTTGATAAAGGCCTCTACTTGATCAGATCCTCTACCTATAATCGATTGATTTTTAATTTTATATACAGCTATTTTATTTACTTCTCAAGTCTAGCCCATGTTTGTATTTTTCTCTTGTGTCAGACTGTATCACTTATATTGTATTTGGTTCTTACTATTTTTATCATTATTTCTCTCAATAAAATCTTCTTGAAATCAAAAAGACTTTTTCAAGGCTGCAATAGTCAAAATTGCTCTTATATTTCAGAATTTGATTTATTTTTGGATACGTGACACTGGAGTTTTCCTAACACTTTGTGTCTTGTTATATATTTTCTCCTCCCCGATTGACTCTTTTTGTCTGCTTTGATGACAGTGCTTAAAGACGGTTTGTTATCTATTTTCTAACCTTATGCCTTTTTGATGTCCAGGCAGTTTATGCTTCAGGCATATAAAGCTACCTTCTTACATGCTTTCCTTCTTAAGGTTAGTAATATTAGAGGGAAGCCTCATTATTTATGTAAACTCAAGTTAAGTTCAGAAGTAGAATGGAATAATAGTTCTTAATACTCTTTTTATTTTATCATGGCTTAGCCTAGAGATTAGCTGAATTTGTAGGCTTTTTACTTGTTTATCTACAAGAGACGGAAACGTCACTTTTATACACGGGTGAGAGGTAAGAGGATTCTTCAAAGGGATTGTATGGTTGAAACCCTTTATTATTTCTTCGTTGTTTTGACGGTGACCCGAACCGGTTTTGTGTTTTTGCTACTTTCTAGTCACAAGGAAGGGTGCAAATAGGATCTTTTGATCAGTTTGACTTGACAACTGCCAGAACATTTTGAGGTATTACCTTTAAGAATACACCTTAAACTAGGTTATAATTTTCCGTAGTCGACTAGGGTTGCACTTCACCTTTTTTAAGAATTCTCTCAGGGCATTTGGACTTTAGAATCCTCTTTTATCCACATAGCAATGGATAGATATTGGTCTGACATATGCATGAGTTGCATGATAGGCACCGTTCTGTCATTCACCAGGTTACTGGTCTTTCATTTTCTTTTGCTCACTGTTTTTAACTATCTGACTAGCCTGAGGTTTTGTAGACATATAATACGATTGGATTTATACTTATGTTTATTAGATCAGGTATGAATTCCATTATGTATCTTGTTAAAATTGCAGCCTTGAAAAAGTATTTTTATAGACAAAACACGTGTTGGCCGCTCGATGTGTTTGAACTTATGTACTTTTCAATCAAGGTTATCCACAACACTTGAAGTGTTGAAAATTAAGGACAAAGAAAATGCAAGATGATTTTTTAGAAAAATATCTGACTTCTGTATGCACTAGTGTCATTGACAAATTGCAAGTCGCAAATTGCGAGGCGATAAATCCAATGTACAACAGTGTCTCAGACACTGTTTGCGATTCCCAAAGGGGTCACAAATTGCAAGGCTCATGAATATTAATGAGCAATTCGCGAGCCCATTGGGAATGGCTGGCCCACCCAGGGATGGTGGCCTGCTGGGCTCAGCAGACCACCATATCTGGGTCTGCTTTTTAATAAAGCAAGTTTTTTTAAATAAATGCATCCCATTTAAAGAAAAACTGGATGCATTAAAAAAAAGAAAGAAACGTTTTTGTTTCATTTTTTAAGGGCAGGTATGGGTCCCTGGGACCACTGCACGCTTTAAAAAAATATTTTTATAGGTAGACACAATGGGAAAGGGATACCCTGGGGAACCCTTCCAATTTGCGACTGCATTACCACCCTCTAGAAGAGGGTGGTAATTTGCAAGTGTTTTGTAACCGCAATTACCGTTGCAAAACATTCATACATGGCTTGTAAGTCGCTATTAGGAAGTAGATCCTATTAGCGAGTCGCAGTACACTTATTTGCGAGTCTCAATTTATTTGTGTATGAACATGGCCTAGACTAAAATTGCTTGCGCAAAGGGGTTGCAAACCCATTTGCATATGCAATTTTAAGTCGTACATCTGGCCCTATGTGTTTTGATACTAGTTTACACTTCTGTTCAATAAAAATCATCCCAATCTATTAATATCATTAGTGGTGTAATAGTAGCCACGTCTCATAAGCAAGATTGCTAAACAGTGATTACTTCAGTGGATCAGGTAGGGTTGCTAGCAGTAATGTAAAAAAGGCCTCTTGCACCAAGTTAATAATATTAGTAAAAAGCCCCCCCCCCTTCAACTACACATGATTTACACTCAAATATCAGCTTTAAAAATAGTTTTGAAATTCAGCAAACATTAGCCTTCAAGGTCTGAAAATGCACTCATTGTCATCTTGAATACACACTTTCAATTTTGGTAAACATAGATGAATTCAACCAAGCAAAATCAAATTTAGTCAGTTGGGAGGAAAACAGGAGAACTCTTTACCGGTAGCTGGAGAGATACCAGTAGCTCACGAGTTACTCATTGGAGAAGCCTGGTTTAGAGCACCTTTTCTAAAAATATTTTGCATCTTGGACTTCCAATTGTATGCTGATTTACTGAAACTTACTTTATTGATCTCAATGGGTGAGGGATTATTCAATACCACTGCTGTGAAAGATAATGTGATTTCTCCTATGGCTTGGGGTCGCATTCTTTTTTAATAGTTAAAGGGATAAGTATTGTAAAATAGAAATGGAACAAATTTTATGGAGATGAGTACCTGGAGTGAGGCGGGACCTCACAACTGCAAAAGTGAGTAGAGGGACCGGGAATGTGGATCGAGTAATGAAGATTACCGGTAAGTAATCCAGGCATTTATTGGTATTATGTGCAACAATTGTTACCAACATTTTGTAAAGGTCACACTGTATTAGCAGTTTGTTTTCATTGGTAAAAGACATTTTCAGGCAACGCAGTTCTATTAATAAATCTTCATGCCATGGTCTTATCCTCATCTCTGTTGCAAAAAAACTCTCTGTTTCTCTCTATATACCTGACCCACATCTTCTAAACAGCCCAACTCTTCCAATGTTGTTCACAAGTTTTCTTTTTTTAAACGTTTGTGTTTACAGATTGCAAAGACACATGGGAACACCTTCACTGTGTGGTTATTCAGCACACCTATGGTGGTGTTTAATGGATATGAAGCCTGCAGGGATGCTCTGATCACCCATTCTGAAGCATTTACGGGCAGGCCTATTACCCCCACCTTTAAAGACTTTAAAGGCGAAAAAGGTATTTATTGTTTGAAATCACTACTGTATGTGTGACAAGACTCCTACTGCAAGAGGTCCAACATAGGTTTAAGAACTAATAAGCTTATTAGTGGCTATAGAGACTTGGAGTGGCCGTCGCACTTGAATGATGTCATAATAGGTCTCACCCCCTAATCTATGTAGTGGATATGGAGGCTGTGAGTGGCCACGATGCCGCAAAAGGTTTCAAAATCAAAACTCACAGGAACAATATAGAACGCCTATTATTGTTGACTGTTAGTGATGCAAGACTCTACACCGGATAGCCTCTTAAACAGATGAGTTGGCCTAACGGCTAGGGCAGTCGTGCTCGAATCTGGTTTGAGCCTCGGCAACAACGCTAAACATCCTGTGATTCTGGGCAAATCACTTAATATCTTCGTGCCTCCAAAAAAAATATATTAATTAATGTGTCCTCATGTAACTCAACTGGTGCTATATAAAGCGCTCTGATACCCGATTCGGGTCAAGTTCGTGCTATATAAAACTCCATTGAAAAAAGCAAAAAAAACATGACATACCATAGAGGTGAAATTAAATAAATGCATCAATCGCAAGACCGCTCTCCGCAGAGCTCTACTGTTTAAAACCCACAAATCCCATCTGTAGTCCTGTAGCTAAACTGTCTTTAGAAGCACATTGCAAACCCATAACAAGAGAAATGGAATTCCCTTATTAATGAATCCCCACCATTTTTCATATTAAGACAGATTCAGCCTTATGTCTCCCATTGTCCGCTGCCAGAAGTCCTTGCATTGAGATGAATGTGTGAGATGGTGTCTCCAGGGCAATGTATATTGACTTGTAGGTCGGGATCACAAAACATTTTAAACTGAAGCTATTACAGTTCCTTGGTGATAGGTTGTGTACTGATTGGTCGTTCCCTGTGCTCAGCACCAGCACTTGTCAGCAACAGCTCTAATGACAGTCTACAACTAGGTGACGCTGTCTGTTCAATTTTGAGATGAGCACAACAACCTTGTTTACTTAGTCAAATCGCATTGAAAATGAATAAATATCAGCTTCTCGCGCCATTGTTATAACTTTGTGTGGCGTGAAATAGTCTGAATTGTCACAGGTAAGTGTGCGATGGTTGGGTGTTATGTTGGTACTATCATCGGCAGCGCTGGCAGGGGCAATGTGTGCTGCAAGCTGCAGTGGCCTTCCGAGACGGGCCCTGGCACTTGTAAATTAAGCACTGCTGGGTGGCTTATATATGACAAGAATGTATTTGCATAGTTGTATTGATGCATTTTGTTGAGGTGAAACCCTATTATTGCATGGTGTCGCGCAATAAACAGACCACGCTGATGTCTTGAGCGTAAAAGGACGTTTATTAGGACCAGGCTGCATAACATAATCAATAACCAAACAACAACAAGTAACCAATAACCAAAACCCCCCACATCAACTCTTCATCCATTCACTCTCTTCACCCGGTCAGAACTCACCTCTCATTCCACTCCAAGACCCGTTCTGTTCTTCATCCATTTCTGCAGATCTCTCCTAGCATCCCCCCGGTATCACCTGGCATTACACTCATGCCTCCAGCTCTCCCCATCATTCACCCCCCCCCCCGAGGGATGGGTGCGCCCGCTATTGACTCCCCCACCCTCCCAAGTACCACCAACCCTGCAGCCCATCCTAAACAGGCACACTTCGCCAACCCTACACCCGAACCCTTGTAACTGTAGGGTAGATGGGTGGCCTTTTCTAACTAGACCCTCCCGATGATGCCAGAATGCAGGAAGAGCAAGTCGGCTTCCTCCCCTGCATTCTTATACCCACCCCCTAAAACCCCACCCCATGACCCCATCCTGGTCCTCCCCTGCGCGAAAGACCCCAGGGGAAGACTAGTCTGCAACTCTGCTTCCCCCGCGGCCCACCATTGTCGGTGTGTTCTGCGATTGATATTATTATGCTGAGGTCAGTTTTGTTGTTTTTATCTAATTTCCTTTTATTTATTGTGCTTTTATTTTGTTTTGCGTTGTTACTGTTTTGTGTTCAGCAGTTATTTTAGAGATGCAAATACCTGTTACTACATTTACTGCCACATACAGCACTTTACTTTAAAGCTGGGGTGACAAACAAACATTTACCACAGTCTAAGGTGGTAAAATACCGCTGCTCCAGCTCGTCATATGTTAATGACGTCATCAGCCATCCCTAAAACTGTGACAGAGCTGTGATACAACTCGTGAAATCCTTCTTAGTGAGTGAGACATAGAAGATGGGCCTCTTTCGACTGGATGCACGGAGTGCTAATGCAGAGAAAGAAACTTTAAGAAACGAAAGAGGCGCGCGTGCCCGGCCTCTGATGACATCACTCATGAAGGCTTGTTTATATTACAAGGGAAAAGACAATGGCGTCCCCTAAGTGGCTTCTCCATGTGCACTTACCACAATATGAATGAACAGCTTGCATGTCAGAGAGATACTCGCAGGTGACTCCAAGTGGTTATCGTTAAAAATGTTTTTTTATTTCAACATGTTTTATTCATTTTATACAAGAACATATTAGCAATTCTGTTACAGGGTTAGCATAGGTTGTACCCAGTGCAGCTTGTACCTCAGAATATTGAGACGTTATGTAACGTTTGTTTAGCTGACCCCACCTGACGATAGTTAGAGAAAAAGAGTAAGAGGCAGGTAGAGAAAGGCAGAGAAACAAGCGTTTTAACAATTGTGCTGAACATGGCACAGTGAGAATGAGCCATTATCAATTATAAAAGATTCATCATTTAACCCAGTAAATCAAGGGTTCACCAGTGAACAGAGCAGCACAAAGGCAGAATATACATGTTATATTGTTTCCACAAGGTTAAAAAGCTATTTCAGTGTGTGTATATATATATATATGAAAAGCACATACCTTATTTAAGATGTGATTATACATATGACATAGCAGTAAGATGAACATAGTGCATGACAGGGTAGGTAGGTGTAACAGACAAATATAATACTTAATTAGGTTAGGTTGGTGATGTGAAGGTAAAACTACTGATATGCTGTCTGTGAGAAATTGGGTTATTGGTTAAGCTGGATGAAACCTCAGCCACAATCCTTGTCAGGGTGAACCACTAAATGTTACTAAATTAACCTGTGCTTAACCCACAGGTAGCTTGGCACAGAACAGTCAGGTGTAACATAGAGGCAATGGTCAGGTGAAAACACGACACACACAAAAAAACACACCAATTTAGAAAAATTGAATAAAATTTAATCAATAAAATTATACTAGAACAACAAAAGTCCCATCAGTAGAACTGGAGAGATACAGTTTCAAACTCTTAGGTTAAAGTAGTGCCATATAGCGCAAAATAGGGGTATACGGTCGCACTGGACCGGGGCAAAGTCACAAGTTCAAACCGACTACAATGAAGCGCAGGCTGGGTACAGGACCAAGTTTAGTCTGCTGGGCAATGTACCTGGTTGCACTTTGACTGAGATGTGATGTCCTGTGTTGCACTGAGTCCAGTTGTGTCAGTTTCGTTGAGGCCAACAATCAGATGCTGCAATGCAATGTTCTGTGTTGCACTTGGTTGGGTTGCATCATGGTGCGTCGACCCCGAGGGAACCCACAGTGGGGCCAGGAGGAGTACACTCAGGTGCCATCCAAGGGTACAGAACCTGGAGAAATCAGGATTCAATCCAGCAGAGGCAGGTCCATTTCATGGAAGACCGGTCTCTGGATCGTGTTATGTCTTTGTAGCTCAGGACATGCGTCCTGTCATCTGGCAGTAGGGGTCACTCTAGTGGTTCTGGGTTCACAAAGCATGTCCAGTCTTCATTCTCAGCCAGCAGGTATTCTTGCAACAGGGAAGACCTTCCAGCAGCGCAGTTCTTCTTCTTCTGAGTTTTCCACTAGTCCAGATGTAATCTGAAGAGTTGGTCTGAAGGTGCAACATTTATACCTGGTGCGAGCTTTGAAGTGTGATACATTTCTAGACTTCCCTCCATATCTGGTTATGAAATTTCCTTCCTTCTCGTGGCTCCAATGGGACACTGGACTAGTGTGAAGTCCTCTGTGAGTGTGCTGAGGCAGCCACTTTGAAGTGTGAGTGTGTTAGGTGATAGCTCCACCCCTTCCATTATGTCAGGATGGCCCATGCTGCCAACACCCAGTCACCTTTTGTGATGCTGTCTGGGAGGAATACACAAAAGGTAACTGCAAGTTACACCAGTCGTGTGACTCAGGATGCAGGCGTAGGCACCAACGGGTTAGGATAAGAAAATGGTAACTTTCTAAAAGTGGCATTTTCAGAATTGTGACTTAAAATCTGATGTTATATTAAAGAGAGCTTTAAATCACAATTATTTATAGATAATAGTTTCCCACTACAAGGACATGCACCCTTCCCTAGGAGCTATTTAGGGCCTACTTTAGAGGTGACTTGTGTGTAATAAAAAGGGAGTTTAAGGCTTAACTAGAAGTTTATTTTGCCAAGTCGAATTGACAGTTTAAAAGTGCCAACAAGCTGCAATGGCAGGCCTGAGACATTTTATGGGGGCTACTTAAATGGGTTAATAAGTGCTGCAGTTTCACTAGTCGCATTTAATTTACCAGGCCCGGGAATGTGGTATACCACTTTACTAGGTACTTATAAGTAAATTAAATGTGCCAGTTTGGTGTGAGCCAGTTGTCTATGTTTTAGGGAGTGAGCACAAGCACTTCAGCACTGTTTAGCAGTGGTAAAGTGTATAGAGTCCAGGAAAAAGGTTTCGGGGACTACCTCCCCAAAGGTGTCAGGTTCAACACTCACCTTGACAAAGCAGTTGTAATCAATGTTTTGGATGCAATATAGATATAGGTTGATGTAATTGACCTCAGCAGTCACACAACCTTCAAGGGAGGCTGTGTAGTAGAGGTGTGTTTGATCCACATAAGTGCTACACAAACTCCAGACCATCCAGATCACCGCAGCCAAACTCGTCCTGGGCATCCCACGACATGAACACATGACCCAGCGCCTGCGAGACCTCCACTGGCTCCCCGTCGAGAAGAGACTGACTTTCAAGCTAATCCCCCACGCCTACAAATCCATCCACAACACCGGCCCCATATAGCTCAACGAAAGAGTCTCCTGCCACGTACCCAAAAGAAACCCCCGCTCCGCCGACCTCGCCCTAGCAGAGTTCCCCCGCATCCGCAGAACCAGAGCAGGACGAAATGGCCTTCTCCTACATCGTGGCCAAGGCCTGGAATGGGCTCCCAGTCAACATCAGACACACCCCTACCTTGCACACCTTAGGAAGAGCCCAAGACCTGGCTTTTTGGCTGCACCCCCGCCCCACTCGCTTTTAAAGCCACTGATTGATTGATTGATGTAACTAGCAATAGTGAAGATTACTCTGTCACTGTATTTTTCGGATACATATTTTATGATTGCGTTAGTCCAGCTCGGTTAGTCACAGACCTTAGAGTGGTTATCTTACCAGATGATAGTGTTTACAGGTAACTACTAATAGCTGGTTCTCAATAGCAAAAAGAAAGCTTCACTTATGAATGAGATAGCATAGACAGGTTAGAGAGTCAGAATAGTGTAGTTTTGCAATAGTCAGAGAAAGCACCATATATGCCCAGTAAAGAGTCAGATGCCTACCCAAAGGGCTCTTCGAAAGATCATCTGAACGCTCCAACCGAATGTGTATCACTATATTTCCACCTACAAAAATATTGCCTTCACTGTACCACCTACTGCTACATCATCAAGACATACATCTTATATTACTCCTAACTCTTCATCTACTTACCTTGACGATATAGTGGTAGTCAATATAGTGGAAGCACCCCAAACATTAGTGAAAACAAAGTATTATTACAAGCTGGCAGTATATGAGAATCAGCCTGCCACAGTTTGAGGCACCGGGCTGCATACCTGTATTACCAAGAAGGTACCCCGGAGAAGGTAATCAAATACTCAAGTGGACCCTTATAGTAACATATTTTTTTGTAACACTTCACATTACGCATTTGGGTGAAATTGGCGTTTTGATGACAGGCAAATAGTGAAAAAATTATTTTTGCAAGAAACCTAGTGGAGGAGGAAATACCCATACCAGTTCTTAATAGTTGGAATTAGAGGATGCTGATTTATCCTTGCTTTTCCATACAGTGCCGATTAAAGAGCTCAACAGATCACTAACCGGCTGGCAATACTCACAGCAACGGTGAAGAACACGAAACCCCACAGTTTGATGTCTTATTCATTAATGAAATCGGGATCTGTACAGCAAAAATGCATAAAATAGTGAAGACCAAGCAAAGTCAGATTATTTCTCAATTAATCAGTTCTTGCATACATCTATCAGTTTGGTACATCGTAAACATGCATATACTCTACATCTTTTGAGTCAATTCTAAAATCCTAATATATAAAGTAGACTTCCAATAAAATGGGGCAATATTCTGCCCACTTCATATACTTTTAGAGAGTAGTAAAAACTTGTCAAGATTGCTACATTATTGAAGAAGTGCCACCTGATTAATGTACATTTTAAATGTGGAGACTCAGTACAAGATCGCATGCCAAGCTGGAAACGTGAGATCCTGCAAGGCCTAACACGGGATCGAGGTGGACGGCATTGCTGGTAAAGAGGAGGACACCTCTTATTGTTCATAAGACATGAGCAGACCCCGGAGGATGATTCGCAGGAGCAGAGGCCCAATGGGATGGACAAGACGTCAATATACTCTCAGTGTATTTACCGCCCGCTCTGGGTAAGGCAGCATTGGAGGAACTAGGAAGTAGGCTGACAGGACGCCGAGAGGGCACGCTAAACATTGGGGATAGACTATAACATGACTTTGGAAGACACTATTGAACGACACCCGCCTAGTCTAGAGCGAAATCTAACAACCTTATGGCTGACTTTACGAAGGCACTGGGTTTGACAGATGTAGGTCGGGCCTCCAACCAAATGGGAAACTATTCACATATTTTTCTAATGTCCCCCCAGGGTATTACGCGTATTGATTATTTCCTTACACATTTGTCCCCAATAGGTAACTTCGCCCAGTCCAAAGTTCTACCCAGAGGCATATCAGACCATTCCCCAGTCTGGGTGGAATATACACTCTGCGGATGGCATGCACGCACCACCATTGTTCTTAACCCATGGCTCTTGCATATACCAGATATTAGAGAGGAACTCCGCACGCAAACAGAGAATTACTTTACTGAGAACGTAGGCTCAGTTGATTCCGCACAAACAATTTGGGAATCATACAAGGTGGTCTGAAAGGGCAAGCCTTGTCTTTAAAGATGGGATATATCGCCAAGAAGCGTGAGCTCCTGGTCCAAGTGAAGCAGACCTCCTTGAGCTGGAGCGGGATCACGCACAAGATATCTCACCAGACACGAGTCACAGGCTCCTAATGAAAAAGATGAATACAGGATAAAAACTATGGAACATATGGTGGCTAAATCTCGCGCCACCCAGAATAGAATCTACGAAATGGGTGATAGGGCGGGTAGATCACTCGCGTGGTTGGAGAAACGAGAACAGGCATCCAGATGGGTACACAAACTGACGAACCCAGACGGTGAAACAGTGATGCAGCCATGAGAAATAGCGGAGGAATTCGCTGCTCACTTTGAAAAAGTCTACTCCCCCTCTACCCACTACACCACTGAAGATTCATGTCACCTTCTCTGTGCTGGGTGCGCAGAGATGTAATGGTGCGAGGGATGCGCTGGCAGATGATGTGGAGGATTGTATATCCTTGTACGCGGATGACATACTGTTATCTAGCTTCCCCGTTCAAATCAATTAGGGTAGTGCTCGACATCTTCACGAATTTTGGCAAATACTCGGGTATGCGATTAATTGGCACAAGTCCGTTTTGTTTACTTTGAAGGGCCAAGTCCCCCGACTTCCAGCTGAGTGTACCATAGTGGTAGGAGGGGTTCCGGTATCTGGGGGTTTTTGTCACATCGGATCCAGCTTGTTTTTACAGCTCCAATCTGGCCCCCCCTTTGGATAGGTTACGAGCAAATGTGAAGCATTGGAGGTCTCTTCCTTTCACACTAGAGGGGCGTGCTGCACTCTATAAAATGCTGGCCCGCCCTCGTTTTCTTTACATACTCCATAATTGTCCATACAGAGTCCCAGACTCATACTTTAGAGCAGTGAAGGGTGAAATTCGTATGCTGTTGTGGGATGGGAAGGCCCCAGTATCGCACTGAAAAAATTGATAAAAGGCTGGTACGACGGAGGCATAGCGCTCCCTGACCTGCAGCTTTACTACTGGGCGGCACAATTGTTGACTGAGAACCATTGGCTATATCACCCCCCTGACGACCCAGCATATGCTCTCGATCATTACGAAACTGATCGCTCTGGTTACCTGGGGGCCCTGTACACTAGTGATAGGAAAAATAGGGGGACATTTTTTGGGCCTACCCAACATACATTGAAAATATGGCGATTAGTCAACTCTCGTTTCGGGTGGGGGGTGTTCTCTCACAAGTGACGCCGTTGTGGTGTACTCAGAAGCAGGGCATGTTGTGCTATCAGCCGGGGTTCCACAAGTGGGACCTCATAGGTATCTCCGCAGTGAAAGACCTGGTAAAAAAGGTAGCTATACTCTCATTCAGTGACCTCCAGAGTCAATATCATCTGGCCCAAGGAGAAATATACGGGTATTTACAGATCAGACACACGATACGAGCGGCTTTTCGGTCCCTCAAAGATATACAAGAGTCATCCCCACTGGAGAACCGTTTATTAGATGGGCCTCTGACTTCAAAGGCGATATCTCTCACAGGTAAGAAGTTGACCAATAACCTACCAGACACCTTTCCAAAGCTTAGGGAGCGGTGGCAAGACAACTTAGGCCCGATAAGCGACGAGGATTGGCAATGGCCCTTATGTCCCCTCGAGAAGCGGCCATCACACTTAGACTCAGGCTGATAAAGCTTAGAATACTCCACCGATCATACATGACAGGGAAAGTTTTGGCGAGAATGGGTTCTAGACCTGATCATCTCTGTCTGAGGGGTTGCGGGCGGCAGGCCACGTTTTATCATACTTTGTGGAGTTGCCAGAAGATGCGTGCCATTTGGGAGGGAGCCTCAGACCACATGCAGGCGGCCTTGAGAAAGGAATTAGGGTTAAAGCCACAACTGGGACTGTTGAACATATGGGAGGAGACTGACCTCGCGGAAGTCGAACAGCTATTCACAACACTGGGGTACACGTTGGTTAAACGGGAACTGGCGAGAGGCTGGGTGGGGGGACAGACCCACCGCTCATATCCCAGTGGGCTAAGGAACTGGATAGATACATGTTGGTGAAGACCGAGGTTTTTAAGGCTTGAGGGTGCCACAGGAAGTAGGATAGGAAGTGGTTGCAATGGAATAAATATCGGGGGAATCCCTGTGTGTCACCTACTGTTGAAATAAAGATGCATAGACATACAGCGCAGGAGAGTAATGCCTGATATGCAATGTAAATCAATGTCTGCTTAGTAACTATGCTGGCTATCTTGATTATGTCGTCCGATTATATATATATATATATATATATATATATATATATATATATATATATATATATATATATATATATATATATATATATATATATATATATATATATCTGTAATTAAAACCAAAACACATAATTTAAAATAAAATAACAAAAAACAACGCGGTCAGCTAGATTGGTGGATAACTTGCCAACGCAATGTCATGTCAGTGGCGCTCACCTGCCTTTCTTGTGGAGATCCATCTGCCTTATTTACAGATCCCTACTGTGTCTGCGGGATCATTTTGGTAAAAGTGCTCCCTACAAAAGCTGTGGCAGTAGCACTTTTGTCAAACTTGAAATGTCTGTTATCGCCATATCAAGCATGGTGCACCCATACTAGTAAATGTCTCTTAATTGGGCATGCCTTCTGATGCTCTGATCTTGTACTCTTTCGGAAAAGGGGCCATTGGGTGAGTAGTTTCTGATAGCGTAACCAGCTGAGTCTCCTCGATCTGCACTCTACAAGTTCTCCCGTCTCAATGTGAGAAATGACAACTGAGAACTCAACAAGACTTGGGCCACAGGGATTTACAGTGGGTCTTACTCTCCACCAACCTTTAAATGATGGTAGCTTAGATTCATCGTCGATGACTCCCACCTGTCTCCGCTATTTCTATGGTCCTATTTCTACAACAATCTAGCAGGTCAGCTTGCATCAACTCCAGGGCAAGGTCTTTACCTTTAGCTCTCCCTTTTTAAAATTCTTTACAAAGAGTTTGTGACATTCTGTACATCAGCTCGTGCTTTTCTCCCAAAGGCCAATTTTTGGTCTGGCCTTTGAGACAGCTTTATCTGTCTTACCAGGCTATTTTACTAACTGGCTCCTTTCACTTTTAGTGACTACATAAAGCCTGTGCATAGTCTTCACTTCTCTATGTATGTGTATGGTATTTCTGTGGCGTGACCCTAGCCAAAAGGCAGTGGATAGCTGTACGTGGTCAAAGAGAGGCATAAAGTCATCGATTGATAAGAGAAAGCTGTGTTGTGAAGGGTTAATGCACTTTGATATACTGTTCAGTAAAGAGGTGAGCTTTTGGCTATTTCCTCAATAAAATCAGAGTTGGGGAGGCCCTGAGGTTCCAGATCCTGGGATCTTAGATAAAAAACGTCTGCGCTCTTAAATTGCTCCTTTTCCTTCAGTGACAAAGCTGGTTTAAAGTGTGCTTTTGGTTTTATTTTGTAGATTAACTTTAAATTCCAGCTACATATTTTGTCTGTACTTTGGCCTGTTAGATAGTGATTTATTTTCTGTCTACTTGTTAAGTTATAAAGGGCCTGATTTAGATCATAGCGAACAGGTTACTCTGATACAATAGTGACGGATATCCCTTCCACTGAAATATAAATCCCCAATGACGGATATCCCATCCGCTGAAGTATGAATCTCATAGGACATAATGAGATTTATATTTCAGCGGATGGGATATCCGTCACCTTTGTGACAGAGTAACCCGTACGCCAAGATCTAAATAATGGTGGTGGATATCCCGTCTGCTGAAATATAAATCGCCAGTGACGGATATTCCATCCGCTGAAATAAAAATCACCAGTAACGGATATCCCGTCCGCTGAAATATAAATCGCCAGTGACAGATATCCCGTCCGCTGAAATATAAATCCCATAGGATATAATGGGATTTATATTTCAGCGGATGGGATATCCGTCACCTTTGTGACAGAGTAACCCGTATGCCAAGATCTAAATTGGGCCCAAAATGTTTAAGTAACATTGTAGCTGCCTGGCACTTGAATGCTTCGTTAAGAGGTGATTTATTCTTGCCTCCTTCACAATTAACAATATTATTCATAAATTATATGGCATAATAGAAAGGTTTGCTATTTTCTTTTAAAAACTTTACAAATACAATGGTCGCATCAGTGAATATTTTGGAAAATTCTTGATGCAAATATGTGGCAGTCACATTTAGGTATATTTTCAGGCAGGTGCTTGCAATAATAATTTTTGAAATTTGACATTGCACAACTTGCTAAGCCCAGATTTACTGTATTTGCCAAGGCTTGTTCTAAAGTGTAAGCTGTTCTTAATTATTCCAGACTCCAGTCTCATTGAGATTGTGGCATTGCAGGACATGCATTCTAGTGATCTTGCACCAAGATATATCTTCAATGGGCAATCATTTAAGCATATCCCTGGTCCACTTTGATATCATATCTTGGATGATTTAAGCCTCAGCTGCTTTGAGCATGGGCGAAACACAGTAGCCTCTAAATAGTTTATTCCATTGATATGAGCCCGGAGTGACAGATTTTCATTCAGTCTTTGTGATGTTTCATAGGTAGACTCCTATGAACCTCACTATTCAGACATTTGGAAGGTGCAGCTTCCTTCCACAGCAACGAAGATGGACCTCCCAACCTTAAGAAACAATTCACTGGGAGGATGGGGCATGGCAGTGGAGGCGGTGGGGGTTTTGTGACCAGAACTACCTAGAAGACACTTCTGCACCTTCACCCACTAAACCCTCTCCTCCGCAAACAAGCCATTTGAGACTGGTGCCGATGTCCTGGTGTGTTTCCATACACCGTAATGGATGTCCGCTTTTAATAGCCTCCAAAAACAAAAAAAGCCGAGCTGGAAATCTACTCTTTGCTTTGGCTTCCAGTTCTTTTTTCCTATCACCATGTGATATAGGCTGCTCACCAGGTAATCGTGTGAAGGGAGCCGATATTGTGTGACACACAGTCGCACCATGTGAGTTGGCAGGTCTGTGAACATTTTGACGAACCCATGTCTGCCGGTGTAGACTGCACCCCGTTTTAGTGTCTTACAGGGTTAAGCCTGCATGTGGCTGGCAGTGTCTTGCTTCTATTTCATTTCTCTGAAGGCTTACACCTAGGAAGATTGCAAAGTTGAATGTATGCTGAAGTGCAAAGACTCAGAGACAAATGGGAGCTACTTGTCTGGTCCTACAGTCCATCAGGTGTTGCTAGATGAAGAACCTCATTGACTAAGAGTAGAAGTTAGAAGATATAGTCCATGTAGATCGCTGAGATGAGCAGCATAGGAGCCAGTCATCCATCTGAAAAGTCTGAACATCAGAGCAGGGGAAGAACCTTAGAAGTTCAGCGCACAAAGCTATGGAATGTATAACTGTGCACCACATCCAACAGGAAGGGAATCATTGCTCTTTTGCAAGGAAACTGTCTGCAGAATTATTTCAGTGAGTTGACATCTTTCGATGCACAACAGTCTTGCGCCTAGAAACAAACAATAGCATAAATAGCACTTGGTGCACATACAGCTTGACATTGGCATGTTATAACGGTAAACGTCGTTTACAATGCGGTGTTTACACCGCACGACCTTTACCACGCTGCCATTACAACGCCAGTCGTTATTACGACTTACGCTGGATGGCGCTGTTGGTTAAGGAATATTGTAATTTTATATTCCAACACCTTCCCTACTGTTACGTGGACTGGTGTTGAAATATAAAATTATAATAATCCTCAATCCGCGCCCTCAAAAGCAAGTCGTTGTAACGTCTTGCGTTGTAAAATCCGCGATGTAAAGTACCGCGATCAAAATGATAACGTTTTACTATCATACATCCTGTTATAACCTACTGTATTTGTGTAATGAGTTCAGGTGTTGTTGCATCTAATGGAATCATCTGGAAGCAGCAGAGAAGGTTCAGCATCTTCGCCCTGAGGAGTCTGGGAATGGGCAAGAGAAGCCTGGAGGAGCGGATACAAGAAGAAGCCCAACATCTGCTGGGTTTATTTGCTGCTTCTGAAGGTAAACTCCAAATATGCATGTGCAGTATGTCTATTAGTGTGCTATTGTGCTCAATATGGTGGTTAATGTAGCATCTGTAGTGAGTCAGTACTTAATAATAGGCCCTTAAAACAAACAGAATTCAGATCAACACACAGTGAGGACTCTATTAATTTGTATCCTGTAATTAAAATGTTATGCTATGTTGTGATAAAAATAATTCTAAAGTGCATGAATTCTAAAGTTTCATGGCACTGAAACAAAAGTGACAGCTGGGAGATGGAGAAAAATATTGAGAAAAAAAACAACTTTCAGTTTTTGTCAAAATTTTAGCAAACATGATTCAGTGCCCAAGAACTCAGGATGAGAAATCTAGAACATAGGTTCGGGCACAGAAAAAGCCCAGCCTGGTAATCAAGTTTGAATTTAGGTGCACAAAGATATATTGATGATTAGATAAGAGTACTGTTCAACCCAGCATGTAACTGAAAAATAATTGATAGTTCATCCAATCCAAAAAACTCTCAGAAACAATGGCACACGGTTTCTGGAAAAAATGTCTAACAGAAATCCCTAATACGGCAGAGGCAAAGTGATTCCCTCATTTGCATGTGTCCAAGACCCCATGCAAAAGCGCTACCAAGATTGTGCTACGTGAAAGTAGTTGCACACACTTCTGAGGTCCCTACTATAATAGAATAATTCTCTGGGTGGGTACAAAGCAGGTGCATGTGCACTATGCATGATTCCCGGATGTCAGTAACATTTCTGAAGCATCAATTAGTCAGACAAGGGTAGGCCTGG
This sequence comes from Lissotriton vulgaris, assembly GCF_964263255.1. NCBI lineage: Eukaryota > Metazoa > Chordata > Amphibia > Caudata > Salamandridae > Lissotriton > Lissotriton vulgaris. Next base: position 1,075,829,043 of record NC_141699.1, on the reverse strand, counting down.
CCTAGAAGTTTCCTCACCCTGTACAATATAAACTATAGTCCCACCCGTAAATCCACAGCATCTACCAAATAGCATTGCACAGGACCAGCTACTCAAAAGCTACTTGATAACAAGCATCATGGAACTGATAAAACTAAAATGTCCGGGTTTCCACCTTTCAGCCACAGTAATTCAGGTAATACACTTCCACATTTTGGGGAAGCTAGCCTCATGTCAAAACAAAACGTAACTAAGGGTCACAGGGGAATAGATTATGGACTGGACTACCTCCAATCCCCAAAACAACTACCTGACAACTACCAGGAGATGTCCAGTCTGTTCATAAAGAACAGAAAACTGTTGAGCGATGTAGAAATGTGAGGAACATTGGGCCCCGCTGGGTCCCTGACCCTATGCTCCTGAAAAAACTATTGCCAGGGTGTGTGTTCTCCTGGCTAAGACTAGTATGACCATACTAGTCTTAGCCAGGAGATAGTCAATAATTTCATGACTATCGGGTTATTTTAAACATGACACTTGGTCAATTTTCAATAAACATATTTTTTGCCCAAGTAGCCATTTTTAATTTTCACTTACACATGAGTACTGCACTTCACTAGGGTTCATACGGTTTGAACACACACCTTAGCAAGGGTTTTTTCAGGAGCATAAGGTCAGGTACCCAGCGGGGCCCGATGGCTCAGGGCTGTGGTCCTAGATCTAGTTCTCTGTGAGCTCCATATGACGAAGCTCCGCCAGTAAGGGTGGGCTGATGGACTCTTTACTCTAACCTAGTGGTGGGCAAACTATTTGTATTGTGTTCCTCACATTTCTACATCGCTCAGCAGTTTTCTGTTCTTTATGAACGGACTGGACATCTCCTGTTGGTCGTCAAGAAGCTAGCCTCATGCCCATCGTGTATCCATCCTGTACCATGCCGCAACCTGGGGCATCCAAAATGGATCCCACTTTGCTTTAGTAATTAATTCAGTGAGTCAAATGTTAAGGGTGATTATCAGAAGACATCTGCTTCAGCATTTGCAGAATCTCCCTGTTGGGACGGAAAAGTCCTCCGCATGGTAATGTGCTCCAACTGGGCTGATATCTGGATCCCTAATGCTGATTTATGCTGTCTTAGTAAAGCATGGCTCATGTGGGTTCCATTTTGGGAGAGCTGGCCTGCATGGTGAAACATGAGGAGGTAGAGCAATGCACCCAGACAGATCTTTTTATTCCTGCATTCTCAAAGCTGGGTGGGTCGCACTGGAGAGGGAAAAGCCAGGCTTTTCCCGAACACTTCAAAAGGTGCTCTTTGATTCAGAGAGAGGTTACAAGGAAGATGTCTGGAACATCTCTGGAAGGAGACTGCACTCATAAGGGAATCATAAAGAGTAGGGCTGAGTCCCAGTGCTAACCTTTTGATAATACACTCATAGCCTGTGTTTTTGGGCTAGCAGTTTCGGAGTTGCTCCTGTAGTGACAGACTGCTTTAAAGCGGAAGAGAGGGTAGGGGAATGGGCAAATCAAAAGGTAGCAGACCCGGAGCATAAACTTCAAAGACTCGGACACTAAATCACATTTAGGGAAATGGACTACAAAACTTGGAGCATTAGACTTCAAAAATTGCCAACGGTCAGAAGCCAGTCGGACTGTGTCAGAAGGAAAAGCTCTGCAACACTTCTGCCTGTGACAAGGGCTGGGGTCCAAGGCCTGCTAGTCTCTCCGCTGGGTGAAGGGGCGTCGCCCAGGGAAGACCACCTGCCCTCGAGCCTAGAGTACTAGCCACTGCCTGCGTGCCAAGACCAGTGTAGCCCCTGAGGAAGAGGAGATTTGAGGAAGCGAGGTCCAGGGGGGTATTGTGTAGAGTGAAATCACTGTGTGAGGAATGGATGCTGCACTGAACGGTTCACATCATCATCTACGTATCGAGGAGAGACTCAAGGACTTACCCTGCCAGGAGGCGCCAAATAAACCTCCAGTCATAGCGGGAATGCAACTGTGTTTGAGGAAATCTGAATCGCCAAGCTCAGCCCATCTGGGCCTCATGCAGTGAAATCAACTGAACCAGCCACTGCAGCTCCATTGCCTGTAGAGGAGGTGCACTCAGGAACTCCGGATGCTCTGATACTGCAGATGCGGATAAGACTGAATTCGGGCCCTGGAGAATCTTGCTTCTTGTTAGCACTTTGACCCTGAAACTATTTTGACTTTACCACAGAGTTGAAGCAGACTTTTGCAACTTGGATTAATAGTAGAGCTTACCCTGGATGTTGCTTAAAGTGAATGAGAAATGAACAAGATTGCTAGAGTGAGGAGGGAGTGGGACACAGGGAAATGCCTACGAAACACTCTGAGCCCGGACCTTCAGGAGACTGTGTAGGTGTGTGTGATTGTGTGTGACATTGAGAGGAACTACCCTGACAGTGGTTCCTGCCAATCTAAAGAGATATCTGCAGGGCCAGAGGGAATCTTCCAATTTGGGTACAGCTGTCCATCAAGGAGATGAAGTATGTTACTCCATTGCCCTGACAGATATACAGTTGTCTGCCGAACTCTAACTCAAGCCCTAAGTAAATGGCTCATGTTTTCATACCGGGCTAGTAACCCATCTTTGTCCAATATTTTGTGATCATTATGCATTTGGGCCCACATGCATCATTGTTTCATTTTGCACTTCCTAATTTGCGATTTTTAGGGAATCGCAAATTAGGAAATGCAAAATGGGATACAAGTACATTTTCTCAAAATATTTGAGAATCGGTAAAAATCACAATTTTTACCGATTCTCAAATATTATGCGATTAGCAAAGTGCGAATTCACAATTCACATTCATTCCTTTGGGCTAAAATGCCCATAGGAATGAATGGGAATTGCGAATTCGCACTTAGAATATCGCAAATCCTGATTGCATTTCAAGGGTGGAGAGGGGGGTTCAAATGACCCCCCCTGCACCCATGAAATATTGTTTTCGCATCATGTTACACACACACATGTCCTAAGGACATGTGTGTCCGTAACATGAATGTGTAAAAAATGCTTTTGCAGCGTTTTTAACACTTTTTGCAAATTTACCGAGTGGTTCAACCACTCGGTAAATTTGACACCCTAATTGCGAATTCGCAATTATAAAAGTAATCATGCATTGCTTTTAAGAAATCGCAAATTTGCGATATCTTAAAAGCAATCGCATTTTTAGAAATCGCAAAAATATTGCGATTTCTAAAAATGCTTGATGCATTCCAAAAAGCATTTTTGGAATCGCAAACGGCCGATTTTAAGGAATAGCACCGTTTGCGACTCCAAAAATGCTTGATGCATGTGGGCCTTGGTTTCTGTTTGCACAGCTATTTATGTATTGAGATATTCAGTGACGCAAATTAACAGGTTAAACAACATACTAATATGTTAATTAATTTCTTTTTTCTGATGATCTATGCACTGAAGACTGCTTTAGTGCCCTTGATTTAGTCATAGTATAAGAATGTTGTGATTTTTATTAGCATTGATTGCACTTGTTTATGCCAACCACTTTTAGTAATGGCAATTTTCATTCTTACTTCACATGACTTTTTCCCATCTTGTTTATCACAGGGAATCCCCAAGACCCATCATCTCAAATTGTCCTCTCTGTCGCCAACGTGATTTCATCTGTCACCTTTGGGCACCGCTTTTCCCTTAATGATCAGATTTTCCACAACCTGATCAATGCCACTGATCTTCTCCTGAAGTTTATTGGCAGCGTCTATGGAAGGGTGAGACAAACAACCTTATTTTAGAAATAAAACCTTATGATCCTAATGGGTCACCCACATTGCGCTAAAGGGGCCATCGAATGTAGAGAAATATAAAAGTTATTTTTAACTTGTCCTGCTACACTAACAATCATCAATTATAATCAATCTAGAATGGTATTTGTTTGATGTTTAATTGGATTTTGAGACCTATTATCACATCATTCCCTGGTTGATACCCAATGCATGGCATGTGTATCAATGTATTTAGCACCTCAAAATAAAAATAGAAAACTAGGTACGGTAGTGCAAATATTAGCCTGGTCACACTCAAAGCATGGAACTAAACTATGAAGGTGGAGTCTGCCCTTATATTTTGGAATATGATTTAATTGTGTATGGGGAATTATTAAAAAGGTAAGGGTTGTGAAGTGTGCCTATCTATCATTTTCCATGAGTCAGTATTCATGCCATAATTTCAGCCTCTATGTGGGGCCCGCGGACAATACTCATTGACAGCAGCTTCAGAATTCACTAATATGCAGATGACACACAACCACATTTGAAAGTCTCCTCTGCTCCAGACATTCAGTGCATCAAACCATGCCCAAATCTTATCCAGACCTATTGGTCTAATACCAACCTGAAGCTTACTCCCACCAATACAGAATTACTCCTATTCACCAAGAACAACAATCAACAACTAGTCTCCAAAATGGACTCAACACCATGAACCGGATGAATTCAAACCACAAATCTTACTCAATGGCAACTAGAAGCTGTGGTCATCCTTCAGCATTACATTGCCAAGGAAACCAAGATGGCCTTATATCAACCCTCACTCTACTACAGAAAAAGAAACCATTCCTTCCAGAAAGAAAATTCAGAACTGCTGTTTAAGCCTTCATACTCTCCCTTCTGGATCATGGAATTGGCCGTATCTGCAGCCTCTAAGACTCCACTCTCGCTCAATACACGCCACTGAACGCCTCATCAAGATACTGAAGAAATATGACCATATCAACCTCACCAGGATCAAACTCCACTGCCTTGTCCCAGCTTCAAAAATGGATCATCTTGAAACTATTGTGACCAGAAGACCTGCCAATCTGACTGATAGACCCACCAGCTCTGGTGGATCTTGGTACACTCGTTTCCAGAGCATCATCAAACTGAATACAAAGAAGAGCTAAAAACAAACAAAACAAGGCACCAGGAGTTCCCAATCTACACAACCAGAACCTGGAACAACAACCCAATATCTATAAGGCAAACCTGAACCCTGCTCCAAATTAGAAAATAGCGGAATACACATTTCTTTAAAGTACAATACATCGTGATGTGGTAAATGTTCACTCTTAGATCCCAAACACCCTCCAATTACAGGTTGATTGTATCTTTGCCTGTACATTGCTCCATTCGCTTTCTGCCAGGTTTGTACAAAACGAACACCACATACATACAGGAACACCAAAACTACAATCTATCAATCCAGGAACTGGATTGATGTCATGTCACCACAATGTAATGACTCCTTCGGTACTAGCTGCAACTCCAGTTGTCTGGTTAGCGACATTGCTCTAAGGTGTGTGAATAACAAGCTTCTCTGACCCTGATAAAACAATTCCTTTTTAAAATAATTTACACCCTCAAGAATTCCTTATGTGTCTTCTATCTCCAAAGGGATAACCACAGTGCCTCTGTATTGAGCCCTCTTTTGAACCCCTAGTAGAGAACTCCCTCCTTTCATCAAAGTTAGGGGGCTTGGGAGAGGGGGTAATTTTCCAAGTTGGTGAATAGCTCCTGGAAAACAAATAAGTCTAGCTCTCCAAACCAAGTTACAGTCTACCTGCCAAATCAGGAGACAACCCCGTACTCGGGGGAGGGGGCGGGGGGGGGGGGGTTAGGGATACTGGTCAATCTGGAAGAAGCAGTTTCACTGAAAATTGGGGGTTAGATTTATCAATATTTGATGCAGCGTAATGCAATCCTTTGGTAAATATGGCCCTGGGTTTTGCTGATGGTGCAGATGGGCTCCTATGTGTGTGGCGTGCTTCAATATTCCCTGATTGATTGATTACATCCCCGGGTGGGCTAGGTACCGGGAGCATTTATAAAAAAAGAGCCTCTTAGAGACCCAAAGACCACCACCTTGACAGGGCCTTTTTTTCATATTGGAGGGGGTGCAAGGACCCCCCCCCCTCCATGGACTCTCTTGAGCCCCATGGACCACAACCTCCCGCGGCTTAAGATAAATAATTAGCGTGGGCCCTGCACCCCATGGACCAGTGGCAGCAAGTAAAATAAATGTGGGAGGGTGGCTGCTCTGTCCTCCTCCTGGGCTATATATGGGCCCAGGGACCACCATCTCCCTGGGACAGCCATTGAAGAGGGGAGGAGGGGGGCCAAGCAGCTTTCCTCCTGCAGCCAATAATGACTCTGGGTACTGCTACCCCCCAGGCTGGCTCCTGCTATGTCTTCGGGTGCCCACCTACAGGACATAGCTGTTTGCTTATGCTTTGTGGGAGCTGTTACCTCCCGCCTAGCAAAAGCACACACGTTGGTTTCAGTGGGCAGGAGCTGTCAAATTGTTCCCACCGGCTGGAACCGAGATTTCATCTATTTTCCTGCTCGCAGACATATGGGCAGGGAAAGAGATGAAATGATTGCTCCTGCATGCAGCGAGCTCAATTTCCAGGTGCTCACGGCTTGCAGCTGGAACGCCAGCTCCCACTCATGCACTCATGCACACACTCATAGACTCACTCAGGCACCCACATACCCACTCACAGATCCACATAGGCACTCCTAAACCCACTTACTCAGCCATATGCACACCCATACAGCCACTCACACACCCACTCAGAGACATATACAGCCACACACACTCACTCACCTACCTATACAGCCACTCACACACCCCTCTCAAAGGTTACAGGTTACAGTTAGAAAATTAAATTTTAAAACACTTTGAAAATCACAAAAAAACTAAGGTTACAGCCAGGGACATTATAGTTAGGCTCAGATTTCAGTCATACAAAAACATTGAAATTCAGCAGTTATAGTTACCTGAGCTAGCTATAATATATGCCCCTGCAATGCACTGCTTCTGACCTCACATATTACTTCACTCCTGACATGGTCACTGACATCACTGATGACATCATTGATGACATCTCAAATGACATCACTGATGATATCACCCACAGAACCAATCACATACCCACACAAGGCATGACGCTCCAGGTTAGGAAAATCATCAATGACCCCCTCCCCACAATTTGCAGGTAGAAAACCATTAATGTTTTTTCCACAGAAACCTATCCCCACCTAAGTCATTCATTTCCCTGATTCAAAAAAATTGTTGAGCATGCTTCCATAATATGGTGGCCAGCCTGCCAATGATTTTTCATCGCCAGAGCATACACCATAAGGTGGGCATTTCTCTACTGCCCTGGTAGGCCTGCTGAATCTGTGATGTTGCATGCTGAATTGAAGAATTGCATTTCTGGATTACCATTTCGATGCCGCAGTTCCAGGATATCCATGTCCGATACATTGAAAGGCAATGATTATAAACAGAACTCATTTAAGTAGTAAGTGAAGCTACTATAATTCTGGTACTGCTATCAGTCTATCAATTCTGGACCTAGGTTGGACATCCATATTATAAATAATTGGAGAATGATGCAGTGTGCTGGAACACAGAAAAGAATCCATGGAGGACCTCCCAAAAAAGGGACGATGCCTATTGGTACTGTAATGAAAACTATAGTTGCAAACAGAACTATTGTATTCTGAATAATCAACAACAAGCCAACCTTCTTCTTGGGAAAGGTAGTCTTAACTTTTTTTAACACTAAAAATACCAAAACACCAGGTAAATTGTCTTTCATTTCCTCACCGTGGAATTAATTAATCAGTGAGTATCTGCAACTCAGTGAGTGAAGACAATTTGACCCATTACAAGTTTGACCCTAAGAAATGAGAACTTACTAGAGGAATCAATTTCAGGTCCAGTTCCTTGCGTTTCTTCAGTTTGACCTGAACTTTCACCCAGAGGTTTTAGTTGTGCTCAGAAGCCGAAAACTGGTGGTTGAAATAAAAATCTCATAATTCGGATGGGGATGGTAATTGATGTTACTGGCCCAATCAGAGTTAAGTGATCACTCATAAATTGGGCTCAAGCAATCATCATTTTTATTGTTGTTGGGAATCATTTATTGTTCAGTTAATTAAAACCTTAACAAACTACATATGTACAGGCAGAAACAAATAATTAAAAACATACTGTTTGCAGACCCTAAGTCAATAATTTTCCAACATAATTTTTAAACAACTGCTAAAGAAAGCACAAGTGCAGAGTGAGGAGGCAACGAGCAGCTATACCATAATTAATGCATGTCATAGTTCAGCGGTTCCCAATCTGTGGTCTGGGGAACCCTGGAGGTCCAGGAATCCTCCTCAGGGGGTGCTTGACTACTTAGAAAGTCAAATAACATTAACAGATTGATAAAGTGTATATAAATAAAGGAGCTAAATTGATGAATGAAAATTTTAAAACGCACTGTAAATGCGATGGAATATAAAATTTAGGACATAGGGGTCTATTAGAATGTTGGGCAGATCGCCACCTCCCGCAGGGTGGTGGCGATCTGACCGACATTCTCCTCCTCCCGCATGCCATTTTCACCCGCCATATTCGTGTGTCGGGGGGACTCCGGCGGACAGAAAGACCGTCCGCCGGTTTTCCGCCGGTCAGACAGGTGACCAGGCGGAAAAGGGGCCTTATATGGTGGCGGTGTCTGCTCGACACCGCCATCCATATTACAATGGGAGTGGGAAAAAGCCTTTCTGTGGCAGAAGGCATGTGGATAGCTCAGTTGGTGGCCCGTTGCGGGCCCAAAGGATGTTGGGGGGGCGGGAGGGCATTTGCATGGACGACGTGGCAGGCACCGCGTGTTGCCTGCCACGTTGTGCATGCAAATGCACACATGCCTTTTTTGCATTGCGGCGGGTGCTGCTGACAGCACCCTCGCCGCATTGCAAAAAAAGTGGGATGCGCCAGCCAGTGTGGCGGGCACATCCTAAGTGCGCATGCGGAACCGGCGCACATATGCCGGCCGTGTGGTCCTATTTCCTGGGGCAATGGCGGGTGGACAAAGTCCGTCGGCAATCGTAATAGACCCGTAAAAATTCAATTGGAATCTTCTGACTGATTTGTGGGCGCAGTACAGGTGCATTGAACAGAATCGATGATGAATGCCTCAATTGAAATTAGAAAAGCTCCAACCTTCATATTAAATTATTATTTTTTTTTTTATGTATGTGTTTGCGAATTAAATAAAATGTGTCATATTTCGTTCTCACGCTTGGGTAGTAATCAGTTCCGATGAATTGTGGAATCAGCAGCATTATATTACCTGCACATGTCCACTGCGTTAAAATCCAGATTTGTAGCATTTAAACTGGGGGAGTGGAATCGGCAAATTGGAAATGTCGACTTACACAAACATTGAGTTGAAAATATCGTTGCTCGGAAATATCGTCAGCAAGAATATCATGGTAAAGAATATCGAATTTAAGGTAACGTTTTTAAACATATAGAAGTCATCAATATTGCTTGCAAAAATGTAGATATTTAAAATATCGATTTTTTGATTAGTGTTATGTATTTTAGCTTATATTTTAAATGTATGTGATGTATTTTTTTTGTTTAGTATTGTTTATGTTTTTTAATATACGTGTTACATTTTTTGTAGTTATGAATTTTCCAATAATGACATTTAGCATTTTTTAGTTCTGAAGTGGGTTGTGGGTTTATAGGAGATAGGGTGGGAAGTAATTTAATTATAATAAATTAATGATTATTTTGTATTTATTTAATTTAGATTTTATAGTGTTAATTGTGGGAAGTAATTTTATTGTAATTAATTATTAATTGGTTGTTAATGAATTATGGTAATTGTGTTATTTTTTTAGGTGTGTGTTGTGGGGTTTATGGGGTAAAAGGTGGGAAGTAATTCATGTTTAATTAATCAATGATTAGCTGTTAATTAATATTAATTCATTGCATATTTAAATATGGAATTTGTGTAATTAATTTTAGGTGTGGGTTGTGGGGTTTTTAGGGGTAAAGGTTGGGAAGTAATTTTTGGTTAATTAATAAAAAAATTGTTGAATTTATATTTAATGAGTGTATTTGTTTATATTTTTTAGTGTGTGGGTTTTATTGTTATAGGGGTACAGTGTGGGGAGTAAATTAAGTTTAATTACTTTATAATTAGTTGTTAAATACTATTAGTTTTTTAATTAAAAATAGGTTTTAATTGTGTAATTATTTTATTTACAGTTTAATTTTAGCTGTGGGTTGTAGGGGTTACAGGGGTAAAGTGTGGGAAGTACAATTTTATGAGTTTTAATTTGTTTTTGAATTAATAATATTTATTTAATTGGTAATTAACTATGTTGAGGGAGTACTTTTAATTTTTTTTAGATGTGAGTTACGAATTGTATGGTATTGAAGGGTAGGAAATAAAAAAAGTACATTTATGTAATAATTAATGTTTTTGTTTCGACATAATTTTTAATTAAAATATTTATTTGTTTGGAAATATTTATAGGTATTTTTTATATGTATTTAACATTATATTATGTATTTTTATTTAATATTAAATATATTTCATTTGAATTTTTAACTTATGTATATATTTTTTAACTTTGTTTGTTTTTTGAATATTTTTATTGTTGTTAACATTTTATTTTTTTATAATTTTAACAAAACTGGGGTGAGAATATTAATTGTTACACCTCTGCAATCCATCACTTTCTTTACTGTTGCACTCACTGGAGTGGGAATAGTAGTTTTTCCCCCCTCGCTATCCAAAAATGTCCCTACTTTTTCACTCACTGGAGTGGAAATAGTCATTTTTACCCCTCTGCTATCCAACACTTTCTCTACTGCTGCACTCACTGGAGTGGGGATAGTAATTTTTAACCCTCCGCTATCCAACGCTTTCCCCACTGTTACACTCACTGGAGTGGGAATAGTAATTTTTGCCCTTCCGTTATCCAACACTTACCCTATTGTTGCACTCACTGGAGTTGGAATAGTGATTTTTACCGCTTCACTATCCAACACTTTCCCTACTGTCGCACTCACTGGAGTGGGAATAGTAGTTTTGACCCCTCTGCTATCCAACACTTTCCCAACGATTGCACTCACTGGGGTGAGAATAATAATGTCTACCCCTCCGCTATCCATCACTTCCCTACTGTTTTACTCACTGAAGTGGGAGATTTAAGTTTGAAGATTTTTAAATAGTTAAAACTTAATTTTATTATTTAACATATTTAATATTTATTTTATTTTATATATATAAAATTCGATATTTTGTACAACAATATTTGTTACATCAACGTTTTTTAGGATATTTTTGTACTTACCCGTTTAAGTATAGGAAGTCAATATTTTTGCATCAATATTTTTTACTTCTATATTTTTAACATCAATATTTTGTCAGTGAACCGCAGAGTCATCTCCCGGCATCGTGGAACCCCTCAACAAAAGGCAAAATGTGGCGACACTGCCATCAGAGCAAGGATACTATGGGGTCCATTACGATGGGGGGCGGACAAAGGCCTCCTGCCATCGCAACGGAGCCAGGGACCAACCGCCAAAGTTGCGGCAGTCCCGCAATGTATATTATGATGGCGGGTGCATCCTGGGCCTATTACATTGCGGGTGGATCAGCTGGCTGCAGACTGGCCCGCAATGCAATAAGAGTGCGCACATCATTGCCATGCACTACATGGCAGGCACCATATAGTGCATGGCAATGAGGGGGGCCCACAACGGGTCCCCAACACCAGACACCGCATGCCTTTCCATGATGGCAATGCCACAATGGAGAAGCTAATCTCCGCATGCATCATAATATGGAGGGCGGCGTCTTGCAGACACCGCCACCATATTGTGACCCTTTTCTGCCTGGTTGATGAGTCGATCATTGGACAAGCAGCATCCGCCGAGGACCCCCCAGCCATACTAATATGGTAGCAAGACAATCGGACATGGATACGGGCGGATCGCCTCCGCCGGGCCAGCAGTGGCCAGCGCCAGCCCGCCGGGGGTGATCCACCCGCCATCCTAATGGGCCCATCTTCTATGTTTATTGAATACAACAGGTCTCCCAGACAGAACATGCACGCTGCCTAGGCTCGACCTAAAAAGGAATTGCTTCTGGCCCAGTTCTGCCTTATGAGATTGAATTTGAGCCTTATTTGATTAGCCGACGCTCTCAATGGCGGATGGAGATCTGCTTTATAAATATAAGTGATAATTCTTATCTTCCTGGGTGACCTCTTTGCCCAGGGTAATTTTGCTCCCATAAGTTAGCATTGGAGTTAACTTAGCTTCATCACCTGAAGTAAGCGCTCTAGGCTCAGACCCCATAGACTCTGAGATAAAGTCACAAGGTGAAACATGAGGCTTTTTGAAGAAGGCCACATAAGTGTTAAAGGTACCTTGGTTGTTAAGATGAATATATCCAGATATTTATACTCTTCTCTTTGTGGCGGCCACTCCCCATTGTGGTGCCACTTTCCATGGTTTGTGGTTTTCTTTCAAAAAATGCACAACTTGTTTTTTGTGTGATTTATTTGAAGGCTATTTTTTTCTTGCTAATGTAGAGGTACAATGTTGTTAGCAGTCGCTGGAAAACCAATTTTGCTTTGGCTAGCAATACAAGATCACCTGCATAAAGTTGGTGTGTCATGCTTTGTCCTCCTCTTTTAGCGGAATGGCAGTTAACTTCATCTAGGGCCTCTGACAAATCTGCAATATAAAATTTGAATAGTAGAGGTGCTAATACTTAGCCTTGCTTCAGCCCGGAGTTTGTAGGAATTGTTCGTGAGATATTGGTCCCGTCCCCTAATTTAACCTTCACCTAAGTGTTTGAGTACAGCTGTTTAATAGCTCTCATTAAGTGTGATGGGAGGCACCAACCTTGCAGGGGACTAGGAATGCAATCAAAAGTGGCTCTGAAGTCTATAAAACAAAAATAATGCATTGATCTGCTTCTGGTTGCCTTGTCACGCATAAAAGCCAATGCTATTAGGTTTGTGGTAGTACAACAATTTTCCCTGAAGCTGCACTGGCTTCTGGGGTCAACCTGACCATTATTTGCCCATGCTTTTAGATTGTTGAGCAAAAGACTTGCAAAGAGTTTCGCAACATTGTCTATAAGGGCTATGAGACGATAGTGGCTAGGTTCTGATTTTGAACCGTCCTTGCAGATTGGTTGAATAATCAACCCCCTACCCATGGGATTTAGGGATCCAATTTGATGCCAAGCAAAGCCCAAACAGTGGGGACAGTACTATGGACCAGAAAGGGATCTACTGTGAAAGGAGCTGGCAATAGGCCGGTAGGGCCAGGTACCCCATCTTTCCTCACTCTGTCAAGTTTAAATCTGGTGTGTTCCTCTGGCAAGTCTATTGCAGGATTGTTAAAGAATTCCTTAATGTCAAGAGGGCGCTCTTGCTGTGGTTGAGGTGATTGTAGTGCATCAAGATTAGTGGTGATTAGTGGATTAGTTATCAGGAAGTGTAATGACTGGTAGGAGATCCAGGCTGATTCACGGATATTAGTGTTTGTGGTTCTCTTACCTCCAATTGATATTTGGTTGACCATGGACGAGAAAGGTTTAGTATTCCTCTTCTTGCTCACAAATGGAAGACGGGCCCAAAAGTAATCAATCTTTTTTACTTTAACAGCCAGATTGATCTGAATTTGTCCCCTGATGTTTTTAGTTTTAGTTTCGCCATGAAAACATTTTTTTAAAGGTGGCGCATATTGTGGTTCACTTCACTTGTCAGAGCTTTCTGGCTCCTAGATAATTTGAATTTGGCATTGGGCTTTGATGTTATTATACATCCATGGTTATCGGATTGACATTTTGGCAGGAATAGGTCTACAAAAACAACCGATTGTACAATGGGCGAACTGGGAGTTGACACAATTACTTTGTTGAATTTTAATCCAATTCATAGCATCAGTACCTATCCTATTGTCCCATTTCAATCGTTTGATGTGTTCAATGTGCATGCCAGTGCTGGTAACTGGCACAGCATCCAGTTTGGTCACACGAATAGACATATGCATTTGTTGCTGTCTATGGCCACTTTCGAGGCGGTCCCCGAGGGAAAAATTAGTAATGTACCTAAACAGGGTGGTTGGACTCATAGTAAGGTCAATATATCAAATGGACGTCTGTTGCATGCGTCCATCTGGTGGTAATCACCAGTAAACCAGTCAATTAGCAACCTAAGGCCCAAAGTTTTGCAATCTGACAGTAAGGAGTCACAGTTTTGATTTGATGAGTTTAGAATGGCACCCTTTGCGTCAGGACGTCGCAAATTAAGTCCAGGTCATTGGCATCCCTACTCTTGGTACCACAGTCAAGTTTGTGTTGAAATTGCCTGTTACAAGATTATTGACTAGTAGGTATTTTATTTATAAATCTGTTTAGAATTTTAAAAGGGCTTATCAATTTTCCCACTTCTCAGATCTGCTGGGATGTATATCAGTGTTTCTGATCAGGAGGGAATGCTTCTCAACATGGTACCATGCGAGGAGTTTCAGCGCTTGCACCCATGGTTCTTTCAGGGGGATCTCCTCCTAAGTAACTGTAGGGATGATGAAATGTAAATTGTCAGGCCGCCCATCGGGCGTCCATTGCTGCTGACTTTGATTGCTGGTCTTTGGCGTTCTTGTAGCCCGTGAACGGGGCGGTTGCTGGAGCCCAGGTTTCCTTTTTTATTAGTGATGGTGTGAGCTAGAAATGTTGTACTTTTATGGAGAAAGCAAGGGCCTGATTCACAAACTGCACTTCTACTATGAAAGTCCATTCACATACTACATGCAGAGTTTTGCGACTCCACATTCCCTACACTTATGTGTGTGGTGTTCTCCATCACAATTGCAGAATCTCCAGGTGTGGATGGATCCGCACACATAAGTATAGAGAGGGTGGAATTGTAAATCTCCACAAATAGTTTGTAAATACCTAAAAGTAGTAAACCACCACAAAAGTAAGTAACTAACTTTGTGAATCAGGCCCAAAATAATGTTCTCCTGTTGATTGAGTTCATGACATGTGTTTCTTCATTATACTACTAATGGCACAAAAGACAAGGGGCCATATGACATATTGGGCTCACATTCTTGATCTGTGCTGCAGCACACTATTAATTTGGGGCACTGGTGCAGACCTGATTAGGTTTCCAAAGGGAGCCTGCAAGGGGGTTCAGCATGTGTGGGAATGCCCTCCTCAAGAAGCACCCTCATGGGATGCTGCACTGGGTGCTACCTCATCACTGGTGCACAATCAGTGTCTTACTGCAACTTGTATGCCTCTACCCTCACTTTGTAGTATGCCACAGGAGCAGAGGCTTTCTATATATCACAAGGGGCTACACCCCCATAGAAAAAATAAAACACCACTTTTGTATCATGCTTGTGCACTTTCTGAGTCAATTTGATCCTTAATTCTGTAATATCCAAGTGCCCCAGGGGTTGAAAAGCAAATGCAAAGGCCCCTTGTGCCTCCCCAGATACTTTGTTGTACAGTCCTATGTGTTTGTAGTGTTGAAAAATCATTCCATAGCATTCATAATTCTAAAGACACAAAATCTGGCTCCTAATCAAATGCACCAATACGTCTTCCCCTGTCCTTGCAGCTCTATGACTTTGCACCAGGCTTGATGCGCCATGTACCAGGTCTTCATCAGACGGCGTTTAAGTCATGGATGCAGGCACGCAAGTATATTCGTCAGGAAATCAAGATGCATCAGGAGAGCATGGTGGAGGATGCACCCCGTGATTTCATCGACATGTACCTGATGCAGCTATCCAAGGTAAGGACTTCTGCTCTTCTTCACCCCCCTCACCTCATAGGAGTAATTTCTACTTGTTAAATCAGAAATATCCTGTTTCGTTCTCTGTTAGCAGCAATACCACTAAATTATCATCTTTACAGTGTGTTGTGGTATTGATCAATAGTCTTGTTTCCCTCATTTGCTCTACCAGTAATTGGAATAGCAGGTAAGTGCACCTTTAAGGTACACCATGAATGGTTATAGCAGTAAAGATTTGCTCTCGTCCCTATAGATTTGCTGTTAGTGTCTAGAGCTGTCTGCATTTTTTCCATTTGTTTTTACTGTGAGTGGTAATGCCACTGTTTCCCACTAGCAAGTGCTGCACTGGGGCTTAGAAACATGCTGTCATTTGAAACAGGATTATCCCTGGAACTCTACATCATAGACTGATGGTTTGGACAGATCTTGAATAATGATCCAAGTACATGGAAGGAATCTCCTGTGTCCCTTTTGGACTGGTATAAGGTTGATTTTGACTCTCACAAGTGTAACGGAGAAGGTGCAGTCCATTCAAGAAACAAGAATATACTTGTCTCTAAGATGAAGCAATTGTCAGCTTTTGTCAGTAATAAACAGATGACTGTAGACTCTGTGAGGTACATGATCGCTCATTACAGTTCTTTGAGTCATCTTCTACTCAACCCATGTGTGCATAGTGGGTAGCCTATTTTGACATGATCATGCAACTTCTCTCCTGCTTTCTTTTCAGGGAGCCGTAGCATGGTTCCTCTCATGGCATAGGCTGGAGGTCAAAAGAGCAACATGGGGTATCTTGGTCAGATGTCTCTTCAAGCTAGAGGGTAGATCAGCTTCCAAAGTCCAGACAAATACCAGAAACTGTCATAAACAGACAGTTCTTATAGGGGTCAGCTGAGAAGTTCAGTGAAGCTAGGTACACAGTGTACCATGTTCACAGTTCATAAATGTGGTTAAACATAGGTGGCCATCTTTTTTTCCTGGGCTTTCTTCCCAAACGTGGGATGCCCTTGTCAAAACTTTGCTGATGTTCATCCCTGTCTAATCATGGTGACCTTTCAACGAATAGAGAGGTCAAAGGAATGTGTGTTCCAAAGGTAGAAAGGCACTTCTGGTCTGGGTTTTATGAATGTTTAAGACTGTCCCAAATGCTAGACAAAAAGGGTGAATTCCTATGTGGCCACAGTGATGAGGGATGGCCACACATTGCAAAGGGAGTAAGTTACCCTCTAGTCGGGTCTGCAGATAGGATCATTATGTTATGTATATTTGTAAAGTGCATTGTCGCCCGTGAGAATATCCTGGCACTGAGCAGGTGTGTGTGTCTAGCACTGTCTATGGTAGGTGGGTTAATTGAAAAGCCAGGTCTTCATCTTCTTGCAGAATAAAAGAAGAGAGGGGGAGGCTCTGAAAGCACTGAAACTGGTTTGATCAGCCCTTTAACCTCAATCAGGGCTCAGGCCAGGTCTAAACCTTCCGGAGAGTCTGTGTGCCTCTGCTGTGGAAGTTACATGGAGGATGTTGCACCTGGAGAGGCAACACATAAAAAAGCCTCCATCTTGTACTGGTACTATTCATACCTTATGAAGGAGACACTATCCACACATCACAAGGGCACCAAGCTATGAAACATGCAACCACACGGTTCACCACACATACACCACTACTTACCACATACTTGACCATACATGTCATTCTAAACAACTTGGCGAATAGTCAGTAGCCATACTCTGCTATAGTATGAGTTAACTTTGATGCATGCTGAGGCCAGAAGAGCCTTATGTAAGAGCTTCCCCACTGCATTATTTACCCTCCACCCTGATATGTGGCAACCCTTTATGAGGAATGACATCTTCTCTCAGCTGCATACAAGATAGGGAGTCACAGCCATCAGCCCTTTTCTATAGGACATTAAATCGTATGATTTGTAAATAGTGACTTCTTGCCCGACAAGCAGTGACAAAGCCAATAGGTCTCACCTATGTGACCTATCTGGTTTTGTTAATGTTTTTAGCCATTTGCCCAGGATCGCGGCTGCTGTGCACGAGGGTGAAAAGAAAAGACCTAATGATGAAACCCATACACCATTTTGTTGGCACACCCATGTGTTCAACGCAGATGCACACACTTACAAAGAACACTGTTTTGTCTTTTTAGCTACTGATTTTAGATGAATCAGTAGATTAAAAAAACTAGTAGGAAAGCAGAAAGTTTTAAAAGAAAGCTTGAGGTGCTTTAAAAAATAATGGATAAGCTGGTTGCAGGAAAGGCCAGGGTGAAGCCACATGGTGGAAGCGAGGGGGGATAAAAGCGCACCAGGGAGTCAGCTGGAGATCACCTGCACTCTCATGGAGTGCTTTAACAAAATTAAAAAATAGCTTCCTAAAAGTGAGCATAGGCCACACAGAAGCCAGACAATAAATATATGACTAAATAGGCTTTGCTTCATGGCAGGGACAATTACTAGACTGACAAAGGGTGCATCTAATAAGAATCAGGCAAATGATAGTCACAGGAAATAACTAATGATAAGCATTGGGTGGGCTGCAAGTCCCTGTGTGTTTTTCTGTAACCAGACAACATGTGCTGTATGGCAGGCCTATCCTAAAAATAACCTTTTCATGTGGGTAACAAAATACACAGAAAGGGCAGGTGTAGCCAGATTTTATTTCAAGAAGTGCAACAATTGAGAAGCTAAGTTTAGTTAGTAGCCAAAACTAAAATGCTTCTCAGGCCAAGTTATTATCCATGTTGACCAGCATAAAACATTCACTCACTGTTTTACTGACACATGTACAGCTTTGCATGTGATGTGGCTGTCCCCTAGTGGTTCTTGCAGGTGACAATAGTGACTGCGGTACGCCAAAGTAAATCTACTGAATCCCTACTGGCCAAACTCTCATCAAGGGTTCAGTTTATTTATTAATTGGCAGATTATGATTTATACTTTTCGCCACATTACTCTTTTTCATGTTAGTGTACAATAGGTCCCAAATAAATACATTTTGTGTGTATGTTACCCAGTGGCGGGCACCACTGGGTAGTTATAACTAGGTCAGCTTTTCCATAAGAAATGCATATTTTGTGGCACCATGTGATGAATCTCCACAAAACGGTCCAGAAAAGTACTCTTTTTAGCCTAGGTTGTGCTTGGAATGGTTCTGGGTGATCTGTCAAGCAGGGGCTGAGAAAAAAGGAGGTCCGGAAAAAGGTTCAATCCCAATGCGTTTTCTTTAAGAAGAGCTACCCCAAAAACTGCTGAACTAAATTACACCGAAATTGTCAGGAAGCTAGATCTTGGTCCGCTGATTTTGCCATCTTTGATTTGGTGTAAAATCTGTTTAGTAGTTTCTGACAAATTAAGGTTCATATATATCGGACCATTTTCATGGGCTAATTGCTCTCGTGGGAGTCAGACTCCAGCGGAGTGAGCACTATAATTGGCTGCCAGCAACATGTTGCTGGCAGGCATTTCAGAACTCGGGGCTCTCAGTCCCTTGTCTGGAAGTAAACCAATAGTAATATAAGGGGACAGGATAGGGATTCTCTGCCCCCGTAGGTCCCATGGGGAGGGGGGCACATAGAGACCCTTCTGGGGCCAAATTAAAATAAATAAATACATTTGTGCAGCAATAAGGCAGGACAAAAAAACAAAAAATGGCAGGCAGTGACACATTCTTCATTTATAGGTCCCAGGGTGGTCACCCCGAGACTGCATTATTCAGTTGAGTAGAGGGAGAGCGTGACCTCCCTGCCCAAGCCATTAGAGTTCTTGGGGAGCCTCCCTAGGGGCTGCTTAACATAGAGGAGGGGGGCAGGTGGCCACCCTTCCAATGCTGTTTTGGCCCCAGGGCCCCCCATCTCCCTGGGCCCCTCATCCCCTAGGGCCTGAAGTATTTTATGGGTGGGGGCACATGCCCCCCTCCCAAGGTCACTTTTGCCCCCAGAGATCCGATCCCCTGGTGCCCAATCGAATACATTTGGGGAGGGGAACACAGGCCCCACTGCTGAGAAATTATAGACCTGGAGAAGCCCACCCCTGGGGGCCAAAATATGCCAATATGAAGAGGGGACTGAGTTGCCCCCCTCCCCAAGCTTTCAATGGCCCCAGGAACCTCATCTTTTAGGGTGAGTAACTTTTTAAAAGGGAGCGTATCCCCCATACCATGAACACTTATTGGCCCCGGTAACCCCATTCCCTTAGGTCAGCTCACTTGCTGTGACCAGGGGGACCCACCCCTGGGACACAACAGTTTCCCTGCCAGCACCAGCACGGGCAGGGAAACATATGTAATTAAAAGTGCCTTGGGCAGGTGTCGGTCCCCGAGGCAGCGGGGGAGGCCAAAGGGACTTCCCCACATTAAAAAAAATATACAGTGTGCCCCGGGTAGGTGGTGGTCCCCTGGGCTTTGGGGGGCCGAGCGGACAACCTGCATTTTTATTGCTACAGACCAAGGGAGGTGGCAGTCCCCGAGGCTTTTAATAAGTACAAGAGGGGGCTCCATGAGCCCCCTCCTTCATGTCACAGGGATTTGGCCCACCCGGGGATTCTTTGAAAAAAGATGCACCGGAGACCGCACCTTTTTTCGAAAATGTCGCCTTAGATTCGTGGATCCACCACAAATCTGCAGCAAAATTAAAAAAAATGCTTTTAAAATGTGGTGGGCCCCTGTGGAACCCCCTCAACATATCTCCCCTTTTCTTAATTTTTCACTTTTTTTCTGGGACTGGGCTTCAAGACCCAGGATGGCTGCGAACCCTTCCTGGTTGAAGTGTTGGCAGCCAATCAGAGCAGTGCATTTCCCTGCACGAGCTCGTCTTTGTTCGCCAAGGATTCATGGTCGGGGATATCACTATACATTTTGGCTTAAATTACTCAAAAACTACTGAACAGATTTACACCAAATAAACAAATGGCACTTCCTAGACCCGACATCTACCTCCCTGCCATATTAACTGTAAGTCTATTCAGCGGTTTGGTCTGTAGGTGTGACTAAACGTTCGTATGGTAATTAACATTAAAAACATAACCTTGTTTTACACCTCAAATTCTCATTCCGCACTGCACGGATCACCCACAAACTTTCCTATTCAATATTACTCACGTGACACTTTTTGGGCAAAATTTCATGCAAATTGGTTAAACGACGCCAAAGTTATAGTCAATTCAAAAAATGCTTTTTCTATGGAAATTAGGTCCTAACTATAACTACCTACTCGCATCCGCCCAACTAAATATATATATCTACATATATATATATCTATATATATATATCTATTCACTGAAAAAACATAGGTTTCAGACATGTTATAGTTAGGAATTAGCATTTAAAAAACCTTTGAAATTCACTGAAAAAACCATAGGTTTCAGACATGTGATAGTTAGGAATTAGCATTTAAAAAACCTTAGAATTTAACTGAAAAAAACATAGGTTTTAGTGGTGTTATAGTTAGTTGGACATTTCACTCGTACAAAACCATTGAAATTCCCCCGTTATAGTATATCTTGCGTGCCCGCAATCCACTGCTGATGATGTCACATATTACATCATTCATGACATGGTCAGTGACATCACTGATGACATCTCAAATGACATCACTGATCACATCACTGTTGACATCATCCTCGTGACAATCTGATACATCTTATCATACACTAGTATAACCTTTCAACACTCATTATAAAATATGGAGTACCATACATCATTACATCACTGATGACATCATCCAGTGAATGTGGTTTGGTTCGATATTTAAATAAGTATTATATATACCTATATATATATATATATATATTTATATATAGCAATCTGCCTTGAAGACTGAGCGCATGTATAAGTGTCTGAATTGAGGATTTAGTAGCAATGTGATTGACTGTCTAAGTGACGAATTTAAAGTGTCTCACTAAATATATGGGATAGTGTTTAAACTTTGTGAATACCTGCATCACTCTATCTCTTGTTGTATAAACTACTACATAGGTTGGTTACTAGCTATGTGAAAGTCTATATTAGTTATTCATTATTTAAGTGAGTATTTGTATGGGAGAGTGAATGAATGTGTGTGTGGTAGGGTTTGAGGTGTGTGACTGTCCAAAGATGTGTAAATAGTTGATTTAGTAGGTATATAAGGTTAAGACCGCATGTGAAAACAGTTGTTTGGGTGAATGAATCGGTTTATGGGTGTGGTGATGAGTAAATATATTTCTCAATGATACATGTCCAAGAAACTAGAAATATAAAAAGCAGTGTATGTGACAGTTGTATATAAATAACTATACATAAGACTCAATGATTGTATGAGTGACGTATGGATAACTGAATACTTGTAATAGTGATTTTATAACATACTAAGTATGAGTTACTATCTATATCAATAAATAAAGTGGTGTTTGTGTAAATGTGTAGCTTAGTTAATATAAGTATGATCAACTGTTTGCATAAGTGAGTAGAATGACTGCACAAGTGAATAGGATGTGTGCTGGTGTGTAATGTTGATGTAGGTGTATAAGTATATTTAATAGTGTTCTATTGATCTTTGTTAGCATGTATGAGTGAATCTATAGGTAAGTGTTTAGATGTGTGTGTAGATGTAGGAATCACTGAGTGGGTTTTTAGAAACTTGTATTGGTGTATCAATGGTTTCAAATATGGTACTCCATATTTTATAATGAGTGTTGAAAGGTTATACTAGTGTATGATAAGATGTATCAGATTGTCACGTGGATGATGTCAACAGTGATGTCATTAGTGATGTCATTTGAGATGTCATCAGTGATGTCATAAGTGATGTCACTGACCATGTCATGAATGATGTAATATGTGACATCATCAGCAGTGGATTGCGGGTGCGCGAGTTATAGTTAGTACAACTAACTATAACGGGGGAATTTCAATGGTTTTGTACGAGTGAAATGTCCAACTAACTATAACACCCCTAAAACCTATTGTTTTTTCAGTGAATTTCTAAGGTTTTCTAAATGCTAATTCCTAACTATAACATGTCTGAAACCTATGGTTTTTTCAGTGAATTTCAAAGGTTTTTTAAATACTAATTCCTAACTATAATATGTCTGAAACCTATGGTGTTTTACTTTTTGTCAGTGAATTTCAAAGGTTTTGTAAATGACAATTTTTAAATGTATTAATTCATATATTTATTTTTTAGATACTGATTTACTACATTTTTTTAAACAATTTATTTTCAGATATTTTATTTTTTAAATTACATTATACATTACATTACAAAATATACTTTCTCAGAATGAATTACTTTAGTTTAAATACTTTGCAAATACGCAATAGACTTTTAAGTACAGTAGTTACAATTGTTGTAATGTGCAACACAATTTCATACACAATGCAACATTGAGCTCAATGTGAATTTCTAGTTAAATGCAATTAGTTAATTTTTGGATTACTTTTCTAAGCACAAGACTAGATCCTAGATTCAGTCCTGGGATATCTCCTGTAAACAGTTGAGTAAAAACGCTTTGGTTACAGTAGTGATTTTTAGGGATTTTATTGTATTTTAAAAGTTGGCACAAACTTTTTCACATAGAATCACCAATGTTATTCTATGGGAGGAAATTCCCTTATCAGGTAAGTAGTGTTAACGTTACTTTTTCTTACTCAGTGGTGGATCCTGGATCCAGCACAGGTGCATCTCCTGTAAACAGTCGAAACAATGCGTTTAAGTCATACAGGCAATTTTTAAGGAATATTTTTAGTTTGTGAAAATAGACACTTAGAAACTTTTCTGGTGAAAACCACAAATGGATTCCTACGAAGGTAATACAAGTTAGTGGTAAGTGCGTTAGAATTACTTTTCAGGATCACTACTGGGCTCAAAGAAGCAGCACTGAGGTCACTCCTGATTACATGTAAGTGAATTGGAATTCGTAGTTCTGCTGATTTTATAGGAATTTTTGGACGTTTCACAAATCGACACTTAGAAGCTTTTCTGGTAAAAACCACACAATGGATTCCTATGGAAGGAAATACAAGTTTCTGGTAAGTGCGCTTAGAATGACTTTTTAGCTGGGCTAAAAGATGCAGCACTGAGTTCTCTCCTGATAACAGGTGAGTACATCGGAATTCATAGTTCCATCGGATTTTAGAGGAATATTTGTACAATGGTGAAGGAAGGGGGCGGGGCCTGCAATGACATGTGTGCAAACACCCCCTGCGGCATGTTTAAAGTTGGGGGATTAATTCCTCTTCAATGCTGCGGTCACCTGGGGGCCAACCAACCCACCACGTACCTCCAGTATGCGCCAGGGAGCTGAGTTGCAGAGAGGTATTCAGAGGCCACACCCTTTTTACAACACTCTGAAACACAGCTCCGTGGCTCTTACTGGAGGTACCTGGTGGGCTAGTTGACTCCTAGGGGACCTCTGGATTGAAGAGGGAATTAATTTCCCAACTTAAAACACGCCACAGGGCATGTTTGCACACATATCACCTTAGGCCCCACCCCTACATTCACCACTGTGCAAACGCACCCTGTGGCGTGATTTAAGTTGGGGGAGGAAGTCCCCTTGAATCCTGAGGTCTCCTGGTTGCCAACTAGCCCACCAGGTACCTCCATTATGCGCCAGGGAGCTGCGTTGCAGAGAGGTGTTCTGAGGCCACGCCCCTTTTTTCACCTCTCTGCAACGCAGCTCTGTGGCACTTATATATATATATATATATATATTTTTTTTTTCACTGAATAAAGCACAGGTTTCAGGGACATTATAGTTGGACATTTAACTACTGTAAAACAAGAGAAATTTGGTCGTTATAGTTAGTTGAGCTAACTATAACTCGTGCCCCTCATGCACTGCTGATGACATCACATCAATTAGGGCTGGCGAAGGCAGCGGTGTTCTTGCCTCTTTCGTGCAATGAGCTTGATGCTCTGCTCACCATAGCAAAGCAGTTCATCGCATTGCTTGCATTTTATAGTAATGTCACTAAAAACAGGTTGAATGTTCGGAATCATCTCGAATTCTGCTGCACGTTCTCTCCCTGATGTTGTGGGTCCTCCTGAAGATGTAGAGGCACCATCCCTTGGGGGATTACGTGCCAGGTCTCGGTCACTCTCTCGGGCATAGTTCTGGGGGTGCCTGCGTTGGACGTGGCGAATCATTGTTGAATTGCCAAAACTGTACTTCCTTTTTGGGTCTCCTCGGGAAAGCACAGTATGGCAGATTTGGCATTCTACTTTGGGAGCATTCACGTTTTTAAATCCTTCAGGTATTGAAAAAAATTTCCAAATAAAATGCTCCTTGATCTTGGGCTTAGGAGGCTCTTCCTGAATGAAGCCATCTGAGTCCTCACTACTGCTGGATGGTCTAGCTGCCATTCTTTGCACAAAATGGTAGGACAGAAAAAAACAGGTCTTGCTGTGCCCAAAGTGAAAGAAGAAATGAAGGAAATGGGTGGGGGTTTCATTAGTTGTAAAAAAAAACTGATAACAACCAATGAAAAGAGTTATTTTAAGGACACATGACCAGGGCTTTGATCATTTTGAAACCAAAACTGTCCTGAACCAATAAAAAGTGTTATTATTAGGGGCGCGTCGCGTAAGCGCGTCGCATGCTTACGTTGCGCGATCGTATTCGCTCAAGTGCTTCCGGGTGCGCTTACGCCATGCGTATCACGCGGACGCAGCTACGCGATACGTCACAATGATGTTTTCGTTCGCGGCAATAGCGCTAACGGGGGCGCTAACGGGGGTGCGCACCGGGAGCGCTCCAGATCAAAAACATTTTTAAAAAAAAGAAAATAAATATTACATTTCATAGCTATAGACATTTGCTATTAAAAAACTTTGAAATTCACTGAAAAAACATAGGTTTGGGGCCTTATATATAGTTAGGAATTAGCATTTAAAAAACCTATGAAATTCACTGAAAAAACCATAGGTTTCAGACCAGTTATAGTTAGGAATTAGCATTTAAAAAACCTATGAAATTCACTGAAAAACAGAGGTTTCAGATCAGTTATAGTTAGGAATTAGCATTTAAAAAACCTATTCAATTCACTGAAAAAACCATAGGTTTGACACCAGTTATAGTTAGCTGGAAATTTTACTGACATAAAACCAGTGAAATTCCCACGTTATAGTTAGTTGGACTCACTATAAATTGCGCGTGCAATGCACTGCTGATGACATCACATATTACATCACTCATGACATGGTCAGTGACATCACTCATGACATCACTGATGACACCATCCTTGTGACAGAGTGACAGACCTCCTTTCACTGTAAAGTAACCCTTGAAACACATATTCAAAAATAGAAACTAACATTTTCAAAAAAGTGGAGATACCCATACCAGTTACAACAACCAATTCAGTAATTCCACCATTTATATACACATCCACTCATTCATCAACAGTTCTATATAGTCACTCATACATATACTCACTCATCATATGTAGTGATACACCTATACATCCTGTAACACACACACAGTCTTCCAAAAGTTGCTCACACACATACTCACACATGCAAATAAACTATTGAATATCCATTTATTTGTATACAGCTATACACACAATACCACCTTACTTCTAAGGAAACTTACACATACTTACTCTCTTAAACAATCACTTATAGAAACACATACTTATTTAAACAAGAACTCTTTCAATCTCTCACTCTCACATATACTCACTTATATACATCAATACTCACATATACTAGATTAAAACATATGTAGTTACTGATAAAGACACTAGCGAGACAGTCATTCACTTACTAACACACACATATACACACTCATCCATCCATACAGTCCTGCACATATGCCGTGTTCCAAACACATACAAACAGTGAGTCAGTCATTGATGCATCTATGTACTAAGTAATACCCCCAACAAACCATACAGACATTCATACTGATACTAAAACAAATCTAATAACCCATATACACACACATGTAGCTACTCACCAACCCATGCAGCCACTTATACACAAAGTGAAACACTGATACAAACATTTAAATATTTAAACAATACTCGCTAATATATGTATTCACTAAAATACACTTAATAAGCCAGTTAACCAATCAATTTCTTTTAAAAAAACATCCATTAAGACACTTATTTAAACATTTATTCTTCCATCGACCTTTACATATACATATATAAAACATATTTATTTTTCAGAAAGACACACATTCACTGGATGGTGTCATCAGTGATGTCATGAGTGATGTCACTGACCATGTCATGAGTGATGTAATATGTGATGTCATCAGCAGTGCATTACACGCAAGTTATAGTGAGTCCAACTAACTATAACGTGGGAATTTCAATGGTTTTATGTCAGTAAAATTTCCAGCTAACTATAACTGGTGTCAAACCTATGGTTTTTTCAGTGAATATATATATATATGTATATATATATATATATATATATATATATATATATATATATATATATATATATATATATATATATATATATATATATATATATATATATATATATATATATATATATATTACCTACTGGCTATCGCCAGTAGGTATATATAGTTAGGATTTTTTCCCTATGGCATTTTTGAAAATTCTATGTCTAATAACTTTGGCGTTTGTGGACGGAATCGGCTGAAATTTTCAGGAAAATGGCACATTTTGTTTCTGAGCAGCCCTTGAAAATTTGGGGGGGTTTTGTCGAGGGAGGGCCGAGAAAAAAGGGGGGTCCCAAAACACGTTTTTCCCATGTTAATTTCCATAGGGCGGTTGGACTCACTTTTAGCCCGAACGGCTGAATGGATTTGCACGAAACTTGGCAAAATTGTAGGGACTGTTAGCCCGATGTGCCTTTGCTAGGTCTCAATATATGTGCTTCAGTGGATTTTGAGAAATTAACGTTCAAAACAAGATATATATCTGTAACAGCGCTCTGGGCAGCGATCCGGTCCGCTTACTTTTCGCGAAACTGAACTTTGCGCGCAGAAAGCTGATTGGCTCTCCGGTGTCTGTCAACATTCTAAACAGTCCGGAGCGGCCGCCATCTTGTCTCTCTGTAGGATCGATAGAGAAGAAGAGGTGAAAAACGAAAGGGGAATTTAATGAAAGGGGGCAAGGTATCCCCCTCTTGACCCCCTAGGAATGTTGTTGGGGTTATTAAAGGGTCCCGTGGGGAAAAGAAAAAAAAAATGATTTTTCACGGTAGAAGCGCTTCACGGGCCGCGAACTGGGCCGCAAACTGGTAGCGAAACGGGAATTCGCCATTTTGTGCTTCGTTAATTAAATTATTAGGTATAAGGGGGTGCGGGAGACGTATCCTAATCCCCTATGTTTCCTGAGGGTGGCTGAGGAGGCTGATATATGTTGATACATCTCTTCCAGCGGCTGTGCGTGAGCTTTTTTTTTTTTTGCTGCGTGACAGTCCGGAGCGGCCGCCATCTTGTCTCTCGGTAGGATCGAGAGAGAAGAAGAGGTGAAAAACGAAAGGGGAATTTAATGAAAGGGGGCAAGGTATCCCCCTCTTGACCCCCTAGGAATGTTGTTGGGGTTATTAAAGGGTCCCGTGGGGAAAAGAAAAAAAAAATGATTTTTCAAGGTAGAAGCGCTTCACGGGCCGCGAACTGGGCCGCAAACTGGTAGCGAAACGGGAATTCGCCATTTTGTGCTTCGTTTTAATTGTTTAGAGATAAAAATTATCGCCGCACATCGGCCACAATGCATGAGTATCGTTGAAAAGTCAGCGATATTCATGCATTATCCAGCAAATGCTCTTAGCCGTGTTATCCACCTTCCATTGGATAACATGGTTAAAAACTGCTCTGTGCGTGAGCTTTTTTTTTTTTTTTTTTTTTTTTTTGCTGCGTGACGTTTGTTAACGTTCGATTCAATGGAAATCAGGAAGTGTTGACCACCATTTTGTCACTGCGAGTAAATATTTTGTTATAAATGAATCCTTATTGAAAAACATTGTCTGCGCCATCTTGCCTTTTTGTCCAATGCCACAATTTTGTCGTGCACGGCAGCCATTTCAGATGCCTTGACCAGGCCCACTCTCTGCACGCCGCCGATCCTCAGCATGGCTTCCCACCCTCGCAAGCATCTCCCCCACGCACTGGTCATCCCCGCTCTCTCCCTCATGCATGGGCCATATACTTCCCCCCATCTGCGCTGCTCTTCTCTGAGAATCACACCCTGTGCCCTCCCGACACCTCTCTTTCACCCTATTCACTACCGCACCCTCTGACACTCCTCTTCCTCTGTGTCCGATTGTCCAGGCCGGACCTAGGCTATCACCTACCCCTGCGGATGTAGTTTATGGCCCCAGCTGTAGAGAATTCAGACATGCCAACCCTCCCGATTCAGGCGTGTGACTACTGATTTCAGTGCTAGTCTCCCGCCTCCCGATTTCTGCAAGCAAAAACTCGGGGGCATATTACGAACAACTAGCGATAATTTTTGTCTCTAACTTGTTTAGAGACAAAAATTATCGCCGCACATCGGCGATTTTTATCGCAGATAAACCTTGCTATTATCGCAGAAAAGTCAGCGATATTCATGTATTATCGAGCAAATGCTCTTAGCCATGTTATCCACCTCCCATTGGATAACATGGCAGGTGTTAGATTTTGGAGATATTCGCGCTTAGCGCGAATATCTCCAAAAGTTGGTAATAGGAGATAGCGATGTTAGGGACTGTTTCCAGTCGCTAACATCTTGGCACGCCCGCTTTGCATGTCATTAGTGATAAGTATCACTGACATGCAAAGCGGGGCCCAAGATGGTCGCTATCTCCTTTTAGCTGTCACTAACTGGTGTTAGCGACAGCTTGGTAATAGGGAGATATTTTTATCTCCGCTTTCTTGGCTTTTAAAGCCAAAAAAGCGGAGATAAACCCCCTTGATAATATGCCCCACGATTCCTTGGGGGTTTCAGCTGACAGGGCTTGGTATTGTGTTACATGGTAATTTTTCCAGGAAACGTCAGAGGGTCGATGCAGGGGTTCTAGAAGAGGTGATAAACCATTTAAGCCTCATGAACAAGCGCATGGTCTTTTAAAGATTTGTGAAGTACTCGGGGCGGCGGTGTGTGTGTGTCCTCTTTCAGGAGCGGGCGGGGGGGGGGCACTTCCAGCAACTTGCCAGGTCAGGTAGTGTTCAACACGTGCATCACCCTTTCTCTGCCTGCTATTGCGCTCCATGCTTCGGAAAGGTAAGAAAAAGAACGTGCATTTGAGTTTGAAATGTCCGATCCTGCAGCAGCACACTTCCAAAGCCCACACATGACAATAACCCGATTCAAGGCCCCATTCACCCGTTTTAAAAAAAATAGATAACACTCCAACAAAGTAAGATTATAAAACTTTATTAACTATTAACTATAACGAACGGAACAAAAACTAAAAACATTTAAACATTTTTCAACACAAAAAGCAACAATGGTTAGAAGCTGTCTTTTGTGCGAATAGTCCCAAGGCAGCACAACGTGCAGAGTTCTGGACGGCACCCAGGTGATGTCGCCTGGGTGCCGCACTGGTTTTGGGATCCTACAATGCAGCACAGAAAAACAGCGTGGGGCGTCCCGGGTGGTGCGGGGGGAGGCCTCGTCAGTAGCGGTCTGTTGTGCGAATAGTCCCAAGGCAGCAGAACGCGTTGAGATGTTGATGGGACTGTGTCCAGTGTCACATGGCTGACACAACATGTACGACAGGCACCCAGGTGATGTCCAGTAAACTGCCGCACTGGTTTTGGTATCCTACAATGCTGCTCCGAAAATTGGCGTGCGGCGGCCCGGGGGTGGGGGAGGCGGCGTGAACGGGCCTCCCCAGGTGGCGGCCATCTAGCTGAGTTGCGCTCGCTTTTGCGGCTACAGCGTCTCGCTCACCATGTTGTTGAGTTGCTTCCACTCTTGCAGTGCAGCGATAGGCGGCTGCCACATGGCTCTTAAAATGGCGGACGGCTCCTCGGTTTTGGGCCTGGTCCACTGAAATGGCCCTGGGACACCTTGGAACTCGGACGCTTGCCTGCTAGGGCTTGGGCTCCATTCTCGAAAAGCGTCCCCTCAGCCGTGAAGATTCTACAAAAGTCTTGGGGGCCCCCGACTCCCGCAGGCTTCCGGTGGGGAGCGGCTGCCATGATTGCTCGCGGAATGACCACGACGGAGCCACGAGATGGTGGTGCTCTCATGCTGACGCCAGCTTCAGTCTGAATGATCCAGAAACAAGGTGGGGCTTTCATCGTTTGGGGAAAAAAAATGTTCTAAACTAATTAAAAGTGTTATTTTTAGGTCATATGACCAAGCCTTCCATCTTTAGGAAACCAAAAGTAAAATGAACCAATGAAAAGTTTTATAAACAAGTCACATGACCTGTTATGCGGCATAGGGCTACAAAAAGCGTAGAAAATCAGTTGGCACGTGAGGCGGCGTCAGTAGCGGACCGATGTGCGAATAGGCCGAAGGCAGCACAACGCGCCGAGATCCGGATGGCACCGAGGTGGTGTCCAGCAAATTGCCGCACTGGTGTGGCCATCCTACAATGCTGCGCCGAAAGACGGCGTGTCCAGCTGAGTTGCGGTCACTGTTGCGGTACAGTGACTCGAACGCGCCGAGATCCGGATGGCACCGAGGTGGTGTCCAGCAAATTGCCGCACTGGTGTGGCCATCCTACAATGCTGCGCCGAAAGACGGCGTGTCCAGCTGAATTGCGGTCACTGTTGCGGTACAGTGACTCGAACGCGCCGAGATCCGGATGGCACCGAGGTGGTGTCCAGCAAATTGCCGCACTGGTGTGGCCATCCTACAATGCTGCGCCGAAAGACGGCGTGTCCAGCTGAGTTGCGGTCACTGTTGCGGTACAGTGAGTCGAACGCGCCGAGATCTGGATGGCCCCGATGTTGTGTCCAGCAATTTGCCGCACTGGTGTGGCCATCCTACAATGCTGCGCCGAAAGTCGGCGTGGGGTGCCCCGTTGGCTTATGAGGTGATGTCAGTAGTGGACCGATGTGTGAATAGGTCGGAACCAGCACAAGGCTCCAAGATCCGAATGGCAAGTCCTGGATGTTGAGTGCCTCAGTTGAGAGTTCTGAGCAGTGCTTGTAAGACTATCTGAAGTTTGAAGACTGTCTGAAGCTTATTTGCACCTTTTGCAGCTTCACTATTGCCCAAGGTGGTGTTCAGCTGAACTTTTTTCCTTTTCCTTTCTGCTTCTTTTCCTACAATCCGTTTCATCTGAAGACACGACCAGGTCCCTGAATGTGTGTAGGGGGACGCTATTGAGTGAATGAAAATGGCGGCTTGTCCAGCTGAATTGCGGTCACTGTTGCGGTACAGTGAGTCGAACGCGCCGAGATCCAGGACCGATGTGTGAATAGGTCGGAACCAGCACAAGGCGCCAAGATTCGAATGGCAAGTTCTGGATGTTGAGTGCCTCAGTTGAGATTTCTGAGCAGTGCTTGTAAGATTGTCTGAAGCTTATTTGCATCTGCTGCAGCTTCACTATTGCCCTTGTGTGGCCAAAGGTCGCACATGACATAGGCGGCCGGCTCCCGAGGTCCGGCGGAACTTTTTGCCTTTTCCTTTCTGCTTCTTTTCCTACAATCCGTTTCATCTGAAGACACGACCAGGTCCCTGAATGTGTGCAGGGGGACGCTATTGATTGAATGAAAATGGCGGCTTGACACAAAGCTGACTCAAGCGTTACTGTTGATGCTATACAGACAAAAATTGGTTTTCAGTTTGTACATTCTTCATGTTTTTTTTTTTCCATCCAAGTCTGATTGAGAGTTTGTAGAAAAATGGCTTCAGATTTTCCACATACTACTCTTCAACATTCTTCCTAAATGTAACAATGTGAAACTCACTAGGAGAACGGCTGTTTCTGTTTCCTTTCAAAATGCTGCCAACAATATTTTCTGAATGGAAGACACCATCTTGTAGCATAAAGGGCCGAAAGGGGTTCTGGTCTGGCCGATGGTTGGTGGAGACATTTTGACTATATCTTGGACCTGCCCGGCCTCGCCCAAAATGGCGCCGGTATAAATGGGACTCGTAACTCCTTGCCCGCAAATGTATATCTAGAAAATGTTATTGTAAGTGGCCCTGTCCTATTTTAATTACAAAATGTATGTCCACCGATTCCGCAACTGTTAGACACCTTAGTTCTTGCAACCTAATGGCCCGCTCGTTACGTTCCTCTACAGTGTAAATGTCTCCTCATCATATACGATTTCAGTTTGCTCCGTGGCCGGCCCACGTGGTTATAGGCCCGTATTTGTATACTGACATTTTCACAATAAAGGTTTTTAAAACAAAACACGGTAGTAGTATTTACATTGGTAAAGTTTTTACTTTTAGTCACTGTTTTCGAATCAGTAAAAGGCAAGTGAAATAAAGCAGTCCAATTACATGACGGATAAAAGGTATAATATGTAGGAACGCAGTAAAGATAAATGGTCAAGGGCAGTTGTGTTTTTCATGTCTGCAACCTAAAGTGATCGATAAGAATCTGATAATCAGGCGTATCGGCGACTAAGACAGCAGGCCGAATCTCTTTTACTCAACGGTTCCGTCATGGAAGGAAGAAACGCCCTTTTTCTCGAAAAAGGAATATATTTTACTTGCAAGACAGTTGTAAATTTTCCGGGAAAGTACATTAGCCTGGAATATTATAACATATGTTTGAAAAAAAAATATTGTTCGAAAACAATAAAAAGCGTAATTTTTAGGTCATATGACCAAGCTTTTCATCATTAAATTAACAAAAGTAAAATGAACCAATGAAAAGTTTTATTAACAAGTCACATGACCTGTTATGCTTACGTTACGCGCTGCGCGCCGCGCCTCGGATCACTTCCGGGTGCGCTAACGCGGCGTGTCATATAACGCATTACGCGACAACGTAGGTCAAGAATATAGTCAAAATGTCTCCACCAACCAGCGTTCAGAACACAACCCCTTTCAGCAGTCCAAAAAGTTCTGTTAAATGACAACAGAGGGGACAGGCAACAAGAACCATCAGTCAAAGAGGGGAGGGCAAGTTCTTCTCTTCCGGGTCATGTTGGGGCGCTACCGGAACTGATCGAATTGGTAGTCTACAGTGTTTCTGGATGTTTCAGACTAAAGCTGGCGTCAGCATGAGACCACTACCATCTCGTAGCTCCGTCGTGGCCATTCCACGAGCAATCATGGCAGCCGCTCCCCACCAGAAGCCTGCGGGAGTCGGAGGCCCCCAAGACTTTTGTAGAATCTTCACGGCTGAGGGGACGCTTTTCGAGAATGGGACCCAAGCCCTATCAGGGAAGCGTCCGAGTTCCAAGGTGTCCCAGGGCCATTTTAGTGGACCAGGCCCAAAACCGAAGAGCCGGCCGCCATTTTGAGAGTCCTGTGGCAGCCGCCTATCGCTGCACCGCAAGAGCGGGAGCAACTCAACTACATGATGAGCGAGACGCTGTAGTCGCAAGAGCGGGCGGTAAACAGCTGAATGGCGGAAGAGGCACAGTGTAGCAAAAGCGGGCGGAATGGCAACTAAAACGGTAAAGGGGCGCCCCACTATAGCTTGTCTTCAGGTGAAACGGATTGTGGGACAAGGTCCAGAATTGAAGAGTCATCAAAAGGCAAAAAGTTCCGCCGGACCCCGGGAGCCGGCCGCCTATGTCGGGGGCGATCTCAGGCTACACCAGTGCTATAAGACTTGGGGAGGGTGTCGGAGCCAAGCGTCTTCTCCGAGTCCATGGCCATCACACCGCCCAAGTTTTCTAATGCAGTCAGGTCCACAAACGACACTCACTTACTTTGAGAATAGTGAAGCTGCAGTAGGTGGAAATAAGCTTCAGACAGTGTTACAAGCGCTGCTCAGAACTCTGAACTATGGCACCCAACATCCAGAACTTATGCTATTTGAGAATGGCAGTGACATCGAAGCATCTCAGGGACCAAAACCATTAACGTACTTTCACGTATGAAAATCTTACTTGGGGAGGGGGCAGGAGCGAAGCGCCCCCTCCCAGTCAGCGCCACCACACCGTATGTTGAAAATTTGAAGCCATCGTTCTACAAAGTCAACCAAACTTGGATTGAAAAATCTAGAAAAATGTACAAACTGAAAACCAGTTTTGGTCTGCATAGCATCAGTAGCAACGCTTGAGTCAGCTTTGTGTCAAGCCGCCATTTTGATTCAACAAAGCACAGGCATTGAAAAAGGCTCAAATTCAGAACTCTAAACTATGGCACCCAACATCCAGGAGCTTGCCATCCGGATCTTGGAGCCTTGTGCTGCTTTCGATCTATTCACACATCGGTCCACTACTGATATCATCTTATAAACCAACGTTATGTAAATAGTTTTTTAATAAAATGTTTTACCCTGTTTCTTTGCTGGTGTGTTGTCTATATTTTTAATATTTGCATAGGGTTTGTCGTTATTTTGTGCGGGATGGGTGATGGAGCCGAGCTGTCTTGCAGCCCTCATGGTGTGGAGCTCAGTTCATCTCACTATTTTCGTATTTCTCATGTATGGTTGTTCCTAATATTTCTATTTTAGCGAGGTCAAAAAAAGATCCAATTAGTGGCCTACTGATTTTGCTCGATTACTTTTATTTTTTTTTACACGATTTTTCACTAGCTGCAAAGACTAAACAGAGTATTGCGACTTTGTGCTTGTTTGTAAATAGAGAATGATCCAAAGAGAACCAATTCTAAAACAGTAAATGCTTGGACAACAATCAATCAAATGGAGAGACAAGCAGGCACGACGGATTAAAAAGGGGGGAAAGGCTTGCGTTAACTACCGTTCACTATCT
This sequence comes from Lissotriton vulgaris, assembly GCF_964263255.1. Classification (NCBI taxonomy): domain Eukaryota; kingdom Metazoa; phylum Chordata; class Amphibia; order Caudata; family Salamandridae; genus Lissotriton; species Lissotriton vulgaris. The sequence continues at coordinate 1,075,793,651 of NC_141699.1, read as the reverse complement.
GCAAAGAGAGAGTACTACTAAGACAAAAGAGGGGAGGGGGGGGGGGGTGCAGCGTTCAAAGCACATCAGCGTGCATAAATACGAAAATGTTTTCATCTATCACGTACTTGACATTTTAAAGCTTTTCATATTTGCTATTAAAAAACCAATGAAATTCACAGAAAAAACCATAGGTTATAGTGGATATATAGTTAGGAATTTGCATTTACAAAACCTTGAAAATTCAATGAAAAAACCATTGGTTTTAGGCCATATATAGTTAGGGATTTGCATTTACAAAACCTTATTTTACTCGCATAAAACCATTGAAATTCCATATATAGTTATAAGCGCTAACTATATATCGCGCACCCGCAATCCACTGCTGATGATGTCACATATTACATCATTCATGACATGGTTAGTGACATCACTGATGACATCACTGATGACATCTCAAATGACATCACTGATGACATCACTGAAAACATCTCATTTGACATGACTGATAACATCACTGATGATATCATTCATGTGATAATACGATGAACCTCTTCAGACTCTAATATAACCTTAGATACAATCAGTGTAAACAGACACTCACAGACTGTCACTCATCCATGGAGTTACTCACACACCTAGTCAGTCATGCAAAGAATCAATCACACCTCCATTTCCTCAACTATACAGTTATACAAAATTTACTTATTCAAACATATACTAACACATATTTACTCTATTATACAATCCCTGATACAAGTTCACAATGATCCATACAGCCACTCACACATTCACTGGCTCTTATGCACAGTTATTTATATATGTCAACTCTCACATGTACTGTGTTTTACATATGTACTTACTTTGACATGTAGCACTGAGATATCCATTCACTCTCCAATGCACTCATGCACACAGTCAACCGCCCATACAGCTGTTTCCACATGCACTTTTGAAACCATACATCTAGTGAATCAACTGCTCACACATCTATGCACAGAGTCATACACCTCCCAGCCACCTACACACACACTCAGTATCCCATACAAATACTTGGGCAACCAATCAATAACCCATATAGTTACTCATATAGCTACTTATCAACACATGCAACAGTTCACAGAACAACAGACATAATGATGCACAAATTAAGACAGTTTAGTCACTAACCCATGCACTCAGTGAGACACATTTAATCACTCACTCATACAGTCAGTCATGCACCTACTAAATCCTTCATCCAGACACTTATATATCCACTCATTCTTCCATATGTAAGAGATATTTTAACTTTACAGAAACATACAGTCACTGCATGTTGTCATCAGTGATGTCATCAGTGATGTCATTTGAGATGTCATCAGTGATGTCATCAGTGATGTCACTAACCATGTCATGAATGATGTAATATGTGACATCATCAGCAGTGGATTGCGGGTGCGCGATATATAGTTAGCGCTTATAACTATATATGGAATTTCAATGGTTTTATGCGAGTAAAATAAGGTTTTGTAAATGCAAATCCCTAACTATATATGGCCTAAAACGAATGGTTTTTTCATTGAATTTTCAAGGTTTTGTAAATGCAAATTCCTAACTATATATCCACTATAACCTATGGTTTTTTCTGTGAATATATATATATATATATATATATATATATATATATATATATATATACACCAAGGTATATTGAAGAATGAGTGGGTGTATAATTGTCTGAATGAACGATTTATTAGGTGCGTGACTGACTATATATGTGAGTGATTAAACGTGTCTTACTGAATGAATGGGTTAAACCTATGTGAATGTCTGTATCAGTCTGTCAGTTGATATGTAAGCAGCTGCATGGGCTGGTGAGTAGCTACATGAGTGTCTATATGGGTTATTGATTGGTTTTCTGAGTATCTGTACGGGTGCCTGAGTATCTGTGTGGGTAGTTGGGGGTGTGTGCATAGATGTGTGAGTGGGTAATTCACTGGGTGTGGGTTCAAGAGTGCATCTGTGAAGGACTGTATGGGTGGGTGAGTGTGTGTATGGGTGTGTTGATGAGTGAATGGATGTCTCAGCGGGACATGTGTGAGTAGCTACATATGTGAAAGGCAGTATATGTGAGTGTTGAAGTATATAAATGACTATATGTGAGACTGAGTGATTGTGAGAGTGGCTGTATGGATGAGTGTGTGCTTGTATTTTGGCCCGGGGACCCCATGCCCATCCCCCAGGTCATCGCCCCATTTTACATTTTTTTTAAAAATTATTAATAAATAAGGAGGGGCGCGTGGCCAAGGGGGCTGTGTGGCCCCTTTTCCTGAGCCACAATTGGCCACAGGAACCCCAACCCCTGGGCCTGGCCTCGTATTTGCTTTAATTACAGGAGGATGGTGCGTGGACCCCTCCCTAGGCCACTTCTGGCCCCACAGATCCATTCCCCAGGACTAGCCAGTCTTTATTTTTTATTTTAGAGGAGGGCCGCGTGACTCCACTCCTCAGGCCAATTATGGCCCCCGGGACCCATCCCCTGGGGCTGGCCCTCAAGTTGGGGACCGTGGGGGAGCCCCAATGACTCCATGGTTACTGCTGGCTCCCTGCCTCCTGCGGAGCCGGCATTGCTTTTGGGCTAGGGGAGCTGCTAAGATATATATATTCATATAAAATTTGACACTCAGCCAAAAATCTCATGCTGGAAGGAAATTCAAACATTATTCCTTATTACACAATTTACTAAATGCTCAACACTTAATAGCTATGTAGGAATAATTCAATCCATGATAGATGGAATAATACATTAATATTATTGCTGACCTCCCTGCTTTATTAAATTACGCTGGCAAGTCAATCTTATTCCACTGGATAAATCCACACAGCGATGACTGGGCAGCAGGTCAGCTATGAGAGATCAGTTATGTGTGTAGGTATATCCCCTCAAAGAACACTGTAGAGACATAGTTGAGAAGTGAAAGGTTTTTGTTGTACACTGATATACAGAGTACCCATCCAGTAACCGGTTGAGGCTAACTGACAAAACCAGGAGTTCCAATCCTGCTTCCTGGAAACCTTCACCACATTCCAAGCATGGAGGTTGTGGATGGCATGAAGTTTCAGGGCACCACATGTGTGGTGGCATAATGTGCTGTGAAAAACGTATAACAACCTAAATGCATTTTCCCCAATATATCAAAGACAATGTACCAAGGACCCCATACTAAATAACTGCAACGAAACAACACCAAAGTGAATATAAAACCAACAAGTTATCTAAGAATTGATGAAGGGTTGTGCAGTCAGAATCCAATGTATGACCGAGACAACATCATAGAATGAAACCAAGATATATAGGTAATGACAAATAACACACTTACAAAAAAACTTTTTGTACAAAAAATTGGCAAAGTCCTAATCAATATTTAATCCATTATGAACCCTAGAGTCTAAGTTCAGAATGTATTTCATCTACAGCTGTCTTAGCATCTTCTCTCTGTTTCCACCCTGATCCAATTTGAGCACACCATCAATCACAAAATTCCCGATAGGGTTAAGGTTACTGGAATGATTTTGTTCAAAGTGCCTAGCAACTGGATAGCTCTGATCATTGTTGCTAATAACTCTCAAATGTTGAAACACCATTTTGTGGACTTGTAGTTTCGTGCTCCCCACATTGCAGCTTGCAGTCACATTCTTACACGTAGACTGCAAAATCGGCTCTGCAGTTGTTCACTTCTGATATGCATTGTGGTTTCTCAAAAAAGTGGGTCATATATTCACTCATATTTTTCCCAAATGTGCATGCTCTACATGAATTACACTTGTAAAACCCAGGCTTAGGCTTCAACCAACTACTAGTGTTCACCACCTCAGGACTGACTTCATCAAAGCATCCCTCATGGACGGGGCTTTGCAAAATGTTGTAGAAGGTCTGTTGGGTAGGGAAGGGCCAAGAACTGGATCTCCCTGCACTAGAGATCAATGTCTCTTACAGATGGTACATAACTCCTTCTCTTGCTTACTGAATATTAAAATAAGTCTAGTTATGGACTCTTCAGCCTTATGCCCTGATTAAATAGTAGTTCTTCCCTGATCATCTTATTAGATTTATGTATTGTCGTATCCAAAATTTTCTGAGTATAGCCTCTCTCTAAGAATCTAGCAGACATTTTTTCCTGCATCGCAGCAAACTCTGCCAAATGGCTACAGTTCCTTCTCAACTGGAGCATTTCTCCGTATAGGATACTATTTTTGAGGTGTTGGGGATGAAAGCTACTTGCGTGTAAGGATAAGTTAACTGCAGTGGATTTCCTATGCAAACATGTTTCAATCTTATTATCCCTGAAGTAAACTCTTAGATCCAAAAACACGACCTCTTGATTGCTTATATGAGCCACAAATTGTAGATTCACAGTATTATTATTGATGGTCTCGACAAACCCGAGCCAGAGTGAGAGATGGTATTGGAATGTTGTTGTGACTGTCATGCGTGGACTGCCTGTGTGCCTGTGTGGATGAGTGGGGACAGTTGGAGATGGGCTGAGCAGCTAGGCAGGCTGCTCCTGTTGGGGCTGGTACATGGCTAGTACCTGACTAGAGCTGGCTGAACTATGATTGATACTACCCTGAACTGGAACCAAGAAAGAAGACTTAAGAATATACAACATGCTTTCCAGTGTCTCTACATGCAGGGTACAACAAGGAGCTTCCCTTCTTAGCTGGTCTATCTCTGCAAAACTAATTTTAAAACTCCTTCAAACCCCTTCATTTCTTTTTGATGTATTTTTAACTTTAAAGGAAATAAAGTTATAGAAATGAGATGAATAAAAAAAGGTACTCTATTTAAATCCAATCACAAACATGTTGGCCTACTGACCCCAGCTGGTCGCCATTCCTGTGATGGCATTTAATCAGAATGAGTTGCAATTGGCAACCTACCGCATCATTATTGGAGGTGGGTTGCAGCGCCTGTCACTCCAAATGGTGATTTTGCAAACCAGCCTACTAGCACTTAAGTAGGTTTGCAAAACCAGAATCTATTAACAAAAAGTTGGTGTGCAATTTTAAACTCTGTAAAATTTGCCCTTTATGCTTACATATGCAACTTTCCATGGTGAAGGTCTAGTCTTGATAAATATCAATACATCCAGTGTAATATGTGTATGTTATGTAACATGTAACATAGCATGTACTGGAGGCTACTCATTGGATTTAAGAATACAGATATTGCCATCAAATCAAAATGTTGTCATCCGCATATGATCCTTTACATGAGACTCACCAAAATGTATATTTACTGTTTCTCCTTCCAGGCCACTGGGGACCCTCAGTCTACTTTTGACGAAGAGAGCATAGTCCAGGTGGTGGGTGACCTCTTCTTGGCAGGATCAGAAACCACCACAACCTCTCTTCTTTGGGCCCTACTCTACATGGTGGCCCACCCTGACATCCAAGGTGAGATGCTTTACTTTTTGTTTATTTTCCTTTTTTATACTGCAACTGTCCGGGAACGGCTGGCAGTGCACTGTACAGAACAAACAATTTAGAGGAAATACATCATTTACAGAGAAAATGGCAAAAAGCTCCTACGATAATAATGGCAAAAAGGAATAACTGATAATAGTGTTGAGACCCCAGCAAACATCTTCTAAAACAATAAAGTCCCTTTATTCTGCCGCACCACGGCTATGACCATGGCATTTGATACCATCCCAGAATAGGGTAAGTCATTTACAACCAAAGGTATGTGTGTGAAATGTTTTTCCTGGCCTGGCGTGAATTTATGTCTTGTTGTTTTTCGAAATAATCTCCATTTGAGCACTTTGTTTATTTGTAGTGACCACGCACGGTGGTGAGTTCATAACAAGTTTGGCATAGATAAAACACCTCGTTAACCCCTTCGCTGCGGCGGGAATTCTGCCGCAGCGCTAAGGGGGCGGGGGGGGGGGCGAGCAGCGCTCGCATGCTCGTGACGGAGCCGCTCCGTCACGAGCCGCGGTTGAGCTGTGCTCGTGACGGAGCGGTTCCGTCACGAACGCGCCCGCTCAATAGAACGCGCCGCGCAGGCGCGCCGAGCGGGCCATGACGGAACCGCTCCGTCATGAGCACAGCTCAACCGAGGCTCATGACGGAGCGGCTCCGTCATGAACACAGAAGGGGTTAAGCACAGATGCTTTTTTTCTTGAACACTAGTAATTTGTTTAATTAATGAACAAATATGTTCTTCTTTCTGTTGGGTATCCTGAAGGATAACACAAGACAGGTAGGAGAGCTTTATGCCTCTTTTTTGCATGGAGTGCATGCAGTAGGTAGGCAGTGAATAGGTAGGCCCTGAAGTATACTGTAAACCAGTTCGGCTTGAAAAAGATGGTTGAAACATGTTGGCAATTTAATAGGATGAGTGAATCATTGTACTTCACCATCAATCCTTCTATTAATTACTTGTAATCACATCAAGGGTACCCTCCAAATAAAAATATATTTTGGGTTTACCCTTAGATATTTTTGACACTGGATCCCTGCTTCTGTTCAGATAAACAATTATATAAGAACTCCCAATGTGGTTGAGTCCCCCAGGGTGGTATTCACCTACTCTAGTGTGGAGAACATTCCTATGATGTAGCTTGACACAATCAGTTGTGGGTGAGATTTCTTCTCCAATATTCTTTGAATATCTCGACTCTACAGCGAGTCTTACAAATAAAATTAGATTGATTGATTTAGAGGGACTTTACAGATTCAAGCACCTTTTGTGAAGTAATGTTATAGGAGGTTGTGCTTTAAGTTAGATCCTCTTACTCTTCCTTTGTGAATATGTAACTTTGTATATACCTCCTAGACAGCATCACAACAGAGGGTCTGTGTGCTGGCAGGATGTGCCATCTTCAAAAAGCACTCGTTACATCACATAGAAATACCACGCATGCCTTTACAACGCACGTTCTACTACGCAATGTCAATTACATTACAACGCCAAATTTTACCACAACTATACCTTTACCACACATGCCATTTCAATGCAAAGGCGTGAGTGGTAAAGTTATACTCATGGTAAAAGTTTGCAAGGTAAGTGACTCCAACCTACCCTCTCCCTACAATAACACTACACTACCCTGCACAACCACCAACACAACAATAAATCCTACAACACTACCCTACACAAACTGCACAACACTACCCTAAACCCTAAAACTCCACCCCCTGCACACCCCTCCCCCTACCCCCAGTCCAGTCCCTACACTCTAACACTACCCTGCACGACCTGCGACACTACCATAAACCCTAATACACTACCCTAAACTACACAAACACCACAACACTACCCTAAAGCCTAACACGCTACCCGCAGCATGACCCCCCCTTCCCCAGTCCTGTCCCTACACTCTAACACTACCCTGCACGACCCCCCTACACTACACTAAACCCTAAAACCCTACCACACACTACACAAACACAACACTACCCTAAATATTTAAAATACTACCCCCGCACAACCCTCCCCCTACCCTAAACCCTAAAACACTATTGTACACTACACAAACACCACAACACTACCCTAAACCCTAAAATACTACTCCCAGCACAACCCTCCCCCTACACACAACCCTCCACCACACAAACATTCCTACCCTACTTCGACACTACCCTAACCCCTTAAAAAGTAACCCCCACCCCAAGCACAATCCCCCTTACCTCTCTCTCCTCGTGGTTTCTCTCTCCTGGTTCCAGCATCATCAGAGGGGCGCTGCACGTCGTTGTGAGGAAATGGAACAGCCCAGTTTTCTCACAGCGATGTGGATAACCATTACATCACATGCTTTTTATAAGCGCATGCGATATAATGGTTTGCGTTGTAATAGTATTTGTTGTTACACCGCATGCGTTGTTTCGTATGCAATGTAACAACTTACGTGGTAAGAGCCTCGTTGTAATGGCTGTTTTCCGCCATATTTGGTAGGATGTGAGAGATGGAGCAGTCATCTACCACAGTTGCACTTCGAGGGCACTGGCTTGGCTCATACACCTCTGTAGGGGGAAACTCTAGAAGCTTTTCCTATTTCCAAGTGTGCACCAAGTATAAATATGAAAACATCAGTACCAACTCTTCAGATCACTTCTGAACCTGTGGAAGACTCAGAAGAAGGACTGCTCTGCTGCCCTGCTGCAAGAAGGACGGCCCAACTGCTTTGCCGCCCACCATGAAAGAACAACTGCTCTGCTACCCGAGATAGAAGGACTGGATCTGCACTTTGAATCCAAGACCACCAGAGTGACACCAAGGGCTAGTTGGCTGGCCTCCTGTTCTGAGCTACAGGGACTCGGCAAGCTCCATTACTATTAAACCCAGTATCTGGACTCTGCCTGCTGTGGCTTCTAACAGCCCAAGTGGTGCCTCCCCAATCCTGTACCCCTGGAAGCAGGGATAAATGTTCTCTGCCAGCCCAGATGTCATCCCTATCAGAACCGAAGCAGCACGAGTTTCACTATGCCAAGAATTGTGGTTGTAGCTTGAGTCCCCTAAAACTCAATTTCTCGGTGTCTGGTACTGAAAGTACCTGGATGCTTCCATTGATGCAGTTATTCAACCATACATTATTCTACACAGTTATTTATTATGCGAATACGCACTCACTTGCACTCAGCCGTACACTTCTGCATCTATTCATCCTCTCATTTAATCAATCTTTCATTTGCCTCTCCACAATACCACACACTCAAACCCATCAATCTGGCACTTTACAATATTAGATAAACAGACTGTTCTGCTGGTGTGAGATGGTTGTGAAAGTGCTTCATTTATCAAATTAAAAATAATATTCTGTTACGATTATGGAAGAAAAGTTGGACCTCTTACATATGAGACCAGTAGAAACAGATTGAGTTTCAGGCTTGCCAGTGCTAGCATAACAGTTTTAGGTCAAACAAAGGGTATCAATGCATTTCTTTAGTTGTTAAGTGCCTGCCTGCTGTACAAGTAAGACACACCCTGGCAAGCCTCTAGTACTATCAAATGCACTACATTAACTATGGGCTCCCAACAACTAATCTAACATGGGATTACTTGGCATTAATTATTTCACTCTAGCCCAAACTAGGAAGAATGCTCTTACTTTAGCTTCAAAGTTTGTTCCATTTGCTGGATTGTTACTAACCTTCTCTTCAGCAGTGGCTGTTACTCAATGTATTAGTGTCTATTTCAAGGAGATTTGTCCTGCGGCTAACGCCTTGAGTCTGCTATGTGGAGATAATATTTTGTTTGACATATTGGTATCCATTTATGAAAATGCAGCTCAGTTGTTTGAGCATTGTCTATACTCAGTGTCTCAAACTACATTCCTGGAAGGATCTATACTGATTTTCATCCATCCAAGATCAAGAAAATAATTGCCTTTTACAATCAAATATAGATTTCAAAATTGTGTGAAAAACAAAGCAATACATCCATCACAGAGCTGCCAATGTTTGTACGACTACTGTGACCAATACTTTTGCCAATTCCACATTTATAAATAAGGCCACTCTGTATTCTGTGGGCCATGTTTATGGCCAAGTCATGTAGTGCAGCAAGTCACATTTCTGCACTGTGTGATAGGGAAAGGGTAGGAATGTGCCGTATTTAAGGCAATACAGCACATTTCTGCCTTTTCCGCCTGCTCTGACGCCCTTTTGGCTGCCCAGCACATACACAGGCACCCTTGCACTATATTATAAGGAGGAGTGTTTGTGTTCAGAAAAGGGCACCTCTTGCACAGAAACAATCCCCTGTGGCGTTGTCCTCTCTCTGTGTGCTGCAGAATGCAGCACACATAGTAAGAGGAAAATACACAAAGAAATAAACATATTTCTCCTAGTTATGCCTCATCTAGGAAAGCTTAGGTTTTTGGGGCATTCCCAGGTTCACCACTTCTAGTACATGTGAGAATGCATCAAAATTCATGGATGTTGCCCGGGAACATCCATGCAACTTGCATTGAAATGCCTCCTTGGCACAGAGTAATGCAACATTGTGATTTGCGTTGTGTTGTATTACTCGAGATTTGTGTGGCTTCATAAATCTTATTTTTAGTTTGCTTTGCTCTTGTACCACTTAGCGTGATGCAAAAGAGAGGCAAAGGGGCTTGTAAATATGCCCCCGAATTGTTGTAGACCATAACATTGCCCAAATGGGGGTTCTTTCTAATATTTATCTAGTTTCATGTTCTTAACTGCGTGTTCCACATGCAAAGAAGTGTCACTCAAAGTGTCTGTCACATATGACACTGAAATGTCACACATAGGCACACAGAAAACATGAAAATGTCACGCATGATCAAGCTCAATTGTTGTGTATCGATTTAGATTCCGTATGCATTTCCCAATTCATGCCCTTATATGGGAACAATTCACATTGCCCTGATATAGGGATAGAAATCCAGTCCTTATTTAGGCATAGCCCATGCTATCCAAATACAGGCATGGCTACTTACATTCGTTCATCTACGTTACAACAATTTCTTGGAAACCCAGACTCTTAAGCTTTAGGGACTTCCCCTTGCCTGAATATTAATTTCTCCAAGAACTCATTTATTATGCATGAACATCTATTCCTTAGGGGTTTATTCATGACGTTCATATGCCCGACTTTTACGTCAATACTGGCATTCCTAAACACCTTCAAGGTATAAATATACCTTCACTTGCTATGGCAAAGCACGGTGTGGTTCGGTGCAGTTCGACTACCTACTTGCACGATGCAGCTCACCACAGCAAGTATCGAAGGATCCAACTCCCCAGCTGCTGCACTGACTAGAAGCTGTCATCCTCCTGCCCAGAATCCAGCTACAGTGTTTCTGACTCCCCTTGTGGGGTGTTGGGAAATTGAGTCCCGGGAAAGAGATACCAACTGCTCTCATTCTAAGGTATGGAGCTGATTAGAACCTAGAGAAACCTTTGGCAATTCCTAACAAAACTTAGCTATAGCAAAGACAGCACCTACTTTTTCCCTCGTACTAGACCTAGGTTAGGTACATTGGGGTAGACGTATTTTAGAAGCACCAGTTGAGTATTTTAGCCTGTGGTATTTATGTATGTATTTTTATATATGTCATAGCAACAGACAATGCTATTACAGTATTATTTTATATTACTGTTTACACTGTACGTATTATACTTCACATTCTTTCTAACGATTGTAGCAGTTCACCTCTCCTGCATGAGAAAGAAGACTGTTCAATAAACCCTTTTTTAGTGAAACGCCCGCCTCTCTATTTTTGTGCAAACTCTGTAGGAACGAAGCATGCACGATTGACTGAGTGAAATAGTTATCTATCGTTTCCACAACTCTGAAGATATTGTTCTGGTTCTAGGGAAAACAAAGTTGTCATGTTTATGCAGTTGTCAGAGACTAATCCCTTCCTTCTTGTTCATTCGAGAAAGTTTCGAGTGACGTCTGAGTTAGCTGGCACACACACAATTAAGTTTAATATACTCAATAGAGACATACAGACCTCAGTCTTATGTCAAATCCATAGTGTATGGTATTCCAATGCGCAAAGCCTATTAGGGATATAAGAACTACACTACACAATAATTGACAGCTATCGCTTCTTATGGTGGAAGATGTTCAATCATGGATTCACCTCTGTATATAGTATTTCCTGTCAAAAGGTGAAGTATTTTCCCTTCCTACCCAGGTTTGATCAGGGCGACGAATGACCGTTCACAAAATCTCCATTATCAATGGTCTAAATGGACAGGAATTTACAATTGACTTCCCTCAGGGCCCTGTGTGACCTGATACCCTCTTTTTGGGTTTTATTGGAAACCTTTGCTTACTGTAGCGCATGTAACATGAACATTTCTTTTCAGACAGAGTCCAGAAGGAACTTGATGCTGTTTTTGGATCCTCCTTGGTGATCTCCTATGCAGATCGGGAAAAGCTTCCGTACACCAATGCTGTGATCCACGAGATTCAACGCCTCAGCAGTATTTCAGCTGTGGGCTTACCACGAGTGTGTGTGAAGCAGGCCCCTGTGCAAGGCTACCAGATTGAAAAGGTCGAGTAAATGTAAAATGCGGCCAACATGTGACGCAAATAGCACTGTAACTGCAATGCATGTTGTTGGTGTGTGGAATGTGGCCCAAGATAAGATGCAAAACAACATAAAAATACCATCAATTAAGGGAAGACAGACTCAAGTGAGTGCTAGAATTAGAAAATGTAGAAAGATGTATTACAAAATTCAAAAGGTGCAATACAGAAATTGTGAGTTCAGAAACTAAGTCATTGCCATGAAGGCTCTCGCTAATAGGGCAATACCAAAAAATAGGCAGCACCAGGAGTTATTTTAAGTCCCAAATGAGCAGGAAAACCAATAGGAAATCCGACAGTATCCCTAGTTGCATGGGAACGTCTCCCAGAATTCTGGCTCACCCCTAAAGTTAAGGGTTTATATAAGAATTGTTTCTCACAGAACATAATGAAAACTCCAGATTGTTCATGGTGTGAACAAAATAATTAATATTTCCACAAATCAGTGTACTGAATTATAGAGCAGCATAATGTGTCTCATAGCTTTCCCACCTAAGCAATCTCCTTCTACAGGAATATGGGATCAGCCCCCTCTATGCTAATGCCATCTGGAGATGACGGAACAAACTAGTGACAAAACTACAGTGAACTATTCTGAATGATTGCAATACAGGAAGCAGGCACAAGAAACTGAGCCCATGTTAGAGACACTTTTTCAAGAACACATAATTCAGAAAGCGACAACCATGACTTCCATGAATACATACAGCAGAAATGATAAACAGTGAATGTGAAGGGTGAGAACAACATGGCACTGAGCCAGACTCATACTGGACATCCCTCGGCAAGCTCACATTTCCAGCCACCTGAAAGGCCTCCATTGGCTCCCTGTCAACAAGAGAATAACGTTCCGTCTCCTCACCGACGCACACATAGCCCACTACGACCTAGGAGACGAATGCCTCAACACACGTCTATCCTTCTGCACCCCCTCCCGACAACTCCGATCGTCCAATCAAGCCCTCGCCGCAATTCCGCGCATCCACAGATCCACCATGGGGGGAAGATCCTTCTCCTACTTAGCGGCCAAGACCTGGAACTCTCTCCCCACCCACCTCTGCCTTACACAGAACCACCTCTCCTTCAGAAAGCAACTAAAAACTTGGATATTCGATAAGTAATACACCTCCCTCCCTCAAGCACCTTGAGACCCTCTGGGTGAGTAGTGCGCTATACAAATGTTGGAACTTGAACTATTACAATATAGTTTCAAAGGCAATAGCATCATATAAGTGTACACCTGTAAATTTGAGTGTCGATCCATTTTCAGCTTGTTGTTAAGCATGCACACAAAAAACTTCTACACATCATCTACTTTCATGCACTTCTGCAGGGTCATACCCAAACTTTTTGCCTTCATCCTCCAGTTTTCGGAACACGTTTTTGTTGGCGCTTTAGGACTCTCCACACTTTACCACTGCTAACCAGCACTAAAGTGGCTGAATTGCTGCATTATATATGTATATATATATATATATATATATATATATATATATATATATATATATATATATATATATATATATATATATATATATATATATATATATATATATATATATATATATATATATATATATATATATATATATATATATATATATATATATATATATATATGAGGTACGTAGAGCTCCCAAAGTAAACCAATGCAGCGAATTATGCCACTCAGGAAAACCGGAACCAGCAATTTTTCTTTATTGATTGTTAGCCCAGCACCAGTCCGCCATGACACGTTTTGGCTAGAGATAGCCTTGATCACATATATATACACCACCAGTCCCGCCTCTTCCTTCAAGAACGGGTCCGACACATGCATTGGAGCAAATCCAGGTAAAATTTACTGCCACCATCAGGAAGACACAGTTCATTAAAAACACCTGGCAGACGCGTTTCGGCGTTTGCCTAAATCATTGCCAGCTTTGTGTTTTGTGCTACGATGGTTTTGTGGGGTGTAAGCTGCTGATCATACTCCCATTGGAGTCTGGTTAATCCAGTTAGAGGCACTGTTCTTTCCACCTCCTTCGCAGTCCTTGCTATGAATCCTGGTTGATGTAGTCCCATGCGTCAGCGTTTCGATCACATGTCCACCGCAGACAGTTTGTGCAGACAGCCTTGTTGCAGACTCAGGCTCAGGTACAGTGACCGGTCCGGGCACTAATTATACCCCAGCATTGCCAGCTAGCGCGTCCGCCCACTTTCTGCTGCGGGGAAATATATATATATATATATATATATATATATATATATATATATATATATATATATATATATATATATATATATATATATATATATAGATAGATAGATAGATAGATAGATATATTTATATATATATATATTTATATACATATCTATTTATATATATATATATATATATATATATATATATATATATATATGTATATTTCTGTTCAGCATGTAATATGCTATTTATTATCATTGCTGAGTGTGGGAGGTGCCAGAACTACTCTATAACTCAGCAGGCTTGTGATGTAGTGATTGACAGAGAAAGTCGCCTGTTGTCCACTCTCCGCCCTGACTTTATCAACCTGGTAGTATGGGGAAAAGTCATGAAGAAAGGAACAAGGAGGGAAAGAGGCATATATGAGTGAAGATTTTATTGTGGATATGAGTTAACTACAAAGAGCGTAGATAAGTAGGATGATGTTATGGGTTGGAATCAGTTGACATATATTTCTTTCTTTGCAGGGCACTATGGTTTTGACCAATCTAACCTCTGTTCTGTATGACCCTAAATACTGGGAGACTCCCCGGCAATTCAACCCAAGCCATTTCCTCGACCAGGAAGGGAACTTTGTCACCAGGGAGGCATTCTTACCTTTTTCAGCAGGTATCAATTTGGTTGCAAAATGTTCACTGTTTTAGGTCTGGCTTTATCCCAGACCTTTTGATTTATTAACATATTTTTAATACACTTATATTTAGGGGCCTTCAGCCACCTGTCTTCATCTACTGGTCTGTTGTTGTATCATTCACATTTTGCTTCCGCCCACTGCAGCATATGTCATGAGGCAGTGGGTCAGCCTACTTATGCCACTGGTTAAATTCACCTTGAGTGACTGAATTTTGCTATCTCACAATGAGCATATCTGCACACAAGCTAGTTAATTAACAAGTGCTATTAAGGCACTTGATTCTATAACGTAGATGATTTTGTTGATATCAGGAAAGGGAGTCAAGTGTAGTTCTAGTCTTAAAAATCACAGTGGGGTAGGTAGCCTTAGACTAAAACATTTTTAACACAATTCGATAGGATTTAGTCTAGCTTTTAGGTAGTTGTCTATACCATACCTTTTGTAGTTTTATTTTAAGCTCAGTTGGGCTTTTGCGTTTTTCCTTATAGGTGTTTGTTGCGGCAGCTGCAGCTAGGAACTCAAAAATGTGGACATGAAGAACAGTGAAGAAATCAGTATCACTTCTGAATCCTTCTGATTGGATTTTTAAAATTGACACAAAGCTAGGAAAAAACTGGTTAAACACAGGTCTTATCTTTTCATCACCGGCAAATCTTCCTTACTTAAAACATTGCGGGCCAGATGTACGACCATTGGCATTAGCGACTTGCAAATTGCGAAAAATTGCGACTCGCAATTTGCGAGTCTCTAATGCAAATGTACAAAAGTGTTAGAGACACTGTTTGCAATTCCCAATGGGGTGGCAAATTCTATGCCTCGTAATTTGCGACCCCATTGGGAATGACTAGCCCTCCCAGATATGGTGGCCTGCTGGGCTCAGCAGACTTCCATGTGTGGGACTGCTTTTAAATAAAACATTTTTTTTAATGCAGCCGGTTTTCCCTAAAGGAAAACGTGATGCAGTTAAAAAAAACATTTTCATTTAATTTTTTCAGGGCAACCACTGCCAGCCCCATAAAAATATTTTTAGAGCCAGTCACAAATGGGAAGGGGTCCCCTGGGGACCCCTTCCGGTTTGTGAGTGGTGTACCACCCTTCTGTGAATGGTGGTGAACTGCGACTAAATTTGCTACTGCAATTGCGGTCGCAAAACAGTCACGCATGGCATTTGGGGTCACTATTAGGAAGGGAACGCCCCTTCCTACCAGCGAGTCGCAAATCCTATTTAGCGAGTTGCAAATAAATTGTGATTCGCTTAATAGGGTTTGTACATGGCCCTGTAGGTTTCTGCATGCGCAAACGGGTCTCAAACCTGTTTGCGCATGCAAAAATGGATCACACATCTGGCCATGCGTGATTTAAATTCCACTCTCAATAGTTAGAATAATGTGTTGTGGATTGTTATCACTGCCTGGCCTGGGTTTAATTTGAAATCCTGTAAAATGTTAAAATAGTGAATGTGAAAAAGTGTATAATCCGTGTCTGATTCTTGGACTGTTGTTTTGAACGTTGGTTTGGTCGGTTGATCATTAATATGTTTACCATTTAAAGGATAAATCCCAAGGTCCATTAGTTTGCACTAACCAATACACCCAGACAGGTAAAATTTTTGACTTCAAAGAATGGAGCCAGGGCAGATTATTGTTGGTCCCTACTGTCTGGGGAACGTTTTGACCTGGTTTGAGTAAATGATTGTAAAGTCACCTGTCAGCAAGATCTTATAATTTGGTATTAAACCTAGTATAGCTTCGACATCTTCCAGGATAGTTGCTAGTATCTTCTTGTACAAAAAATACAAAAAGGGGGCCTGAGGAGGTTTAAAGGACCAGCGAGGGAAAACTCTCCAATACAAGACTATGAAACACACAAATAGCCCTCAGAACCGGGGTCGCACAAGGCACGTGTGTGTGGGTGGAAACAACTATACTAGAAGGAGTGAGGGGGGGGGAGTCCCTTTTAAGGATGGATTCAATCAGACGCCAGCGGTGTCATGCTTCATCATCGGGATACCTCATCGCGTCACGAGCCTAGTCGTGACCCAGGCTACAACTCCCTCGCTGTGAGGGAGGAGCTCAGGGATGTTTTTTGATACAAGTGGTGGTCCTAAAACCCAATGTGAGCATAGTGTGTGGTGGAGGGAGGGCGGTGCTAGATAAACAGTGGTTAAAACTAGCTACGAGGTTAGCCTGACACAGTTTATTTTTGCTACCTGGTGCTAGGATTAAAAACAAATAGTGAGTAGTGTAACTGCTGACATTAGAGGCTGTTGCACTAGAAAGTGATCAACATGTTTCAGCCTATTGACCAACACAAATGTCATGGCTTTCATCAGGATCTCTTAGTTAATCTACTGGTACGTTGGTGAAGATTGGTGATAAAAATAAATGTGTCTGTGTGTATATTAGAGATAATTAAACCAGTGATCCGGCAGTTCAGCAGATTCACCAAGCAAAAGTCAGGTCATATCTGTACTTGGCAGGTAGCCTAAGGTACTAACGCCAGGCCAACCAGTCAGCTTGAGTGTGACCATGCTTAAGCTGAGCAGTTGGACTGGCTTTAGTACACATGCTACTTAAATTCAGTGGTAACATGATGTACCACAATTCCATCCTTTTTTCAATCAATTTAAAAGTACTCAGTGGAATTCCCTTTAGCCATGATATTGTGTTGCGAGGGTGTCGATCCGCTCACAGCGTCATCAATAAGATGACTCTTTAATGTATTCCCAGTGTCAGAACTAATGTTCTACAACACCCCTGATTTAAGTTGTTTGCTACAAATAGTTTTATTAGTGGCTGTTATGCTGCAGCCTGCTTATTGCATTACGGGAGTGCCCCTTAACATTTCTTTACATTCGGAAAGCAACAATCATAATAAGTGTCATATCAGAAATAGGCAACAATTCCTGTCTTTTAGTCTTTATCTCGTCTGAAAAAAACCCACGCATTAAGTGATCTCTGCAGGTTTCTGTCTTTGAGTATCTGTCATTTTAGAAAGGTATTGATTATAGTGCTCATAGCATCCAGGACTGGATGGGTCGGGGTGGGGCAAGTCATCACCCTCTTATCCCATTATTGGGTTTGAGACATGCTGCTTAGAATTGAATGCCTTTGGGGTGCCATTGATACCTTTTTTGTGAACCTTGTGATCTTTCTGATATGGTTGTCTCTTGTAGCTGCTGCTGGAATATTGATAGAGTACCATCTGATAACCCTTTGCTGGGGCAGCTGTGTGCGGTATAAGTAAAAATAACATAACATAACAAATAACATAACATAACATTTATACTAGTCAAAACATTTGCTAAATTCAGATCATCTATGGAATTGCCCTTATATCCTGAACATTAATATCTAAAATAAGGGTAATGCTTCCTCTTGATCATACCTCTCTGCTACATACATATTCATCACATGAATCATCAGACAGACCCGGTTGTGACTGCAACTGAAGCGCAATATTTATTTTGGGGTATGACAGTAATTTGAATTTCCTTTGAAGGATGATATTTTTCTTAAATTACTGATGCTGGGTCAGCGGTAATTGGCCAGGACTTATATGGTAATGCGACCCAAAACAGGACATGGTGGAATGTTGTGAATTCTTGTTTTTCCCTTGCTCATTGGTGGCTTTGGGTGGGATGACAGCAACACCTTGCTTGTTGCTGTTCTCTTGGCAGATCCCTAAGTGCTCTATGGGCATCGGATCAGAGCCCCTGAACGTTTTTGGCCCCTTGTCTTAATCTTATGCTTTGACTCTCCTTTGGTTCAACATGCTGATTCCAAGCCAATCAAATATCTCTGTTGGGAAAATACTTCTGAGAGTCTCCTGGGCGATGCCAATTAATCATAGAATCTCATAACTTAATTGGTATTAAAGCCGCATCAGTCCACAGGCTCTATAATGCTCAAACCAGGGGTCCTTTCTTAATTGGATAAACACACTGCTCTGAGAGGCCTCAGTCGCCTCCTAGTCCATAAGATGTCACACCCACAGTTGCCAAAACCAACCCTTTGGAAACCAGAGAAGCGGCTCCTTCGCTATGGCGGAGGAGCATCGCCCCCCCACCAGCAGCCAAAAAATGAAAAATATAACAATAATCAACCTGTGTTTATTATCGTTTTTTATTTTTCTCCTCAGCATTCCCTAGGGGATGAGGCCACAGAGATGACAGGCAGAGGGGAAGTTGTAGGTGCACTGGTTGTCAGTGCGCATGAGGGTTTGGCCGGCCGTCTCAGGCTGGCCAAACCCTCGTGCCCGCTGAAGCTCTCTCCAACCCAGATGCATTCCTGGGTTGGAGAGACCAGAAGGCACAGGCTCCCAGTCTTACAGGGAGCACAAATCATCAGCACTCAGGCCAATACTGATGCTGCTTTCATGAAGCGTCTGGATTGAGCTGGGGAATTCTGGGAGCAGGTGCCTGCAGTGCACCGTGATGGAGTCAGAGAGGAGTGTCAGAGCATCGAACAGGTAAGTTATATTTTTTTGTTGTTGTTCGTCCCTGTCCCCTCCCTCTGCCCGCTACTTTGAAAGAAACCGCCCGCTACTGAAAGAGACCGCCCTTCCACATGCCCAAAATTCTCTCAGCTCCCCAAGGGAGTAGGGCGCAGTGGCCCACCTTCACCGTGGGTTGGAATTATTACTCTGGCTTATGGCAATCCCTTTGGCATGGCCTCCTTGTCCCCCTGGGGTCTTATCTTGTAACAATCTCGGTTGTAACGTCATTACTTGACTCTGTGACAAGTGGTCCAGGGGCAAAATGTGACTGAATGTGGCTGAAAGTGTAACTGATGATGACTGCTGATTTTCCTTCAGTTTTACTTCTGTATGAGTGAGTGCGTCTGACACACAACCTCCTATGCGGGGAAGGGAAGTCAAAATGTATTCAAATCACAGGACCAAAAAAGTTAAAAGATGCACATGGAACTCACTTCTTCAGTGATCTCTGCCTCCGTCCACAAACCAGAAAATAGTTTATAACTAGGAGTTAGGGGCTTTATTAGATTACAATTTAAGACTAAATCTGGAAGAGTTTGAGGATCCTCCCTAAGACACAGTGAAGGGGTTCCAGTCGGCACCGGTGGGCCAACGGATGGCCCCTGGTGCTCTTCACGAAACAAGTGCACCATGAATTGCTTCTCTTCGGTGCCTCTGCAGGTCCCTTAGTGGAGGGACCCACTGGTTATTATCCCAGCCAACGGAATTCTCAAATATAAAAAAACTGTGCACCGACCACTAGTAGCAACGTTGAGTGCTGTGCAGCAGTGCTTGGCTTACTTCCTCCCTTTCTTTGTTCTAGGATGGGAGACAAAGACTTCCGGCTTTGTCAGCGGTGTGTCGAAGCATTGACGAGCATCAATGGTCAAAGGTTTGTGGGCAGGCACATTCAGTGAGAGAGGAAAGAGGAATGTATGACGTTACATCGCATACATTCACTACACATGGCTTTACAACACGGTCGTTACAATGACCGTGTTGTTACCACGTGTGCCATTACATTCCAAGTCGATTCAACGACCTGCTGTAGGGGGCACACTGGACTCAGGAATAGTATTAATTACTATCCCTACTCCAGTTTGCGCAACAGCAGGGAGGTGTTGGATTTAAAAATCCAATACATTCCCTGGTGTTGCATGTCCCTTACAGTAAGTCGTTGATATGATTTGCAATATAATGGCACGCATTGTAACAATGCGGTCGCTGTAACAACTGCTTTGTAAAGTTACCTCATTTTGTTTACAGCGTCGTAAATGCTGTTTCTCAGTAAAAAGCTGTGTCCAAGCTTTTCTTTCCTTCTCTCTTTTGTTCCCTTTCTTTGTTTCTTCCTTTCTTTCTTTATTTCTTTCTTTCTTTCTTTCTTTCTTTCTTTCTTTCTTTCTTTCTTTCTTTCTCTTTCTTTCTTTCTTTCTTTCTTTCTTTCTTTCTTTCTTTCTTTCTCTCTTTCTTTCTTTCTTTCTTTCTTTCTTTCTTTCTTTCTTTCTCTCCTTTCTTTCTTTCTTTCTTTCTTTCTTTCTTTCTCTTTCTTTCTTTCTTTCTTTCTTTCTTTCTTTCTTTCTTTCTTTCTTTCTTTCTTTCTCTCCTTTCTTTCTTTCTTTCTTTCTTTCTTTCTTTCTTTCTTTCTTTCTTTCTTTCTTTCTTTCTTTCTTTCTCTCCTTTCTTTCTTTCTTTCTTTCTTTCTTTCTTTCTTTCTTTCTTTCTTTCTTTTTTCTATTCTTCGCTCTTTTCTTCTAACCTGTCTTCATTCTTTCTTTTTATCCTTTTTTCCCTCCTCCCTCATAAGCATGAGGCTTGCAGCCAATGCCAGAATTATTGCCTTTTTAAATAGTTCCCTTCAGTGCCAGGGAGTACTATGGTAATGTGTGGTTTTCTTGGGAACAAAAAGACTTTGACTGTAGCAAATGATTTTTCTTTAGTCTGATGAGGACCCAGCATATTCCCAAACAATAAAGTTTTGCAAAACCCATAACAAAACACGAATAGCCAGAAGCCTGACTGCCAACACCAGACCTATTGTCTTTGCCAATGCTTGTTTGAACTGAGGATCAAACTTACTCTTTACCTCTTCTTCCCTCTCACAGGGCATCGCATGTGTTTGGGGGAAAAGCTTGCGAGGATGGAACTCTTCATCTTCTTCACTAACCTGCTCCGGACTTTTAAGTTTCAGCTCCCTGAGGGGGTGAAGTCTGCCAGACTCGACTCTGTTTATGGATCTTTAATGCACCCTCACCCATACACGTTGTGTGCTGTTTCACGCCTGAAAACAACAACATAAAAGGAGGGGAGTGATGGAGAGGATGCAGGTGTTGCAAGAACTTTCTGTGTGCACCCCTGTTAACTGTATGCCCATTTTCCCTACGAGTAAAATAAGCAAATAACTGTATGGATATTACCTGAGGTTCTAAAGTTCTATACCTCCCGGTCAGAAGATTGTATGCAATACCTCTATTGTATAAATGGATAGCATTTCTTCTATATCTTTGTTCATAAGTGCAATAAATGACTGATTTTTTAAATAATTCTGTAGTCTTTTTAAACTTTTACCAGTATTTACGCTACCTTGTCCCATAGACACAATCTCTCTGAATAGTTCTACTATGGCATACGTTGAATAAATAAAGTCCTGATACCAACAAAATTAATAGACACAACCAACAGACAGAAGAAATAGACCTTCCCTGTGGTTTGTTTTCACTCCTCCACTAGGAGCGATTTCTGTCATCATTACACCAACCCTATAGGATGCATTTTACTCATGTTGTACTGAATAGTGTCTTACTATCTACCTAGTAGGTATAAGCCTCCAAGTCCTAATAGTACTTGTTGTGTGGATAATGTCACGATGATGTAATGGGAAGAGGATGTGGTGTGACAGCTAGAGCTGCAGATTGGGCTCCAGGTTCGAGTCTCATAGTCGCCTCAATAGCCTGTGATTCTGTGCAAATCACCTAATATCCCACAGCCTAAAAAATGTATGTGTCCTTGTGTCACCCAGCAATTAGTTACTAGGCCTTTGCACCCCACAACTGTTTGCTGTTCTGTCCTTAACAGGCAACCACCATACCCAGCACACTGTCTGGTGTTTTAACTTCCATTTAGTTTGCATTTGATAATATTTGTATCACTAACATGACAATTCTGTTTTACATTTTCTACAATAGTTTAGAGTATAATAAACTCCCACTGATAAAATTGCCTGTTGTGTGTATTGGTTTGGGAAGTCAGTAACGCTGTAGGCCCCTCATGTTCCATGTTAGTTATCTGGCAGGTCTGATATCTTCCAAATGCTGCTCTTCCAAATTTGTACAGCCTGTAAGTAATGGTATGAGATCTGTCAGTTTTCATTTCCCCTAAGAGACCTGGCTATGTCCAACATCCTGGTCTATTCAATTCAATTCAAATTTATTGTCATAAGTTAATAAAAACCGTCACAATATTACCAGATAATACAAGATAATTAAACCATTGTAAAACATACTTCATAGTTGCTTTACAATTTTGTCACTTTCTTTAGAGTTCACTTTGTTATTTCCGCGATATAAAATGTAAATTACTATCCTCGAATCCTGGCTTATTTAAAAAATTCCATCTTTACAAATACCATGCTCTAACAGCAAACTCTGAACATCTACTTAAAAAGTCAGATGGTTAATGTTGACCTTCCATTTTACACCACACATACTGCTTCACGAAGTTCCTTTATGTGCAATTGTTTTCACGGTCCAAATGATATAAAACTACAACATAGCAGAAAGCTTCAAGTTATCTAATTCTGAGTAATACAAACTTCATTTTATAACAGTGTAAAGAAATAACAATAATAAAGGAATGGTACAGCCTTCCACATCAATGTACAGATGTTTACCACCATCTCCAACAATCTCAAACAATAAATTATTTGCTGAGTATTTGCATGAATACATGAATAATCAATTGTTGACATAAAACTGGAGAGGCTTAACATTACATTCGAACAACATGACTGACAATTTAATCAAAATTGTACTCTAGCCTCTTCCTGCATTGAAATCAATCTGCACCAATTAAAAATAGTATAAGCATGTTAGTTCTGCGCCTAACCGTATCATCACCTTTAAATACAGTTTTCCATCTCTACCTCAACACTTCACCCAAATTCAATGTAAACCAAAATATGCTTAAGTTCAAATTCAAATTCAAAAGATAGCTTTATTCGGTATTTGACAAACACCATATAAGCAGACACAAAAAATACAATAAAAGCTCGACTTTTAACACATGGATTAAAAAGGGAAATCATTGCAGCAAACTCTTCTTCATTACACTTGGCAATCAAGTAACCTAATATTAAAAGTCATAAAATCATTTCATAAAAACATTTGGTACAAAAGGTAAATTCCTAGGAATTATTAAGAAGGTTGAGGTAAATATTACATATTTATGTATTATGTGGTGTTATTAGGCACAGAATAATACTCCAACAAACCCTCAGCCTTCTAGTCATTTCTCATGGTTCCTCTACATTTTATAATGAATGACAAAAATTTTATCATCACTACAATAGTGAGCTCGTCTTGGAGCAAGTACAATCTATGAAGGGCAGTCTTACAGCTTCTCAAACCCCACAGTTTTAATAGTGGCAGCAAGTGTTTTTTCCTCCCCCACTGATAATACTTACAGAAAAGAATACAGTGTATATTGGACTGGGTGGCTACTCCGTCACACGGGCATTTCATCAGATTCCCAGACCAATCATTTGGGGCAGGGAACGTTATTAACCTATAGAAAGAGTCCATCCTCAATCGTGCTAAAAGCATTCTATGATAGGATGAAAAATTTGGCCCCAAATAAGGATGAAGACCATGATCATGGAGGATCTGGCGATGGGCTATGATTGTAGGCTTATTCCCATCTAAGTGATATCTCCTCTCCTCCAGTAAGTCAAGGCATGTCTCTTTTAATACCTTTTTTGACACTTGGGCACATGAGGTTGGGTTCGAGAAAAATTCTGGATGGCCGATAGAGTTTAAAATTTTTTTAACATAGGCCAGCCATGGCTGTTTGGCGCCATTTGCTTGCTGCAGGCAATCATGGATTACTTCCCTATTGAAAGTCGTGTCCTCGCATGTCCAAATCTTGTGCCACAACATGACTGGTGCTAACTTTATCAGATCACTAATGTGGACTCTGTCAAGTTCATTGTGGCATATAGTAGTAGATGTGGAACGCGGGACACCTAAAAGATGCCTCAGGAAAGCATTTTCCACCCTTTGGATTTCTGCGCTATCTGCAAGTCCCCAGATCCCCGCCCCATAAACAGCTGTAGACACACATTTTGCAGCGTAAATCTTAAGTAGTGTGTCTACCGGTTTCCCGCCAAGTTTTTTGGCAAATTGCTTGACCACCCCTATTGAGCGGGCAAAGGCCAGGTTCCGGGAAGCAATCGCTGTAGACCATGTCCCCCTATTATTAAAAATAATTCCCAGATAAGAAAAGGTTTTAGTCATTGCTATCTTTGAATCGTTAACAAAGGTTTTGCAGTCAGGTGTTTTTCTTCTGGTGGTACAAGACATTGTGAAAGTTTTCCCCACGTTTATTTTTAGGCCTCTAGAGCTCATAAAGGTTGCAAAGCCCATTAATGCCTTTTGGAGTCCCCGCTGAGTGCGTGCCATAATCACCGCATCATCAGCGTATAACAATAATGGGACAGCGAGACCATTTATCTTGGGGTGGTCCACCTCCAGATCATTCAAGGACTCTGCTACCTCGTTAATGTATAGATTGAATAAGAATGGCGCAAGTATGCAGCCCTGGCGAACGCCTTTTGCTATTGGAAATTTTCTAGTTCGCTCGCCATTTTTGCCAAATCTCACCGTGGCGCCTGCGTCTCTATACAGCTCCTGGATAAAGCTTAAGATGTTTTTATCTATTCCCATTTTGGTCAGGGTTTTCCACAGTATTCCATGATCCAAACAATCGAACGCCGAGGTTAAGTCGACGAATGTTAGGAACAGGTTCCCTTTTTTTGGACCAATGTATTTATTCATTATAAGGGACAGGTTTAAACCCTGCTCTATTGTTCCCAAACCCGACTTAAAACCATACTGGAATTTTGAGAGTATCCCCTTGCTATTGGACCAAGTTTGCAATTTGGTTAGCAACACCCTGCCTGCCACTTTCATTAAGTTGTCTAGCAGGGAGATGGGGCGGTAACATTTTGGGTCTTGTCTATCCCCTTTTTTAAATATTGGGATCACTATTGCTTCATTCCATGTATGGGGGAAACCTAATTTAGTGTAAGCGTTCAGTACATTTGCTAGTAAGGGGGCCCAAAGATCTACATTCCCCTTGAACAAGTTGATGGGGACTCCATCAGGTCCCGGGGCCTTTAAGCTAGCACTCTGGCAAATCGCTTGTTCCAGGTCTGCAGGAGTAAATATTACTTTTAATGGGAAATTTCCCTGAAACTGTGAAAGGACCTCTCGTCCCGCATCCATCTCATCTCCCAAAGCAAGTGATTCTTTCTTGTAAAGGGAGGTAAAATGATTGACCCAGACATCTTCCGATATGCCTATTTCCAGGGAGTCTACCTTCCTATCCAGGAAGAAGGGGGCATTAATTTCCTTCCAGAACGACGTGTTATCCCTTAGGGCACTTGCCTTTATCAGGGCTTCCCACGCTGCATTTTTAAGTTCTTTCTTTCTGGTCAGGAGGGTCAGCTTGTAAGCTTGTCTAGCCTCCTTAACTTGGCCGCTATCCCTAGGGACGGTCTTTAAAGCCTGTAAAAGGACTTTGTGTGCATTAGTACAGGCCCGATTGAACCAGCCATGTAATCTCGTGTCATCTCTTACCTTTAATTTTTTGGTTAACTTGGCGTTTATTGTGACTTTAATCCCTTCATACGCCTGTATTATTAGCCCAGGGTTGATGTTTGGTTCCAGGCAGGTGGCAAAATGACTAATATATGCTTAAGTTAGGAACTCCAGAATCATCACTCCTTGAACATGATAGTTATACCTCAATGAATTGGGCTCTACACTCCTCAAACTTGCAAATTTGGATGACCTTGCCACCCAGAACATCAGTTAATTTAAGAAGAAAGCGATAAAGAATGGTTCTCAAAGAGGCTAACCATATATTATCTGGAGCATAATTGAAGAAAGCATCCCTGTTTAAGAACTTAAAATACTTACATGCATATTGTTTTGTAATTCTCATTTCTTTCATTTATCTTATTTTTTACTTCTTTACTGATCGCATTTGTCTTACTGTACGCTTTTCTAAATATTTTTATTGCTTTGCTATGTATATTGTCATAATATTTGCCTTAATAAACTTCTTCTGAACTTAAGAACTTAAAATACTGTACGGAAAGATTGCAGGCTAACACATTCAAAAAATAGATCAAAAATAATCAGCCATTGACAGAAAAATAAAACTGAATGTTTTTTTAAACAACACCCACCAGTCTCAACAATCCATCACTATCAAAGGAAAGTTGTACAAAACATGGAAAGTGACAATAATCATGACATAATAGGAAGAAATATGTCTACCACTCTGTTACCATTCTCTGATGGCAGCAATTTCAATCCCAAACTGCCAATAAATACCCTGCCTCTTTTACACCCCCCCATCCTTGATTTAATACAATTAATTATTCATTTCTGTAAACTCTCACACTCTTTTAGACCCTGTACTTTCAGGTTTAGAAACGTTGTCCTGCTAATTCCTTGTACCTAAGTGAGACTTTTATTTATGTAACTATGTAGGCTTATATGGCATGGATATGGTCCAAATGTGTTAGGTGGAATTTGTAAATAAACAAAAGTTTAAAACAACGATCGTGTGTTCATGAGCATTATCGTTTGCCATATTTTTATGTATAGATTTATTAATCAATTCTACTTTTTTTGTTAAGAGAGATTTCTTGTTTTTTGTAACTTATGATTGTTTCTTCATTTTCTGTCTTTGCTTCTTTATACTTTAATAAACTTAAAAAAAAATAAAAAAAACAACGATCGAATGATATTCAGCAAAGAAATATACACACATCTCTAAAAAAGGTATTGTGAGACCCAGTCTGAAAAGAGCTATCCCTCCTTATGATATCCAATTCTTTTGTGAAATGTCGAGCCCAAAATGTTAACCAATATATAAGGACAATTGTTCCATGTTTAATAACCAGGCTTCCAAGAAGTTCACACTATGGACTCTCATATAATTAACATTATAAATACAGTCTTTTAGAGTGTAGATAAAAATGAAGCCTGCTTCTCAATTCTTTTTGGTATTTAAGTGAGGTGATCAAAATATTTCACTATATTTTAATGCAGATTTGAATTAGGTAGAAGGATTATGATTTTTTCAAGCCGCCTAAAACTCAACTCAGGCAAAACGGAAGTGCTCATCCTAGGATCATCCCCCTCTGCCTGGGACGGCTCATGGTGGCCTTCAGATCTGGGCTCAGCACCCATACCCACAGACCACGCACGTAACCTTGGCTTCATTCTAGACTCCTCACTCTCGATGACCAAACAAGTCAACGCCGTCTCATCCTCCTGCTTCAACGTACTTCGTATGCTCAAAAAAATCTTCCACTGGATCCCCACCGAGACTAGAAAGACTGTCACCCACGCACTGGTTACGAGTCGACTAGACTACGGAAACACCCTCTACGCCGGAATTACAGCCAAACTACAGAAAAAACTCCAACGCATCTAAAACGCATCAGCGAGACTCATTTTGGACATCCCTCGCCAAGATCATATTGCCGGCCACCTGAAAGACCTCCACTGGCTTCCCGTCAACAAGAGAATAACATTCTGTCTCCTCACCCACGCACACAAGGCCCTCTACAAACTAGGGCCTGAATGCCTCAACACTCGACTATCCTTCTACACACCCACCCGCCAACTAAGATCCTCCAATCAAGGCTGCGCCGCAGTTCCACGTATCCAAAGATCCACCATGGGAGGTAGATCCTTCTCCTACTTAGCAGCCAAGACCTGGAACTCACTCCCCACTCACCTCCGTCTTACACAGAACCACATCTCCTTCAGAAAAGAACTTAAAACCTGGCTTTTCGATAAACAATGAATCCCCATCCCCAAGCGCCTTGAGACCCTCTGGGTGAGTAGTGCGCTATATAAATTCCTGAACTTGAACTTGAACTTGAACTCCTTGATCTCTTCCACTTCACTTTGCATCTTGAGCTACTGGGATAACTCCTAAAATCACTGGGTGAGTCGTACTTCCGAGCCATGGAGGACACCTACATATATATTTGGGTAATCATCATTGACCACAGTTGACCAGATCAACCACTGCCTCAGCCTTTTTCTTGCTTTGCTAATAAAGGTAGAAACTCAAGCTGAAGTCCCACAGAAATCCATTGCTTATCATTAACCACAAAGCTTTAACATGATACGAATATTATTAGGAATTAGGTCCAGGCTATACAATAATCCAGAGTGTCTTTTTTAGGGATTCACTCTTGATAATTTGCCACTAGATGAACATGGTTAAAGCCATGGTAAATAGTGCCCACTTTCAACAGATACCACTTCAATCCATTCATATATAAATTTCAAAGGGTGCCATCAAGCCAGTTTTCCAGCCTCTGGTCATAGTCCTACTACATAAATTACCCCATCAAACTTGTCTGAGGAGTGGCAGCAACAATAATTTCTGGCACCTAAAATATGACCATATAATTCCCTTGCTAAAACAAATCACATGGCTTCGCCTAGATATTTGCTAGATTTTCAGATCAGTATGCAATATCTTTAAAACACTGAAACTTAGAATGCCCAGTTATCTAAAAAGTAAACTGAATGGGACCAATTTACAAAATCATTTAGGAATAAGGAAAGTAGTATTACAGGAGTAGTCTTTGTGCACTCTTACAAGCAATTATTAATTGCTCGTTAAATGTCCTACTCATTAACAGTAAATGTGCAAAGGAGGCCCATTCCTTTCCTGTTATACTACTTGTATATGAATATTCCCTGAACCTTCCCATTATCACCATTTTAGATATTTCGGGGACAATGCATGATGTAAGTATGTAAAAGGGTGCTACAGGAGTTCTACTTTACACATTTCAGAATTTGTTTATTAATACGCCCCAATATCTCTGAGGGAAACATACTATTAGGCAGGTTCAAAAAAAGCATTTAGGAGTATGGGGAATTGCTCTACATGAGTACTGTCTTATGTACTTTTACATGCCTTTTTGAATCGGCCTCGAAACTCCCACAGTCTTGCCTTGGAATACTTGCAAAGGTTTGTTTTAAAAGTGAAGTTAGGGAGCTAGATTAGCACATTTGCACCAGTGGTACTGGGATTTTTTTTAGAGTTGGGGTGCTGGCATCAATGGTACTTCACACAAAATGTAGCAAATGTATTCAGTCGGAGAGTGTAGTATGTAACAGGTGGTGCATTTTAAAGCATCCTATCATAAATATCTTACTAAAGCATCGCGCAGTAGGGCATCGCCACTTACAAACAGCACATTTTCCATTGAAATGACAGAGACATACAGTTTTACTGACAAAACTATATAGCACACACATAAAAATGTGTGTAAATCGGGTTTCAGTGAAAATAATGTGTGCATTCCTCAGTAAAGGTGTCTTGATTTGTTTTTTAATTCTATTAAAATTTTTGTTTCCATCAAACTTCAGAATTACAAAACAAGTGCTTCGTTTTTGCTTCCCTAACTGCTGATGTATTCTAAAATATATCTACAGTTAATGTAAGGTATTTCAATTTTGTTGTGTGTTGTAAAACAATTGACAACCTACATCCTATCTTTATATACACCATGTACCTCAGCAAGATTGTCACATAGTTTGCTTTAAAAATGCTTGCCACTTTGCAGTCTGAGAAATAAATGTAAAGGGCACTCCTCATGTTAAAAGAATAAGCAACAATTTGTCAGAAGACATAACTTGACATTTGACTTCTGTCTTTGAAGCATAGAAAATGTGACAAAATAAATACAAACTGAAAAGGCATCTTTATTTATTGCTCTTTTGCGACCAACCAGAATTCAGCTGGCAACCCACCAGTTGATCACAACCCACAGTCTGTGAAACACTTGTTTAGTGACTAGTCTCCCCTACCTGTACAGACCCTTCAGGATTTCGTGGTTTGCAGCAAAATCTGCACTTTTGCAAAAATGCCGCGATTTTTACAAAAGGGCCCGCGAAATGGAAGGCGTGCAGGGAAAAGGTTCCCCCAGACAAGCACACACACAGAAGGGCTCACAGGCGTCAAAGTAAACAGTATATGAGGGCATGCTGTCCCCAAAAGGCACGGGGACACATGTGCCAGAAGGTGTCAATCCCACCTAAGCAGACACACGCAACCCCGGGCCCTGTTGGTTTATCAAATGGTTAAATAAACCGAGCAGAGACGGCCCTCACTGCAGGGAGCTGCCTGTCCCACCGATAGTTGAGTTTGTGCGAGAACTTTGAATTTGAATTTACAGCAATTTGTATAGCGCACTTATACCATGCGGTTTCATGGCGCTAGGAGGACGCTTAGCCAGGGGTGAATAATCGGGGAAGCGAGGTGCTAAGATGGAAAAGCACGGGAGAAAAGAAAAGTCTTAAGTGCTCTGCGAAAATCAGAGTAGGAGGGGATGGATCTGATATGGGGAGGGAGAGAGTTCCAAAAGGTGGGGCCAAGAACCCTAAATTTCCCGAAATGTTCATTAACCCTGCAGCTTTTCTACAGCTTATTTTATGTTTTTTATTGACTTGTCTGTTTTTGCCTAACAATGCCATACCATTTATCCAACAAATCTTTACATGCAGCAGCTCTTCAGATGAAAAACAACATATGCACATTATTTGGTGAGATACCACACTTACGAACCTATTGAATTGAAATGCTCCGTCTGGTTATATTTCAAAACCCCACTTCACCAAGGTATAAAGTGTGAGTTGTGAGAATTGTTCTCACAGATCCTGTAGTATGGTCACTGGTTTGGGTGCCCCGAGGAGGCAGCATTTGCATATCTATATATGGGACTTCCAATACTGCATCCGCTGGGCATCCCAATTCCAGTGACCACATTAAAGGATCAAGATATGATGCAGATTCGGTTATATGACAAAATACTGAGGTCAGAAATATCGGTATGCTAACATTTCATGCCAAAAATATCAGCTGCAAGAATATTTTGACTGTAAGTATATGTAGGTAACTATAGATTTAGGGGTCTATTTACAATCTGCATTTTGTGGTATGTAAAGTAGTACAACAGTAGTACAAGTCACGTACTAAAAAAATACAATTCACAGACCTTCGGCTGTAGACCCCCACCTCTTCACTCTTTTTATTTAATATTTGTATTCTAGATTAAATATTTTGAAATCATTTGTTTAGAGAATAGTAAAAGGTAATCATGTGTTCTTCAAAAGTAGAGGAACACTGCTATATTTACCAGAAACCTCCTGCACAATAAAAGCTTGCTGTGCCATTCGAAGCAACATAGTATCAAGGACAGGACTTCTAATAGACCCAGAAGATGATGATGGTAATAACCTCCCTTATTATGTAGATTCAGCCCCAGAAGTTGCTGGAGGAGCTGATTGAAGGGCATTTCGGGGAGATGATGCCAAGAACACGTGACACAGTTCAAACAAAATAACACATATAATGTATAAGTGTCTTTAACAATCATCATGTTTATTTATAGGCTCAACAATAAATAGAGCCAACTCATCTGCCAGGCTTGGCTAATACTCTCTGATGATTTGTAATTTGGATAGCGGGAGTACCCTCTGCCAGATTTATTGAGACAACCCAATCCCTCATACCTATGTTTGATGTATCAGGAAGCCGGTCTGATGTAGAGCCGGCTACCGTCTTCAGTAGGATGAAGTCTAGAGTTGGCGGGGCTGCATCTCGGGCACAGCGTTCCAGGATAATCTTAGACAAAGTACTTAAATGGAAGTACACAGGCACTGGAACTTTTTCCACTTCTTTATTTCTAGTACACACAAGTAAGAGGATACATGACTGGCCAGGCAGGGAAATGTCTGCAACTGCCTGACCAGGCCTTCCAAAAGCATTCAATGCATCACACTGTTGCATCCCAGAAGCCTAAGACAGATTTCAGTCCTAAGGGTACCACTCTGTCTATTTAGCTCAGAGGCAGTTTATAGAACAAAAGCACTGTTCCCAATCGCACTTTGTCAAAGGTGAAACTACAATGTGATTATTTGTTGTGAGACTCAGAGCTGTCTCCAACCAGACAAACTAAAGTGAAGGGCATTGTGTACAGTGTTCCTTAGCCTTGGACAGAATGTACAAATGGCACGATAATATGCTTCCCAAGAAATGCGCTGCCTGCAGATCACTTTCTACATAAGTTATTGTTTAAGTGCAAGGCATGTAAAAAGCAGAACGTGGTGCTTAGTGTTTATTCATAATGGCATGACATTAACAGATGCTACATTGTCATTCATGTTGCATCTACATTTGAAGTGAATAACAAATGTCACATTAGGGGTTAGGAAATCATGGGTGATAAGCCGCGCTCCACAAATCCGAGTTGATTGATATATTTCATGCATGTGCTTTGCCCTCGCTGCTCATGTGTCAGTATCCTGTGCACGTTAATGAACTATAAGTCCCAGAATGCATATCCACTTCTGAATAAACTGTTTGGACCACTGGATGTGTGGGTTACCCTAGTATTTCTTTAAGTGAAACTTATTGATTAATGCTTGTATAAAGGCCTATATTTGTAATATATGTGAGATCACCGCGCGTGGTAGAGTGGCAAGTTTTCGTTAGTGTTGTCTGGTTAGCAAGCTGAAGGGCGTGTAGCGGGGTGCGCTACTTATCATAATTTGAAGTTGGTTGACCAATACTGAATGGATCCTTCTGCATAGGAATTATGGCTGTTAATTAACTACTAGTAATGGTTCACATGTAGCTAGAAATCTTTGCCACCTTGTGGAGATATCCCTACAGGAAAGAATAGTGAAAAGTATTAGAATTCACTAGTCTTTAAAAAATTATACAAATATATTTATGTATAATCTAAGGGATAAAGTACCTCCTGCTGTACATTATTAGGAGGAGTTTAATAACCATATAGAAGGATGAGGCAGAAGGCTAAGTTCCTTTTTAAGGTTATGGAACTCCGTAACGCCTTGCAATATTCTTATCAGATATGACAGTGGACACTTTATCCCATATAGTACATGGTAAACCCATCACCTTTCCCACAAACCACTTAAAATGTAGGTGCTTAGCTCTTTTGATATGAAAGCGAGGGCATGTTTGCAAACATGAAGAATAAAAATAGAACCTCCACCGCAAAAGTAAACCAGTTAGATTTTTGTTGCAAAAGGCTATTAGAAACAGTTTGAGACGTCATTTAAAACAATAAAAGCTGCAGTAGCTCAGAATGTGTAGAAACATGCAGTGTTTTACAGTTTCTACAAATTTAGAAGGACT
Source organism: Lissotriton vulgaris (assembly GCF_964263255.1). Lineage (NCBI taxonomy): Eukaryota > Metazoa > Chordata > Amphibia > Caudata > Salamandridae > Lissotriton > Lissotriton vulgaris. Next base: position 1,075,759,778 of record NC_141699.1, on the reverse strand, counting down.
GTGTGTTAGGTATGCAAAACATTCATAATATAGAAAGTCTTCCTATATAATCAGAAAATGTTGGTTTGTTTGACTAGCTCACAGTACTACATCTAAACTCCTAACCTTTCAAAGTTATAGATGTTATTGGTAACCTTGAACATGACCACTCTGATTCCTAAGGAATTTGTGGAAACAGATCTAACCCTCTGGTTTGTCACTTTAGTATGCCCAAGCTGTCAAAAAATGATACGATAATACATTGTTAAACGTTTATTGAAAAGCTCTAATCTTTCCAAATAAAACAGGAACTGCAATTATTAGACAGATGGGACACATCATCGGTATAAGCATTATTTGAATGTTGAAAAATACAAACAATTCAACCATGTTCATTGTTACTAAGGTTACTCCTATTTATCACTGACATCATTATGCGAAAGAGAACATGTTGGGATTACCACTGAAATGACCCATCCCCGTACCTTGGTACTGAATGTCAGGAAGCCGGCCTCAGTGCATTAACAAATGAACCCCGTCTGAGTATGCAGGCCTGCACACTTCTCTCAGGATGAAGGTAAGGGCCAGCAGAACTGCATCCCAATCACAGGTCACTGTAGCTTCCCTGATATCCTTGGTTGAAAGTGAACTTCTCACCGACTTCAGCATGTACACAGTTTTTATAACAAAATGGCAAGCTTAACACCCTACTGTGCCAAAGGTGGAGAACAACCTCTTTAATTAGTCAGAGGAGAAATAGTCATCTCCTACGAGCAAAAAGTAAAACAAGTCGTTGGGCCCGATTCACAGAATGAACTTAAGACTCAATCCTAAACGTACTACTATTTTGGTATTCACAGAATGCACTTACTACTTTTGGCATTCACAGAATGAATTTACTCATTTCGGTATTCACAGAAGTTAGTAGTCCTAACTTTAGGACTCCTAAATGCCTTCTGTGAATACCGAAAGTCTTAAAGTTAGGATTTTTCTCCGTTTAGGAGTAGAAAAGTTAGGACTACTAACTTTAGGTCTCCTAAATGCCTTCTGTGAATACCGAAAGTCTTAAAATTAGGATTTTTCTCAGTTTAGGAGCCCTAAAGTTAGGAGTCCTAACTTTACTACTACTAAATTGAGAAAAATCCTACTTTTAAGACTTTCGGAATTCACAGGTGGCATTTAGGAGTCCTAAAGTTAGGAGTCCTAACTTTACTACTACTAAATTGAGAAAAATCCTAATTTTAAGACTTTCGGTATTCACAGAAGGCATTTAGGAGTCCAGAAGTTAGGAGTCCTAACTTTACTACTACTAAATTGAGAAAAATCCTAATTTTAAGACTTTCGGTATTCACAGAAGGCATTTAGGAGTCCTAAAGTTAGGACTACTAACTTCTGTGAGTACCGAAATGAGTAAGTTCATTCTGCGGATGCCAAAATAGTAGTAAGTTTAGGATTGAGTCTTAAGTTCATTCTGTGAATTGGGCCCACCATGTTTAAAGTTGTGAAACCATGAAACTAAATGTGCAGACTACAGAGTGACAATGTCTATCAAAAATAAATGCATTGCTGGTACATTCTCGAATTAGGAAAAACAGCAAAACAACATTAGAAGAATATTGCAAGTTAAAAAGAGGAGCAAAAATTGAAACTAACTGTAAGCTAGAAATATTCTAACATTTCTATAATTATCTAAGGAGTGCCAAAAAATAAATACGATAATTTTGCTTTTCACTGTAAACAGAAAAATAAAGCGGAGAAAGAAAAGCAACACTTTGTTATCGTTGCTTAAACAGCGGCTTTAATTATGACCTGACCTGACATGCCTTGTGCATTGGCTGCAGGCTCTGGCAGAAGCATTGTAACATCATAACTTGACTGTAATAACATATTATAGTTGTGGTCTGACGTCTGTTATTTAGAATTGGTGACTGGGTGCATCACAAGTCAACAATTATAAGGAAATTAGACATTGGCATTCATACAGGGATTACAGAATCCTATGTATCATATACATATTTATTAACCTAAAACTAATAAAATGAACATAATTAAATATTACAGCACAATAACTCATCAATTATATGACAAACTATATTTCTCAGAGTATAGAAATGAAGATTTTGGTATACATCTGTCATTGTATGTTGAACTATGCTTCCTGCTGTAATCAGACACATTTATATAAGGGGAAACTATATATATCACCACAAGATACATATGTATATCAGACCATGCCATAATTGCTGCTTCTATGTACCTATTGGTGCATATATTGGGGGGGTATGCCTGCAACTACATTTTTTAGAAATGTCATGAATATATGCTTGCTTCATCACAAGATAAATCTACACATCAGACCATGTAAATATTGCTACTTCTATGCACATATGAGTAATTCATCTGAATTAAAAATACTTCTTTCAGCCTTTGTACCATCCCTCCTCTCTCTGACTCATCCCAAACCTTTCCGACAAATATGAACTCCTAATCATCCTTCTCAAACCTATCCCTCTTTTTTTACCCATGTCACCCCAACTAACAGATTCTGACAACCACTATCTACAAAAAACAACTTACTACTTCCACTTTTAATTGAATTTCCATCAATGCTTTTGCTATTCTGAACTCTACTAAACTCACAAGAAATCAAGAGACCATATCTAACACAACTAATTTACAAAAGAAAAAGATAAATTACTGGTAATCTACTATTAACCTCTGATCTTGGGTTCCGGCGTAGCGTGCTACTGACAGCAAAGTGCGCCAACGCCTTGTCAGGGCTAGTATGTGCTATTTGAATACTATTTACAATTTCAAATATAAATTAAATAATTAATTTGAATATATTCATTTATGTTTTCATAGTTATTTTAAACTATGGGCAAAAAAATTCCCACCCTAAGTCAAAATAATATGTTTGGAACTAAATAACGGATTGAAATATTACATTTTTTATTTTGTGCTAAAATAATGTTTTATCTAATGTTTAATTAAAGTGCATTATGAAACTTTAAAATAATGTGTATATATATATTGGAGAAAAATACGCTATTTCAGCAGAAATGTGCGAGATCCAATGCAAAACTAAGAATACCTACCTGGTGCACTCTGGGTCCCGTAGTCAACAGGCTGCGGGCACATGTCCACTTGGAGTTAATTTATAAACACACCCACCTGTGAACAAGGTGGAGTAACGCTGAAACGCATCAGGACTAATTAAGTGTGTTAAAATGCTGCAGTGTTCATGACAAATACAGTCAGCTTCCTGCATTAAGACGGAGTCGGGCTCTGGTGATGTCCATGAGTTGTTGCAAGGGGGCAGGATCTCCATTCCTGTCTTCAGAGCCCGCCCTGCTGGGTCCGGCTCTCTATACTCCTCTTTCCACCTAACCTGTGATGTGGTTTCCAGCAGGATTACTTTGCCAAACTCCTCTAGAGGTCAACAGGCCCTGGCAGTGGCACTCTCCAATCAAAGACACATCTCTGATGAGACATTCTGACCTTCCCAATTATAAGTATAAAGTATAGCTGGCTTGCTGAGGCATGAAAGATGTACCCTATTGAAAATATTGCAACCTGCTATGGAGTGCTGATACTGTCTCAGTGATAGTATGAAAGCTCTTCTAAAAGGCCTTTGGATTTTTGAACCTGAGGAGCAGCAGGTGTGATAAGGGTAAATATGCTGAATATTTCCAGGGGAAAGGGACATCTTTCCCCTTGGAGGAGCTTTTGTCTGTTAATGGTTGCAGTGATTTCCTTGTAGTAATGAATAGAGTGCCAAGTTACTGCATAACAAATAATGAACACGTTGTTCCTATTGTAAAGGGCATGTTCAATGGCCATGTTCCTTCCCTTGCACCCACTTGAAATACCAAGGATGTTCTTGATCTTCAGCCCTCTGCCCAACATAGAGACCATGTTTTACAGTCATCACAAAATCACTGCAACCTCTGCAGTCCCTAATTTAGTGTTTGCACTGTAGGGGTGAGAGGAAGGCGCCCCTTAGACCCTGCTTCCATAACACTCCTCCTCCTGTCTCTCGGTGACCTCATTTGAGCTTGGGTAGCTATTAGGACTTAAACCTGACAATAGCCTGCTGGAGCTTAGATAGGCATTACATCTGCTTGTATTGCAGAAAATAAGTTATGGCCCAGTTAGGTGTTCTTCTTAGACACTGCTAGGCCTGATGTGTACAGTGTGTGTGTATGTCTGACCGAGTCAGAGGATATACTTGTTTTTTTCCTAGCAACCACAAGTGGCATTAATTCCTGAACGAAATAGCCTCCTTTGAATTCTTGTTGATCACTATACCACACAATAAATTAATTGGTACAAAAGGGGAAAAGGTGTGAGATTAGTGTTGTGTGCTCCTAAAGCAATGTGGAACTACTGTAGTGTGATGGGCGTAAATGAATGTGAAAGAGTTCTGTGAAATTAATGAAAAAAATGAGTCAGCAAGAAAAGTAAGTGCATCATTTATAGGTCATCCTGCAACTGGCTCACCACATAACCTTCATCCTTGTTCAAGTTTGCATCACAGCATTTGTGCGTAAAGATTGCACAAATTTGCTATTGAAGACATACACGCGCTGCTGTTTGCAAAAATGTTTGTAACTCCCTGTGTGCCTTCATACTGGCGAAGGGAAATGTAACCTACCTAGTGGTTGGTATTCCAACAAGGACTAGGATATATCAAGGGTTGCATCATTGATCTGGCGGATTTCCATGTACCTAAATACTAGGCCTGGGCGGATCTACGCACTACGTGATTTGCACATAGCACAGTGCAAAAACGGGTAGTGTAGCGTAGTTGGCATTTTTTGCTTGCTCGCGGTTCTCAACGTCAAGTTGGCGACCGCGAGCAAGCAAAATGACATCCCGGCGAGACTTTTTCCTCATTCGCGATCAGCAACATCAAGTTGCCGATCGCGAGCGTGGGAAATAAACCTCCCGTCGAGATTCTCTACGCAGGGAGGTCAGGTTTCTCGAGTAGTTGCGTATGCTCACGACCGCTCGCGATGAGAAAATACCAGTCCGTGTTGAGAAAGCTACCGCTCGAGTAAAAATCTACTCAAGCAGCAGAAAACGACAGCTTGCACTGTGCAAGATGCCGTTTGCAATGATTGCACAGTGCGGACAAGCACCCGGCACTGTGCAATCATTGCAAACAGCATTTCCCTAACGCACTACGCAGTTCACGTAGTGCTACGCATAGCTCGCGTAGTACGAAGTGCACTTCGCGCAGCTATGCGTAGCGCTACTGCGCGAACTACACCCAGGGTTACTAAATACCTTATTATCATTGTCGTACACAATCCTTCACTGATTGTATGGACCTTTGGTTGTCCACTGGAAGCATGTGAGATAGCATCAGCAATACATTTCAATTACAGTGAAATCAATGTGTCTCCACAAAAAAGACAGAGAGGATGGTATCCCCACCATAAAGGTTTTATTAACAATATTTGCCAAGGTGTAAATCAATCAATTAATAAGTCCATCCATCCATAAAGCATGTATATCTATATGGGTCATTATATTAGAATGTGTATATTATAAAGTAGAAGATTCAAAATATCACAATATAGAACAAGACACAAAATCAGTTCCATAAAAATTTCCCTGATCGAAATGAGGCATTGAAAGGGACAAAGGAGGAGCTTAAAATGAGTTTAAAAGGAAGGGTCAGCATGAGAAGAACCAACTTACATTTCAAGGGCAAGACACAGGTGCTCAGCTTGAAGCTCAACACCCTGGGCAGGGTACATCAGCAGTTTAAGAAAGGTCTTCTCTCGGGGAAGTCAGGGCAGAATTAGTTAACTAGTCTAGGGAGCACACAATTAGGCAATAGAAGGTTCTAGAAACTTTGTCCCAAAAATCAGGAGTTTGAGAATCATGGCTTGAAGTTACCAATACTCCGGTCTGCGTGGTAAGGCTCTCTCCCATCTCCACGCACTGCATGTCTACGGCCAAGTTTTAATTAGACTGGATAATCTAACAATTCCCAATATTAAACAAAATCCTCATTCTCACTAATCAGCACTCCTCGCTACTTTAACTGCAGAGGAGAATAAGAACATGAAACCTACAATGCATTTCATAAAGAATTATTTCAACTGGCTTGGGTCTAGGCACAAGTCAAGTCAACGTTAAGAGAAAATGGCAGTCGAATGAGCACAGTTAACATAAGTTAATACAGCTATTATAGTTTGATTATGTGAATGTGGTTCTCATTACAGTTCAATGCATCCCCCTACTATTATTTTGATTATTACAATACACATAGGTTAATATTATCACAAAAAAGTACATTTGGTGTATAAATGTAGGGCACACTAAATGATACTGCTCCAACAGTAACCTGGAAATAAAGCTACAAGTAATACAAGATTAGTATTTTGGAACTAAAGTCTGCTTAGCCATTCTGCCTGGAATAAGCAAATGGATGAAGTAGGTGCTCTGCTGCTCAATGCTGCCAGGGTATATTGTGCTTAGTGTGGGAAAGTGCTTTGAGAAACTATATAAATACATAAACACCTTTGTTCTGAACCATGAATATAATATTCATTTAAAAAGGATACATTTTTGTATAATTTGACAGTCCTCTTCGAAGCCAAGGTTCCATGCCAGCATCCCCTCATGGCCAAATTGTGTGATCCTGAGCATCTCACAATGCATCTTCCTGCACCCCTGGGCCTTTATCTCACACAATCGAGAACACTTAGACAACATGCTGGTTCAGTTAATTGGAATTGACACACCAATTGGACCCCACCACACCACCATCAAACCATCAAGATGAACATCACAAAACAGAGTTTAATTCTTATAACTGCCTGCTTAACACCCACTTCCATGTCTTGTAGTCTTTACAGTGTTGGTCGTGGAATGATCGGACCTGAATAAAATCCTAATAACAATCAGGAGGTGGAGGAGAAGTAAGTATTAGGGGTGTAACAACTCAACTTCCAATAGTAGACAAACAATCAAAAAGAGTGGGGTTCCCAAAATGCCCATCTTGATCAGGAGTCCCTAGATATGTTTTAAGAACCCCTCACCCACTCACCATGCATGCTTCATCATCTAGAGTGTCTGAGTGGGCTGAACCTCCTTGGGGAGGAAGCATTTCTAAGTGCAAGAAATTAGTGGGGTCTGTGTGGGCATTATAAAATCAACTCAAATTCATGTAGCACACTTTGCTTTTGGTATTCTGAGTAACTCAATGAAGCGTATTTCCTATGCAAGTTGCAGTTTCCAATGGACACTATGCACGTTTAGAAATTCGGACATTATGTGCAAGACTGGATGCTAAAGGAAAGGAGTAAATTGGAGATCTTGCTTTGGGAGTTTGCTTTCTATGAATAAAAAAGTTTGCCAAGTGGGTGCTTTAAACATGGTACACACTCTGCAAATCTTCAGCCCTTTAACGAGATGTGTCGATTCAGTGAATCCCATTACAGTACAGACCGACCAGACATGTGGGGATAAGTAGGGTGGATGGACCTCTACCAGTGGAGGTGCCCTACACATTTTAGAGAATTGCAGACATTTAGCCTGTTGAATTGTTGAAGGAAAACTGAGATCAGGTTTTACTTAGGGCTTGACTGAGAAGTTGGAGGAGGGAATTCTCCACCACAAACATTACGGATACCCCTTCTGCCGTATTAGGATCCCCATAGGATAGAATGAGATTGTAACATGGCGTACGGGATATCCATCACATTTGTGATGGAGTGTTCCCCTCCGTCAACTTCTAAATAAGACCCTAAGTCATCCTAAGGAACCTCTTCTTCTGATGAATTTTGTGGATATCCATCAAGCTGTAGCACATAGAATATAGTTTTAAGGTTTGCAGCCAATTGGTTGTTGAAGGAAGAATGATGTCATCCAAACTTTAGGAAAAACTAAATCTCTATTCCAGAGAGCAGTTTGTGGTCCTGGATGCTCAGAATAAGGAACACAAATTTGAGAACTTGCTTAACATATCATAGAGAGATGACACCTATTCATTTTGAAGTATTCCCAGTTTTTTGAAAGGCTGAATAGTTACCATACTCATGTTGAGGGAGTTACCAGTAAACACAATCAGAGACCTTTGCTGAGTCTGTACATACAGTCCACAACTGACACCCTCCATGAAAAAGTATCTGACATTTGAATGGAATACACAAAAGAAGAAATCCCATAACCCATTTGGAAAAACCTGCAGCGCTCCCCAGATGGAATATGTAATTATCACAAACTACATTTGTATCAAACAATAGATAGCAAGTAAAAATACAACATATTGCTGGCTTAAAATAAACTAAGTTCATTATTTGTTTAAATTTGTGTATCAGTTTAATATATTACTCTACTGAATTGCATATAAACTATGTTTTTTATAAAGCTAAGTCTGGGTGATTCAAGTATGGGCCTTGCCATTGCAATGTAGGATACTGTGATACTGTGATACAGTCACTTTTGTTTTGTGTCACCCAAGATGTTGCCAAAGACTGAAGCTAGAATGTCAATCTAAGCTTTCCCTTCACACTGGGGGTGCTAGGCGTGGCAAAGGGAGCGCGTGTTTTAGTAGCTGTAAGTGTTGTTGTTACATGAATGTCCTATATGCAGGGATTACAAGAGTGACTGAGTACTTGGCAGGTCAAACATGTATAATTGGCCCTTGCATACTATATGGGTGCAATTGCGTCATTTTTAATCCCCTACCACCACAGTACCCCAGATTAAAAGCAGAAAAGAACAAGCATTGGAACATACATTATGTTTCGCCTGAGTGATTAATAATTGTTTTGCTGTTATAAGTTTCAGCTTGGTAAGCAGTTGTGCAATATAAATTACAACAACTTCATAAATCTGTTCTGACTTGCTTATTGCAAAAGTCAACATGTTTTGCAGTAACTGGTGGTAATATAATGCAGGAAATGAGGTAATTACTTTTTGATGGAATCCTTTGCGCCAAAACCACTGAGCTGTACACTTCCCAGTTTAGTGTGAGGGAACCCGACGCACACTCCTGGAGGGTGCGGGCGAACTGTGCAGCATTGCTGTACAAGGAGAAGCTGCGGCTATGGGGGCATGGGGAGGTCATGGAGTTTATGACCCCCGAAGAGCTCCCACTGTTTAGGACAGACTGTCTGGGCATAGTGACATTACCCCCGCGAGGCGGCATGGATTCTCAAATCAGAAGGCCCCAAGGCCCGAGTTGCTGACGGAGGGGTATATGGGTCCTGAACCCCGCAGATGAACCTGACTCACTGAATATCCTGCAAGAGAGGCCCATGGGGCACCTAGAGCCCAGGAAAGAGTACTCTGCGGATGGGCATGGCTCCCCTTACCTGCTTACCTTACCTGCTCAAAATCTCTCCTCAGGGTACCTCAGGTCAAGAAGTTAAGGACAGGGGGAAAAGCTTTTTTATATCTGGCTCCCCTCCACTGGAACCAACTTCCCATCTCATCGAGGAAAGTGCCCGGACCATCTGCAGTTCAGAAAGGCTTTGAAAACTGTTCTGTTCTAGACTCGCTCCTTTGTGACAGCTTTCTTATGTGAGTCAGTGAGCGCTGAGATACCCCTTGGGGGGTGATTCAAGCGCTATACAAATCCATAAATAAAATAAATAAATAAATAAATAAGGAGTGAGGTAAGTATTCCCGGAGGCCGCCGCCCTGTCCCGTCAGTGGCCATACACAGGCGGGCCAAGAGCCTAGGTTACCTGGGACCCCTTAACAGTATATAGGACCAAATTACCAAAGTGAATCTGGCCCATAGAGAAGTGACGCTAAGTGAAGCTGCCCTTAGACAGGAGACGCTCCTGCAATTGGCTATAAAGTCCCGCTTTCAGCCTAAACTTCCTGTCACATGACAGAAGTTTGCCAGAGTGTGTCTGCGTATAGAGAGTAGGCGTTTCTGCAATGGGCTGGTATCTTTCTTCCAGCCTGCCAGCCTGAAACCTGCGTTACATGGCAGCTGTGTGGCCATAAGCGAAAACACGCTTCTGCAGGGACACAGGAATATTTGGCTGGCTGGCTGTCAAGTTGTGTCCTGGGGGGCCTGAAGAGTGCACCTGATGAGGAACACACTCAAGTGGGTCCCTGGTTGTGCCCTGTGGGCATTAGGTAGTGCATTCTTTCTCCGGAGCGCGGAGAAAAGATAAAAGGCAGGTTGGAGTTTCACCACCACGGAGATAATAACAGACGCTGAGCCCATGGCACTTGGGCAGCGCTGTAACTTGAAAACAAGGGTGTAACTCTTGATAGGTTTGATTTTGTTTTCACGGTTGTTTGAGATGCTGAAAAGAAGTTCCACAAAAGCGGATTAACACAGTACTTTTCAGATGGGAAAATTGTAAGAGAAGCACACAGGAAGGACAGGAAATAGAAGCATACAAACCAACAGAAACAAGGATAAGTAAAGTGACAAGCAGAAGGACCAATAAAAAGTGAAGGCGGGCTGTAAGTCCTTTTTAAAATATATTTAATGCATTATATTTCACAAGCACAGCACAGGCGCTGTGCAGGCAAAACATAAAAAGGAAGCAAGAGAAACAAGTCCACATGCACTTAAGTGATTGCCATAAGTAGATAAACATTTGAGAAACCGTTCGGGGACATTTTAAGCACCAAAAGGTTTGAACATACAAAGCCAAGTTTTGAACAAAGTACTGAAGTTAGAAGTTGGCTGTTTAGGTTAAATATTTGGTGCTGGACCTTTATGCAGCCTGCAAGTTGTTTTAAATCACAGCCAGCTTCCAGACATGCTGTTTGGTATATTTGGAGCAGTATGAAAACTATATACATTTATGTTGTGATGTTATTTCACATCTTCTCTCTTTCTTTACTCCTTTCCTGCTGTTCAGCCTGGTTGTGAATGGAATGTTATGACTTCATAGAATGTTGGGCGCATGGTCTTGGTCAGTTGGTGTCAGCAGGCTGAGCGCCTAGGAGGCTGCTCCTGGTGGTGGACCGTACTTTATGGCCTGGTTATCATCTTGGCTCTACTTTAAGCTTCTGTAACTGTAATCTTAATAAAGTTGCAACTTGGAACCTACAACCTGGCTTCCTGTAAAGACTCATTCTTCAACATTTACCTTTACCTGTTTACCCTCAAACACAAAACATAGAGGTGGAGACTTAATTACAAGCCCCTTGTGCTGCCGGTACGTCACTTTGCGTGACGCACTGGTGGTGCAACCTGCTGCACGATATTTACACGGGTACGTAAAGCCACCCTGCATGGCTTTACATGTGCTTGTAAATATCGCGCCCTCTCACGCAACACTCTGTGTGTCTGGGGTTTGACATGGGTGTTGATGTGGGTGTTCCCACACAACACATGTGAATTCTGATGCCTTTGCAAATTTATGAGAAATTGTAAACTTGGAAATGCGTCAGAATGCTATGCCACCTCATGGGTGGCGTAGCAAGGCACAACGAGGAGAACTTTTTTAATTTTTAATTGTTTTTTCCTCTTTCAATGCATGCTGCTTTCTAAAGCACGCATGGAAAGAGGAAATCACCTCAATTGACTGTTTTTGTGCAGGAAGGTGTTTCTTCCTGCACAAAAACAATCTCCCCTTAATGCAGGCATTATGATTAACCCCTTCCATGCTGATGACGGCCCCCAGCCGTCATGCATCACGGTGCTCGTGTGCTGATGACGGCTGGGGGCCGCCATGAACCCGCCCACTCTTCAAAACGGCTGCACAGGCGCAGAATCGCGGCCGCGCGCAAGGGGTTAATAGGATATAGAATTGATACAGATACGATTTACAAAGCCACTTTGAAACTGAAACCTTATTTAATTGGATGATAGATATACATGCGACCACTGCAAATGATACCACACAATATATAACACTTTCATATCTATAGTGTGACCAAACAAAACAGCCTACAATTTCAGATAGCACAGCAAAGTATGTTATTTCTATACCCTATGTGGTTGTCTGAGCAAATATTGTGTGGGCAGAATATTGTATTCAAAGTATTGAGGACTAAATAATCGAGTAGTTAAGTGAAAATAGCTAAGTAAAGATTTACTATTAATGCCTCTACTTTTATGTACCTTGAAGATATATATATTGTCAAGGTGCATATACGTGGAGTTACCAAGAAACTTACCTCCACAATATTTTTCTATTTGATATTCTTGGCACAAAATGTTGTAAACATATTTTTTCTACAAAAGTTTTGTCCCAACATCCCCCTATGTACAAGAAAAGCTGAACTGAGGCCAAAGTGAGCATGAGCTATAAAGAGATGCCCAGTGAGTGGCTCCCCATTCTTAGGCTGACAAAGCTTGAAATACCAATACAATACCAATACTTAGGGCCCGATTACGATACGGGCAGGAAGGCACATCGTAATCACCGATTCGGATTCCCTTCTGACTGAGCCATTTCGATGAGCTCGGCCAGAAGGTAATCCGAATCGGTCTTCCGAATGGCTATCGACCGGGCTCGGAGAGCACTTACGCCATTGTTAAGGCCCACAGTAATCCCCCAGCCATCTCTTTCCGGCCCTGGGATTACGATGACAGTATCCCACTGCCTTTTTGTGCCAGTCTTTCCGGCACAAAAAGGCAGTGGTAACCAGCTTTGGGGCCCCCCAGCCGGGCTCCCATGTGTGCAAGGCCAATGAGTGGTATAGGGGGCATCTATTGTGCACTCCTGTTGATCCCTGCACCCGGTGGCAGGCACCTTGAGATGCCTGCCTCGGGGTGCAAGGATGAACTGCACCTTAGCATTTTGCTATGAGAGCCTGCATTCCATTCGGAATACATGGTCCCATAGCAAAGTACAAGATTGTCACCGAACAGGGTTTGGTCGCATTCTAATTGCTGGAATGGACAGGCGGTTGTCTAGTTCCATTTCTAGAGTCCGTCCGACATCTCAATCAGCCCCTTAGAGTGTTCTTTGTTTCAGTCCTTTCCTTCCCATTGGTTGGCTTTCTTTATATGAATGTCTTTCCTTCCTGTTCTCGTTTCTGTCCATCCTCTTGAGCATCATTTCCGTCCCCCCTTTTGACTGGATGGCTTGTATCCTTCTATGGCTTCACATCAGGGAACTCTCTTTTATTTTTCTATCAGCATTCCATAGAAGTGCATGTGCATTTCTTGTTCTCACTCCGATATGCTGTTCCTCCCATGTCATCTCCGCCTCCCTTCTTCAAGTTATTGCTCTCAAAGCTTGTCCATTGCATCCCTCACCCCTCATTCTCTGACTCAGCTTGTGTTTCTTTTTTTTAGACCACCAGCTCCGCTGTAGCACCCCAACCCTCTTTGTTGCTCTTCCTTCCGTGTACAAATCATGCTCTGGCTTTTCATTTTTTTGGCCCGATGATGTTCAGCATTAGCAATAAACTTTTTTAGGTCGAGCCTCAACAGCGCTTGCACTGTCTGCAAGACCTGTAGTGACTCTCTATGGGCTTTTAGCACACCTCTTAATTGCTATTGGATGTTATGTGTGGCATTTAGAAATGCTAGCATATTATTGGTGCATTTGAAGAAATGTCCCTCCTTTGTGAGCTGAGTTCCCTCTCTTGCAATTTCACTCAGAGAATGTATTTGTTGGCCATCAGGCTGCACAACATGTGATGGCCCCTTCTCCCTCCTCCCATGTGGTTTATTTATAACTGGTTCTTGCCTGCACTTAGCACATCCGCCTGCATTTCTGAATTAACAGCAGCAACTGGGACGGGTGGCGCACGTGAGCCCTGCTTGTGTCTTTGGTGTGACTTTTTTGTTTTTTTTAATGGGTTCTTGCTCATCGCCCCATTCTTTACAGTGACTGAACTCGGGTGACCTCCATACTTTTAGTGACCTCGTCTCTATTTTTACTTTTTAACAATGATAAAAAAAACAGTGAACTGTTCAACAGCAGAGTAGTAAGAAAAATATTGACATCAGACGCGGCTGTTTATGAATCCCTTTGTAGTTATTGCGGAATGTGAATTGTGTCATGCTGTTTATACGTTTGTGTTCGATCATTATTTAATTGCATGGACATGTTGTTCTTCATTTGGCCACACCCTTCTCTGTTTTGACTCCATTGCGCCCTACTTTGCATGCATGATTTTGATTTCCAAATCACAGCATGTTAATTCGCTTCCTTTTGGTTTAATGGTGCTACAAGCACACTGTGTGCTTTCCTCTCCTGTGGCATCATAGGATGGCATCTTTGTACATGGCATATTAATGACCACGCTTGGGATAGCAGACTTCAACCCCGTATGGGCTCAAAGAGGGGAATCCATATCTTGTAGACTATGCACCTACAAGAGGGAATCTTGGTTGCACCTTCTCTGCTGCTGTCCTTTTTTCGACATCGATTGCCGGCGACTACTGAGACCGATCTGCCTCAGTCAGAGCATAAAATCATGCTCTGAAGCTTCAGCTTTGTGTTTTTCAACCATCAACACAATGACACTAGCGAGATTGGCGAAATTTGTTCACCAAATTAGGCTAGCCCTAAAAAGCCAGCAACGAAAACATTTTAACACTTGGGAAGCCCATGGTAAAAGCAGCGGACGACAGCTGAAGTGACTTCGCTACGTAGTAGCATTGACAGTGCCCAACGGGTACGCTCCTCCAGGAATGAATCGTCCGCTGTTAAGACTAACTCCAAGGCACTCAAGGTTGGAAAAAGGCAATTTAAATGGGACTTAGACAGGGGCGTCATACCCATTCACTCTACTCTGTTTTTTTAATTCGCCTTTTTAATTAGCACAGTAGTACACCTTTTATCAAGCAAAGAAGTTTACAATTACTGTTTTCTGTACTCTCTCCTTTTACTGTAAAGATTTTAATTAATTGTACAGTTAATGAAAAAAAATCACATTCACAACTGGGACGGGTGGCGCACGTGAGCCCTGCTTGTGTCTTTGCTGTGTCTTTTTTGTTTTTTTTAATGGGTTCTTGCTCATCGCCCCATTCTTTGCAGTGGCTCAACTCGGGTGACCTCCATACTTTTAGTGACCTCGTCTCTATTTTTACTTTTTAACAATGATAAAAAAACTGTGAACTGTTCAACAGCAGAGTAGTAAGAAAAATATTGACACCAGACGCGGCTGTTTATTAATCCCTTTGTAGTTATTGCGGAATGTGAATTGTGTCATGTTGTTTATACGTTTGTGTTCGATCATTATTTAATTGCATGGACATGTTGTTCTTCATTTGGCGACACCCTTCTCTGTTTTGACGCCATTGCGCCCTACTTTGCATGCATGATTTTGTTTTACAAAGCACTGTGTGCTTGTCCTCTCCTGTGGCATCACAGGATGGCATCTTTGTACATGGCATGTTAATGGCTGTGGGGTGGTGAAATGGAAGGAGATGCAAAGGAGCGGGTTATATGTAAGGCATCTAAAGGATGGAGCTGTGGACTTTTCTTGAGCCTAGAGGAGCAAGCTTGCTTTAATAGTAGCAAGGGTGCCATGGGCCATAATGCAAGAAAGGATCCCCCAAACTCTCAACTGTGTGGTGAAGGACAGACATAATTGTGGTGCATTGAGCCCCTTACACCTCTGAGCCCTGGTGCAGCTGCACCCTTTGCACTAATAATGGCTTCAGCCCTGCGTGATGTTATTTGTTCAAGGCAGAGTGCCATTTGAACTAAACATTCCAGAGTGTTCCCTTTTTCTTTTTAAGGCTGCCTCGGGTGATTTACTACCCATATTGCTTTGAGGATGAATTTCTACCTGCCCTACAGTGGTTGAGTGCAAAAGACTCTTCTGTGTACCCGTAACCGCTTTTCCTTAGCCTGCCTCATTTAGAGTCCTTTATCAGAGACGTGGAAAACACATTCTCAAATTCTCAGCAAAACCTGAACACCTAATTAATTTTTGCATTGGCAAAGCTAATAGGTCTGGCAATGGCTGCCACCCTTTTAACTTTATAGAACAAGCATTTGCAATGCAATAGGTCTCGCATTAGGAAAGTTTGAGCTATTGGTATTCTAAATGTCCAATTTTTTTTTACGTGTTGGTTTTGAAAATAGCTAAATTAATAGTTTTATCATTCACAATGCCAATAGTTTTAACTTTCGCAAATGTGACACCTATAGCATTTGTAATGCAATATGTGTTGTATTAACGTGACTTAGATGTATTGATATTACAAATAAAATGGCTTTTAATTTTTTTAATAATTAATACTTAAAAGTTACTGTAATTTATAATGTTAATAAGTTTTGTAAATAACTTTTGTGAAGATTATGTTCATTGTATTTTATTGTAATAAAAATCCAAGAACAGAAGTGAAATATTAACATCTTTTTGTGACATTTGTAATAAAGCTTTAAACATTGAGAGAACATATTTGAACCAGTTGTTGTTGAATGGTTGCACAGATTGATGCTGTGGTGGCGCTGAGCGATGTTGTGGTGGCGACGAGTGATGCTGTGGCGTTCAGTGATGCTGTGGTAGCGCATAGTGATGTCATGGTGCCCCTGAGTGATGTTGTGGTGGCGCTGAGTGATGCTGTGGTGATGCGATAGATAGATAGAGTGAGTGCGATAGATAGAGTGAGTGCGATAGATAGAGTGAGGGCGATAGATAGAGTGAGGGTGATACATAGAGGGAGGGCGATAGATAGAGGGAGGGCGATAGATAGAGAGAGGGCAATAGATAGAGTGAGGGCGATAGATAGACAGATAGATAGAGTGAGGGTGATCAATAGATAGATTGAGTGATGGTGATAGATAGAGTGAGTGGGATAGATAGAAAGATAGAGTGAAGGCAATAGATAGATAGACAGATAGATACAGTGTATTTATGTTGCATTGAGTAGAGTGTAAGTATGAGGTGTGTAATTATATTGCACTGAGTGGTATTATGTGGAGTGTATTTACGTTGCATTCAGAATAGTGTAATTATGTGGCGTGTAATTATGTGGCACTGAGTGGTATTTGGAGTGTATGTTGCATTGAGGGCAGTGTAATTATGTAGCATATAATTATATGGCACTGAGTGGCATTGTTTGGAGTGTATGTTGCATTGAGTGCAGTGTAATTATAGAGCATATAATTATGTGGACATGAGTGGTATTGTGTGGAGTGTGTGCTGCATTGAGTATAGTGTAATTATGTGGTGTGTAATTATCTGGCACTGAGTGGTATTTGGAGTGTATGTTGCATTGAGTGCAGTGTAATTATGTTGCATATAATTATGTGGCACTGAGTGATATTATGGAGAGGTAATGTTGTATTCAGTAGAGTGTAATTATGTGGCACTGAGTGGTATTGTTTGGAGTGTATGTTGCATTGAGTGCAGTGTAATTATGTAGAATATAATTATGTGGACATTATTGGTATTGTTTGGAGTGTATGTTGCATTGAGTGCTGTGTAATTATGTGGCGTGTATTTATGTGGCACTGAGTGGGATTTGAAGTGTATGTCGCATTGTGTGCAGTGTAATTATGTGGCGTGTAATTATGTGGCACTGAGTGGTATTTGGAGTGTATGTTGCATTGAGTGCAGTGTAATTATGTGGCATGGAATTATATGGCACTGAGGGGTATTTGGAATGTATGTCGCATTGAGTGCAGTGTAATTATGTGGCGTGGCACTGAGTGGTAAGAGGATACATGTGTGAGTTGTAAGATACACATTAGCGGTGAGGCACATATATAGAACAATGTTTACAAATGTGTTGCATCAAGTGTGGGGTAAAAAACATCTATGTACGTTTTTTATACAGGCTAAACTACAAAAATGATTGGGTAAAGCTGCTGCAAGATTAGAGCATCAGTACTTTCCCATCACAAAATAAGCAGGGATTGCGCAATTCTAAATATAAACTAATTTAAAACACAAAATATTTAGTCTTAATATGGCCTTATAGCCCGGCGTAGAGGGCTATACCGGGTATTAAAGGCCCTCTCCAGCGTTAAAAGCCCCGAGCCGAAGGCGAGGGCCTTTAACAAGGGAGAGGGACTTTAATAGCGGTATAGCCCATCTACGAAGGGCTATAAGGCTATTAGAACATTCTGTCACTAGAGGACAGAATGCTCTAACAAAAAAACAAAGCTTTTTAGAAGCGTGAGGGGATTGGAATTCCCTCGGGTTCCCTGAAGCCTTTGTTCACAGCCAGAGCTGTGAACAAACAAACATTGGAATGTTGGAGCTCCAGGCTTATACCAGCCATTATAAGCCCAGAGCACTCCATTGTTTTCAATGGAGTTCCCAACATTCCAATGTTCTAATTATGAAAAAAATATAGTTCCATTTAAGTTCTCAATTATATATGCTGTGTATATATTTCTAAAATTATTCTTCCACAATTATGAGTTAGAGAGCAGATTAAGACTTTAAAAGCTGGTTTGCAAACTAAAACGCCCTAATGTAATAGGGCTGCCTATAGAAAACACTGGCTCTCCATTTGAGACAAATTAAGCACTAGTAGGTGACTTTACACACATATTTATAGCCAGACAGAATAAAATAAATAGCATAACTCCAGTTTCCTTCATATATATTCTGCGTGTGTAAAGAGATAATAAGTGCTCCGTCTACAATTAGAGGTTATACATTACCATTACACAATTAAACATGTTTTAAAAATGTGCACAGATGCACGTTTAACCTTTAAACACTATCCCCTCCCCATTTGAACTGTTCGTGAGCTTTGTGTTAAGCAGGGTAAACAAAACACACACTGTGTAAAGCTGCTGCCTCATTAAAGAGCCGGACCTTTATATTCTGCAAACTAGGCACTATGAAAGCGGCGGTAGCTACGTGTTTGTAGGTACACATAATTTTTTGTTGTAGAGTAGCTCCACTGTAGGTGTACTTTTGTGGTCAAGTGTATTTTCTCCTAAGCGCTGTTAGTCCCTAAAAGAATACGTCAGGCATGTTTAACTTGTTCAAACTAGCTGGGCACAGATGCATTTGCACTCATTGGAAAGGCTAAGTAAATCGCTATGTTTGTCGTTATAGCTTGGTAAATAGCAAGGGTGGGGTAAAACAGGTCTATGGTCGTCTTTTTAGACAGGCTAACCTACACAAATATTTGGCGTGAAGTTGCTGCATGTCCAAAGCCACAGCACATTTCCGCCTCAAAATAAACAGAGATCGCCCAATGCTACATATAAACTGGTGGGTTGTGGCGCTCAGCAGCAGCAGACAATTGCTATCTGATAATAGCACCAGCACGCTCCCTTTCAAATTAAGCAGTAGAAAAACACTGCAATTAATACAGTTTACATTTTTAGCTTATATGCTCTTTGTTCTGCTAATTGTAAAAAAAAAACAGGCTTAAAAAACAGGGATGCCTAAAATGTTGGTAGGGAGGCAGCCTGCATCCTGAATCTAGGCCGAATGAATGTTACTTCATTGTTTAACTGAAATAAAAAAGCTCAGCTATAATTAACTCCTAGTCATCGCTGCAACAACATTCTACCAGCTAAGCACGCTGAGGAAGAAGGGATGCAACCACTGCAAATGTATAACACGCTAGCTTTGAAGAAGGTCATGCAGCGCTGGGAGTGGAGCAGATGGTCCTGTTTATGACCTGCAGAGCGCGTGTGAAGTGGGCGTGGATGGTGACTGGGGGTGAGGGGGTGTGCAGCCTGGTGTGCTGAACCCTGGCAGCAGAGGCGGCGTGCGCGAAAGAAGTGGCCCCAAGGTAAATGCCCAGTGGAAGGAAAGGCCTGTGCTCATACAAACCGGAGTGGGTTTAAAGGCATTGCTCTCCTCAAAAGTGTAAACAAGGTTTCACCGTCAGAGAACGCCACCGTAAAGCATCAACACAGAAAGTGTGGCCAGGGATGTTAACACCACAGAGCTTAAACAGCTTCATGACGGTCATCACTGGGGACTGAATCATAAACATACTGTAGCCTGGGCAAGAAGATCATCACAGAAATAGGACTTGAATCTTCATTCAGCATCAGACACCTCTATTGCTTCATGAGGGACACAAACCAGTTAGCGCTGTTTACGGAGTGAGCGAGCCAAAAGATAGCTTCATAAGAATGTGCATTTTTTCCAAACGTCAGAAGAGCCCTTCGTCCCCATACGAAAGGAGTAGCTTGCAAGGAGTAAACACAAATAAAGTCGTACAGCAGCCAAATTATATATCGACTTACGGTTGGCATGCAGGCTTTATCACAAATTGTTTGACAAACCATTTGGCGGTGGTTAACTTCGCAATAGCTCTACCTAGAAGATTATTGACACAAAAGGGGGTGTTGATGGACGGAGCATCTGAATCAATCAAACACTCACCCCCAGTCAAAAGATCTGGGTTTAATCCATCACCGTTCTTTAGCCCACTCTGCCACCCCCAGTTCAGACATGGCCATATGCAAATCAGTCTGACCCTGCGCCTCATGGGAACGGTCCAGCCTGAACTGCCAAGCCATGTCTTCCCTGGACCGGAAACAAGCTTCCGAGGACCGGTTTCTGGCATTCCTGCCGTATGAATCCGACACCGATCCCAGGATGCTTGTTTCCGGTCCAGGGAAGATATGGCTTGGCAGTTCGGGCTGGACTGTTCCCATGAGGCAGAGGGTCAGACTGATTTGCATATGGCCATGTCTGAACTGGGGTGGCTGAGTGAGCTAAAGAACGGTGATGGATTAAACCCAGATCAGTTGACTGGGGGTGAGTGTTTGATTTGTTCAAATGCTCCGTCCATCATCCCCTTTTGTATCGTTTAGAAGATTATTGAAGCATCATCCTCGGTAATGGCAAGATGGTTTGTGCTGTTTATTAACCATACATGCTTTACTTATGTTATTTCAAATGGAAAAAGGAACCGCTGCACTCCGTAGTAATCAAAAAGTAAACTAAGGGTGATATTAGAAATGCAAATCATCGGAATTTGAGATGTTCACCTCCTGTCCATGAGATGCTGGGTAACAGATGCACAAACCTTACACAGTGTAAAGTAAAATTTTGAATTCACCATGTGCGAAAAGTTCGCAACGTCAATAGTAATCAAGTAGTTACTGGGTAAATTCCATTAGACACGGAGTTTATTTTGGACTGGTATTCATTTCATATTCCATCATATGTTGAATCAATCACATGTATACTGTGGTATCCAAACTCAAATTGCATCCATAATGAGTTACAAATGTCCAAAGCAAGGATCCGGTAACTCAGTAACAAATGCGTCCTCAATGCATTTCGAGCATCTGCTCTTCGTCAGGGGAAATATTCTATGAAGAAAAAAAAAAGAATATCTATGGTATATCTCGCTTTACAGGAGCAAATATCACAAGGGTGGCAATGTGAAGGCTAAGGGTGACTGTAAAAAGCGAAAGTTAGATTGGGGAGTGGACAAAAACCCCATGTGGCGTTATCAAGCTAAAGGGTGAAGTGGAAGGAGAATCGATGCTTCCGTGATCGTGAAGCCGTGAGGTAAATCAAACCGTAATCAAGTGCTGGTGCGAATAGCTGAAAGTGAGAGCCGACAATCGAGGGGAAAAAGTGCAGTGTACGTGATTTAAAAACATGCGACAGGTCCCAAGTGGACATGTAAATACAACATGCTAGAATCGAAACTTGATGCAAATGCCAAAAGAAATAGGCCCCGAGAAGTGTAAACATAGTGCACAGGCGGAAGCGCCTGATGGACATTTTAAATAGTAAACGAGAGGTCCTATTCAAACAAGCATTTATAGTGCAATGGTTTCGCCTTTGTTAACGTTTGAGCTTTTGGTATTGCTTTTGACAAATGGTCTTTTCTAACTTCTTTGAATTATGTGTAAAACGTTGATGTGTTTTAGTTTAGACAGAAATATGGATTGCATTTATAATGCAATTAGTTGCAGATGCACAGTGAATTAGAATACAAGTTATTTCATAAAGCATGTTAGCATGTTAGTGAAGCCAGGAGTGTGAGAGAAGACAGGAGAGAGAGGGCAAGAAGGAGAGAGTGTAAGATAAAGAGAGAGGGCAAGAGGGAGAGAGATGGGGACTGAGTGCAAGAGAAGAAGTGATAGATATAGAAGTTAAGGAGAGCAGGAGTAAGAAGGAAGAATGAAGAGAGGTCAAAAGGAAGAGAGGGCAGGAGAGAGAGGGAGGGTAGGAAGGAAAAGAGGCAGAAAGGAGAGGGAGGGCAAGAAGGAGTGGGAGGGCAGGAGGGAAGGTAGGAGTGTGTGAGAGAGGGCAGAAAGGAAAGGGCGGCAGCTATGAGAGGGAGGGCAGGAAGGAGAAGGAGGGCTAGAGGAGGAGAGGACAGGAAGGAGAGAGAACAAGAGAGAGATGGAGGACAAGAAGGTGAAAGAGAGCAGAAGAGAGGGGTGGAAAGGGAGGGCAGGTGGGAGTAAGAAGGCAGAAAAGAGAGGGATGGTAGAAGAGAGAGAGCAAGAAGGAGGGCAGAGGGAATAGAATGAGAGAAGGCAGAAATAGGGAGGACAGGAAAGAAGAAAAGAGCAGGAAGGAAGGCAGAAGTGAGAGAGTGTGAAAAGAAAAGCTAAGGAGTGCAGGATAGAGAGTGAGGAGAAAATGGGGAGGTAGATGGAGAGTGAAAGGCAGGAGTGTGAGAGATGTAGAGGGAGGGCAAAAGGAAGAGAGATTGAAACAGAAAGGAGAGAGAACAAGAGAGAGATGGAGGACAAGAAGGTGAAAGAGAGCAGAAGAGAGAGCTGGAAAGGGAGGGCAGGAGAGAGTAAGAAGGCAGAAGAGAGAGAGATGGCAGAAGAGAGAGAAAGCATGAAGGAGGGGAAGGGAATAGAGTGAGAGAAGGCAGAAGGGATAGGGAAGACAGGAAAGAAGAAGAGAGCAGGAAGGAGGGCAGGAGCGAGGGAGTGTGCAAAAAGGAAAGATAAAGAGAGAAGGATAGAGAGTGAGGAGAAAATGGGGAGGTAGATGGAGAGTGAAGCCAAGAGTGTGAGAGAAGACAGGAGAGAGAGGGCAAGAAGGTGAGAGTGTAGGATGAAGAGAGAGGGCAAGAGGGATAGAGATGGAGACTGAGTGCAAGAGAAAAAGTGACAGATATAGAAGTTAAGAGAGCGATAGTGGAGGAAGGGAAAATGAAAGAATAAGAGATAGAGAGAGTGCAAGAGGGAGAGTGAGGGCAGGATGGAGGGGAAGGGCAGTAGTAGGAGAGAAGGAGAGATGTTAGAAAGAAAAGGGGAGGTAGGAGGGATGTAGGGTGAGGAAAGAAGGTAGAGAGGGCAAAGAGAGGATGCTCAAGAAGGTGGTGGGGAGCAAGAGAGAGGGGCAAAAGAGAGGAAGAGCAGGAAGGAGGGGAGGGCAGGAGAGAGGGCAAGAAGGGTAAAGGGTGATAGAGTGCAAAAGAGAGAGGGGGCAAGAAGGAGAGAGAAGGCAAAAGTAAGACAGCAGAACATAATGGGAGGGGAGGAAAAGGAGGGAGTGGGAGGGAGGGAGGGAGGGAGGTAGGGCAAGAAAGAGAGGGCAGAAGGGAGAGAGAGGGCAGGTATTAGTGTAGTAATGTAGATAAAAAAAAGGAAAAAAAAGTTGTGAAAAAGTTGACATTGCCTCACGTAAGCACCACCATTTGAGTTTGCAGATTTGTTCTCACCTGCTCTCACTTTCTCATCATAAGCACTTGTCAACTTATAGCCTCTACACATGCCCTCTTAAACATGCACTATTTACACATGATCTCTCTGTACCTG
Organism: Lissotriton vulgaris; assembly: GCF_964263255.1. Taxonomy (NCBI): domain Eukaryota; kingdom Metazoa; phylum Chordata; class Amphibia; order Caudata; family Salamandridae; genus Lissotriton; species Lissotriton vulgaris. Next base: position 1,075,736,211 of record NC_141699.1, on the reverse strand, counting down.
CCCTCTCTGGAAAACACCCTCTCTGCACACGCCCTCTTTACACATGCCTTATCTTCACTTGCCCTCTCTACACACGGCCCCTGTGCAGAGAGATCATATGGAGAGAGGCATGTGCAGAGAGGCCGTGTGTTGAGAGGCTGTGTGCAGTGATAGCGCATGTTGAGAGGGTATATGCAAAGAGGAGAGGGCAGGATACAGAGGTAGGGTAGGAAGGAGAAAATGCAAGGAGGAGTGGGAGGTCAGAAAATAGTGGGAGAGCAAGAGAGAGGGCAGAAGGGAAAGGGAGGGCATGTTGGAGGGCAGGAGTGAGGGCAGGAGAGAGAAGGAGGGAAGGAAGGAAAAGAGGCAGAAGGGAGAGGGAGGGCAAGAAGGAGTGGGAAGGCAGGAGAGAAGGTAGGAGTGTGTGAGAGAGGTCAGAAAGGAGAGGGCGGCAGGTAGGAGAGAGAGGACAGGAAGGAGAAGGAGGGCTAGAGGAGGAGAGGACAGGAAGGAGATAGAACAAGAGAGAGATGGAGGACAAGAAGGTGAAAGTGAGCAGAAGAGAGAGCTGGAAAGGGAGGCAGGAGGGAGTAAGAAGGCAGAAGAGAGAGGGATGGCAGAAGAGAGAGAGAGAGAAAGAAGGAGGGCAGAAGCAATAGAGTGAGAGAAGGCAGAAGGGATAGGGAGGACAGGAAAAAAGAAGAGAGCAGGAAGGAGGGCAGGAGCAAGAGTGTGAAAAGGAAAGATAAAGAGTGCAGGATAGAGAGTGAAGAGAAAATGTGGAGGTAGATGGAGAGAGAAGGCAAGAGTGTAAGAGATGTAGAGGGAGGGCAAAAGGAAGAGAGATTGAAAGGGAGGGCAAAAGCGAGAGAGATGTATGTATGTTGCGTCTGGTGGCTTAGTACATGAAGGCATCTGCTGCAGGGACCCGTGAACAAAGTCTTTGTTACATGTTTTCGTTTACCTTTAGGCTTGTTATCTCTCCTTCTGAATGCGACCTCACTAGTGCAGACCTCACTCACAAACAACACTTTAAGTTAGCATCACGCGTGAAAGTTTGTGTGTAACTATGCAGTAAAGAATGCACAGTACAGACAGCAAGTAATACAAAGAAGAATGCATAAAGTAAATTAGACAAGCATTTGTTATTATGAACGTAGGGATAAACTATACCCAGCCTGAAGAATCAAACTATGGGCAAGATACAACCCGCATCCTATAAATGGTGTTTTTTTCCTGTGTTTCAAATGCATGTTTTTTCTTCACGGTGGATCGTTTTCTCTCTTGATTTTCATCCCGTCACGTGTGGTTCACCTTCGTGATCAATTGATATACCTTCTTCTAGTATTCACAATTGTGGTGTCCTTTTTTAATCTCTTTCAGTTTTGCTTATTAAGACACAGTTCTCTCCACTCTCATGTGAGTGTCTGCTGTTTATCATTCTTATGATGCTACCTCTCTAGATATATATATGTTTATCCCTTTTTTCCTACAGATTGTCCCCTGAAGAAGAGACCTTCATGTCCCGAAATGCATCGGGCCCCAACAAGCAGCATTGCGAGGGCCCCAACAAGCAGCATTTCGACGATTTGGCTGGATTGATATATGTGTATCTATACTAATTGATAGTGTTATGATCCTATTTTCATTATATATGTGAATATGTCATACGGTTTAAAAATATTTGACTGAATACGTTTGACCACAGTTACCTGTAAAGATTCGCATTTACAAGTATTACGGAGTCTATGTTTTTCATTTTTCATTTATTGAGTTTATTCTTGTTAAGATAGTAGGAAGGTCACGTTGTGACCATTTGTGCACAGTGCGCGGTGGAGTTACCCAGTCTGGTAACTTTACCTATTCTTAGTTGGCTGACCCTTGTGAGACAGCGAGAGTCCCCACTGCGGCACCATTGTATTTAAGCTGTTCATTATAAAAGTTTAACAATTGATTACTAAAGTACAACCGGTGTGCGCTTCTCTCCTTCAACCATTTTCTATATGCTCTAACATTGAGCCACGCTTCTCCACTGTTGAGAACCTTGAGTAAAGGGCAGCGACATAGAAATACAACCAGCATGGCTGCATATGGTGGGAGTTCGACGAGAGTACTGTATTAAGAATTATAGAATTAAGAAAGAAGGCTGGCTGGCAACCTCTCATCTCTTTATTCTTCGCTGGGGATGCCGCCTGGCTGTCTTTTTTACTGGCCTGGCATGTATTTAGAAGTCCAGGCCCGTAAAAATATGAGGAAAAGCACGGAAATCTCGTATTTTTCCGTTCTCAATGAAGCATAAAACCAGCAAACACATGGAAATATTAGCAATAAATGATCTGACAACAGCTATCTAAATTGTTTCAAAATGTTTATTAATGAATAATTAATAATAATTCATTATTAATAATAATCGACAGCAACCAAGTCTCTTGAAAGGATCTCTGCTGTACTTGTGCACTCCCTATACTGTACTCCCATTATCTGTGGAACTCTTTGATTTCATCTCAGTCTAGAACAGATTTGTAATGTACTCAGAGACATGGCGGCTCCTCCACTAAGGTGGAGGACCGTCGCCCCACTACTCTGAGAGTAGAATTTTTTCAAAATAAAATGATAACTTATTTTATCTTTCTTTGATACGGGGCTGGGTTAGGGCAGGGCTGGGGTCAGAGCATGGGAGGAGTAGTAAGTGCACACTCTCAAAGTGCGCATGACCTCTTGGCAGGATGTCTTGGCTCAGCCAAAGTGTCATGCACACTAAGCATGTTCCCCACGATGCTGCATTACACAGCCTGGTGGAAACATGCCCTGGCCCCCAATCCCTATCTGAGCGCCAAACCACGGTGCTCAGACCAATCACAATGCTGCATTGCAGCTTTGTGATTGGCTTAGGGGAGCCAGGGTGCTTCCTGTTTCCGGACTTGCCAGGAAGAGAAGGAAAGTCGGAGAGATGGCGGCCGCGGAAAGGTAAATGGTTTTGTATGTTGCTTTTATTTTTTTAAACCTCCCCGCCTCGCCACCCCGTTCCCTGCTAGCCGCCACTGTTCAGAGACACCCTTAAAGATAGTAAGAATGTGTAGGGTGCCGAAATCACCAGAAGACTTTGAATGAGAGTCTTTTTGCCGGTGAGGAGATTTTTTACTCTTCCACTCCCTCGAGCTGCCTACAACTCCACTTTTTGGGTATGGCACTGCAAAGTATACTCTTTGCTGTTTACTTAAGACAGACAAGTGAAGAAGTGTGATCTTGATCCTATCTGGAGACAATGTGAGAGTGCATCATACTCACCATAGTCAGCACTCAAATATGCTCTGTCATAACTAATGAACTTAAAGGGGTGGAGTAGTTTATATTGAAAGGTATTCTGTTTGAAATATTTGTATTTAAAATGTGATTAATAACGTTACGTAACAATTCATGTATCAACGTGATAGGAGAGAATAACCTGAAATACTGTATTGTGAAATACTTCATTAGGATGTATGCAACTAATGTTTGACGTTATACTTTTAATTTGAATTTGTCATCGGCTAATGCATCTACATGGAAACAATTATATTTCATAGCATTTATTCATGCCTTAAGCAGTTGCATGTTTTATATGTGTAGAAAGGTGCACATATTTTGTAACTTTGTGCACATGGTAATTTAGCAAAACTAGGCCTCAAAAAGAACGTTGTTTAGTTTAAGATACATAATGACTTTATTGCATGATTTATTAAAACCTTCGCAAACAAATAAAACATTAATTCACAAGATACAGCTTCAACTTTAAAAGATGCTAAAAGATTACAAATATGTTGTAGTTCACTAAAATTACAGAGGAATAAAAACTTGTTGGTAAGATAGTTCTTCATGGTTAAAAATATAGATCAGCATAAGGCTTGTTTAGTTATTGCTCACATTAAGATTTGAAATGCAATTCACATTTCACCTTCACTGTTGAATGCATGCTGCTGAGTTGACTCTATGGGGTGGATTTGCCTCATTAATTAGAATAAAGGAGTTTTGTGCTAATAGAGAGCAAAGCATGAGTATGGGGAGTCGGCTGAGAGAATCACAGTAATGAGTGAGGAGAAGAGTTCTCATGGGAGAGCAATAGCCAACGATGAGAAGAGATAATGTACTATCTGGCTGGGAAAGGTGCTGAAAGTCTCCAGTTGTGACGGAGCTATGGAAATTTCCCAAGTAGATGACACATGGGAGTCTCATGTCCACGGCAGATGGTATTACGTGCTGTGTTTAGTTAGGGAAAGAGTCCATTTGGGTTTCCTTAGAGAGCAGACCTATGCTTCTGCTTGCATGGCGTTAAGCTACTTGACTCATTGTCTGAGTTTTCCACTGATGGCTACACATTTCGTCTTTTTGCATTTGATTTTGATTTACTCTGATCTTTTTGTACTTTTTCTGACTTTGCTGAGATTGATCTTGTTACATTTTGCATCCTTCTCTTTTCTTAATGTGCTTATGTTTCTTTAAATATCTGGCATGAGCTATGGAGTTCTGGAACGGAATGTGGGGTGGCTGTTGTAAAATGCTTGTCTTCTCATTATTTGTTGGGACTCGTACTGTGCTGTTTGGATTAAAGCCTACTCCTGAACATTACATTTGGACTACTGGATTATTTGGTACTTAGGAGAGGTCACGATCTGGAGAAACACTTGTTACATCGCAGAACAGGGGCAGTGTTTTCTCCACAGGAACCCATCTGCGTGCCAAGTTGGATTGGGACAATCCCAGCATTCATCTACAAGAAGTGTGCTCTTCACGAAGCTCTACGATCCCCAATGAACAAGTCTCAAGGTTTTGTTTGGATTAGTCTTGCTAGAGGAAATAGTCACATTTTTACAAATCAAGTTTTCTACTCGCAACTGCGATTTACAGTTTCAATATTTAAACTTGTTTACTGATGTGCATGTTTGAAGCTGCGCTCTCTCTTCTGCATTCTGTATTCTGTTCTTGGGATGCACTCTTCAAATCATACGTGTATCTACATGCAACACCGTCACATCACCCTACTTATGAAGCGGCCATTTTAAGTTTGCCTGTTTTGTCCCCAAGGCCAGGCAAGGAGAGTATAACCGTGTGCTTATTTTTCGAAGAACCCTGTTTTCAGCAGAGCTTCGGTCTCTCGGCCTTTCACTGTAAAGGAAAAGGTACTGTAGGTTGTTATTACAAAGCGATTTGAAAGCTTTCAAGTATATTATCTGCATAGTATACTGTTACAATAAAGAAAGATCCCTAGTCTGTAGGTGTATTCAGGATCATAACTTTATTTCATCTTCAGATCCATGAGATAGTGTAGAGACAGACTAGAGACCCCACCAGGAGCAGTTCCACTGCTCAGCCCCTCATGCCAACCTACATCTCCTTACTGTTTAACCATCCCAACATTCCAATGACATCATCAAGGGCTAAGCAGTAGAGTCAAGTCAAGTCAAGTCAAAACATTTATATAGCGCACTACATACCCAGAGGGTTTCAAGGCGCTGAAATAAAGGTATTTCTAGGCAAGGGTTGTGGTGCGATTCTTCTTTATTGCAAGTCGTAGGAACACCCACAGGGAAAAGCCGCCGCTCCAGTCCAGGGCTCCGTGCAACTGCCAGAAGTTGCCCAGAGCGCTAGAACGGAACGGAGGGAAAGAACATGGAGGAGAGAAGCAATCTCTCGTGTTGCGCCCAGCACGAGAGAAGGCATATATTACAACTTCTCCCTCTTCACAACATTTCAAAACAAGCAAAGATAGGAGAGCAAATGCATGAGCAGAAACAACAAAAAAACATTTAGAAGTTAAAATGGAAATATGTTTCAACTTAAAACATAATCATTAAACCTGACAGGTAACCTCCTACATCGTACAGAAGGTGCGGCAACCTGAACTGAAACCTCCCCACCAACCTCTGAGTGAATGGAAGAGGGAGAGGAAGACAACTGCGAACCAGTTGAGAATGCAAAAGCATCTGAAAAAGGAGAGGAAGAGGATGAGTTGGAAGAACATGGAGGATCCAACCAAAAAGACCAATCACAGTGGTCAAATTGTTCCTTGGTCAAATTTAACAAGGAGCGAGCTTGAGAGTCAGACAAATGAACTAAAGCTCTCTTGTTCCACCACCCTCTGCTGCCAAGTAAGGCAGAAGCCCTGCTGACAGCAGTAACCTGAACAGGGGTAGAAAACTTGGAAAGCCCTTTTGCAACTTTTCTAGGATTTTTGATGAGAACCCAGTCACCAACTTTCAAGATAATAGAGGTGAAACATTTACCTGAATCATGCTTGGACTTCATAAGAGACTGTTTCTTGGAGACTCTTTCAGAGAGGGAAGCATCGGAAGGTTGAAGGGTCTGAACGTTTTTCTCAGATAACCATGTGGGACACAATTTGGTGTGAACAGACCTATTCCTTAACAAAGAGAAGGGGGACATGCCAGTTGTGCAATGAGGAGAAATGTTGTAAGACCAAAACTTCTCCTCAACAAAATTCCTTACATCATTGTGGGAAGAAATGGCAGTCTGAACAGCATCTTTTAGCAGTCTATTGGCCCGTTCAACTAAGCCGTTTGAAGTGGGCGAATAAAGAGCAACTTTGAAATGAACAACATCATGCTCCATTAAAAATGAGTCACATTTTTCGGATACGAAATGGGAACCATTATCGGTGACTACAACAGAAGGGCAACCTTCAATGATAAACAAATTCCGCAAAAATTTGACGGCATTGGCAGAGGAGGGAGAGTCACAAAACATGTGGTATAACCACTTGGAATGATAATCAATAAGGAGAATGACATATTTCATGTCATGGGGAAGAACATCAAAGGGACCAGAAAAATCCAAACCGCCTTTTCCCAGGGTTTAAGAGGAAAAGGAACAGGATGGAGGGGTGTACTAATGAGTTTCCATTTCTTATCCGAAAGCAAACATTCTTTGCAGGAATCAATGTAAAACTTTACCTGGGACTCAATGGAAGGCCACCAATAATGGGACTTGATGAGTTGAGAAGTTTTTGTAATACCAAGGTGCCCCTGATGTGCAAATTTAATAATATCAGGTCTGACATCAGAAGGTGGAACAAAAACATCATGTCTCATAATTAAATTGTCAACAAGAGAGAGTTCAGAAGAAATCATGGAGAAGGCTTTCAGCTCGTTAGACAATTTTCTGGTCTCAGGCCAGCCCTGAGAAATGTATTGTGCAACCAACTTTAAATTGGGATCATTTTCATAGGCTTTGGACCAAGAATCCTCTGTAATGTAAGGGCACAATTTGGTGGCGTCAAGGGTGGCGACAACACACTCAACATCACCAAAATCTTGAACATCAGAAGTAGAATTGAGTGACATGCGAGATAAACAGTCAGCACGAAAATTTTTCCCACCTGAAATGTGCTTGATATTGAAGTGAAATTCATGTAATTTAGACAAGAGCCTGACAAGTCTTGAGGAAGCTTTACCCAGGCCATCACCATTGAGAAGTTGAGTAAGGGGCTTGTGATCGGTAAATAAATCAAATTCTCTGCCCCAAATGTAGTTCTTGAACTTTTCAATTGCCCAAACACAAGCCAATGACTCTCGCTCAATGGTGCTGTAGTGGGTTTCAGAATCCTTAAGTTTTCTTGAAGAAAAAGCCACAGTGTGTTCCTTACCAGAAACCCACTGGCCCAGGACGGCACCTAAACCAGTCAAACTGGCGTCAACCATGATGAAACATTTGGCAGAGTCCTGAAAGGGATGTAAAGCGGGGGCACCAATAATCATGTCTTTGACATGTGCAAAAGAGGAGTTGATCTCTTCAGACCAAACAAATTTGGAACCTTTGCGGAGCAGAGAACGAAGGGGATCCACAATTTGGGCATAACCTTTTACGAACCGGGCGTAATACTCCGCTAAACCCAAAAAGGAGCGAAGAGCATCCTTGTCTTTGGGAGGAGAAGCCTGAGAAATAGCCTCAATGAGAGACGACTTGGGTTTTATGCCTTCGGGAGTCAAAGTGTGACCTAAGTATTCTAAAGATTGAGAACCAAATTTGCATTTGTCAGCCCTGACAGTCATGCCAGTTTCGTTGAGCTTGCTCAAAACAGCAGAGAGGTGAGACAAGTGGGAATTCCAATCAGGAGAAAAAACCAAAATGTCATCCTGATAGGCCTGCACCCCAGGAACAGACTCAAAAAGGTGATCCATTATTTTTTGAAAAACACTAGCTGCGCTAGCGAGACCAAAAGGAAGTTTCAAATATTTGAAAACCCCAAATGGGGTGACAAAAGTGGTGAGATCCTGAGAGGATTCGGTGAGGGGTACCTGATGGTATGCGGAGCGTAAGTCAATAAGGGAAAAATATTTGGCACCACCTAAGTTGGCAAGTAGGTCGTGAATTTTGGGAAGGGGGTGGCAATCAACCAAAATGTTTTTGTTTAGGGTGCGAAGGTCGGCACATAGCCTAACCTCACCGTTCTTTTTGCGAACGATAACAATGGGCGAAACCCATTCGGAAGAGTCCGAAGGTGCAATAATACCATCCTTTTTGAGAGAGGTGAGAACAGATTTGAGTTCATCCCTGGCACTGATGGGGACAGGGCGGACTTTATGAACAATGGGTTGGGCAGAGGCTTTGAGCTTAATCTCATGTTTAAAACCTTTAACAGTACCTGGTTGGTTGGAAAAAACATTGGGGAATCTGTCCAAGATTTGTTTAATGTCTGACTCATGATCATAAGTGAGATCATTGGTAAGAAGACAAACAGAAACAAAAGGTGGGACAGGGGAATAGCCTTCGGGTGGATCACCAACTCTAATGGGATCGTTCGCACCAGGAACTAGGTAAATACCCATTTTTGCAAGGTCTTGCCAGCCAACTATGTTGGGACCCTTGGTGGCAACATAAATTTTCGTAATGATAGATCTTTCAAAGCACTCTAACCTGTAGTTAAAGTAGCCAAGCATAATAATATCAGACTCATTAAAAGCTTTTGGACTAAGGTCAGATTTAAATAAGGAAATGGAATTGTTCCATTTTTCAAGAAAGAACGCTTCATTGAGAATGGTTATCGGAGATCCAGAATCTGCCATGACAGTAACCTGAATGTTACCAAACAGTGCAGAGCAGTATGGACCCTTGACTAAATTGGAGGTATCAATGAAATTGCAATGAATAGATACAACCATGTCTTGAAATTCGTCAATGCAATCATCCAAATCAGGACAGACAATACCATTTACAGAAGGTCTGGGCGATCTCTTTACAGATTTACACATACCTTGAAAATGTCCTAATTTTTTGCATAAAACACACCTTTTTCCTGAAGCAGGACAAGAGGGGTTATTGCCAATATGAGACTTAGAACCACACCTGTAACAATAAGGGTTAGGGTTGGGTCTCCTTTGAAAAGGTCTAACTGACTTATTAGCGTTAACTAAACTAATAGAAGTAGAATTGTCATGTGAAGAAGTGTGAAGAGAAGAGTGAGCTAGGTCTTTTTGAAGAGCATTAGAAGTAGTGATGGATCTTTCAATGCTCTTGGCAATGTCAATAGTTTCTTGAAGTGTAGGCTTCTTACAGCTCAGAAGGCGTTGTTGAATCTTTTTCGAGAAGCAAGCGAAAACGAATTGATCTCGAATGTAAATGTCGGGATTGGATTCAAATTCGCAAGTAGACGCCAAAATTCTTAATTGGGCAATGTACTCCTCGATGGATTCATCCTCTCGCTGTCTTCTCTTAAAGAAGTTATGTCTTTCCAGCATTTCATTAGGTTCCTCACCATAATGTCTTGCGAGGCGAGATAAAGCTTCTTTGTACTCGTCCCAATTATCACCAGAATCTCCAGAGGGAGGAGAGGACCTTGGCAGATTTTCAAAAGTATGTTGTGCAGCAACTCCCAAGCAGCCATATAAAATAGCAACTTTCCTTTCAGGTGTAAACTTAACTGCGTCAATTGCTACAATATGATTGGCAAAAGCTCTAACCCACTGACGCCAAGGAATAGTAGGTTTTCCAGGGAGTTGAAGAAAAGGTGGGGGTTGAGCGAATTGTTGAGAAGAAGCCATTTAAAAAAAAAATATATATATATATATATATATATATAAACACAGTATCACATTAATAAATGTTAAATGAAATTGAAGAAAGTGCCCAAGAAATGATATGCAAGAATTTAAGTTAATAATAAGAGTTGAAATGCAGGCAGGGTGTGCCTGTCACCGAAGGAGGATGTACAATAATGAACAAATTCGTCAAATGTAAACAAAATGTTATGAAATACCAGTATTTGACTCCTCAGGGTGAGTAAACTGGAAAGAAAACGAAGCGGAGGTCGCGCTGTGAAGTCATGTAGAAGGAAACAGGCTCCGTGTGGAGATTAGCGCTGAGCGCGTAGTTGCAGAAAGCTGTAGCTATCAGTAGCTAGGCAACGATGCAAAATGGTTGCTGTGCAAGCGTGATGACGTGGAGGCGTGAGCAGGGCGTCGAGACAGCAAGCGTCCAATGCGCGTGAGGGTTGAGAAAGCGCAGGGGAAGATGACGCTGCAGAATGCCGGTTACTCACGGGCTGAGGCTCGAGCAGAGACGAACTGTCCACATCACCGTAGAGAAGCAGCAAAGACCAGGAAAACGAGGTAGAAAGCAAACTACCATCGGATGGAGGAACAGGAAGGTGCGTTGTTCCAGGAGGCTGAAGGAGAGCCTGGTCGGAGGAGAGGGCGGGCGGAGGAATCGGCCGAGTGTCGCCTGGTGGGTGTTCTTGTAGGTTCTTGACCCGCTCTTCGCCAAATGAAATAAAGGTATTTCTAGGCAAGGGTTGTGGTGCGATTCTTCTTTATTGCAAGTCGTAGGAACACCCACAGGGAAAAGCCGCCGCTCCAGTCCAGGGCTCCGTGCAACTGCCAGAAGTTGCCCAGAGCGCTAGAACGGAACGGAGGGAAAGAACATGGAGGAGAGAAGCAATCTCTCGTGCTGCGCCCAGCACGAGAGAAGGCATATATTACAGGCGCTTAGGAAGGGGAGGTGGATTATTTGTCAAATATCCACGTTTTAAGCTGCTTTCTGAACTCTAGGTGATTCTGGGTGAGGCGAAGGTAAGCGGGGAGTGAGTTCCATGTTTTGGCAGCCAGGTATGAGAAGGATCTGCCTCCCATGGTGGTCTTGTTGATGCGAGGTACAGTGGCGAAGGCTTGGCTGGAAGAGTGGAGTTGGCGGCAGGGGGTGTAGAAGGACAGTCGAGAGTTGAGGCAATCTGGTCCGATGTCGTAGAGTGATTTGTGTGCGTGGGTAAGCAGTCGGAAAGTGATCCTCTTATTGACGGGTAGCCAGTGGAGGTCTTTAAGGTGACCGGAGATGTGTTCGTTGCGTGGGATGTCTAATATGAGCCTGGCTGAGGCGTTTTGGATTCGTTGTAGTTTCTTCTGGAGTTTCGCGGTGGTACCTGCGTAGAGGGTGTTTCCGTAGTCCAGTCGGCTCGTGACTAGAGCGTGGGTGACTGTTTTCCTTGTTTCGGGGGGGATCCAGCGAAATGTTTTTCTGAGCATGCGAAGAATGTTAAAGCAGGAAGAGGATACGGCGCTGACTTGTCTGTTCATTGAGAGTGAAGAGTCCAGGATGACGCCAAGGTTCCGTGCGTGGTCTGTCGGGATGGGTGCATTTCCGAGGGCTTCCGGCCACCAGGAGTCGTCCCATGCAGAGGGGGATTTACCTAAGATGAGGACTTCTGTTTTGTCTGAGTTCAGTTTCAGACGGCTTTGTTTCATCCATTCGGCGACTTCTTTCATTCCTTCGTGTAGGTTAGTCTTAGCGGTGCTGGGGTCCTTGGTGAGAGATAGGATCAGTTGAGTGTCATCCGCGTAAGAGATGATGTTGAGGTTGTGTTGGCGGGCGATGGCCGCGAGGGGGCTCATGTATACGTTGAAGAGGGTGGGACTGAGTGAGGATCCTTGTGGTACGCCGCAGATGATTTCGGAGGCCTCGGACTTGAATGGTGGGAGGCGGACTCTCTGGGTTCTTCCGGTGAGGAACGAGGTGATCCATTCCAGTGCTTTACCTTGGATTCCGATGTTTCTGAGGCGTTGTAAAAGGGTGCTGTGGCAGACTGTGTCGAAGGCTGCAGAGAGGTCGAGGAGGATGAGGGCGACTGTGTCTCCATTGTCCAGAAGAGTTCGAATGTCGTCTGTTGCTGCGATGAGGGCGGTCTCAGTGCTGTGTTTGGCTCGGAAGCCAGATTGTGAGGGGTCGAGTGATTTGTTGTCTTCGAGGAAGGCGGCGAGCTGGTTGTTGACAGCTTTCTCGATGACTTTGGCCGGGAATGGAAGAAGCGAGATGGGGCGGTAGTTTTTGAGTTCGGTGGGGTCTGCTGTTGGTTTTTTCAGAAGGGCGGTGAGTTCAGCGTGTTTCCAATCTTCTGGGAAGGTAGCGGAGTTGAAGGAGCAGTTGATGACGTCTCGGAGGTGCGGAGCTATGACGGAGTCTGCTTTGTTGAAGATGTGGTGGGGGCATGGGTCTGTGGGGGATCCAGAGTGGATGGAATTCATCAGGCGGATGGTGTCCTCAGTGGAGATTGGGTTCCAGGCGTTAAGGGTGTTAACGGGGGGAAGATGGTCAGTTGATGGTGGGGTGGGTTGGTTTCCGGGTTGGTTGTCAAAGCTGTTGTGGATGTCAGCAATCTTGTTGTGGAAAAAAGAGGCTAGGGAATCGCAGAGGGTTTGAGAGGGGGTGATGTCGTTGGAGTTGGCCGAGGGGTTGGAAAATTCCTTGACGATGTTGAAAAGTTCCTTGCTGTTGTGGGCGTTGTTGTCAAGTCGATCTTTGAATGCTGTTTTCTTGGCTTTTCGGATCAGTTGGTGGTGAGTACGGATGGCGCTTTTGAAGGCGTCCTTGTTGCTGGTGGATGGGTCTTTTTTCCAGGCCTTTTCAAGGGAGCGGCACAGTTTCTTGGATTTCTTGAGGTCGTCGTTGAACCATGACGCCTTCTTGATGCCAAGTTTGTGTTGACGTTTTTTCAGTGGTGCTAAGGTGTCGGTGGTATTGGATAACCAAAGGGTGAGGTTGGAGGCGGCTTCGTTGGCATTAGAAGAGAGGGCTGGGGAGGTTTGAAGGAGTGATGTGGAGATCTGCTCTGTGGTGATTTTGTTCCAGTTTCTTTGTAGAGTTGGTTGGAGGTGGATGATGGGTTTCGGCTTGTTGTAGGTGAAGTGAACGCAGCTGTGGTCAGTCCAGAGGAGATCTGTAGTGTGGCTGAAGGAGACATGGTTGCTGGAGGTGAAGATGGGGTCGAGAGTGTGACCTGCGATGTGTGTGGGGGAAGTGACCAGTTGTTTAAGTCCGAGGTTGGCGAGGTTGTCTAAGAGGGTGGCGGTGTTGCGGTCGTTGCTCTTTTCAAGGTGGAAGTTGAGGTCTCCCAGAAGGATGTAGTCTTTGGAGGGGAGCGCGTGTGGGGTGATGAAGTCCGTGATGTCTTCACTGAATTTTGCGCGTTTTCCTGGTGGTCTGTAGAGGAGGGTGCCTCTGAGTGTGGTCGTGGGGTCGATGTGGATCTGGAAGTGAAGGTGTTCGGAGTTAGCGAGGTTGGCGTCGGAGCTGGTGGTGATAGCGATTCCTCCTCCTGTATGGTCGGTGCGGTCCTTGCGAGTGATCTTATAGTCTTCAGGGATAGCAATGGTGATGTCTGGTGCGGAGGAAGCATTCATCCATGTTTCCGTAAGGAAGGCGACGTCTGGAGAGAAGGTGTCTAGTAGGGTCCATAGGTCAATAGCGTGCCTGTGCACCGATCGGGTGTTGAGAAGGATGCATTGTAGGTGGTTGGGGTCGGGAATCTGTGGTGTGGTCGTAGCAGAGATGTTGTCGGTGCCGCTGAATTTGCAGGAGTAGCAGGAGAAAGGTCCATGGGTGTGTCCAGGAGCGGCTTGGACGCAGTTGGGGGCGCGACCGGGGTTAAGGGCTAGGAGGGTGGCGGCATCGTAGGTAGTGCGGGGGGGCTGGGGAGCGCGAGGGGCAGGGGGTCTGGCGCTGGGCGCGGTCCAGGCGCGGACGGGCGTAGACGGGCTTACCTTTGGCGCACCTTCGGCGTGTCCGTAGCGCGTGGACGCTGCGCGTGGGGGCATTGGCCATAAAAGGATGGTGGAGGGGCGGAGCGTGGGAGGGGGAGCTGGGAGGCGTTAGCAAAGGGGGAGGGACGGGCTGCAGGCACAACAAAATGGAGGGCTCCCAAATAATAACACGGCGCTATGCGAAGGCTGATTGAATGCACAACAACTAATGCGAGCAGCAGCGCTATGCATACAGGTGTCAGAAATACAACTGCAGTGACGGCGCTGTACACTTTGCACAAAATACACTATTAGCTGAACTGAACTACGCAAATGCGGAGCGCTACGCTGGGGGCTGGGCGCTTAAACACGAGTGAGTCAGAAGGCAATTGAAATATGCTGCAGTAAATAGTCAGCGCTACGATACCACAGGGCGCTTGTAGGTCGGTCGGGAGGTGGGCAGGAGCAACCGCTTCACTGGGAGTTCAGCTGGTCACAGGGGTTTCTCAGCCGAGTAGTTCCAAGTGCTTCGTGGGTGGGAGGGGGAGCTGGGAGGCGTTAGCGAAGGGGGAGGGACGGGCTGCAGGCACAACAAAATGGAGGGCTCCCAAATAATAACACAGCGCTATGCGAAGGCTGATTGAATGCACAACAACTAATGCGAGCAGCAGCGCTATGCATACAGGTGTCAGAAATATTTAAGCCTGAGAAGGACAACTGCAGTGACGGCGCTGTACACTTTGCACAAAATACACTATTAGCTGAACTGAACTACGCAAATGCGGAGCGCTACGCTGGGGGCTGGGCGCTTAAACACGAGTGAGTCAGAAGGCAATTGAAATATGCTGCAGTAAATAGTCAGCGCTACGATACCACAGGGGTAAGCATAGGTAGAATGCACAAGACATGTTACATTACAACACATCCCCCTTTTATCAAAATCAACAAATGAATCATAAGCACACATGCAAAATAATTCACAAGGAAGTAAAAGTGCAAAGATGAAAAAGCACTAAGAGAATGTTAAGAAGATTCAGAAACAAAGAGCCAAATAACACAGCGATTCAATATCCAAGTTCTAAACCTTCTAACACTCCAAACACATTTAAATAATGTCAGGGACTAGATTTTTCACACCCAACAACGGAGGTAAACCATCCTCACACCACCTCCTTCCCATAGGAAAATACAAAAATTTAGGGGAAACACCTCTCCAAACCCTTGAAACATATTGTAAAGGCCAAATCACCACCCTATTGGGAAAACAGCTCCCAAAAAACACAGAAACATATTGTACATCAGCGATTTGCATGCTTAGGAATCGTGCAGGTCGTGTTACAGTGATTTGTACACTAATTTCCATAATTTGTATCATAAAAGTTGCAGCAATTGACACGCTTTCAAGTACATCATCTGCATATTGTATATCAGCAAATGTCATACTTTGGATTCTGGCAGGTCGTGTTACAGTGATTTTCACACTGATTTACATAATTTGGATCATAAAAGTTGCACATCAATTCTTCAATTTTTTTCTATCGCTGTAATATTATCTTTATTTAGGAAAATGTATTATATTTTGATCTACACATTTTTTAGAAAAAATTTCTAAATATGCAATTCGAACCACCTGCAAAGTTTCTAAAATATAAAGGTGACCCACCTATTCCATGGCTGCATTGAAAAGAAGAATTTGTGACCTATCTAAAAGCAATAGATGATGACGATATGTCTCAAGAGCATAAGAAGAACATTTTATTACATTGTTCAGGCTCAGAGGGACAAGTAGTATTTCGTACATTACCTCAGGTGTTGAGAAAGAACGACCCAAAAGATGATATAGATGTTTTTCAAGAAGCGTTAATGAAGATTGAGAAAAGTCAAGTGTGGCTCTTAACAGATTTAAGTTTTAAACAAGAGCGCAGAAGAGTGATGAGACTTTT
The DNA here is from genome assembly GCF_964263255.1 of Lissotriton vulgaris. Taxonomy (NCBI): domain Eukaryota; kingdom Metazoa; phylum Chordata; class Amphibia; order Caudata; family Salamandridae; genus Lissotriton; species Lissotriton vulgaris. The sequence continues at coordinate 1,075,720,289 of NC_141699.1, read as the reverse complement.
GATGACTTTCTTACTGCGCTGCAAGGTCTCTCTTTAAAGAGTAACTTTGGGGAGTTGGTTGATGAAATGATTAGAAACCAAATAGTTGTTCATGTGAAAAGTAGAAAAAATCAAGAGCAGTTATGGGTAATGATAGATCGGAAGCTGCAAGATGCCATCGCCAAGGCTAAAGCTCTAGAGCAATCTGAGAAATGGATGACATCTGTGCATGATACTGATAAAGAAAACATGAATGAATGTGAAAATGTATGTGCAATAGCAAGTTGTAGTACATGTGGGCATTTTCAAGGCAGGAGAAATGAGAAATCCTCATGGTACAGTTGTGGTAGTACTAATCATCTGGCCTCATTTCCACATTGTCCTGCAATTGGAACAGTGTAAGAAATGTGGTAGAATTGGCCATTTCACTCGTGTTTGTAGTGACTTGAGGAGAGGTGGTTACAAGTTGAAAGCCAAAGTGTCATATGTTGACGATGTGAGACATCCTGAGATAGGAAGTGGGAAATGTGATGTCAATATGGGGAATGATAGTGGGAGAGGAGTAGTATTAACTATTAAAGGTGCAGTGAGTGTGGATGAAGAGTGTGAAGTCAAGACTTCTCCAAAGTGTAGAGTGGAGATAAAGGGTGAAGAACTGGAACTTATGGCTGACTCGTGTCTCCATGGACCATCATTACCAGTGAATATTTTCAAGAAAAGTTTGACAAGGTATGGAAGGTGAAATATTTGATGGTGTCTGATATTGTGGCAAAGGTTTGTTGTTACTACAATGGATATTGTGGGGTTTGTTGAAGTGGATATGAAGTGTAAAGGACAGTCCGTATAGATAAAACTGTATATTGCACCCAAGGGTGTAAATGTGCTGGGCTGCAGGGACCAGTGAAAGCTGGGAATAATATTGAGTCCCGGAAATCAGGAGCGAGTGCTAGTAGTTGAAAATAGCAATGAGAAAGAGTGGATTGTGTCTTGTTTTCCAGAGGTGTTTTCTGGAAAACTTGGGAAGTTAGCAGGGTACTCCCATAAAATCAAAGTGAAGAAAGGTCCAAACCAGCGGTACAGAAACTAAGGAATGTACCCATCAATGTTAGAGAGGACCTTAAAGGGATGTTGTTGGACATGATAAAGGATAATATTATAGAGGAGCTGGAGTAATCTGAGTGGGTATCTCCCATTGTTTTGGCCCACTATGTGTGGACCTAGGGGCTGTTAATTCCAATATTGTGGTGGATTGTCATCCCCTACTCAATATTAATGAGGGAGTCAGTATGCCAGATGGTGCAAAAATATTCTTCACTTTAGACCTAAGGATTGGCGTATCATCAGATTGAGCTCACTGAAGATTCCCGCTACCTTACTGCTTTTCATACGCCACTGGGGCCATTTCAATTTAAGAGAATGCCTTTTGGGTTAGTGTTATATACTAAGGTTTACATTCATATGTAAATCAGCCTAGGTCTCCTAGCTGCTCAGCCAGAGTGAGAGATGGTGACGGAATGTTGGTGTGACTGTGATGCGTGGAATGCCTGGGTGCCTGTGTGGATGAGTGGTGACAGTTGGAGAGAGGCTGAGCCGCTAGGCAGGCTGCTCCTGGTGGGGCTGGTGAAGGAGCTGGTACATGGCTGATCCTTGATTGATACCACTTCACTTGGATTTGGCCAGATGTAGGTAGCCAAATACCGGTCGGAAACAGCCGAAAATACCGATTCCATGCTGATGAAGGCCCCAGCTGTCATGCATCACGGTGCTCGTGTGCTGTTGACGGCTGGGGGCTGCCATGAACCCACCCACTATTCAAAATGGCCGCACAGGTGCAGAATCGCGACCGCCCCCAAGGGGTTAAAGGTGAAGCAGCATCAGTGGCAATCCGCCAAAAGCTAAAAGAAACAGATGTTACTGAGCAACTGTATGAGCTTGCCAGAGTTATTGAAAAATCATACAAAGAACTAGGAAGAGATAGTTTGAGTGGGAACCACTAAAACCCCAACTAACTGAAAATCCTGAAAAAGTTTTTATTAAAAATAATCTTACTACTCCTAAAAAGAAGTGAGAGAGTACTAAACAAATAGTTCCTAAAGAGAAACATTCTCAGTCCAGAGGGAGATCTCCCCAACGAGGAGGTAGGTCTCCCCAACAGGAGTCCTCTGAAAAGAGGTATAACCTCAGAGATAGGGATAATTTGAGAAAACCTGATAGATATCAGGATACCGATACACGTTCCTCTCGTACCTTTCAGACTTCCTCGCAGAAATCCGAGAGGAGAGGACTATCAGAACAAAAAGAAGAGCGCGTGAAGTTCAAAGACGAACAGCACGTCCCAAAAAATAAGAAAATTCAATTCACCAAGAAGAAGGTAGCAAGTCTAAAGATCAGACATGCCGATGATCTTGAGGACACAACTCAAGAACGGGGAGTGGGCCTAGACAATGCTTTACAATGCAGCAGAAGTGACCATAGCTCGCAAGATCTTGAAGGATCATCTGAAGACAGTGGACTTAAATAAATGCATTCAAGTTGAAACAGCCGACACCAGGGTTAGTGTACCTCCCAAGTTATACGAAGTAACACTCCGGATGGTGGGGGACATAACTAGAAAAATAAAAGCACTCTTTTGGGAGAAGCTTTCTAAGGGTTATGACATTCTTCTAGCTGAACAAGACTGGCTACCTGAATTTGTCAGGGAGTGCCCACACCGCAAAGAGATAATTATGCCAGCCTTCTCAAATCACATTCCAATTCATAAAAAATACACATATGCCAGGAAATAGGAAGTAGCCCAGGCTCCAGCATTATAAAAAAATCACGCAGGATGGGATGAGGAGTCTCCTCACCATAAAATCCAGTTAATAAATCAACCTACTGCTCAGAGGCAGTATCCAGTTAAGCAAGAAGCTAAAAAACAGGTCAGGGATATTTTAAATCAACTTGAAAACCAAGGGTTGATTGAAACATGCACCTCATCTATGAACAATCCTTTGTTTCCTGTCTCCAAACCAGACAATTCATATCGTCTAGTTTTGGACTACAGACACTTAAACTCAGTACAAAAAGCACACAGGGCAGCCCTGATGAATAACATCGGGCGGAAAAAATATAAAACCACATTAGATATTTCGAATGGGTTTTTCTGTCAAAACATAGCACCGGAAAGCAGGCATTTGACCGCTTTCTCAATAATGGGGACACAGTGACAATTTTTCCGTCTCCCCCAAGGATTCAAGAATAGTCCAGGGTTATTTTCAGCCAGAGTAACAGAGTTACTACAAACGTATGAGGATGAGGCATTATCTTATGTCGATGACATCTATCTTACAGACGACGATTTGGACGTGCACTTGAAAAGAGTGAACACCATAATGCTTGGGTTTGCTTCTGAAGGGTACAAATTCAATTTTAAGAAATCACGAATTGCCCCCCTCAACGTCCTATTCTTGGGATACGAACTTTCAAGTGAAGGCAAAAGCCTGGCAGCCAACTTCCTAGAGAAATGTGCGGTGCTCCAACTGTCAAGACCGCTGAAAAACTTACAGTCAATTCTAGGTTTCCTGAATTTTGGAAGAACTTATATTCTAAATTACGCAGAAAGGGTTAAACCTCTCTACGAACTAATCAAACCTGATTTCAAACCAACAAATTGGACTCAAAACCATACAGAAATTTTGTGTTCAATGCAAACAGACATGTTAGCAAAAACACAGTTAGAGACACGCGACAATGTGCGCAACCTTGTGATCCGAATCATCGCAGGGCGATGCGGATTCACAACCCTGACCTTTAAGGATGGTGAAAAGGTACCTATAGCATACAAATTACACTTGTACACACAAGCCGAAATAAAATTCACTTCTACAGAAAACATCCTGACAGCGGTTCAAACTGCAGTAGCAAAAGAGAGAGCTCTTGCGCAGGGTAAACTCATAATGATCGTTACACCTGTACCGGCCTTAGAGGCAGTGATGAAAGCAAGCATTCCCAATGCTAAGGCTTTACATTCGAGATGGATACAATGGGTTAACTCTCTTGCTGGAACAGACGTTGAATACGTCTTTGACCCCTACTTGAAAACACAAGCATTTCTACAATACGAATACAGATGTCCTCTGCCGACTGAGATTCTGCCTCTAGAACATTACAGATGTATAATATATACAGACGGATCAGCACAGCCCGCAATTGGGGGTAAACAAGCCTATAGTGCTGCGTGCGCGATTCTTAAAGGTCACTGGCATGAAGGTAAATTCAGACCTATGGTCACTAAAACTCAATCACTCGGAGACTGTACAGCTCAGCGAGCTGAACTACGGGCTTTCAAGACGGCTCTTGAAAATACCGATCGCGAATTCCCCACACTCATAGTGTGCGATTCGTATTTTTGCGTTGAATCTTACAACAAGAACTTGCAGAACTGGGTTCGAAACGGTTTCAAAAATACAAAAGGTGGCACAATTAAGCATAAAAAGCTTTGGGAACAAGTAGTTCTATTACAAAAAGAACTACAAAAGACTCATGTGATTCATACACTGAGTTATCAGCGTGATGGCGTTCGTGTTGCAGGGAATTCATTGGCTGATAAAGCCGCGAAGGCTGCTGTGCAAACGGCTTCCGTAGCTACAATCACTCGCTCGAAAAGAGTAATAGACGGTGAAACGTTACTAGCAGTAAAAGCCTCAATGCAAGGCACCTATGCAGCGTTACCTCTAAACTATCCACTCACGTATACATACGTAATTGATGCAAACTACGTTCCTTTTGCTCGAATCTGTAGAGTGGAGGACAGAGTAATTCCAAACAGGAACCGGAGAGGTGCTTTTGTTCAAGAAGCACATATGGGAGAGGGTCTGACACATCAAAGGATCTTAAAATCTCTAATAGAATTAGAAGAGTTGTACTGGTGGCCAGGAATGAGCGTCCAAGTTTACGAATTTGGAATAAACTGTGATACCTGTTACAGATGTCATAGCTTTCAAGATCTCCAGATACCTGACTACAGTGTAGCCAGCCCAATTCAGACACCACTGTTAGACAGCATTAGACTATCTACACGCAGGCGTCACAATGGACAGATGCGGTCCCACAACTACTAGGACAGGATTTATTTGGATGTGGCCCCAGTGCTCGGCTGACGCCAGAACTGTTATAAAGGATCTGTGAGTCTTTATCGGCACATACGCAATCGGCATGCTACATTCTGACCAGGGTCCTGCATTTAGCTCTCGAGCTTACAAGGAGGCCATTGCTAGCTTGGGCGTTGCATTGCGGTATTCTGGCCCCTTCCATCCTGAGGGTAATGTGGTAGTGGAAAAAAAAATTTGTGACATAAAGCAATCCATAACAGCTAAGGTATTTGATTCAGGTGATGGGTGGGTCAAACATCTAATAAGTGTCCAAAGTAGTCTTAACAATCTGCCAAGAAATTCTCTGGGGGGAATTACTCCATATGAATTACTATTTGGTACTAGAATGATAATCGAAGACCTCGATTGCCAAACTTCAGTGGGGGAACAAAAACCCTTTGATGTCAAAGATCGTTTGGCTGTTTCACAGGACTTAAATTAAACAAGAAGAAGTCTGAGTAACACAACACAAAAGCCAACAGCCACTGAAGAAAAACCACCTGTCCCAGCAAGACCTGTCTGGATTCCAAAGATTGGGGATCTAGTCAGGGAAAAGATCGTGGTGAAGAAGGAATTTGGGCCTTCTTACAGAAAAGCAGTACCTGTCTTAGCTATCCACAGAACAAGATCAGTGTTACTACCGCCCCTTGCTGTTAAAAGGGAGAACAGAGTTGTGTCCATCGACCTGGTCAAACCACATCATGTGGCCGATAAGAAGTAGTAGGCCCAGTGGACTCCCAAGATGTAGCAGAGGACCAAAATCTTGCTACAATCCAAGAGGTTGAAACTGAAAGACCTATCACCTTTGATAAACCTACAGTGAGAAAAGAAGGACGATGCAAAAAATCCATGGAACTTGTGCATCTTGAGACCAAAGTAACAGTTCATCAAGAAACGCCTGTCTACAATGATGTAGCGTCTGATTATACAAATATGACAAAGGAAGAAGCAGCACCAGCGATTCCAAACAATCCTGATGCTATTCCAACAATTGACAAAACTGCCTCTGGCTATTTCATCAACTTTGATACATTTTCTGAGGATTCCAGTGAACCTGAAAATACGCCAGCAAATAAAACTTTCAAAGAATAAATAACAGAACTCTTTCATCAACTTGAGAAAACATATCTGGTTTCACTATGGGTTGAATTTTGTATTGTATTAGGTGTACTTTTCCTCCTGCTTTGGCTCCTACTTGTGTTAAGTTTGGGAAGGATAATACATGGGAAATACGGTACAATGGACACAGCAAGTAAGAAAATCAACTTGCTCCTCAAACCTCACAAATCATCTCATCGTGAACGAAGAGAACTCTCATCAGTAAACATCACAGCCGTTCCTATACCTGGTGGTATAGCATGGAATAGAACTGATTATGAAATCTATGGCCCGGTGGAACTGTTGAAGATTCCACACCAGTTTAAGGTTTCTTTGAGTGACTTTGTATCACCCAGCACATTTTCTGATGATTGGGACTTTGAAACTGTTAACACCATGATGACAGATTTAGAAATGTCAGCTAAATTCACAGCACTACAGTTAGAAGAAGGGTCCGAGGGTGAGTTTAAAGACCAATACAGTTACATACCCCATAAGAACCATATATAATACCAAGAGTAACTGTGGGTCTACAGGTCCAGTCTGCTGTACTGTGCCTCATACTCAACTCTTACAAGAAGGAAAAGTGAACTAAGGTAACTAAAGTACCACAGGATAGCTCCACATTCGTGAAAATACCCATCAGTCATCGGTCTGTTCCGCCCTTTACATCATTTGGGCCTCCTCACACAGAGGGAAGCAATCCTATAACTACTTTAAATCTGTAAAGTAGATGCCTCAGTGTGTTTGGAGGTATGTGGCAGATACTCATGAGAACGATGACTGAATAAAGCAGTGCGTGCAAGACTAAAAAGAGTGATGTGAAAATATAAAATTGGAGAACTAGGAGAGGAACATTTTTTTATTCAGTATCTCCTATGTTTCCAAAGTTAAAAATCCAGTGCGGAAATATAGTAGGTGATAACAAATAACTACTATGATTTAAATGGTCGACATGTTTCTGCAGACTCGGGACCCAGAAGGGTGTCCAGCTGCTTTCTTCAGGACCAGTTTCACTACTGCTTAATCTCAAAATGAAAAGTGAGAGTAAAAATGAATGAAAACCTTACTTTAAATATATTTGTAGTAAGCCAGGGAGTCCTTTAACAGGTACTCTTAAACTATGGAAATAGGAGGGAAAAAACACAGACAAGGACAACAGACAAAACAAACATAATTATAGTCAATATATATATACTTTGACCATTGGTAGGTATGTATCTAACATGTCCCCAGACACATGTCTTATAGTTCATCTAGGGCTTGTTATAACGGCCCACCATTTGCTTACTTTGTAAATAGGAGGTAAGCACTACGCCTCACCTGGCCACGGCTCAGGTAGAAGGGAGCACCGCGCTATGAAAACAAACAAACATAGTACACCACATCAACACATAGGTCATAGCACACTGAGAAAACGTTGTAACTACCGATATCTAACATGGCATGTGTAGAGACTATTGTGGATCAACAGGCCAGATTGATTCTCAAACTCGGAAACAGCAGCCAATCGAGTCGCAAGTCGATGTTATATCTATTATGTTACAATTTCCTGTTGTCCCGTTTTAGCCTTGCAGAAACTTTGTGCTCCCTTAGAAAATAAATACACCACCTTGATGTATTCTATCATAATGCCACATCGCATAATGCAGCAAAGTTAGCGACTATACGGCATGTCAAAAACCAGAGACTTTACTCTGCTAAGTAATTAACCGACCAAAGGCTATTAAACACATCAATATGTACGTTAGAGATGGTCCCGCACATATCCTCTAGGCTGTTCTGAATTAAACGAACAATCCAACAATAAAAGCAAAGCGCTGACCCACCTGTCCATTGGTACCCTGGGCATCCCTCTGGGCCGTCTCGGGGAGGTACCGACGCTGCAGTTTTATTTAAAAAAAATTAAATAAGACAGGAATGAAAACAATGTTGACCAATACTAAACAAATGTATTCTGCAAACTTTTATGCTCAGCTGTCTACATTAGGTTTTGACTTTTGGAAAGACAACATTGAGACAAAAACTGTCTGGGGCACAAAAGACTGGCAGGTGCAAGGTTTAGAAGCCCTGTTCAGAGCCTGCATTATACCAGAACAAATAATGTTTTTAAATGACACTGTTCAACAAACGTTTTGTCTTGGCCTGGCTAAGATAAAAGAATTAAATAAGCCGTCTATACCTAAGCCCACATCTGACAGTAATAATACTACAGAAAGGGAGGTAGACGTACCCTATATTTTAAAACAAAACAGAACTAATCCTGATTGGAAAAAATGGTTAATCTGGCCCACAGAAACTAATAACTGTCAAGATAGATTCCTGAACAAAACACAAGGGTTCACAGTTAATAGGCCAGATCCAAGGTACTCACAGATACAACATCCAGGGCAGGGATAGTAACTACTTACAGTGTAGGAAAGCTATGCCTTGAGTGGGTACATAAATCTACAATTCCAGAAATTAAACAACACTTATCTTTACTTCAAGAAGGCAATGATTTGCGAGATTTCTTAATGGGGCCTCGCAAACCACGTCAAAAACGTTTCATATACGCCGGTATATACGCTGCGTACAACAAAGCTTTGAAAGTAACGCAAATGGAAACTGCAGAAAGAATACAAGAAATTGATCATATTAATTTAGAGAAAAGCCTCTCTGTAGTGGACAATGGGTTAAAGACTCTGTCCTCCAGAATTTATTCTATGGACAGCATCGTATCATCTGCAATTGACATAATACAGCAAGACTTGCTAATGTTACAACATGGCAGTCTCAATTACGTTCTATAATGCTGCTAGGCTGGACGTTACAAAATCTCTGTTCAGGCTATGTGCCATGGCGTCTAATCAATACCACGTCATTGTTTTCTGTATTTAACCTTACAGATAAACAAATCTCTTTGGCACAAAAAGGAGCAGACTACACGGTGCTGAGCATTGAAAAACTGGAAAGATTACCATTGACAGTTTCTGAGAAGCCTGTCATTGTATGGATAATACATGGCACCATCACGATACCAGTGACGATTTTCCAATTTCAGTATTGTCTACAGCATATACCAGCAGGCCTGTATGAAAGGTTGGGTAAAGAACACATTAAGTCAACCTGGACTTTACTTTACACACACAAATGTTGGAATGGGGGAAGGAGGTATTCCTTAGTGGTAAAAATGGTAAGAACTCACTATGTGGTACACTTTTGTGCCAAGGTATTAATTTACACGGAGCCTGCAAAGGTTCTGCAAATAACCTCTCTTGCCACCTGCACGGTTCACCCTCCACAGTAATAGAACCAATTTTCAGGCAGCTATCCAATGGCAGCTACATTATGCTCAATGACCACAGCTGTTGTGGCATGATGCCTAGAAAAGCGTATCTAGTTAGTGTGTCATCCAGGGTCACTTGTTGTATGCAAGCATTGTAGCCAAAAAGAAAGACAGACAGGGAGACAGCGTTATGGCCTTCACTGAATATCTCTTCTATACGAATTGATACTTTAAGCAGAATGAAAGTCATTCTTTTACAAAAAACTGTGCCACTGACCTCGTCTAGAGAAACGTATGATCTGCAAGTTGCAAGGACTTCTGCAGAGATACATGCATTATTATCAACAAACTGCCCAGTACATTTCGCAGAAATGTTAAGTCAAATCTTAAATATGTCTGATACCAGTGTCATCGCACATGTATTTAAGATAATTTTTTCGGGACTGTTAGCACCATTTGAAGCAGTCCTCAGCATTTTTCCAAATTTCGTGCACTCTGTGTTCGGCGGCCTGCCTCTCATCTTGGGACTCATAGCAGGAAATCTATTTTTGTTCCTTCTGCTCCGATATGGCAAGTCCAGTCACCAGCGATACCCAGACTACCATGGAACAAGCCCTCCTTGCCATGAGGTATCGTGAGAGAATTACACAGATTCTTGGCTTGGCTCGTTTAAGGGACCTGAACACAACGTGGTTCCTTCGTTCAGACCAATCTGGCAAGATTGCATCTTACCTGTTCTGCGATGCCTGGTTTGCGGAGAAGAATGCGTGTTGGACATTTGTCTTACACTTCCATCAGTCCTGCTATCGGATGTTGACGCTTTGCTAGGTCCGGTAATGACTCATGCATCGTGTTGCCCCCAACGGCTACCCATTCTGATGACGGCATTCATTGAGGTCTCAACGGCAAGTCTAACTGAGGGTGAGATACGTGACACTACAAGCACACAGATACCACTTACTGCGGACATTGCTAATGCATCAAACGCTGACGGCGATGGTCTTCATCTATGCACATTTGACCTGCTAACTGAAGTGGTACCACTTTCGCCTACTATGGTAGACGGTTTCTTTGCCAGCCTAGACAATCAGATGTTTTCGCCTGACACCGAGAATAACTTTTGATTCATGCACACAGCGTTCCCTGAACTCTGAAATTCGGCCTTCAATTTTTCAAAACAAACCGTCTAACAATTTTAACTTTTTTTAAAATAGAACTTTTGGCACAGAGTAATCTGCTTAAATTAGAACTATTCTTAGAGAATAAGATTTCTTTTGAAAACTTCCTAATGAAAATATTTGGCCTTGTCCTAAAAATGAAACAGTTTAAATATTATGCTATGGGATAGTCTCGTCATTTTTTCGGTTTCTTAAAGAGACATTTCATGAATATAATTTCGTCTTTCATAAATGTTAGAATGTATGCTCTCATACTATGCTTCATATCAGTTGAGACCTATTGTTCCATACAGTTTATACTCATTCCATGTGAACAAACCTTTCAAATACAATTTTTGTATTTTGGGTGGGATTGTAAACACTTGCTTTAGATATGTTCAGTGCTTATACATTTAGTCTTATTGAACGGTGTTGTAATCGAATCTAGGGCTCTAGTGTAATTTTCCCAATTCATGCCCATATTTAGGTATGATTTACCTGATCCTTATATAGGCATAGAAATCCTTACCATATTTAGACTGAGCCTATGCAGCCCAAATACGGCATGGCTACTTCCACTAAGTTCCAAGAATCAACAACGATTTCTTAGAAAAACCCGCCTTCAGCAACTTGGGACTTCCCCTTGCCTGACTACTAATTTATCTAGGAAATCATGGAGTTTTCAAAGAACTGAGTCTTTGAGTGACGTTATTATGTCCAATCTTATGTCAATCTCTGCACCTTCAAGGTGTAAATATGCATACATTTGCCCAGACAAACACACGGTGGTTTGGAGCAGGTCGACTAACTACTTGCCCGACGCCCTGCAGCAGCAAGTGCCGAAGGAAGCTGACCGTCCAGCAGATGCACTGAGAGACTCTGTCTTTTCTCCTGCCGAGAAATCCAGCTCCAGTGTTTCCAGGCTACCCTTGTGGGTTGCTGGGAAATCGAGTCATGAGAGAGAGATACAAGACTTCCGTCGTTCTAAAACCAAGGTACGGAGCTGATTAAACCCTTAAGAGAATTCTTGGATTAGATTCTTGGCAAAGAATACTAAACTTAAGCTACACCTCACTTACTTCTTCCCTCTTACTAGACCTAGGTTAGGTAGGTACACCGGGGTAGGCGAATTTTAGAAGCACCAGTTGAGTACTTTTAGTCATTATTTATCACTGTATGTATTTTATGTATTCTATGTTATTTTATATGGCTTAGAAACCATACCATGCTTTAACAGTAATGAAATGAAATGAAATGAAAAATTGCATTTGTATAGCGCATAACCGCCCTGGGGCCTCGCAGCGCTTCTCGCAGTACTGCTTTATAATACTTTTCGTATTATATGCCTTGTACTTTATAACCAGTATTACGATTGTAGCAGTACATTTCTTATGCTTGAGAAAGAAGACTGTTCAATAAATACTTTTTATTGAAAACGCCCATCTCTCTATTTTCTCAGCACCTCTGGTGAAACAAAGCATGCACGATTGACTGAGTAAAATAGCTATCTATTGTTTCCGTGATTCTAGAGATTGATTTCTTATTCTTGGGAAACAAAGTTGTCATGTTTATGCGGTTGTCAGAAACTAATCCCTTCTTGTGAATTCGAGAAAGTTTCTAGTGACCTCTGAGCTAGCTGGCACTCACAATTAAGTTTAATACATTCGGAAGAGACCTAGTTGACCTCAGTCCTACTTCTAAACGCCTACTGGGAATATAGGAACTACACTACAACAGTAAACGCTAAAAATATCCCTGTCACTCAAATACCCTACCCACCTTAAACCCTCATAATTACCTTACCACCCATTTACCCTTACTCGCCCTAAACCAACCCTAAACTCTAAAAATACCCATGCCATCCAAATACCCTTACCCCCAAAATCCTAAAAGCACCTTTGCCCTAATATATACTTACCAGCAAAATACTTAGATTTGCGTTGTAGAAGTATACCTAACAAAGGTATATGTCTGGTAATAATTTGCGAGATAAAGACGTGCATGGCAAAGATGAGTGGTAAAGGGAAGGCCTGATACTGGCCGCGTTGTTAAGGCTGTTTCCCATTGAGTACATGTAGTACCTCTTTACTAGTGACTTATAAGTAGGGCTCCCGGTTTTATGTAATTCCGTTTGTAATAAGCCAATTAGAGGTGAACCATTGTTACCATGTTTAGGGGAGAGCACAAGCACCTTAGAACTGGTTAGCAGTGGTAAAGTGCGTAGAAACCTAATAAAGCGAGAACAAGGTCAGAAAAATGGCTCAGGCAGGTACAAAGGGGGCGATTCACAGACCTGACTTGGGACAAAATCCTAAACTTACTACTTTTGGTATTCACAGAAGTTAGGATTTTGTCTTAACAGACTTAAGAAAGACTTAAGACAGATTTAAGTTAGGATTTTGTCTTACGTCTGTTTTAAGACAAACTTAAGACAAAAGCCGAACTTCTGTGAATACCAAAAGTAGTAAGTTTAGGATTTTGTCTTAAGTTAGTTCTGTGAATTGGGCCCAAAGATAGGGGGAAGACCACCCCAAGGCTGCCTGGTCGAACAGATTTAATAGCAAATACATTTCCAAGAGACGCCAATCCGCTTTTCTTGCACTAATATATTATACTTCTGCAACTGACAGAGTAGATCATCGACATTTTGAAAAAGTGAGGCATTCCAGTCGGTTTGCTATCTGTGTTAAGAGGACTCAATTCTGTTGCAAGGTTGACGGTGCTGTTGGGAGGAGGCCGAGAGCTAGCTGACAAAACAGTGACAGAGAATGGTTTGAAGGAAGGATGCTTTTCAGCGCCTCTCCTCTTCTCACCGATATTTCTAATATTCCCCAAGCTGTGTCCAGGACAAGACTGCTTTGCCCAAGTTCATTCAATACTTGTGAGTGGCCAATTCCTATATATGCTGATGGTTTAAGCAACAACAATTCTGCAATTAAACACACATTCAAATTGTAAACACTAATCTGGAAAAATGGGTCATAATTACATGTTATTCTCTTGCACAATCACAGCAATTGGCACATTTGAGTTCATGGCACTTTGCTTGTTCCTGTGCCATAATGATTAGTCATCTTTTATTTTGTTCTAAGGGTGAGTGTGTTCCATTTATCCTTTGATGATACAGAGAGTGTTTGGCGGTGCCTCTTTGCTCACAGCATGTTCTGTTCAGTGCCTAAGATTACCGTTCATATATAAAGATGTGCAGAAATCTGGCAGGGTTGGCAATCTCTGGCCCGCTCCTTCTTGGGTGCGTCTCTGCCAGAAAAGGAGTAGAGAAGACAATAAAATCGTCCTGCGGAAAGGAGGTGTCTCCAGAGACGCTTTAAAGCAGGCACAAGTGGGCTCTGGCGACAGTCATTCAGGGTCCCCCAGATAGAGTCAGCTCTGTTCTGCTCGTTGACCTTAAATAATTCTTTAACAGATTTTTTAAATACTGTTTTCCTTTAATTTACTTTTATTGTGGGTGATGTGTGAGAGTCTATTACAGGCTTTTTTTCAGAGAAATGTTGCCTTTATATTTTTTGCAACATCCATAAAAAGTTTCTTTTAGATCAAAACAGAACCTCACGTGGGGAGAAGGTCACATAGATTATTTGTAGTAATATTAGTGAGCTGCTGCTGTGTTACAGTATTGAAAACAAACCACAAGCCCTGACTTTTGGATGTAAACACATTTAGAATTTGGATGAGTGTGCACTAAGCACTGGCAGTTACCTGGACAAACAGGGCTTAAAAAAGAGCTGAAACAGGACCACAAAATCAAAGCTGTTCCAAACAAGGGCCCCCAAAATGCGTTTAAAGGTCCAGGGCCCCCCAAAATCCTTAAGAGGTCCCTGGGTGTCCCCGAGCTTTGGTGTGTTGTGTGTGTGTGTGATGTAATCTCAGTAGCGTGGCTATAAATCTGTCTTGTAATTGACCAAAACAAGATCCAAATAACAAACCAACTATGTGACTGTAGGTTAATGCAACGGTGTGCAGTGAGCCAGCAAGGGGACAGGTCATTAGTTAAAGCCTCACTCTGTGCTTGAGCTCAGGAGTAACAAGGGACAACACACCAATTAAACTAACCTTTTTACGCTTCCTGTCCCACCTACTGTGCACCGTTCTCCTGATTGATGAAGAAAGTGATATTCGGAGGTAAAGAAAAACAATGTTACACTTACCTCCACGCCGTGTCCCCCCACTCGTCCCCCCGCTCCGGCCGGAATAGGAAGCACCCAGGCTCTCTCCTAAGCAATGCAGTGTTTTGATTAGTCAGAGTGCAGTGGTTCGGCGCTCAGACAGGGACTGTGCCCATACAAAGTGTGCATGACTGTTTGGCCGGCCCAAGACGGCTGGACAAACATTCATGCGCACCACTCCTCTGTCAGCGGTGCAGCCCCGCCCACCCCCAAAGCTCCCTCAGCCTCGAGTTATTACCATTATATTTTTCCTTTATTTACATTTCTAAAAAGCAGTGGGGTGACGCTCCTCCGCCTTAGTGAAGGAGGTGCCCCTATTTCTGACTCAATTGGCTGCCGCGGCATGCTCAGGCTGTCTTCTGACGTGCAGGAGATGTCATAGGGGGCCCCCTGTACTTTGTAATGCACACGCTCTTCTGTGCACGCATGAAGGATCCAGTAGAGAGTGATGGATTATAGCGCTCCCAGGGCCGGCCCTAAAAGTAACACCAGAGAAGTCCTCCTGTGTCCACTTGCTAGCCTGTCTAGCAATGTGGGAAAGGAGGGTGGCTGAAGAGGTGGAAAGGGGATACCAAAAGGACAGAGGCAAAATGAGAACAAGAAGCGAAAGAGTACCAAGAACAAGCATTAATTGTACACATGAAATGTTGGGCTTGCCAATCCCATCTGCAAACAGAACAAGCATTGGCAATGCCAGTACGTGTTGTTAACAATGAAAGGGCCTTTGGTGTCACTGATGGGTGTAGGTGCTCAATCTGTCATCATACGTGCACTCTGTCTCTTGCATTTGCACCCATGCCTCCATTCATTCAGCCATTGACTAATTTTTACATTCACCCTCTGATGCAATCACAATAAAATACACACAATCTCATGCAGAAAAAAAGAAAATAATATAATATAGTCTGCTCCTTTTTGTGCCAAAGAGAAAATATTTTGCTGTTTAAACAAGGCAGGCATATGCTTGCAAGAACGAAAATAAACATAGCAGCTGGTGTCTGTTTTGCAGAGGTATTGTAAATAGTCTATTGTAGTTTCAAAGTTCCAGCACAGCCCCCACACTTAAACCTAACATATTAGGCCATCTTTGAATTTTGAAACAATGATACAACAGGATTCTATAATGATCTCCTGGTTTAGAGAAACTAGCCACATGGTATGTGACACATTGCACATGTAATGAGCAGCCAGCAAATGACCCATCAGCACTGCATAGACAGCTATAGAATTGCCCCCGCCACAAGCTGATCACATATTCTAGAGTGGAGAGATCTTCATATCCATCTTCAGGAGAGGGACATACTAATCCAAGCAACAGACAATGAGTCGAGTGATTTTCAAATCACTTTGGTTTTCAAAGCTCTTCATGGCACAGGCCCAGATTTCTTAAATTGGCTGTTCCAGTGGTACATTCCGAAAAGAACACTTTGCTCGCTGGGGGCCAAGCTGGTCATAGTACAGCACACAAAAAAAGCTTTGTGGGGGGCAGAAGCTTTGCTGCCTGCATGGTGAAAGCCTGGAATGTTATGTTATAAAAAGTCTCTTCTATAGCGCACGGCTACTCCATGGAGTGTCCCGGCGCTTTGGCAAAGAGGACTGAAAGGAAACAGGCACAACACAGCACCAGCTGCAGGTCAACAAAGAATTACTGGGAGAAAAGCCAGGTCTTAAGTTCCTTTCTAAAGGAAAGAAAACTGTTGGCTGTTCTCAAAGAAAAGGGGAGCTCATTCCAACACCGCGGTGCCAGATACCGGAAGGAACGACCTCCAGTACGAGCACGTTTGATAGTTGGAACAGCAGCTTTCGCCAGTGTAGCAGACCTTAAAGTCCTTTTGGGGACATAGAAGGCCAGACGCTTACCAAGATAATTTGGGCCGATAGAATGGAGGGCTTTAAAGGCCAGGGTCAGGACCTTAAAGGTAATTCTTTTAGAGACTGGCAACCAGTGCAGTCTCTTCAACAGCTCCGAAGCTCCTGCCCTTCGATTCAATCCAAAAATAGCTCAAGCAGCCGAATTCTGCACGACCTGCATACGTGCAATCAAGTATTTGGGGAGACCGAGCTAGAGGGCGTTCGCGTAGTCAAGGCGCGAGCCAATCAGGGACTGGACCGTAAATTTTTTATATTGTAGAGACAGTAATGGAAGAAACTTCCGCAGCATTTTCAGGACGCCAAAGCATTTATGACCTTCAGTTTTACCTTAGAGTCGCCACTGATCTCTTGAACTTCAGGAAGGGTTTGAAGACCTGGCTTTTTACTGGATAAATCCTTTCCCCCTTGCTCTTTGCCTTCAGGATAAATAATCTAGCGCCAGGACACCCTTGGGTAATCGCTGCGCTTTATAAAAGTTATTAACATACCATAACCATCAGATCACCATCTTTGACCAACACTTCTTGAAACATTTTGCCTTATTGTCACACAATGGTCCTGCACCCGCCTCCTCCCTTCTACCCTGGACTTTTAACCAAGAACCTATTCACCTCCAGGACTTAACTGCAACATCGTCACCCAGACACACACTTTATTTAAGAAAGTGCCAGTTAAGTCCTGGAGGTGAATAGGTTCTTGGCATCACCAAAACTTGATGTACACTTTGGTCACAATAGTGCCAGCCCTAACCCGAGATCCTCCACCACTGTGCCCCCCATGAACACACCCTTGACTCCCAATGGAGAACACACCCATCTCAAACAAGCCCTCCCCATTTCCAACCTCAATTACCCCATCCGCTCCTCTATCGAAGATCACTCGCCTTCAATAGACACAGGACTCACCACATGTTTACCCTCATACAGGACAGGAATCCTCCCTGCCATACTTACCCTGTTTCTTAGACGAATAGAAGTAACAATTGATTCTCTAGCTGGACATTAACTTATTCTCTGAATTGTTGGCTCTAAAGTAACAGCAGCCTCAATCATCATACTATATAACTGAGATATAACTATATATGTTTGAGATTTCAGTGCCTCATGTCTGACATTTGAGTAACACTTTAGAGTGAAAAGAACCAAACAGTTATTTCTGTGTAATTTGATGCATTTAATAAATTAGCCCAATTCTTTAATAGACTTAAAACGGTTATATGGCTTCATTAGTGTTAGGTGGTGTTTTGTACCGCTTTGTTCGCCATAAGTTGGCAGGGTATGCTCAGACATGAGTCCCTTGCTCACTTTGCCACTGGATTCAAGCAAGCCGGGCTGAAAACGGCTGAAATGCCAGAAACCGGTCCTCGGAAGCTTGTTTCCGGTCCAGGGAAGGCATGGCTTGGCAGTTCGGACTGGACTGTTCCCATGAGGCACAGGGTCAGACTGATTTGCATATGGCCATGTCTGAACTGGGGTGGCAGAGTGGGCTAAAGAACGGTGATGGATTAAACCCAGATCTGTTGACTGGGTGTGAGTGTTTGATTGGTTCATATGCTTCCTCCATCACCACCCCCTTTTGTACCGCTTTGTTCGCCATAAGTTGGCAGGGTATGCTCAGACGTGAGTCCCTTGCTCACTTTGCCACTGGATTCAAGCAAGCCGGGCTGAAGACGGCTGAAAGGCCAGAAACCGGTCTTCGGAAGCTTGTTTCCGGTCCAGGGAAGGCATGGCTTGGCAGTTCGGGCTGGACTGTTCCCATGAGGCACAGGGTCAGGCTGATTTGCATATGGCCATGACTGAACTGGGGTGGCAGAGTGGGCTAAAGAACGGTGATGGATTAAACCCAGATCTGTAGACTGGGTGTGAGTGTTTGATTGGTTTAGATGCTCCGTCCATCACCACCCCCTTTTGTACCGCTTTGTTCGCCATAAGTTGGCAGGGTATGCTCGGACGTGAGTCCCTTGCTCACTTTGCCACTGGATTCAAGCAAGCCGGGCTGAAGACGGCTGAAATGCCAGAAACCGGTCCTCGGAAGCTTGTTTCCGGTCCAGGGAAGGCATGGCTTGGCAGTTCGGGCTGGACTGTTCCCATGACGCACAGGGTCAGACTGATTTGCATATGGCCATGTCTGAACTGGGGTGGCAGAGTGGGCTAAAGAACGGTGATGGATTAAACCCAGATCTGTGGACTGGGTGTGAGTGTTTGATTGGTTCAGATGCTCCGTCCATCACCACCCCCTTTTGTACCGCTTCATTAGTGTTTAGGCAATGTCACTAACCTAATTCCATTTTCTGACATGCTTGCCTTGGAAACATTTGCATTATGATGAGGTCAGTCAGACCGCATTGGTCAGAGGGACGGACCGCCCCCTCGGACAGGCTCAAGGAGCCCATCAGGAAGGCGGTCAAAATGGAATCCCTACAATGGGGCTGGTGCCTGCAGAGGCACTGCCGTATGGATTATATTGAATCTCTCTGAAAGCCTTTCTATGTTGGACAGATGAACTTGGAAAGGCTGTCGGAAAGGGTAGTTCAGGGCCTTTAGCAGGAACCCGCCCCCCTGGGCCTCTGCTATAGGAACAGGGGGGCAAATGTGGTGCCCCCCCAAACATTCATGCACCGTGTGCCAGGCACCACATGGTGAATAAATGACTACAAATATTAGTATAATTTAAAAAAACTAAATTTAAATAAATAATTGTATTACTTAAAAAGTGTTGATTAACAAAAAAATGTGTATTAAGTAATTTTATTTTAGTTACATCCCACCCTATACCCGTACACAACACACAACCTGCACCTTAAACTTAACTTTAAAACACAAATTATTTACACTATTAACATAAATATTTATCAATAAACTAATGTTTATTAATAATAAATAATAATCCACAATTAACATAAATAATTATAAATTAGATAATTATTATTAATTAAATACTAAGGGCCTTATTACGATGTCAGTCGGAAAGACCGTCCGACCGACACGGTCGCGGATACATTCCGACTGAGAAGTCTGCGATGTCTCTGACCGGCGTATTGTGATGTATAGCAGGGAAAACTCCGACCGCGTCGGTCGGAGACTATTCCGAGTCGACCACGTTGGTCGGAAACGAGTCCAAACCGACCATGTTGGACGGAAAGGCTGTCCCATAGGGATTCGAATATGCATTGGTTGTCCCGCCGAGCAGATTATGATTAATCCGATGTGGTTGCGGACCCACGGCAGGTTGTGTGCCACATGACAAGTACAAAACTGAAAAACTCAGGCCCAACAACAACAACAAGCATAGGCAGCCCCCCTAACCCCTTCCGTGCGCGCAAAATTTCTGGGCTGTGCAGGAGTTTTCATTAGTGGACGGGGATTTGGATGGCCGGGGGCCGTCCTGCACACACACCCACCGTGACGCGTGACGGCTCCCGGCTGTCACGAGCATGGAAGAGGTTAAAAAGAAATGTCAATTTAAGTAGTAGGCACACCTATTAATCCACCTATATAAAGACAAAAAAAACATGATCCTTTGCCCCCACAATACTGCTGAAAGAACTGGGGAGAACTCTCTACAATCATTGCTGTCAGCCTTGCACACACTCACACTCAGCATTCCACCGCTACTTGCACATATCACTTTTTTGTTTCAGATTACTTTCTTAGACAGTCGTTCTAATTCACACCCACACTCACCCTTATCCTCACTATGTAAAATAAGAAGCAACCATGATTTGCTGATGATAAGTTGAGAGGGCTTGTTGATGAAATCCTTAGAGTAGAGCCACATTTATTTGGGACCCTGATCCAACAGACCCCCATCAGCCAAACATATAAGATGTGGGACAGGAAAGTCAACAAGGTGAACGCTGTAGCATCTGTCCTGCGTACAATGGATGATATCAAAAAGAGGTGGTATGACCTCAGAAGGAGGGTCAAAAAATTATCCGCAAAGGAACACCAGGTGGGAGAAGAAGAGTTTTAAATAACTACATCTCCTATCAGACTGTGTTCCACACACACTCTTCCCAACCGGCCCACCTGGAACTATGCTTTACTGACAGTGAGTGGAAATGTACTGGCAAAATTGCTAACATTGGTGTATGGTGTCTTACTTGAAGTCAACTTCCATCAAGTCCTTGTGCTCCAAACACCAGTCCCTAGTGCAAGCCATCTTGCTAGTACATTTCCACTCAATGTCAGGAAAGCAGAGTTCCATGTGGGCTGCTTGTGCTGGGTGGGAGGAGAAGTGTGTGCAATAACTACATCTCCTATCAGTTCCTGTTCCACACACACCTTCCCACCCAGCCCAACCAACCCACCTGGAACTGTGCTTTACTGACAATGAGTGGAAATGTACTGGCAAGATGGCTGATACTGGGGACTGGTGTTTGGCGCACAAGGCCTTGATGGGAGTTGGGGCCAACTCAGACACCAGTGTTAGCCATCTTGATAGTACATTTCCACTCACTGTCATATAAGCATAGTTCAAGGGTTGCTGTTTGTGCTGGGTGGGAGGAGGAGTGTTTGCAATAACTACATCTACCATCTCAATACACACTCTTCCCACCCAGCCTAAACATCCCACCACTAACTATGCTTAACTGATAGTGAGTGAAAAAAGACTAGTGAGATGGATGACACTGGTGACTGACTTTACCACAACTATCAAAAGGAGGAGTGTTTGCAATAACTACATCTACCATCTCAATACACCCCTGTGGCCCTGTGGCCCTGTGCTCCAAATACCAGGCATCAGTGTCAGCCATCTTGCTAGTACACCTCCCCTCACTGTCAGGAAAGCAAAGTTCCAGGGGAGCTGGTTGGGATGGGTGGGAGTAGGAGTTTGTTAAGTTCCCAAATAGCCCAGTAGCCCTTCGAACCCCAGCTCAGAAATATCTATAAAGTAGGCAAAGAAATTGAGATCACATTTAACTATGGAGTAAAAATTCAAAAACCATGAGATGTGTATGCACAAAGCTAAGCAGTCACACATTTGCCTCCTTAGGGGGATTTAATCAAGGCTCATGAGTCGAAAACAATGAGCACATCACTCTTACCATGATCACAACATTACTGGGAAATAAACAGAATGTAAGTATGTAGGCAGCCAAACCTATGTGACTGCTGATACATGGACTATGTCCAGTACACAGGCCCTAACAAACAAGAGTGGGAGAGAGAGGAGGTAATCAAAAGGCACTCGTTCGCATCCCCAGAGTAAGCTAAATAAACAAATGAGAACGAGCTTGTGGTGGTAAGACTGATTCGTTTTTGATCACAGAGGTAGTCTCCCTTGTGGAAAAACCCATTTGGTTTTTAAAAGAACCCTCACCCACCAACTGAGTTGGTGGTATGCTTCATCATTGGGTTCCCACCTAGGGGGCCGAGTGCCTCCTAGGTGTGCTTTGACGTCTAATTATAGCAGAGTAGGTTTGTTTTTTAAGTGAGGAGGTGAGGTGAGTGAGTGAAAACCTTAAAACTACTTCCAGGATACCAGTACAATTGGTGTGAATCAAATTTCTTATGGAGTTCCTGGGGCAGTATTAAAAATGAATGATGGGTCTGGAAGAGAAGTGATGGTCTCCCACATCCTAAAAGGGTGAAGTGAACTACATGTTTCAGCCAAATCCATTTATTTATTTCGCCTTTCTTCAGGACCAGTGAAAAACAAGCATATAGAACAGAAGATCTATGGGCGAGTTCGCTACCCATAGGGTTTGCCACCAAAGCCCTGACCAAACAGGCAAAAATACTATCAATGGAACATGATGCAATATCCGTGAAAAAGCTATCATATGGCAGCTGGGCATCAAAACTCTATGTTCTAAAAACCCTACCACACTACCTGTCATCTTCCATGAACGCATTAGTGAAACACCAGTTAATGAGACTACGTTTTGGGTTAATCCCCCTAATGGGGTATAATTATGGAAGGAGGTACAAGGCAGACATGCCCTCCCAGTGCCGCTACTGCAACAACGGGGAAGAACATTTAACACACGTTCTGTGTACCTGCAGAAATGTACTCCCCCTTCGAACTTATTGGTTGCGCCCATCTGGAGAATTCTTAATGTGCGGACCTGCCATGAAGCCTTAGAGGAGTGTATGAAGGGGGAATCAGCCGAAATGGCCGCCCGTTTTGTAAAATGTATGACTAAGATCAATTTAATTCTAGCGCCGGATACCACCCATGAACCTTTGCTGTGTCAGATATGAACTTGCATATCTCTTTCTTTTAAACTGAGAGCTGAAAGTGTTTTTTATCTTCTTTTTTGTATGAATTGCAATGATTTTAATTAATTGTGCAAATAAATATATCTATTTATCTTTCAAGCATATAGAACAACAAACAATTACATACACATACCATTTACAATGTAGAAGTGTCAGAAAATGCTGTTGTACACTTAAGTGTAGCACACAAAAGAAACCCACATATCAAAGCAAAGCGTATGTAGGCTGCTTTACTTTAGAGTGTAGTCATTCCTCTGGGAATGTGGTATCCATGGCTTCAAACATACACACCCATTCTACCTGCATATCACATCGATCACACACCGGGTAACACTGTACTGTATTGCAGTAACAACTAAATTGTACTTGGAATGCACCAGAGACACATATTGACTGATATAAACCCTAAGTACCAAAATGGTATCGTCTTTTTCCTGTTGGTATTAGCCTCCCAATCAGTTTGTCATGTGCCCCTCAAGTTTAAGTCCTCATGGAAGTGTGAGCGTTTCAGTTTGATGCCTATTTTACCAGAAAAACGTTGCACCCAGGCATGGAATATCACAAACTCACAACATTTACAATAGTCATTGCACCGCAGACCGATTTTTTTTAAATGTCGTGGTAGGCGGATCATACCCTATTCGGACACAGCCATAGGTTGTTAGTTGTTATGGAGACATTTGCGGATCTCCGAGTGTGTCCGCATCACGTGTAAACCGATGCAGTAAACTCCCAATAGTTATGTATCAAAATTACTCGCAGATAGTTTTTGAACCGCGCAGTAGGCGTGTTGTCAGTAAGCAATGAAATGCATTGTACGGGTTCGGAAAATGCAACCGATTCGGACCTATCACTCTGGCTGCCTGGACTGAAGACCGCCTATGTGGTGTAGATAGTTTTGTGGTTCACTAGAGAGTTCACTTGCCAGCACTAGCTGCGTTATTCCAGGATCTCCCCATCTCTCTGCTGCTGTCCACGTCCTTTGGGAGCTACTATGTCTCGCTGTACAGGGCCCCAGCCTTCACCGCTGAGGAACTCAAGGTGCTGATGGACCCGCTCCTGCCACTGTATAGGCAGCTATATCATGGCACACCAGAGGGGCAGGCGAGTGATGATCAGACAGCATTGGTAGTTTACATGTGCAATAACCATGCACTTCTGACATTAGGGATCCTAGAGACAGCCATTTAAACCTGATTTTAATACTTGCAAAGTGTGTATGTAACTGTTCCGGGAAAGTACACTGCTGTAGATGTGTATGTACTGGAGTAACTGAAAATGGGACCCTCCTCTAGAAGGGAAAAGGTGTTGCCTGCCTCTGGATAGAGCAGAGCGCAAAGCGTCTCTAAATAACTACGGGCAAATCACTCAACCGGGGAGCAAAATCAATAGTGAGGCGAGCATCTGAGAATGCCCCTATATGAAGAAACATCCATAATCAAAGATACACAAATATTTTATTCAAAATGAAACAGTTTCTAAATGTTTCATACAGTTTTTATTTAATTGTTTTTGATATACATATCTACTGGAACAAAACAATTGACATAATAACATAAATGCATTCTGTCCAATTGTATCCACAAGAAAACATATAATAATGTGGCTTATGGCGTGACCCCCAAAATGAATAGATTGCGGCAAAAAACCAATTAAAACATCCTCATGACAATTGCATCCTAACACAATCTTAACAGTCAAACATACAGTGTTCACATCCGCACTTCTATCTCACTAACACAATTGCACATTAAAAGAATTGCATATATATAGAGTCAGGAACCTCAAATGGAAAAGACAGTGGTGTCATGCGCAATTTTGAAGCTGGGTCAAAAGAACCATGCACTTCTGACATTAGGATGCCTATTTGTATACTTTTATGGTTGTAAAAGACCGAATAAAGTTTCTACTGAACTGAACTGACATTGGGAATCCTAGAGACAGCCATTTAAACCTGATGTTAGGACTTGTAAAGTGTGTGTGTAACTGTTCCGTACAAGTACGCTGCTGTAGATGTGCATGTACTGGAGTAAACATCATATCACTGTTCTTATTGGTGAAGTGCACAGAATACTATACACATTTTTAGACAGTTTGGGCAAGCTGTTCATGACCTATGTGTACAAGTATTTGTATATAGACATGTTGCAAGTGAACTAAGAGCCTGTCACAATGTAATACTTACTGGTCAACTCCTGTCGGAAGATCTAACTCTGGTGGACCATCGCCTGGAAGGTGCGCTCCATGGGGGTCACACGTCGGCTCAGTGCCCACTGCAGGAAACGGTGGCAGGACTACAGAGGCTGGACCCAGATGATTGCAGGAGTCCAACTGGGCTCGTCACCCTTAGACAGGAGCGGCACACACCACACCCTGACCCCCCTCATGCAACGCGCCCTTGCGGTGGTCTTTCCCGACCTGGATGGACAGTTCAGATCCAGAAAGCAGCAAGGAGGAGGTGAGTATGTGCCTTACTGCACAACATATTAACCCATGCATGTGCAAGTATTTGAGCCTGGTTTTCTCTTTTTAGGTTGGGAGATGCAACAAACCTCTGAATAATGGTAGAAGCCGCATATGCGCTAGAATTAGTAGATGTATGGCTTTGTCCCTTTTATCTGGGACATGAGAAGATAGAATAGTCAGGGTATTGACAGTAGTGCTATGCTATTGTAATCTAAACGCATGAGAACAACATGTGCATGGCGATAACCTTCAGAACCCTTGTATGTGCTCAACATGTGTCAGCACATTGACAATTGTCTGGGCTGTTCTCTGTGCGGCCACACCAACCTTTTAAACTATATTGATGTTGGATCACTTAACAGTGAAATCCTATGCTATACATCCAGATAGCAGGTAATGTCTATGTTGAGGGCTTGGTGCAGTGGCGGCTCCTCCCCAATGGCGGAGGAACGTCGCCCTACTGCCTGGCTCAGAGCCAGCAAATGTAAAATAAAACAATGTTCTTGCATCATTTTATTTGGCATTTGCCAGCTCTTGGCCAGCTGTGTTGGCAGGAGCGGGGCCTAGACATGGGAGGGGGAGGAGGAGTGCTATGTGCACTCCACTCCCTAAGTGCGCATATGTGTTTTGGCTGGCCGTCTCAGGACGAAAAAATCATACATTTGCACTTAGGTTTTCTCCATCCCAGCTGCATTGAGCAGCTGGGCTGAAGAAACCCAACAGACTCCCTGGTCTGAGCTGGGTGTCCCCACACTGCTCTGCAGTGTGGGTATTGGATGGGAGTCTGGGTCCTAGAAAAAGGAGTGGCTGGCGGCAAAGGGTAAGTAAAAAAAAAAAGTATTTCTAACCCCCTGCACGACCCCACCCGCCCTACCTCCTTTTGTTTATGTCAGCCGCCGCCGGCTTGGTGAGCAGTGATTGGCCAGTGTGACAATGTTAGGTCCCTGCATTGGTGCCCAGTGTCCTCCAATGTATCCTATGGGCAAATTTCAGATTTGGTAACTC
Source organism: Lissotriton vulgaris (assembly GCF_964263255.1). Taxonomy (NCBI): domain Eukaryota; kingdom Metazoa; phylum Chordata; class Amphibia; order Caudata; family Salamandridae; genus Lissotriton; species Lissotriton vulgaris. Next base: position 1,075,693,904 of record NC_141699.1, on the reverse strand, counting down.
ATGACACCTGTCACACTGCCCATTCACATGATTGAGTGTAAGATTCCATCCTCTCTATTCCAAAGCTGAGTCCATGTTTCTGGCTCTGTAATAGTGATAACACATGCCATTAAGTGGCTAACAAAGAAGGACTCTGGTGAAACAGGGTTTTAATTGAAAGCGATGATGTTAAAAACACATTCACAATGGTTCTTAGGTGTGTAAATGCTCTTAACTGGTCATACATGATGCTTTGTAAACCATGGCTTAGATGCCTTACTGGTAGATTCAGAGATGGCACATGAGCATCATTCTGAAATTCTGGAAAATTATTGAGATGAGAAGCAATAGCATTAAAGCTGTACATTGTGTGTGATGGAGCAGGGGAGAGACAAACATTTTTGTGTACCCCTTGTAAAGCCAGTATCTCATAACAATAACATGCATTAAACGTGTGAAGCATGAGAATTAATCAACCAAGTATACATAGAATAAAATTACACGCGGGAAGACTAATTTGCTGATTTGCAAAAACTAATTTATTATTAAATTGAAGAGTCATACTATAGAGCTATGGTATTTTAAAATTAATCGGGTAAAAGTGTGTATTTGTGCTTATGCTAAACGTTTTCTGTGCCAAAAACAATGAAATTGTTAAGTAAATAATGCATATGTGTACGCTTTTTGCTGGGTAACTTCTAACAGGGAAAATTAGAATGGTGAGAGGTAAACAGAAGGGCTAAAATTCTATATCTAACGTCTGTTGTGTTTGTTTTCATATTAGTTCCCAATTGAGGCCCGTGTGGCCTAGTTCGAAAATGGCTGTTTCAGTGAGACTTCGAGAAAGATGGTCCCCACGCATGCGCGAACATGCTAGAGATGCTTGAATGGCTTGTGCTCGAAGAGAGAGATGTCAAGGCTGACATGTCCTATGACTGGGAGTTATGCCAAAGGATGTTTGGATTTGAAAGCCTGGGAAACAAACGTACTGTAACCTTATGATGTACGAAAGATACAAGGACAGAATGACAATTGCCAAGTGGACACTTTTTGACCATGATAAATATGTAAGGATGACATAGCAAATTATGAACTGGTTTGGACAAGGAAGACATGAGGTGATCATCACCACCCCTCTAATGGACCAATGAGAATGGAGTGCAAACCCTAAAAGTTTCAATTTTGAGTTAGAGAGTTAGGGAAAAAGGGTATAAAAGAGCCTGCGTGAAAGAGGGAAAAGGTTGGTTCCGTGGATTTTATTGTGCACCACGACATGCTGTCGGTTTGAACGATTTTTGGTGCCACAAGACTTTGAATTATTTTTGGACTTTAAAATTTGATGGGGCAAAAGATCGAAAGCGGAGCCCTGTTGGGAGGTAGACATCGAGGAAGTTAGAAAGACAATCAGCTTGGGAACCTGTTTCGCTGTAGTTCTGTCATCGTCCATGGCAGACTGGTAATATGTTTACTAAATTGTTCATTTCTTGAATGTATTAATAAATGCTAAATTTTGAGCTTGAACTGCTATTTTCCTTTCTGATTGAATTTAGATAAATGATTCTATAAATTAATATCTGAGTCTGTATTCATTTAGAATAAAAGTCATGACGAAGTAAATAATAAAGTAATGGGAATATTGTGATTGAGCTGGTCTTAATCGCCATCAACTAACTTCTACTAGCTCGTCCATCGACCGAATAGCGGAGTATCTTGATGTTATTTCCTAAAATGTCTTTTTAGGGAAAGGGATATGAACATATATGTATATAATGTATAACATTTTAAATCTAGGTTAATAAGGTACCCCGCTATTCAGCAGCTCGCCTTCTGTTTTCACTGATTCAGGAGCAGTGTGGTGGGTGAATGTGTGACTCGCGGTGCTATGGGCCCCACTGATGACTAAATAAGGCAGCTCCTGGGTTAAGTGAGGTGAGTTATGAAGGTTGTTTGAGAGTCGCGCTGGATCATGTGCACGATGCAAGAAATAAGTGAGGGACATCCCGACTTGGCCTTTACAAATGTGACACCTGCAGGGTTGACACAATGGTAAGAAGTGTTGAATACACATTTTCAAGTAAGCTAATAGTTTCTACAGCCAATCCATCCGGATGCCCAGTAGTATAGTGATCCACATGAAGCATAAGGAAGATGTAGTTGTTGGACTTGGCAAACTGGTATAAAGTTTCCAATTGGAAGAAAGTCAGATTAATCTTTCTAACACTGTGCATAAATGACACAAGACTGGGGAACAAATACCTTTCACCCTAGCTCTCCCTAAATCCTATGTGTGTCAATGATAAGAAAAACACATTTGACCTAACAAACAACTACTTCTGCTACTGGGCACATGAGCAAATTCAATATGATCTGTGTGATATGGCCCATTCAATGATTACACCAGCATGCAGTATAGCAATCAAGATATATAAGCTGTAACGCTAGACCTGCTAGGTCCCTAGTTGATGAATAGGGATAGCAGAATGTTTACCATATCTAAAATGAATTGTGTGACTCCTGTTCTCATTATAAAGTGTAAACTCCCTTGCATTAGATGAGACAGGTATGTTATGACAAGGCCATCAGTTGTGAGAGACAGTACATCAGCTGATACATAGTTATGTTGAAGATATTGTGAACAAGGAAGTCGAAGTTGCAGCACACAATGTTCGTGGGCACAGGTTATCTTGCTTTCACACCTGTGGGATTTACGGAACAGTATCAAATATGTTACCCACAAGTTTTAATAATGTAGTTGTGTAATCTTTAATCTTTAAAAAGTTGTGATGAGACCTCTCTGGCAAGTCCATATGGACAACTTATGTGATTCATTTTTCTTATTGTTCACAGCATCAGACCCTGCCAGCGAAGGAGACAGCTCCAATGATGTTGGAGAAGCAGCTAGCCAGAGTGTTTCCTGTGCTGAGACTGATCAAGAGGGAACCAGTGGCACGGAGGGTGACAGGAGCATCACTGACGGCACAAGCAACATGTTATGTTATTTATATTTAATATAGCTCCACAACTCACCAGGGGCATCTCGACGCTGTTGCGGAAACAGGGATCAAAGAGGGGGAAAGGAGATCAGAAAAGGTGGGACATGTGCGAACATGGAGTGGAAGCTTGTTCCAGTTGTAGGGAGCAAGATAGGGAAAAGCCTTTCCTCCACTGTGCATCAAACAAATGCGAGGAAGACACAATAAGGCTTTATCACAAGATCTTAGGCAACAGCCTTGAGTGTATGTTTTGATTTTTTGTTGCAGATATAATGGGCCTTTCCCTTTTAGGGCGTTATAGGTCAGGCAGCAGATCCTAAAACAGGATCTTTTCTTTACTGGCAGCCAGTGCAGTTCCCTCAGCAAACGAGCCAAGGCCGTGCTCGGAGAACAATTGAGAACAAGTCTGGCTGCAGTATTTTGAATTACCTGGAGTTTGGCAACTAAGGTCTCATTGATATCCGGTAGGAAGGCGTTGCCGTAGTCCAACCTGCTTATTACTAAGGCTTGGACTAGAGTCTTATGGGCAGAGGTTTGAAGGAAGGGGAATATTCTGCGCAGAAGGTGTGTATGATAGCATACTCCTGAGATGGCTAAGATGTGCTCTTTCATTGTTAATGCTTGGTCTATTTTCATGCTAAGATTTTTTACTGCTTGTTTGGGCAAAGGAATGGAGCCCAGTTGGTTAGGCCACCAATCGCCTGTCCAAATAGAGGAAGCTTACCAAACAGCATGATCTCCATCTTGTCTGCATTTAATTGGAGACAATTCCTGTTCATCCAATCAGAGATAGCTGGCATGCCCAGGGTGAAACGTTTTTTGCCGCTGTCAGGTCAGGGTCAAATGTAAACATCAACTGAGTGTCGTCTGCATATGAGATTATTTCAATGCCAAAATGCTCTGCGATCCTGGCAAGGGGAGCCATGTAGATGTTAAACAGAGTAGGGCTCAAGCAGGAACCCTGCGGAACACCCTCATCCAGGATTGTCTTATAAGAAGAATATGGGCCCAGGATGACGGTTGGATATCTATCTTCCAAAAAATGATGGAGCCATTTTAGTGCAAGTCCTTGTATGCCGATCTCTTGCAGCCTTTCCAGCAGCTTCATGCAGGAGACTGTTTCAAAGGCTACTGAAATATCTAACAGCAGGAGCATTACTGGGTTACCTGCGTCCAGCCCACAGCGCAGGGAATCAGTCACAGCCAGGAGCGCGGTTTCCGTGCTATGGCCTGGTCGAAAGCTAGATTGGGAGGACTCTAAGATTTGGTTGGTTTCTAGGTAGGTAACTTGTTGTTTGTTGATTAGACTTTCGAGCTGTTTGCCCAGAAGAGGTAGCAAAGATATAGGCCAGTAATTGGCCAGGGGTTTTTGGTCCAAGGTGTTTTTTTTTAGGATAGGACGTACACATGATGTCTTTTACTCAGGCGGAATGGAGCTTGTTTTTACCCAGCAGTTAAAGATCTCTAGGATTGTCGGGGCAATGTTGTTGGCCAGCAGAGACATTATCTTGGGGGGCAGATGTCCAAAGGGGAGCCTGCCTTAGCTGTGGTCAGAGATCTACACATTTCCTCCAGGGTGAAGGGCAAAAAACTGTCTAAGATGTAGGGTGACTCCTTTAACTGATCCCCATCGGTAATGGACATAACATCAGTCTCATCAACATCAGACTCCAGCTCCAGTGATGACTCCCAGGTGGTGGTGGATACCCCTGGACCTGTGTCTACTCCATCAGAGTCCACCACCACCCCTACCATCTCCACCTCTCCCATGTTCTCACCAGCTCCCTGTCCTTGGTCGCTCCCCTATAAGGGAATGTGTCTCCTTTTCACCAGGCACTTCACTCCCTGTCTCTGCCTACCCAGCTGCCATACGTTTGGAGGCCATTGACCTCCTGTGTCAGAACTCTGTGGGGCCGATGGCAGTGCTGACTGTCCTCCAGGTGCATACCAATCACCTTACGCAGATGGTAGCTTCCCTGGAGGGCATTCACTCTGACATGTCTTCCCTACAGAGATCCAATCAGGCTCTAGCCTCCACACTGATGACAGCATTATCCCAAATTCCGCTGTCCCACCCCCTCCTGCCTCTCCCCATCCACAGTCCTGAGTACCCATGCCTGACCAAGGCACACGCAAACATAAACATGCATCCACCTCAACATCCACACGCAGCACACAAACACACAGACATAAGGGCAAACACACACACACTCACAAGACAGATGTAACACTCACTACCACAGACATGCCAACAGACACAACACCCACTGCACTACATGTCACAAACAGCAAAACAGGCAGACAGCACACCATCACACCCATACACAACAGACACCACACCAGCACCCACAGACATATAGCAGACCTCACAACCCTCTGCCTCCAGAGCCCCTATCCTTGCCTCTCCTCGTACCCACTCTTCCCAGAAACTCCACCTCGTTGCCCTTGACCTCTCCCCTATCCAAACCAACCAGCCCCCTCCCAAAAAGCAGAAAATTACCCTGCTGCCCCTGCCATACCCTTCTACACCCCCCAACACAGCCCACACAAAAAAGAGAGTACCCCCGGTTCCCGCAAAAGGAAAGCTCCTCGTGCCAAAAAGTCCCCACCCCCTCCTGACATCCTAACTTCCCCATCCACATCCAACCCCTGTTCCTCGACCCCCAAAACATCTTGGCCCAAAAAAGCACCAGAAAGATCTATTTCCTACCAAACCCTTCACCACTACAGAATTCCCAAACTCCTGAAGCCCAGCCCATTCCCCTTCCATCTAGCACTCCCACTGATGTTGTCCCACCACCCTCCATCTTGGCCTACCACTGACGTTGTCCCACACTCCCCTCCTGATCTCAGCCTTTTCAAAGACTAACCCAGCACTCCCTAGTCTTGTCCCTTTGGTGTCTGGCCTGCCCCCTAGATGCCCCTCCTGGGGGAGGTGTCTCTTTGCAGGACAAGTGTAGGCAAGCGATGATGGGCAGGAACTTTGTGGCCCATGTGAGGAGCTCTTATGGACTGGCCATTGGCCTTTTTCTCTTTAAAAAAACATTCTTTGCTGAATATAGCATCACTTCATTTCGTTTTCATATTTCTGTGTCCCCAAAATGGATTTGTTGTTAACTGTCATTCATGTGTAATTAGTAATGTAAGTATACAATGATGTCAGTATGGCAGGGATTGCATATGGTCCATGGAGTATGAGCACTCGGTTAGAATGTAGTATATATTCTTGTGCCTACGTTGACTGGATGTCAATGTTAACATTAGTTTTGTCTAGGGGTGTGACTGGTTGGTGCTGCATGGGCTAAGTGTGTTATTTATGTTTCAGACATTTAGCTGAACTCTATTAATTTCAAAGGGTATTTTTTGTATATCAAATTGACATGTTGGTAATGCTCGGCTATGTCAAGTCCTCTTAGTATATTATAAGTGAACAACATTTGTCTGTGCTTGGTCATCCAATGCCCCTTCTAGCCCCCTCATGTGATACAGCTGAAGGTATACATTTTCAGCATGACAAAGCACGGCAACAAACTCCTTCTTGGCTCAGTTTATGCAGGCAGATTGAACCTCAGTTGTTGGTAACAGGAGTTTTGTAGTGTATATTTAGTTCAGGGTGTATGCTGTGTGCCAGTCTGGGCTGGTGCTACCCGTGGTCAGCTGCCCATGGCCTCAGGGCCAGGCAACAGAGCACTGCCTTTAGGAGGCCGTCAGTGTTACGAGCTACAGGTGGTCAGCCCCCTCCTTTGGGTTTTGCAGCCACGGTGCAGCAATGTGACGCACAATTAACGCAAAACACCCCCTCACGTGGGTCCCTTAGGAATGGGCTGAACTGGTAAATTGTTTGTCACAAACAGCCTTTCAATCTACAAATTGTAATGAGTTTGTTTAATTTGAATTTCTTTTTCGGACAGACTTGCTTTGCTGTCAGCCCTCACTCTGATTAAACAATGCATGGGCATAATGACAGCTGTTAGCCACTGCACTTGAGGGTGCTATAGATGAGACCCGCAATTTCCTTGCCTTATTGAAAATCAGGGAATCCTATGGGACACAGAAAAAACGTAATTCTGACGTCCATTCTACCATCATGTCACAATGGGCACTGCTCACAAGGTATGGCGGCAAAGGGAGAAAAGTGAAGAATGGATGAGATTTGCGTTTTGTTTAAACTTTTTCACTGACAAATCTTTCGTTTGTAGCTAGGACTATACTATTTTACACATACATCATTTGGAGCTCATTATATGATAGCTGCGTATCTAGTTATTTGTGTATTGAAAATAATAAAGGAGGTTTGATAAGTGCTTGATGCTGGCCCTGATCAAACATAGATTAACTTGAAGGGTTGTTAAGGCTAGGGGATTGCCCTGTGCTACATATGGTCAGCCTAGTGGACTGTGAGTCCCCAGAAGTGGTGTGAGCCCATCTGCTATGCAGGGGCCTGTGTTACACCCATGCACCCAATTGACAGGCAAGTGAAGATGTGGGTGTGCACATGTTATTGGAGAAGTATTTTGAGGGACTGAACTAGCTAAACAAGTATAGAGGTGAGAGAGAGTTGTAATGACAAGTTTGTGCATGGAGAGGTGACCCAGACGTAATAGGGGCAGAACAAGTAAAAAATTAGATGAGAGTGAAAAGGAAGGAATTAAGGTCAAAGGCAGTGCTGGGATAGGATACGTACAGTCTCCTCATTATCACAGTGGGGATTTGAGGAAATGCTGGGGTGTGGATATGAGAGTGTAGGACCTTGGATTAAAGCATGGGCGAGGCATGCTAGAAATAGATGTGGAAGAGGTAGAAGCAGCTAGACAAGGTTAGAGGCTAGCAAGAGATGAGAGCAGAAGTATGTAGCCCTACAGTGAAAGGTGGCTGTGATAGAGGAAGATTCAGTGAGAAAGGTAGCTGTTAATATGCAAAAGATAATGGAAGTATGGAGCATGGAACTGAGATGTGAATGTGAGAGCGCCACAGTAAGAAAAGGTGACAGTTTTTTGGGAAACCAAGCGGATAGGTGAATGTCAAGGGGATAAAACAGCTGTGGAAGTTAGGATGCTGGATGGAAAGATGTGAGGTGTTGGCCAGTAGATGGATGGTGTGTTAAGGTATACGGATGTTCTAGTTTGTCTACTTACTCTTAGTAGGCCTGAAGCAGAGTAGAGTGAGTGCGAATGGAGTGAGGCTAATGAGTAAGGCCAGATTCAGTGAGCAAAGTAAGGGTCAGGAGGAGAGATGTGGTGAGGTGTTACGAGTGAATGTAATAGGTGGATATAATGGTGCAGCCTGGCAAATATGAGTGTCCCAAAGCCGGTGAAAAGAGGAGAGATGGGGATGTGAGGGGTACCTTTGACATGATACAATTATCGTCTGCTGAGGAGGTGATATGTACAGTACATTGTGAGTACCGCATGGAGGGTTGTGTACATAGAGGTGAAAATTAGTGCAGGGAATATAGGTGTGGATGTGAGAGAGGCAGCACCAGAATGAGAAGGTGAGAGTCTGGGTGGAAAAGTAGGAGTTCAGGTGTAGAGCTCAGAGGCAAGAGATGGATTTGAGAATGGCAGTACCAGAGGGTGATTGTAAGGACCTTGAAAGTGAAGGAGAGGTTGAGAGATGAGCATGTACTTTGAGGTGGATGTAAGAGGAGTAAAACCTGCAAAAGTAGGGAATAGGCAGGCCAAGAGGTAATGCGGAAAGGTACACACAAAGAGGATGGGTAGATTTAAGTATGCAAAATTTGTTGCCAGATGAAGGTAAGAGATGTAGTTTGGGGGTCGCTGCTGCTTAATGTCTGCCACTAATTGTTAATTTCAGATTGTAGAAATGTCCGCTATGAGACCTCTAGCATATGCAATACCTATTAGCATCACAGGGCCAGTCCCTCCCTGCATGCCTTGGCAGAGTTGTGTGTGGGAATAACTGCTACGTATCAATTTGTAGGTTGATGTTGTTACTGATTGCTCAGTCTTTCTCTTGGATACTTCCCTGGGATGAAGGTATTGAGAGTTCATGTTTTCGTTCCTGATACAGATCCATTGACCAGTGGGCCATCCATTAGGGTACCTAGCCCCCCAAGGAAAGACTCCAGGATGTGTGTTGCAGGCCCACTTTGGGGCAGACAACTCCTGAAACCCCTCCCCACACTTCCCAGTATACTACACACACATGGGTACTCTTGGAATTACGGCTTTGGATGTCACAGGGAAGGGGACGACAAGGAACAGACACAGATTATAACAATATATCAGGACGTGCAAGGAAAAGACATAACACTGTTACAAGAGACTCACGTGACACAGGCCCAAGAAAGCCTGTTCCAGAAGGGCTTGCAGAGTCATTCTTTTTGTACCGTCTACTCTTGTTTGGCCAGGTGTGCCGTTGTGTGGGTCCGGACAGGTGTCCCATTTAGCCCATTAGACTGCCATAGACCCTGAAGAGCAATATATATTTGTAGGAGGGCAACTTGATGATTGCCCAAATAATTGGGCAGTGTTTCTGTACCAAATGTGGCTCAAGCGGACTTCATTTTGTACCTATCACTCATCCTCACAAGGTGGGCCAATACCCCTTGGGTTGTGGATGGCAATTTCAATTGTGTCAAAGAGCCAGGGCTTGGCCGTTCTCACTTCCTTGCCATCCTCTCCAGTGTTGGCGGCGTACCTTACACAATGAGCTGTGAACTGGTCCCTCCAACCCTGTTGGTGGATCCTACATCTGGCGACCTAGGACCAATGACCCCCAGTCCACACATGGTAACTGCAGCCTACTTTTTTGTTCCTGATGCATTTTGAGTATTACTGAGGGAATCCATTTACAATTATTTCACTGACAACTGGGACACAGCCACTTCTAGGTTGTTGGAGTGGGGAGCACTGAAAGCAGTACTGGGTGCTTGTGGCTTTGGTGGTGGCTAGGGCAAATATTCACAGGGCTCTGATGCAAAAACGAGGCATAACTAGGTCAGCAGGAGATTGCACTCCAGTTGCAACCTGGCATGTTAGCCATGCTGACACATGCTCAAACACACCACACCCATCTCATTGAGCAACGGCATTGCTTTTACTTTGAAACATGACAAGCTGAGATGCATGCAGAGAAAGATAAATCAGGTCAACTCCTGGCCTTCCTCCCCTGCGGCATAACACCAACCCAGCACATGACGCACCAGATGCGCACTAGTCAGGCGGCATCCATGAATCCTTCAGGGTGTATTTTTGTGGCCTATACAATCCCCCATATCCTGAACGACAGGTAGATATTGCCATCATCCTGACTGGATTGAATCTGCCCGTACTTGATCCTGCAGCATGTGCGGTGATTAAAACCCCGTTGGCTGGAACCGGAGATACGCAGATTGATTGAGCACGCTGCCACATTGACAACTCAGGGGGTGGACAGCCTCCCATCCAAGCTCGACAAGGCCTGTGAGCTTTTACTTTCCCCCGGGTGATTGTAGCTCGATCAGGCCGCCTTGAGGCCTCTGATCTACGCCAGGATCTTATGGCGCATCAACTGAGCCTGAAATCAGTTGCCCCTACACATCAGCATGGGCACTTATTGGATCCTGTGTTTGCCAGCTGGGAGAATGTAGAAGTTACTACCCCCATCCCTGTTCCCTGATCGGATCATTTTCTGGTCCCCTTTGTAGTGAGGATACCTGAGACGGGAGTGCAGGGAAAAGTTACCTGCAAGCATCTACGCAGGAAATGGAAAAATTATGTGCGGGATGACTTCAACAGGGCACTTATTCAGGAGGGGCCCCCAGGTGGCACAGATAGCGAAACTGCCTGCCTGAATCTGGAAAGGCGGATAGTTAAAGCTCTTAATAAGGTGGCCCCACTGCTCCCCAATAAACTGAGGGAGAGGGCACATAAATCTGCACCCTGGTTTACCACAGCCTTGCATAATGCAAAAGCTGAATGTAAACGCTTGGAGAGGCAGTGGAGGAAAGGATTGTTATGCCAAGATAGATCAAAGTATAAGGTGGAACAGAAAAAATACTACGGTCTCATTAGGCGGGCTAAAACCACCTACTATCAGGCGAGAATTGGGACAGAGGAAAACTAGACTAAAGAGCTCTTCCAAGTCTATAAGGAGATCTCCTCCCTTGCAGCTATGGCTACCCCAATAGTTGGCACGGCTGAGTCATGCAACCGGGTTGCGAACTATTTCTCGGAAAAGGTGTAGAAAATCTACTCCTCCTTTCCTGGGATAGTAAGGAGGGGTATGGAATTTGAGGAAATAGCTGGCGAAGCTGAGGCAGGTCGGAGACTGAGCAATTTTACTATTCCTCCCCCGGAGCTGCTCAGTAAAATCTGTCTCAGCATTAAATCTGGGTCACCGAGAGACCCCACCTCACCTAAGTTGCTGGCCGAGAGTATGGAGACTCTTGAACCCTACATTAGATATGTGTTGGAGGTCTCGTTTAAATCGCATACGGTGCCTGGGAGCTGGAAAAGAGCAGTTGTTCTACCACTCCAGAAGAAGCCAAATATTAGTCAGAACATGTTGGAAAACCTTAGACCTATCTCGCTTTTGCCATACCTGGCGAAGGTAGCAGAGAAGGTGGCAAACCAACAGCTCATGACTTATATTGAAGACTCCTGCCTCCTACATCCGTCTCAATCGGGCTTCCGGGCTTGTCATTCTACGGAGACCGGACTACTGCTTGCCACGGAATCCACCAGGAAGGGGGCCAATGCTGGACAAACTATGGCCCTGATAATGCTGGACCTGAGTGCCGCCTTCGACACTGTAGCTCACTACACCTTGCTACAGTGCCTGGGCGGTGTCTCGGGCCCGGCCCTGAAATGGCTGAAGTCCTTCCTGGTCGAGCGTAGTTTTCAGGTTAGACAGGGAGCGCACTACTCCAGGGACTTTAAACTGGAGCAGGGTGTGCCTCAGGGCTCTGCCTTGAGCCCCGCCCTGTTCAACCTGTACGTAACTCCGTTAGCGGAGATAGCGCAGGGCTTTGGTGTGGGGGTTGTCTCTTTCGCCGACGATACCCAGCTGGTAATCTCCCTGTCTCAGGCACCGGACGTGGCAGCCTCTAATTTCTGGGCATGCATGCAGGAGCTTGCCTCCTGGATGGATAAGAACTGCCTGAAACTCAATGGCAACAAGACAGAGGTGCTTGTGGTAGGGGGCGATCCGGCAGGCAGGACGTCGGCTTGGTGATCTCCTCCCTTGCAGCTATGGCTACCCCAATAGTTGGCACGGCTGAGTCATGCAACCGGGTTGCGAACTATTTCTCGGAAAAGGTGTAGAAAATCTACTCCTCCTTTCCTGGGATAGTAAGGAGGGGTATGGAATTTGAGGAAATAGCTGGCGAAGCTGAGGCAGGTCGGAGACTGAGCAATTTTACTATTCCTCCCCCGGAGCTGCTCAGTAAAATCTGTCTCAGCATTAAATCTGGGTCACCGAGAGACCCCACCTCACCTAAGTTGCTGGCCGAGAGTATGGAGACTCTTGAACCCTACATTAGATATGTGTTGGAGGTCTCGTTTAAATCGCATACGGTGCCTGGGAGCTGGAAAAGAGCAGTTGTTCTACCACTCCAGAAGAAGCCAAATATTAGTCAGAACATGTTGGAAAACCTTAGACCTATCTCGCTTTTGCCATACCTGGCGAAGGTAGCAGAGAAGGTGGCAAACCAACAGCTCATGACTTATATTGAAGACTCCTGCCTCCTACATCCGTCTCAATCGGGCTTCCGGGCTTGTCATTCTACGGAGACCGGACTACTGCTTGCCACGGAATCCACCAGGAAGGGGGCCGATGCTGGACAAACTATGGCCCTGATAATGCTGGACCTGAGTGCCGCCTTCGACACTGTAGCTCACTACACCTTGCTACAGTGCCTGGGCGGTGTCTCGGGCCCGGCCCTGAAATGGCTGAAGTCCTTCCTGGTCGAGCGTAGTTTTCAGGTTAGACAGGGAGCGCACTACTCCAGGGACTTTAAACTGGAGCAGGGTGTGCCTCAGGGCTCTGCCTTGAGCCCCGCCCTGTTCAACCTGTACGTAACTCCGTTAGCGGAGATAGCGCAGGGCTTTGGTGTGGGGGTTGTCTCTTTTGCCGACGATACCCAGCTGGTAATCTCCCTGTCTCAGGCACCGGACGTGGCAGCCTCTAATTTCAGGGCATGCATGCAGGAGCTTGCCTCCTGGATGGATAAGAACTGCCTGAAACTCAATGGCAACAAGACAGAGGTGCTTGTGGTAGGGGGCGATCCGGCAGGCAGGACGTCGGCTTGGTGGCCTCCGAGCCTGGTCCCGACTCCTATACCATGCACCCAGGCGAAAAACCTTGGGGTATGGTTGGACCCCACTCTTTCCTATGAAGTGCACACCAGACGTGTAGTGGGGAAATGTTTTGGAGTTCTAAAAAACCTACGCAAAATGATGGATCTCCTTCCGATAGAGGCAAGAAAGACATTGGTCCACACCCTTATAACGTCTCGCCTTGACTATGGCAATATACTCTATCTCGGTGCCACTGCTAAATGTCTTGGTAGATTGCAGGTTATGCAGAATGCCGCCGCACGGCTGGTTCTTATGCAGCCGAGGAGCGCTGCCTCCAAAAGAGCCCTGGATACTTTACATTGGCTCCCAGTAAGGAAAAGAGTAACGTTTAAGGCACTCTGTACGTGTCATTGTATCACTCACCAAGGGAACTGGTCCCTCTTATCTGAGGTATCCTGTCACCAGCTATGTTTTCCCGGGAAGGTCCCTGAGATCGAGCGGAACTGGTTTGTTGATAATACCGAAGGTGAAGAAGGCCAGGATGGGAGGCACATCCTTCCGGTTCTTGGCAGCACAGAACTGGAATAAACTCCCTCTTAATCTCCGGATGGAGACCTCTGAAGTTAAATTCAGAAAGGCGCTCAAAACCTATCTGTTTTTAAATTAATCCCACAGTTGCCTTGTAAACGTAGCCCGGGTTGCTTCCTCCTTTCTCACCTAGCGCGGGGACACGCCGAGATGGCGTAACCATGCGCTTTACAAATTCCTTTATTATTATTATTATTATTATTATTATTATTATTATTGAGTGATTGGAGGCAAATGCAATCCATGCAGAAGTCCTTGTTGGGATCGCTGGTTAAACCCAACAGATCTGACTTCCTATCATCCATTGTCCATGTTAGCTATGGATTATAAATACCTTAAATACCTTAGTACAGTAGTGGCGCCCCACCTGCTGGTATACATGCTGCATCTAGTGCATAGGGTCCAAAAGTTTTTTTTATCTCTGATCGATCCAGGAAGCTTAATATTCGGAGATAAATAGAGTGCTGGAGCTGGACTGGGGGAAGTGGCCCTATGTAGCCTGCCTCATGCTGGACTTAGTTGAGGCATTCCATAACGTTGATTGGGAATACCTGTTTACCAATCTGTCAAAACTGGGCATTGCATGGCAACTTCCACAACACATGTCTATTTCCTACTGAGCCGACTGCCCAAGTCAGCTTTTGAAAGGACTTGTCACCCACTTTTATTTTGGGCAAGGGGACTCATCAGATGTGTCCCCTTTCCCCACTGCTCTCTGCTCTGCCAATGTAGCCGCTAGCCCAGCAGCTTTGTCAGGGGTGGTAAGCATGGTGAGTTCCACCAGGCAATGAGGTACATGTAGTATCCATTAATGCAGACAACATGCTGCTGTTTATTCAGTATGTCTGCAGGGAAATTCCAGATGTTTTTGAGAGACTATCAGATTTCCACGGAGTGTCGAGTTTGGAGGTTACCTAAGCCAAATCGTGTTTTTTCCCCTCTATGTAAACTATCCTCCATGAGAGGTAATGGAGGGTGAGCAGAGGGTGATGTGGGAGCTTTGGGTGTTTTTGTATTTAGGGATCTATAACTGTCATGATGTTAACAATATCATAGTGTAAATCTCACCAGGACCACATCCTCCTTACGTTAACAGATGTTTTTTTGGAGCACTCTCCCAATTACAGTCCAAGGATGTATATCACTTTCCAGGAAGGTAATGCTCCCCCGCATCTTGTATTTTTTCAGTCACCTAGTGGTGGCTGTGCCTCGTGGCACCTCCAGGGAGTAGGACACCATGCTGCAAAGGGTTAATCTGGAATAGGAGCAGGAGAAGTGTGGCTCGGTGGAGGCTGCAGCTGCCGGTGGGAAATGGTGTCCTAGGTGTGCCGTTTTTGGAAAATGTTATGTGGCAGCACCACTGCAAATGCCTCGTCCGTCACCACATTGGGTACCTACGGAATTTCTGGTGCAACTGCTGGAAATGACCATGTCAAGAAACTATTTTATGTTCCAGAATGACTTTTTCCTACAATGCAAAGGAGTGGCGATGGGAGCTGGGTTTGCTCCCAGTTTAGCGAATCTATTCATGGACGACTTTGAGGTAAAATACATCTACTCTAACCAAAACCCCCATAAAGACTGCATAACGAAATGGAACAGATATATAGATGATGTCGTGATGATCTGGACGGGATCAGAAGAAAATTTGAAAAACTTCTTGCCCTGGCTAAACAACTGTTCAACCGACATCCAGTTTACCATGGCGTATAGCAGGGATTCATTTCCCTTCTTGGATTTGACCCTTGAAGTGGAAGAGGAAAAAATAATAATGAACCTATACAAAAAAACGACTGATCGCAACACATTACTCCAGTATAACTCACACCATCCCAGAAATCTGAGAGACAACCTGCCCTATGGGCAGTTTTTGCGCCTACACAGAAATTTCACCAGATGACCGGGCTACTTCAAAGAAACGGACCTTCTCATCACGAAACTACGAGAAAGAGGTTACCCCAATGGTCTTCTGAACAGGGCACGTAAACGAGCATGGTACCGACCTCGAGAGAAACTACTTGAAGCACAAGAAAAACCTGAAGGATTCGATAAATTAATCTGCGTCACAACATTTAATACAAGGAGCCATGAAATCAACAAAATTGTGAAAAAATACTGGAACCTAGTTGGACCTGAAATCGGATTACCAGAGCCCCCCATGTGTTCATTCAAAAGAGCAAAAAACATCAAAGACTATGTAGTATCTTCCTTCCTTGAAACACCTAAGACCAATGATATAAGAACTCAATTAGGCCTTCCGCCAATCATAGGCCACCAAAGATGTGGTAATTGTAAAGTGTGCAAATACACTAAAACAGGAAACTCTTTTGTATATAGGACAAAACAACATGCCCTTACAAAATTTACCAACTGTAACAGCCAGAATGTGGTGTATGCCATCAAATGCCCATGCCAAAAGCTGTACGTAGGGCAGACCACTAAACGCGTCAAAAATAGGATTATGCAACATCAAAGCAGAATCTGTTGCAAAGTACAAGGGGCCCCCCTTGTCGAACATTACAACATCCATGGCCACACACATGAGGAATTAGAATGGTGGGTGATTGAAAAAGCTGAGTTGCACCAAAGAGGAGGTAATATGGCATCCGTCCTCAATTACAAGGAATGCCGTTGGATCCATATCCTCGATTCAGTAGTACATGGGTTAAACGAACATGAAGAAACATACTTACCAATGAGCAAACTGTGATCCCTATGGTACTCTAATGACTCTGTGTACACCTTTCAGTTCTAACCATGGGGCAATTATTCACCTATAGATATAAGATTAGAACCACACATAGACTAAGCATCTCCTTCTCAGATATGCTTATAACTACCTATTGTGTGTTAAGAAATCTAATGTTGTTTCATCTGTATGTAACATGTTCAGATCAAGAAAAATCATGTGCCATATTGATATGACGTACAATCAATTCATATTGCTCCAGGATTATATATGTGCTGCTAAACTGTCATGATCTGCTTTGTTTTTGCAACCATACCCATAATCAATTGATTAGCCGTGGTACCTGCGGTAATTGTTTTGACATTACATTAGCCAAAGTGCACATTAACTATACCACGACAGGACAGGTTTCATCTGTATGTAACATGTTCAGATCAAGAAAAATCATGTGCCATGTTGCAATGGATTATATATGTTGATATGACGTGCAATCAATTCATAATACACCAGGATTATGTATGTGCTGCTAAACTCTCATGATCTGCTTTTGTTTTTGTAACCATGCCCATAATCAATTGATTAATCGTGGTACCCGCGGTAATTGTTTTGACATTATATTAGCCAAGGTGCACATTGACTAAACCATGACAGGAGATTGCTCCTACCCCTCCCTGGGTTTTACCTTTCACCTATCACATAGGCGATTATTACGAGACTCGTGGTAGTTGTTTTGTTTAGATTACATTATCCGAGTGCACTTTAATCGTACCACGAGAGGAGATTCTTTTAAACCATACCCGGGCTTTACTTTTCGCCTATTCCATAGGCGATGACTACGAGAGGCTCTCCGGTTTTTACCCTTCGTCGATCACAAAGGCGATCACGTGTTTGACACCACGCACGTCGCGCTATAATGATTTAAAACAATACGTGACCCGCTGCCTCATACTCACGACTCACTGCATGAAGAGAAAAGACAGACGTATGCTGCTCTTTTCCTAAGTAAGTGCGCTTCGCCTGTGCCCCTGTTGATGAATGTAGAATTACACCATCTAAATTCAACTACAACTATAAAAACAGCTGGGTCAAATGTATTTTGGACGCATTGAGCAGTTCTCCTCCCCTGTTCATTTTCCGACATGAATATGGGAAGGGTTTGTTCCTGTTTTTTAAAAATCTCCCGCTTTTTTAAACACTACCATGAATGTATTGCACCACACCTTGGGCCTCCTATCATTAACCTCTTGAGGACCATGTGAGATTAATGTTGTTTCCGCGAGATGGTGCATAACCCACCCGCGTTTAAAAAAAAAAAAATAATAAACTGGCTAGTCAATGAATGCACATATCGTTTTAAACGCGATAATTACAGCGTTCTGAATGAGGGTGGGACACTTTATAAATGCTTCTGAAGACAGCACTAACCTGGGCAGGTCCACCATTATTTCAATTGTGGTTTATCACCAATGTTTATATGAGACCTATATTTACCCCAGGTCTCCATTTTCCCCCCCAGGTGATTGATATAACCTCTACCTTCAAATTTCTTCACCGGCTGGTGTAGAAATTCACGGCATTTACTGCAGAAGGTATGTACGGATAGGAACGTTTACCTTCTTAAAATACCTATGATTAGCTGGGTATTGATTCTCAACATTACCCACAGATTCCGCCTTGACGGATTCACTGCTGAGGGTGTCGGCTGACGCCCTCTCTGCCCAGACAATTGTCAAAAAGCAGGAAAACCTTCAAACTCTCAGGTGAGCTACGCCAGATTTGGTACTGGCTCACGTTTTTAGAATCCCTCCCACACACCTAGACCTAAAACAAACCTTTATTCGTCCCCAGGTTGTCTCCTGTTGTCGGTCCTGATGAAGACCCGATACGGTTGCCAGAAAGTCTGCACCATTTACTAGGGTCGAAACGTCAACGTTGTGTTAAACCTATCTGTCCATACTAAGTTTCAACCAATAAGCAATAATACACGTGGCCGTTGGAACAATTGATTTCAAATTATGGACTGATATATATGTATAGTTGCATATGTTACTGTTTCACTACACCGTCATCACTTGTCACTATCACTCACTTGAGCACTTTATTGTAATTGGGATTCCTATGTCATTGATGTTTTGGACAACCCTTGTTTAGTTTTGTTTATGATTATTTCATACCTGATTTTCGAAAAAGAAAACTTTTTTGCGAAAATCAAAACTTTGGTGTGTATGTTTTTTTCCAAAAAGGTTATGTGGTTTTTCCCTTCCTAAAATTTTTTTAAAAATATTTCCAAGAATGATATACATACAAAGGGCTGTATATGAATAATTGATTCTGACAAAGAGATTTGTGTATTCCCAACAGAACCATTGTTTTTGTATATACCACTGCAAATGCCGGCATGATGTTTGGCTGGGAGGCAGTTGTACGAAGTGGGCAGGTTCCCAACATGCAGGGCACAGAAAATGGCAGGATCGATGTAGCTCCCTGGAGCACTGCTCCCCTGTGGAGCTGATAGCCTGGTGAAAGTGGTGTATTGGAGCTATGCTAAGTGCCTGAGGCTGCTGATGGACATGATCCTGTACTCTCCGTCCGTTAGTCTGCACTTCCTACCACTGAAGGACTGATGGCATGGAGAGGCACAGGATTGACCTCAGTGGGGGACCTATTCAGGGTCCGGGAGCTCATTACCTTTTGCCAGTTGCAGGAAGATCATGACATTCCGGTGGGCGATTCCTTGGCACACGGCACATTGATAGCTGAGATGGGACATGTGGAGAGTCACAGATACTGAACCAGAGCATCACCCACTAACCCACACCCTGCACGTCTAGGTGGAGGTCGGAGACTGGTGAGCTTGTTTGTGAATGGCTCCGGCACACAATGACTGACCCTCTGTTAACCGTTCTCATGCTATGGTACACCGATATGGGACAAGCTCTCATGGCAATGGGGTTGAATGCACTAGGCACTACCGATGTACAGTATCTTGTAATGCCAAGCTCTAGTACATTCAATTTATCATCCAGCACAGGGCATGCCTCTCCCCAGCTGTCCTACCCCAAATGTTAGTGTCCTCTCCTTTGTGCCCCTAATGTCATACACCTATTTAGGATTTGATTTATATGTTCTGGTCATGGCTGGATGCAGCGAATCTGTGGTCCATAGTCAAAGATGTACTTGACACAGTGACAGGCTGGGTCAACCTCCTTCAATTTGGAGGGGACGCTGCTAGGGATATTCAGGCAGATGAGTGCTCAAAAGATATCCAATGAAAGGCTAGATTTGTAAATGCTCATAGCAGGCCAAGCCATTTGCATGCCTTGGAAGGCCACTGCACTCCCAACACTGTAACACTTGGGCGCACCACTCTCTAATGGAGTAGGGCTGAGTGAACTGGGCTGCGCAGGGATGAAGTTGTGTCCCTCCACAGGATTTCAATAGCTAACCTGTAGGACAACTTGTTACAGGACTTACAGAAAACACAGGAGTGGGTGAAGACCTTTGAAGTGCCAGGTTCACGGACACATGGATCAGAGGTGGTCCTGACATGGCTAGATGAGGTAGCTGCTCTGTCATGTGAGACAGACTGGGTGCCTGTACCAGAGGCCACTATCTCACCCACATGTCTGGACTGTGAGGTATGTGAGATGCTGAGCTTCTGAATGGCCAGGATCCCTCTGTGCTTGACTATCCTATTATGATTATCGTGTTTTAGTACTTCAATATAGAGCCATATGCTCCTGTTGTGGTATGCTTGACTCAGCGATTAATGTTTGCTATGTACAGCCGACCGGATCTGCATTGCCTGCTTAATGAAAGGTGATTTACATCCATGCCAATTTGTTCACAAAACTCAACCATGAGATGAGAGTACGAAATTGATTTTGATGCTGAAATGTCTTGTAACTTTTGTGCAGCTACATACATTGACCCATTTGCCAAGAAACACTGTTCTCTGTCTCTTTATCTCGTATGTGTGAAATTGTCTGATTTTTGAGATGTGTGTCTTTCTACCCCAAGGTTATGGTCATGAACCATCCTTTAAGTGCCTGCAGAATTTGAGGGTGCTCTGTGTGGACTCTTCTTACTCTAGACATTTTTGAGACATGTAGCTCCAAGTGGAATATTTTGAGACCATGTCCTGACTGGAAAATTAGGGATCCTAGCTCATGCCCTGCTGGCTGGCCTCAGTTAACAGTGGTGGGGCATGGCCTCAGGTGCTCCAGGGACATGACAAAGCATACTAGGCCCCAGATAGTTGTGGCCCAATGTATTGGTGTGAGGTGTGCGTGCAAGCAGACCTGTGTGCATGATTGGGATTGTATGGAAGGGATTCATATGTCTGAGACCTGCTTTGGATATGTGCTGGATCCTTCAAATGTTTTTATTACTGACACATGCCACATACCATGCTGGTTGTGACTCCCTATAGTGATTGATTGATTGGTAGGCTTTATTTCGGTATACAAATAGTCAAAGTCAAAGTCAAAAGTCCCAAAAAAATTGTATAGCGCGCTACATACCCAGAGGGTCTCAAGGCGCTTGAAGACGGGTGGGGAATTACTTGTCGAATATCCACGTTTTAAGTTGTTTTCTGAATGCTAGGTGGTTCTGAGTAAGGCGAAGGTGAGTGGGAAGTGAATTCCAGGTTTTAGCTGCCAGGTAGGAGAAGGATCTACCTCCCATGGTGGTTTTGTTGATGCGGGGTACAGTGGCAAGGGCTTGGTTGGAGGATCGTAGCTGGCGGGGGGGGGGTGTAGAAGGACAGTCGTGAGTTGAGGCATTCGGGTCCAGTTTCGTAGAGTGCTTTGTGTGCGTGGGTTAGGAGCCGGAAAGTAATCCTCTTATTGACGGGGAGCCAGTGGAGGTTTTTCAGGTGACCAGAGATGTGTTCTTTACGCGGGATGTCTAATACGAGCCTGGCTGAAGCGTTCTGGATGCGTTGGAGTTTTTTCTGGAGTTTTGCGGTGGTACCGGCGTAAAGGGTGTTTCCGTAGTCCAGTCGGCTCGTGACCAGAGCGTGGGTGACCGTTTTTCTAGTTTCGGTAAAAGCAGTACAAAAATACAATTTATAAAATTGTCATACAATCTATTTATACACAGTTGATAAAAGCAGATACAATAATTGATTAAACGAGTTAAAACAAGGATTAAATTTACACAGAAAGCCTTCTATTGCGAATCAACCAAGCCCATTTCAAGAATTTTGACACAGCACATACTATCACAGGGGATGTGTCAGTCATTAAAATGCGCATTGCCACTATACACTGACAGATGCCCAGCAATCTACAAAGTGGTTTAAGCCAACGGATTTGCGGGACACGATAGTCCGGGCATTCAAAGAAAATGTGGACGACTGACTCTACACGAGTAGGACAGGATGCGCAGAAGGGTGAAAGTTGCTGAGGCCCCTTCCAGCGGGCGACTACCTCCCCTACTGGTAAGGTCCCTACACGAAACTTGAAATACAGAGTGCGGTCAAACGGGATGGTGATAGTGTCTAGATAGGGTTCATATGCCACCACATCCTTGATTCTCACGAAAGCTACTGTTGTGTTGCAATGGCGTGAGTCTAGGTGTAATTTCACAGAGACCCAGTTCCAATACAACTTTTTAATAGTAGCCTTAGGTGGGGCAGATTTTGTGGACCAAGCATCAGGTAACCCTATCTCCATTAGTAGTCTTTTGACGTCCCTCAACCATTTGATCCTAGACCACCCTGCCATGTCCATAACCTCAGACAGAGCCTCCGCGTAGGAGGCCAATTCGGGCACCCGCCACAACCTTGCCCAAAGAAGCAGTGGGCGAAGTTGCGCTTGATCCCCAATAGGTCTACAGCCTAGATCCAATAGCACTGGCACAGTTGGAGTGCTTCGTGGCAAAGCCATCAGGTCTTTCAGGAACTTGTTCTCTGATTTGACTATTGGATCCAGGTTGCAGGTACCCCACAACTCTGCCCCATATAAAGCGGCACTGACCCCTCTCGCTTTATATATATCCACTACTGGGGCAATGGGTTTGCAAGATGAGGAGCGTTGTTTCTTAAGAAGTGCTCCTCCTACCCTTTTGTGGCCCAGTAGCATTTTATAGATATGAGGATTCCAGGAAAGGGAGTCGTTGAGGCGGATACCCAAATAGTCGAATTCGGAAACTCTCTCTAGTGGCTCTGAGTTCAGGGTCGGAAGTCTGCCAAGTTTCCTGGGGGGGTTCATGACCAGAAATTTGGTTTTGTCTGTGTTGATTACTAGGCCTCTCGATAGACAAAACTCCTGAAAGCTATTTAAAAGGCTCTGCAGACCCATAGGGGACTTTGAAATAAGGAGAGTGTCGTCCGCAAAAAGCAGAGTAGGGATCCGTTTGCCCGCGAAGGAGGGAGCGTCCGAGGGAGTGACAAGCAGATGTTCAACCACTCCGTTTACATAGAGCGAAAACAGAGTGGGCGCTAAAACACATCCTTGTCGGACTCCCCTTCCTACAGGAATTCTTTCTGTTTTTTCGCCCTTCGTGCCCCAACGCACCTGTGCAAAGTTGCCATTGTGAAGTTTTAACAGCAGGGAGAGAATGTAAGAGGGCAACCCTAAGTCCATCAGGACCTTCCATAGTTTCTCCCTGGGAACCAGGTCGAAAGCGGTTTTTAAGTCTATAAAGGCCAGGTATAGACTGCCCCCTCCCATCACCACCACCTTCCAGTGGAGAAGAGTTAATCTGAAGGCCTGCTCGATGGTCCCGGTACCAGAACGGAACCCAGCTTGGAGGTCCGACAGAATGTTGTTGTCGTCCATCCATTCGAGCATCCTTCGCAATATCACCTTCCCCGCCAGTTTTTGGGTGGAATCAATTAGACTTATTGGCCTGTAGTTGGCAGGGTTATCCCGACACCCCTTCTTGAATATCGGGACAACCTCTGCCCCCTTCCAGGATTCAGGTATGGGCGCGCCCTCATTGATGGCATTTAACAGTGAGGATATGAGAATCCCCCACTACTTAGGGCTTGCCCGTATTATATCACCTGGTAACCCATCGGGCCCCGCTGCTTTCAGCTGAACCAGGGTTTTAATTACGTCCATCACCTCTCTAGCGGTAAAAGGAACAATCTCTAATCCCGTTATGAAATTTCCTGTGGGGGGTGCGTTATTGGTAGGTGGGTCGCTTACAACATAGAGGGATGAAAAGGGGTTAAACCAGCTCTGGGGGGGGATGTTGCACATCATTAATGTGCTGTCTGGCCTGTCCCTGGATCTTAAAAGGTTCCAGAAGCCTCTAGCATCCCTATCCAGACTTGCTTTCCTCAGATCCTCCCAGAAGCAGTCCTCCCATTCCCTCTTTGCTGCGATCACAGTCAGTGAGTAGTTTTTCCTTGCCAAACGTATGTCGTCCAATGACTTGCTCTTCACAGCGCAAATCAAGGAACTTTTCATCTCCCTACATTTTTTGGTATACCAGGCATAGGGATTGTGCCTAGGTTTGGGCTTTCCAGCACAAGAAGCTGTATTAGGAAGATAGAAGAGTTCACTCAGAGCCTTAGTGGTAGCACAAAAGAGAGACGTTACTTCCTCTGGATGTAATGAGGATTCGGCTAACCTGGACTGGGCAGAGGTCAAAAGTGTTGAAATGGATAGGATTTTCTCTTTGTCCATGACAATATTACCCCATTTTAAACGCCTACCACAATTAGAAGGGTAAAGCTCCTGGTGAGCTAGCGCTAAGGAGGACGCATCTACACCCGAATACTGCGTCCAGAAGGGGCGTAGAGCAAGGGAGAGCAGATTATGGTCACTCTCTACTGAAGGGAGTACCTCCATATCCAACAAGTGGACCCAGGAATTAACATCAAGAAGGATATAGTCTATTCTAGACGTATGATTCACCCTATTATAGGTATGCGCTCCAGAGGGATCCAGAGACGTCCTACCATTCACTGCCCTAAGGTCGAATTCCAAGGTTAGGGAATAGATTTGGACTGCCACTTGGGACCACCTTCTGATAGGAGGTAAGGTCAGAGCTGGTATACCTCTCCTATTATCATCCTCAACAGTCCCTAGGGAATCCTCCAGCCCAAGAGGCTCAAACGTACAGTTAAAGTCGCCTGCGACTAGAACATGGGAACTATCGGGCCCCCTCTTAACCGGGATTCTAACTCAGACACAATGGGGGACAGTAAGCCTCCCTTTGATCCCATAACATAGATGTTGAAAATGTCTAGGGCTGGCCCTCTCTTGGGTCCTGTGAGCGATATACTCAAAAGGTCGAGTGAGTCAGTCACGCGCTGGGTGACCTGACAACCAAGCGAAATAGCGACCCATATAAGAAGACCTCCAGAGGGGCGGCCTTTCCCAGAGGGGGAAGGGACTGCTGGCAGAAAGAAGGATGAGTATCCTACCTTGTGGCATGGTTCCGTACTCCAAGTTTCTTGGAAGATACAGATGGAGAAACCCTCCACTAAGATGTTCCATTCCGGAACAGCCAACTTCCTCGCAATCCCAGCAACATTCCAGCTAAGTGACCTGGCTACCTGCCCTGCAGTTAGGCTGGGATCATGGCGAGCGGAGGCTCTGGTGGACGCCTGCTCCCACACTGCTGAACTCATCTGGACACAGGATGCGGGACCGTGCGGTTAGGCTGATGTGGTAGTGGCAGGCCAGGCTGGACTATATTAGTCAGTGTAGGGTTTCGATTCATGTATTGATCTGTCAACAACTAGTGCATTAGATTAAGAACGTTCTTAGATTAGACACAACCTAGGCCTAGCTTTTCCATTCAATTAGGTGGATGTTTTGTATGGGCACTGGACAGATCTGCCCTATCTTTTGACATCATAATTAAATGTGGTGTTTATATATGTGTTGTTGGCCTATTTACAGATATCCGCACCAGATTAAGTGCTTGTTACAAAGCTGGTGCAACAATGGCATGGAAACTATGGTAACTTGAAGTCACTTCCTGTGATGTGACTTCCTATAACACAACATCTTATGAAACTTATAGGTGGTTCATATATTCTGGTTCTGCCCGGGGAACTTATGATTCTAGGAGTGACCCTGGTGCCAGTACATATGTTTCAGTGGACATACTTTAGTGTGTGCATTGATGTTCTGTTGCCATGAAATGTTGCTATTTGCGCTGTGGTGTACTCATCCATACATTTAGGTATACATACATATATGTAGCTATAGCCAATTCTGATCAAACCTTAAATTTGTGTTTATCCCAGTATTTCCTGGTCAGACTGTGGATACCTGATCATGACATTCCTTCATTTGCCATGCTCAACATGCTACAGGACACTTTAAACTCTATTGACTTTCACTTGATAGTTACATTAATGTGTAGGGGTAGGTGTATCACTTAATGGCGGTGACATCCACATTGGTTTGGATTCTCAAATTCATCAATGACGGATAGGAGAGGGATGACATGTGCGATGTGCTCCATAGCTGCACAGCAGATTTCGTAGGAAGTGTGTTGTGCCGATTTTCTGACTGAAAAGACTCCCCTTCCGCCTGCTGTGACGGGGTGGTTGGACTGACAGAGATGGCGTGTCGTAAATACGCATCGTAATTGGGCGGATCCGGGGTCGGAACTTGCTCTGATCGGCTCTATTTGAGCAAAATTTCCAGTCGGAGTCTGAGAAACCACATTGACCGGTAAGCAATGGGTTTTTGTGCATCAAAATACTGCTGTTTGAGTGACCGCCTCTGAAGCGAGATCGGCCGATCCGGCCGCCACCACAGGACCGCAGAGACACTTCCAACCCACATCGTAATCGGCCCCTTTGTCTTGCTGTGCCTACTATGCGTCTTGAAAGCAAAAGCAGAACAATTGTGGATGCTCTGAGGCTATGAAGCATCCCTATCACTCCTGGCACCATGTGCCATTCACTAAGGGCTTTAATACAACTTTGTTGCACTTGGCGCCGGCGCGGCTGTGCCGAAGCGGGCGTGAGGACCGCCTGCCCTATAATGACTTTTTTAGCCTTTGAAAGGGAGGAATCCCAGAAGTTAAAAATAAATATAAAGATCTATCACTCGATTCCACCAGTGACAGTTGGGGAATACTTTTATCTGGACACGGTATGGAACCTGCAACATAGGTTTATTCTTTTAAGGTTCCACTTAATCTTAATTCCCGTAATGCAGGGTTTCCCTTCGAAACAGCACGTTCATAGTGACTTGAGACCTTGCCCATGCAATAACTTATCAGCCCAGTCTGACCTCCACTTGTTCTTCTTTTGTGATTTTTATAAGGAGCAGAAAGCCAGATACATTAAACCTCTTTTAAAGGGGCACAATTTTAAGCAGTGCTGCGTCACCCTATTCTGTCTGAAGAAGCTTCATGGTCCTTTTGTATGTCTCTGTGTAGCCTCATTCCATTGGGCTTGTAAGCGTAGGAGACATTTACTAGAATTGGAGAGCTATGCTAACCCCTAGCCTTAAACGTATTTGTCCCCTGGAACATGCTACTTAATCTCCTCACAACAGTCTCGCAGAGGTAAAAGATCTCCGTAACACATGTAAAAATTTTAAAGGGTTTTTATAACTTAGAATGGCGGTATCTTTTTTATTTAAATGTATCTGTTTTTAAAACCTATGTATTTATGTAGTAACCAGGAGTCTGCAGTTCAGCATCTACTCTTTTTATTATGTTCACTGCACAAATAATAGCCATTAAATTTAGTAATTTGCACAGCTCAACCCTATATCCCCATTGTTTTGGGGTTTTAACTTGTACATTGATTCTTGCTATTTAAAGTGTTATTTTTTAATAACTCATATGCATTGACCTGTATCGCACTGAGAAGTATTACGCTGTTTTATCTTTTTAATATGTATACTTTGATGATCTATGCTTTCAAATTAGATCGAATAGAGTTATGGAAACAAAACAAAACTACCTTTTTTAGTACTTGGTGGGCATTTCCTTTACCATTCTGAATGCGGTGCCAATGAAATAGGCACTGCAATGGGAACGTCAAAGGAAAACCTCCATGAAATCAGTGTTGGAGACAAAAGTTGTTATATGCTTGGGGGGACCACGGGGGTCATGGAAAACATAGAGATACCTCTGGACCATCACGCCACGGCAAGGGAACAACAGTCCCAGGGTGGCACGACCACTAGGGTCAGAATGTCGCAAGACCGCCACCACTGCTCCACCATGAGTCTGGTGGCCCTAGGAGAGCCAGACCCATAATCGGGCCCTTAGTGCAATGTAAAAGGATGGGAGGCTGAAAACAGACTGTCATGTTAATGTAGCAGTGCTCCTAGAGAGATAGATGGTAAAACTGGTTTCTTGAAACTAAATGGGTGGAAAGTAGGGATGCTATAACGTACCCAGGAGAGATAATAAGACAGCCGAAGAAAGTGGGTGTTCTAGACCTTGCCTGACTCTAGAAACAAACTCTGAGATTGATTAATCACACAACAACATGTCATACTCTAATAATATCATGGTGAAACCCATCAGCAACTCTGGAACATATCTAAAAGGAAAAATTGGCAAAATAAAAGTAGGCACAGCACTTGTCAAGGGTGTGGAATTTAATAAAATATCTACTTGTCCATGGGGCAGGTTGCTTCATAAATCTACTTGTCCTGTAACAGAATCCTCTTGTCCCTTTGGTGCCATGTAGTGCGGCAACAAATTATGGCAGCAGTCTCATTATATAAGAGTTCTGATATAGCCTCTTTGATTATGCCGGGGCTCATACCATAGCATACGTTATGTTCCCACGTTTCCGCAGATCTACATACTGGGACTGAAGGTAGTGGTAAGCAATAGTTCCAGGGTTAGAATGCCCTTTGAGTCTGTGCAAACCTATTAACTTGCATTTTTTAAGGGTTTTCAACAACTCTTCTCTAATCTTTTCCCATACTGAGATGTTGGAAATTTACTCCTGACAATGGAAAACAAAAACCTTCTTCCAGAGTTGGGGAAAACAGTGGTTGGAGGGAAATTGAACTTGCAAACACTCAGATTTTTGCATGAGCAAATCTACATATGCATGTTTGCTCATGCTAAAATGCAGTTCACAAATATTTTCTAGGAGTACTATTTCTTGTCCAACTTCTGTAAATTCTTGGGAATTCACGAAAGCCATATAGCTGCACTTAAATGCAAGGACATATACCATGGGTGCACTTTTGAGACTTTCTTTAATAATTGGGCCCCTAATTTTGTCTGGCGATGACCATGACTTTTTGCGTTTATTAAAATTCTGTCTCTCTATTGGCTGGCTTCATTGTGAGTAGACAGCATTCTGCTCGTTCACAAGGAGCATATTGGCACACAAAGTAGTTTTGTTCAGTTCCAGTAACTATTGTGGCAGTGTGTGGTTTTTGGAGACCAGAAACAATTTTTGCTTTTGCCAATGTTTGTTATAATGGTTAGGGCCCTGCAGCTCCCTCACAAGTAAGGCTTTAAAAAACACCATGCCAAAACAAATTGCACATTGACAAAACTAAAAGGCTGACCACCAATTTCAGACCTACGGACTTTGCCAATACTTGTTTATTTTTGTTTCCCATAATCTTATTGAAACTGGTTACACTGATTGTCTATTATGAATATTTTGGGAAATACTAGCATGCATCAACACTTGTTACTAAATGATGCTGCAAAGAAATGGTACCTGCAATTTTACAGTAGTTTAGCAAAATGTTTATTTTCATGCTTTCCTTTTTTTATCAACATTTTATTTTGAAAGCAAAGAATCATCAATCTTGCTTTCAAGCTGCTACTAATATTTACATTAAATCAGAGAGCATTCTGGGAGCATTATACATAGCCTCATATTGCTAAACTTTGAAAACGTGTGTATACATTTTTATACTGGGCCCACTGTCAGTAGTGCAGTCTGAACTTACAACATTTACTTAGAGCGCGCACCCTAATAATAAAGGCTTTCAATTAATGAACCATAAATACAAGTTTGAACAGCATTAACATATGGGCAAAAATATTACCTTAACTGCTGACAGTGCCCTTCCCTGATCCATAATGTGGTGCTGCAAACTGACAGTGCCCATCCCTGATCCATAATGTGGTGCTGCAAACTGGCAGCCAAAGGGTTTGGTCTGCAGGGGAGTGGGGTCTACTTGTCCCAAGGACAAAATGCACATGAAAACTTGTTGCCCTTGACCCCAAACAATATGTCCTGGGCGTCGGCCACATCCCTGCTTGTACTTTGAGATCTCTCAATCACTACTGAGAGTTATGACGGTAGGCGAATGTGTCTTTAAATTGAAAGATGCAAGTAACAAGTGAGTTTGCATTAGAGGCCCCATGTGTGGTCACTAAACTAGTGTAGGAAAAAGTTGGGAATTCACAAAGCCGACCCAGAAGGAACAATATCAGATTGATGGGAATCCTGGAAAGCAAAAGCAGGGCAGAGAAAAGGAGGCAGTTAAGGAAGACAGGTTGCAAAAAGTAATGACGAATAGCTTATAAACTTTGCTATAACGCTCTAACCACGTTTAAAATTGCCTTTGCACCCCATCCAATTGTCAATGATGCATTTTGCAAATACAGTTGCACAATGGGTTGTAGGTCAGAAAATCTTACAGAAAAATATTGCCTCATATAAACAATCTGTCCTACATATTGTTGACCAATGTATTGGCCCTGACTTAGAGTTTGGCAGGAGGAATTCTTTATAATAAACGTGATGGATAGCCCATCCTCCGCATCACAAGTGTCATAGAATATAACACACTTGTAATACAGCGGATGGACTAGCCGCCATGTTTACAATGGCGTGTCCCTTCCACCAAACTGTATCTCAGGCCCACTGTTGCATTGGGTGTATATTTCAATATATGGTGGAATATTCACATGGACGATATTTCGGACACAGAAGTCCTGATTCACAAAGGGCCTTCACACTCGTAACGGAGGCCCGCAGTCATGGGGGAGTTTCCGCCACACAGGGCGGAATCGCCACAATGAGAATTCTCATTGCAGAGATTCCGCCAGAGCGTGGAAACTCCCGCACGACAAAGCGGCCTCTTCCACCAGTGTGGAGACTCCCCCATGGCTGCGGGGGCCTCCGCCAGGAGTGCGGAGCCCGTTGTGAATCAGGCCCAAAATTTATATCAGAGAATATTCTTATATTATTCTGGTACCATCTAGTAATGTTACTATGACTTCTGAAGTTAGTTTTCCCAAGAACAACAGAATCTCTCCCTCTGGTCTTGGATGAATAAATAAAAGTGTGCGCTAAAATCTAGTGATACTTTAGAAGACATCCATAGAAAATGGACATTAACCCATTGGCCGCGGCCGCAATTTCGCAGCAGTGCGGCACTTCCTCAAAAACGGGCGGGGCCGCGTTGGCCTTTGGACGTGCGCAGCACTACGAAGGTAGTGCTCGCGACGTCCAACGGCTGACAGCAGCACTTAAGGGGTCAAGCATGACTTTAGAAATAACATTAGAGGGAGACACATGAGTAAAATACAATGGGACGGATTCACAAAGGTAAACTAACACTTCTGTGTATCTTTACTATTGTTTTCTATTTACAAAGCTATTTTACTATGAGAATCTTTACGACTGCTGAGTCTCCAAACACAAAAACATAAGACTCTCCTATCGTAGAAGGGTAAGTTTACCTTTGTGAATCAGGTCCATCATTTGTAAAACTAGTACTTTATCATAGGTACTCCCAAACCCCTGCTAAATAGTACATATGTATTGTTATTTACTGAAACACTGGCTACATAGTACAGATTCACTGTGATTTGCTGAAACACCAGCTAAATTGTGCAGGATTTCTGATATTTACCAAATACTAGCTATATTGGACTGGTTCGCTGTTATTTTCCCAAACACCATCTATTTACCCAACTGCAGGCGAAATAGAACAGAATTTTTTATTTTAACCCAAACTCCAGCTGAATACTACAGTACACAGGCCAACCAGTGCAAAATCTAGCAAAATGTCCAGTACTTGCCCACCACAGGCGTGACCGTACAATATATATCTTCTATTTAACCATTCACTGGCCCCACAATACACACTCTCTGGTATGTACCCAGATGTTGGATGAATGGGATCCCAGCCTCGTAACCTCCACCCTCATAAATGTTGTGTTCTGATCTACATTACCCACATCTAGCACTGCTTTGCCTTTGCAACATTGCAGACTGTCCAGTGTTTAAAGGAAGACTGAGAATAGTGTAGATATTATTATTAATAATTATTACAATAATTGGATCGTTTTAAAGCTAATCCACACTCCTAGTTGGCGCTAACAGTTTATCATTGTGTGGCAGTGCAGTAAACAATCAGAGTCATGGGGTCTTTCTGTAGTGATTAGTGCTTTTGTTGATAATCCGGTGTAGGAAAGTGCCTCTTTCTGCATGGTTACCCCCTAACATTTTGCCAGATACATGATGCAAACTTTACTGTGTGCTGTTACCCGGCTTCCAGGCCCCAGCACCTGTGTTCTTTTCTAAACTATACCTTTGTTTCCACCATTCGCATGCCTCTGGGCCACCTCTAGGTCCCTTTTAAAGGTTCCCCCAGTACCAAGGGCCTTGTGACCAGAGAGGGCCTCTGAGGGCTGCAGCATGTAATGTGCTATCCTCAGGGATCCCACGCCTTGCCATTGCAGGCTGCGTGTTTTGGTGCAGACAGAAATGAAGAGAACATAATTGCGGGTATCGACCACCGCGGGGTAGATACTGAACTCTGCACCCAGCCACCCCCGTGCCGTTAGCAGGTAGAATTTATGCAGATGTATCCACTGTGCCAGAGAATTTGCGAGCAGAGGGATAATGTTTCAGGGCCGTGAGGTCCACAGCCAAAGGAAACCCCGTGATAGTTCGGGCGTGAGGTCGGATTGCAGCTAGCAGGGTAGTGCACTTTTCAAGGCCGCGCGGGCCACAGCTAATGGAGAAGCCGGTAAATGTTTGGGCTTGCAGTTGGGCTGTCGTAAGCAGGGGAATAAATCTTGGTGACCTGCTGGCGAGAAGCGATGGGTCTTCGTGGTTCGTGACCAATGCATCGAGCTCAGGCACAGTGGATACATCTGCATAAATTCTACCTGCTCACACTTCTCTCGCCCTGATGATTCATGAGATCGAAGCGCCGTCGACCTTCACAACCAAAACTCAATTATTAAAACTAATTCACTTGGAGTTTTGAATAATGTGTCAATGCGATGTAAATTTTAATGTCACGAACACCCCGCACTTCATGCATTTTCACTGTATGTGTGAGCACCAGAACTATTACTAAAAAATACACTATGATACTCCGTTTATGCTGTTAATAAATGTGATGTCATACCAATCCTTGTGTCCCAGCATACATTGCATAACTGGTCCCACCTGGACTACATTACTTTCCTTTACCTGACTAAAGGCTGTTTAACAGTTCAGTAGCCTCGGCTTTATGAGGACCCGAGTTGCCTTCCCCTGACCGTTGTTTTCCTATACACGTCTCAACCCCTGGTTGTAACACTGGGGTTCCCTTGTTTCTCAAAATATATACTTGATAAAAAACAGCCACAAAGTACTATGGACCAGAATACAACCGTTGATTGATAGCTGATTATTCTAAATGGGCAAAAATTGTTGAATAATGAATAGCCAACAGTGTCTCCATCCGGTGGAAATTAAATAAGGCAGAAATCCTGGTCCAGCCGGAGGTGTGACTAGCACAGATGCTGAAAAGTCCATGCCATGCTGGAACTTCTGTTCAAAGTTGTAACAAACTTGGTGGGACTGTGGCGGTCCCGCCAAGTATGTAGTTGCTTCTGGAGCGCCGCACCACTGCCAGGGAATGGCGGTTCCCTAGCAGAGTCGCGGTCTCAAGGCTGCACGACTACTAGGGTTGTAATGGGGCAGTCGCAAGACCGCCACCACGAGTGGAACGCCAGACTCTTAATAGCTACCTTAGGGCCTGTTTACGAGTTCGACAGATGGATTACTCCATCACAAACGTGATGGATATTCCCACCTCCGTATTACGAGTTCTATTATGTTCCTTTGGATATAATGGAACTCATAATACAGCAGACGGGATATCCGCCATGTTTGTGACGGAGTAAGTCATCCGCAAACTCTAAATCAGACCCTTACTTCATTTATGGACTGGCATGTCTACATGTGCGCAAAACATCACTTAAGTGCAGTGAAAGGTTTGAAAATAGAAAGATTCGATTTTTTTTACAGAGTTTTATATAGCGCAAACTTTGCCCGAATCAG
Source organism: Lissotriton vulgaris (assembly GCF_964263255.1). NCBI lineage: Eukaryota > Metazoa > Chordata > Amphibia > Caudata > Salamandridae > Lissotriton > Lissotriton vulgaris. The sequence goes on along the minus strand of NC_141699.1, from coordinate 1,075,660,202 downwards.
GTATCAGAGCGCTTTACATAGCACCAGTTGCATTACACAAAGACACATTCATTTTTGTTAGGTACAGGGTGATTAAGTGATTTCCCCAGAATCACAGGGTGTTCAGCGTCATTGCCGAGACTCAAACCCAGTTCCCCAGATTCGAGGTTGACCGCCCTAGCCATTAGGCAAGATTACTTCAATCAATCAATCAAAGCATTTATATGGCGCGCTACTCACCCGGAGGGTCTCAAGGCGCTTGGGGGAGGGGGGTCCTCTACTGCTCGAACAGCCAGGTCTTGAGTTGCTTCCTGAAGGAGAGGTGGTCTTGGGTCAGGCGGAGGTGGATGGGGAGGGAGTTCCACGTCTTGGCAGCCTGGTAGGAGAAGGATCTTCCTCCCGCTGTGGTTCGTCGGATGCGGGGAACGGCGGCGAGGGCGTGGCTGGTCGATCGAAGTTGGCGAGTGGGAGTGTAGAAGGTCAGGCGATCGTTGAGGTGTCTTCTGTCCAGTACTGAGTGAAACACACACGTGGGGGCCTCACCACAGGCTTGGATCAAGATTTTAAAATTGAGAGCCTCATTTGGAGTTCGGTGGGCGGGTTACTCTGTCACAAACGCAACGGATAAGAAAAAGTTCACTTACCTTTGCCGGCCTGGTCCGGCCCCGCATTGTTCTGCTTCTCTGCCCCTCACAGGAAGCAGGCAGCCTCCCTCTCCTCCTCATATAGGCTGGAGAAAAGGCTGAGTGCGTATGACTGGATTAGTTGACCCTGGGGCCGACCAAACAGTCAGCACCCTCAGAGTGGGCGAGCCTCTCCCCTGTCCTAGAACAGGACCTCCCACCTGCCCCCCCCCCCCCCAACCAAACCCTTCTGCTTTCTCACAGTGCGATAGGCAGAAACATAAAATGGTGTTTATAATATAAATTCATGTTTTTGCTTTTCGCACTCCGAGAATGCAGTGGGGCGACGTTCCTTCGCCCAGATTGAGGAGCCGAGCCTGGACGACAGGAATGTAAGAAAAGCCTGATGTGGTAAAACCTGAGACTGCTGGAGTGTGTCCAGTCAGCAGACTGACACATCATGACTCAGAAGTGAAATGATGGAACTGCCTCCGGTCCGGAAAGTGTGTTTAATCACCACTGTTTCTGCATCATCAGAGGAGCTTGCCGCACCTGCACACACGTGCCCTGTTCCGTATGGAACTAAATAAATGCGGAACATGGGGCAGGAAGAGACTCCGAGAGAGCACGGGACATTAGAAGGTTAAGCTCAGCTCTCTTGGTGCACAGAATTGCAGGGTTTTGAGGCAGGCGTGCACCATGCTGGCTCTCACTGAGCTCTTACTGTCTCTGTTGGTGACTGTCCTCACAGCACAGTACCTCAAGCTCCAGTGGTCGAGGAGGCGATACCCCCCCGGACCGACCCCGCTCCCCATCATCGGCAACCTGTGGACCCTGAAATTTGAGATTCGCCATGAGACCCTCATGCAGGTACGGTAGCCACGTTAGTGACAGCGCTTCATTTCCATGCTTAATAATGATTTACAGTAGTTAATTACATTGTTATATGTGAATAAATCATGTTCCAATGTGCATGGCAATTATAGCCATGGACACAGGAGAGTATTTTAACTAAATTGTCGCAGTAGAAACCAAGACACCTGGGTTTAAATCCCGACATACCCACTTAAGTATTTAGTGTGATCTTGGGCACATTTTTCATAGCAAATAAACAACCCCATTGCAAAAATGTAAGGGTTAATTCAATATGTTTACATTTTGCGAGCCTGCAGCTCTTGCAAAAGGTTTTCTGCCGTATACAAAATGCATACTTGTTTTCACCCACCCCACCTACTAAAATAGACATTACACCCTCTCCATTCACACTGAAATATTGTGGCAGTTTGTCATAGCTGCCGTGTCCGATGCCTCTGATTGGCTGCATTTTTAGCTAAAGGTAGTTGCCATTCTGTGATTAAAATGGTCCATTCAATGAATGACGTCACAGTAGGTGTCAAAACCCAATCAGACGTCATCAAACAATGGAACATTCTAGAATGCCTGTGGTTGGTGACGCAAGACAGGGTAAAGAAAGAACTGCACTTTCCTCTTTTCGCGACGGCCCTTTTATTGGCCATAAATTTGGGCGCATAATTTCAGGTCATCTTCAGGTACACAATATTTTTATAAATCATCACAGTCGTGGAACCTTTGCTTCGTATGGTAGCCCCATGCCAGCTGCGCAGTGCCTTCTGGGCTGAAAGGCCTTCATCGCCAACGAAATGCAAGCGCCCGTCACTCTATAAGCAAGAGAGGGTGATCTGGCAGCAGAAACATAGAGTGAATTCTTTTTTTTTGTGTGTTTTCTTTTAATAATCTGGTCTTGTCGGACCGATGTTAACAAGATGCACTATTATTTAGATGATACCCGAGCCAAAAGAAATGTCACATCATGACATTGCTACGTAATGTTTATTGTAGATTTTGTGTATTGCCTCAGTCATTTCATTTTTCTGCTGTTTTTAAGTGCTGTAAATAACAGTTTTTGCTATTAACTATTTAGCGTGAAATACATTGATCGCATTTCATGCCAAAACCCCGCCATCAAAATCACAAGTGCCGTGAACGCCAACCCCTCGCGTTCTGCCAGTTTGCATTGTTACCATGTTCATGCACCAACATTTTACAGCACAGTGGAATTCAGAAATGTCGCAAAAGTTTTAAAATAAATGTGTGAAATTACCAAAACACATGGCGTGTATATGAAGAGTGCTACATGCCGAATAAGTGCTTCAACCACCCATCAAGGGTAGCAAGCGCTATATAAATGCAAAACTTTTCCTCCCTCTTCTATCCCTCCACTATCCTTCTCAATCCAAATAACTGACTGTAATTTTAAATTGTGCTTTTATGGATATTTATGCTCAATATCCGAATAAAGAGAAATTGATGGAACTGACTAACATATCCACCACTCAAATTACTTCCATATTTTCGCTATACTAATTCACCACTAATCCTTTCTGGGTTCCAAAGTAGCGTGCTATTCGCCAAAAAAGCGCTTCAACACCCCATCAAGGGTAGAAAGCACTATATAAATGCAAACCTTTTACCCTTCTCTATCCCTCCACTATCCTTCTCAATCCAAATAACTGACTAACACATCCACCACTCAAATTACTTTCTTTTTTTCACTATATTAATTAACCACTAATCCTCCATGGGTTCTGAAGTAGCATGCCACTCGCTGAAAAACCACTTTGAAGCCTGGTGAGTGGTAGTAATCACTATATGAATGCAATTACAATACAATACAATATATATATATATATAACTATATAAATTAGATGGATGGATAGATAGATAGATAGATAGATAGATAGATAGATATATAGACAGACAGACAGACAGACAGACAGATAGATAGATAGATAGATAGATAGATAGATAGATAGATAGATAGATAGATAGATAGATAGATAGGTAGGTAGACAGACAGACAGACAGACAGACAGACAGACAGACAGACAGACAGACAGACAGACAGACAGACAGACAGACAGACAGACAGACAGACAGACAGATAGATAGATAGATAGATAGATAGATAGATAGATAGATAGATAGATAGACAGATAGACAGATAGTTAGATAGATAGATGTGCCAGTCCTACACCTTAAAAAGTGATTAACAACAAGAACAACCCATACACCTATTGTGAGTATATAGCTGCCTAAATGTACTTGTTATTCATTACCAATAATTACCTTTACATCCATTAAAATATAAAGACACACTTCAGTTTCGTACACTCTGAAACTCCCAAACGTTTTGCGTAACAAATGCACATTATTATATACGTTGTCCATTATCTTTAAATGCACACCGAAGGACCTTATCTTATCTTATCTTAAGAGAATTTTCTAGAGCGCACTGACACCATAGGTTTCCTGGCGCTGTATACCTTCATAATTAATTTAGAAATATTATGCAGTTCCTGATAGAGAATTCAGACAGGAAGGCAGCTAAATTGAAAACTGAGATTTTAAATTTGGAGAAAGAAATAAGTGCTATAAATATGAGAGAACCTACTAAGAAAGAGTGCACTTTAAAAGATGTCATGACAACATATCAGGTCACATGAGACAGTGGAAGGCCGTAAGCAGTGGCATAGCTAGCCCTATGGCTGCCCGTGGGGGTCCCTGCGTTTGCCACCCTTTGGCGGCCGCTTGAAAACTGTGTGTGTGGGGGGGTGCTGGCGAGATTTGGGGGTGAATGCTGCCCGCGATGGCCGCACTGTAGAGGGAGTGGGGGGCGATTGCCGCCCCCAAGATGGCAGGTAAGAGTGGGAGGAGTCCCTCTGCCCCCCCTTGCTACGCCACTGCCCTTAAGTTACTTAGGGCCAAAAATGATAACAAATCAGGTGGGATTTTTACCTTTGGCAAGACATTTAATCCAGAGAAAGGAAGATACCCCATGAAATACCTCAAAGACTTAGAATTAGCTAATGACTCGGTTTCTAGCATGCGAAAGGAAGGAATTATCAGACCCTGGCGAGGGTCCATCAAATACTATAATTTTTTTAGGGGAAATAAAGAGAATGGACAATCGGAAAAAGGAGGCTTTATGGTCACAAGAAAAGAAGGAGAGAAACACGGGGAGGTAGATTAACGAAGGAAAGAATGGAGGTGCAAGCAAGATCTTGGACCAACAGGAAATGAGTACAGAGTGATGGCAAGTTCAAACAAGAGATGAGACATCTTAGGATATATCAGTGATTAACATGGCCCTATAACAGAGGCAATCATGGCTAAACCATGTATGCCTCTACAATGCTGCCTGAACAACAGATGCGTCTTAACAACACATTCCTTTACCATGCATGCCTTTACCACTCAATTTTGTCGTAAAGGCATGACTCGTCAAGGGATATGTGAGGTAAAGATCACACCCCAGCCCCCCGCCCTGAGCCCTAAAAACAACCCCAAAGCCATATAAACAACCCGACACCCTCGATCCTTAAACACAACTCCGACCATCCCTGAGTCCTAAAAAGAACCCTGACCCGACCTAAAAACAACTTTAAAACCCTTGTGAGCCCTAAAAGTAACCCCTGACCCCTCAGTCCTAAAATCAACCCGACCCCCTCCAAGCTTTAAAAACAACCCCCTATCCCTAAAAACAATCCGAACCCATAAAAACAACCCTGATCCCCTGATCCCTAAAAACAACCCCAACCCCTGTGACCTCAAAACTACCCCACATGTAAAAACTACCCCAACCCCCATAACCCTAAAAAATAAACTTACCAGACGACATCCATGTTTCCCAATTCTTCCTTTTCCAGTGCCCGCCTATCTGCACATCTACACTGCGCACTGCCTTAACACCGCATATGTGTGGTTAAGGCAAGTGTGGTTCCGCTTGCGGGGAAACGGCATGCGTGGCTCAGCCTGCGTTGCAAAGGCCATTTCCCTTTAACATGTCTAACTTGGTGTTGACTGAAGATATGGTGTAAATCCTGAAGGAGGGTTTAGGATTTTGCCATAGTTTTGATTGCGATATCAATACAATTAAAATTGATCCTTACAAGTTTGTGAGGAAGTCGAAATTGAAAAAGTGTAAGAATGAACCTAAGCTTGTCCAACCTGTGGTAAGTACAGGACATATAAGATAGAAATACTATTTTGAGTATTAGCGAGGTTGATAGAAACCCAAATTCGATTATAGATCTCTTACAAGAACTAGATATTCAATGTAAACTGACTAAAGACAGTTGACTTAAGAGCAAATCTAAGATTTTGCTACAGTTGCCCAGTGGATATAATATTGATTTGTTTCATCAGATGGTATTAAATGACCTTGATAAATGTAGGGAGGGTTTTGAAGGAAGAATTTGATCATATGGTTATGTCAATCTGACAACTTCTGAAAATCAGCCTTGTCACTGTTGAAGAATAGTCAAGGCATTACTACAAGGGAAGCAGATAAAGGAGGGAATGTACTTATCATGAACCAGTCCAATTACTCTGAGGAAATCAAGAAACAACTGGAAGCAGTGGAGACATATAGTAAATTAACAAACAATCTGATTCAAGAGATTACGAGGAGAATTATTGCCAAATTGAAGATTGAGAGCCTACTTCTCAAAGAGGATGAGTATATTTACCTGAAAGTTAATAAGCTCAGGTACCTGTGCCTATACACTTTATTACAAAATACACAAGTGGCGCCCATGTGCACCAAGCAGAGCTATAGTTTCTGGTATTGATTCTCCAAATGAGAGGTTGTCGGAGTATGTAGATATCTTTTTTTTTTTTTTAACCTTTATTTATAGTGCATGTAGTTACAGGTATGGGCCTACAACCATCCCGGCCGGCCGCTAAACCGAATTGAAGTAAAGCAAGCATTATGCGTAGTTAAAGTAGTTCGGCCCCCGGGGGAAAAGATAACAGCTGAAAATCAGGAGTCGAGAGGTTCATTTTTCAAATAAGAAACTAAGAAAGTGTCGCACAATCGTACACAGTCCCGCAGTAATGTGCAAATCAGGATATCAGCAAACAATAGTGATACGAAGGAGTCATCGGGGGGGGCAAGATATACAAAGCAGGAGAAAGGTGGGCACAGCCCCATCGGGTAGCAAGCCTAACCCCCGCCCCTCAATACCAAACATACCGCAAAGAGCATGAGCGACGACGACACTAAAAAGGAAACAAAGACTAAAGGGCCATAGAAACAAATATCAAGCAAACACCCATCCCACAACCCCACCCTGCACACCCGCAGAAGGCCATGGCCTACCCCCCCCCCCAGCAGCGTGCCTGTCGCCCTACTAGAGACCCGAAAAATAGAAAGATAGAAGAGGAAAGCGAAGAAAGTAAGCGGAGGAGGGCCCTCATCGTGTCGCCCGGCCCCGCCCTTCACCCCTACACCACGGAAATCCCAGAATGGAAGCAATACTGTACTGGAGAATAACAAACCCAGAGTATAGACACGATATAATATCGATCGAACATACCCACTGCACCGTCTAACAATAATAGCACCAATAGACATGACCCACATCATCCCTGACCCTGTCTGGCAGTGGCACCGCCAGAAGTCCTCTCGTTGATCAATTTAGAGCACAATCCTGAGGGTCCAAACAGTACAAGTGGGTCCGGCTGGGACGCAACCATGGAAGAGTACAATAATCCATGCCCATCAAAGTGTAAACAGCCAAGAACAGATAATATCAACGCCGGTCCCGGAAGACTCCCAAAGCTCACAACCAACAACGCCATCCGATCTGGACTCGGGTCATGGAGAGTGCACCAGCCGCCATCTTGATCCAGCCGGCCCGTCCCTCTTCACCACACTCAGGGACTAGGCCTCACCACGAGGGCGCCACGGAACGCGTCTCCAGGGCAAACAAACTGTGGGACAGGCCCCAGAAAGGAGAGCCACCAAAAGGCTAAAGTACCGGCCGGGAGCCGCCCGCCTATATCGGGGGCAGACCTTGGTTATGCCCGGGCAACAAAATTTGGGGAGGGGGGGGCACGAGTCAAGCGCCCCCTCCGGTCCAATGTCTCCCCACTGCTCCTCAAGGGTCGCCAACAAGCGGACCGGGTCTTCACCACCAGAAGCGGTCTTTCACGTCAACGGCACCCAACGGCAGGCTCCTCATCGCCATCAACGGCCGTTGACGCTACAGCTGCGGCCGGAGGCCCCGCCGTGTCAACGCCCCGGTCTGGTCACCGCTTAGGCCGCGGAGCAGACGGGGACAATTCACAGGATCCGCTGCACACCGGGGCTCCGGGAACACACGGTAGGTGTTCGTGTTCCTTCTCCTATCAGAGTATGCCTTCTCAGCTCAGGATAGACGCCAGGATAGACGTGTGGGGCGAAAGGGCTCACGGAGCCGAGCGACTATGCGGCCATTTCGAATGCCTGCTTGGCTCCTCCCCCCGTAGATATCTTTTTGAGACCCACTGTTCGGATTCTCCCATCTCATATTAGGGACACTAAACATGGTCTTAAAATTTTAAGTGTGTCTGATTGGAACCAGGGATGATGCTTGTAAGCTTTGATGTGATTTCTGACCACCCCAGCATTGAGCGCAAATGAAGATCAATCAAGCAATCAGGGGTCTGAAAGCACACTACTCACCTGTGAGGGTATCAAGGCGCTGGGGGGGGGGGGTGAAGCGGCTCCGGATCAGTCATAGAGCCAGGTCTTGTGGTCCTTCCTGAGCGTGTGCAGGGTCGGGGAGCATCTGACGTTCACAGGGAGCTCGTTCCAGGTCTTGGCTGCGATATAGGAGAAAGCTCTCCCGCCGGTTCTATTTCTGCGGATGCGGGAGACCTCTGCCAGGGCGAGGTCGGCAGAGCGGAGGTTGGAGGCAATGGAGTATTTTCTTAGAAAAACTGTTGGGTAATTATTATGAATATATGAATATTACTGTAGATAGTGACTTCGAAAGTGTTTTTATTTAACAATGATTGATACAAACAGGAATGTGGCACTACTATGGGTTCTCGATTTGTGCCCTCATACATCTGTCTATAGCATGGTACAAGTGGAGGCATGTCTGGTGCCCTGGCAGTGAAGACTGGTCTGGTCATAATATACTATATTGGGGGAGATTTAGTGACAACACATTGATGCTATGGAAGGGTTCTGTTGAGCAATTGGAATGTTTCATGGCATCTTTAAACGACAACCAATACAATTTTCGTCTTAATATAGAACACAGTATTGAAAGTAGTTGTATCTTAGATGTGAAAATCTTTATCAAGGAAGTAAGATTGGGAGCAAATTGCATAGAAAAGAGACCTCTTGTATTCTGCTCTTCTAGGCACCCTAGAGCCCAATTAGGTGCCATACCATATGAGGAAATGGTGAGAGCCAGGCACAGCTGCAGAGAGGAACAGTTGTTCTTTAACGTTTTTAAAATGGGCTAAGAAAAGGGGATTATGAAAACAGCAAAAGATAGAGCCTGTAGCTAAGGAGAGGGAACACTCTCCAAGATAAGAACAGAAAAACATACAAAAAAGATAGAATTAAACTCATAACGTGAAATGGTTGAGGCATGGATACTCATAGTAGTTTTAAATAGACACTGGGGACCCGATTCACAGAACTAACTTAAGACAAAATCCTAAACTTACTACTTTTGGTATTCACAGAAGGCATTTAGTAGTAGTAAAGTTAGGATTTTGTCTTAAGTCTGTCTTAAATCTGTCCTAAGTGTGTCTTAAGTGTGTCTTAAGTGTGTCTTAAGTCTGTCTTAAGTCTGTCTTAAGCGTGTCTTAAGTCTGTCTTAAGTCTGTCCTAAGTTTGTCTTAAGTCTGTCTTAAGTCTGCCCTAAGTGTGTCTTAAGTGTGTCTTAAGTGTGTCTTAAGTGTGTCTTAAGTGTGTCTTAAGTGTGTCTTAAGTCTGTCTTAAGTCTGTCTTAAGTCTGTCTTAAGTTTGTCTTAAGTCTGTCTTAAGTCTGTCCTAAGTTTGTCTTAAGTCTGTCTTAAGTCTGTCTTAAGTCTGTCCTACTACTTTTGGTATTCACGGAAGGTATTTAGTAGTAGTAAAATTAGGAATTTGTCTTAAGCTTGACTTAAGACAGACTTCAGTCAAACTTAGGACATACTTAAGACAGACTTAAGACAGACTTAAAACAAAATCCTAACTTTACTACTACTAAATGCCTTCTGTGACTACCAAAAGTAGTACGTTTAGGATTTTATCTTAAGTTAGTTCTGTGAATCGGGCCCTGGATTCTCTTGACCAATGACTTAGTGACAGCAAAATGTATCACAAGGAAGGCTAGTATTACATTCAGATGGGGAATTATCCTGAGAAATATAGTTAGCTGAGTCCCCCTTTCCACTATCAAAACAGCCAGCTGGATGACACAACATAAAATAGGGTTTCTATCAATGTGGGTGTTACGGTGCTTGGAGACTTGCAGATGATAAGAAACAATATTTCCAATACAACACATGGACTATACATCAACTAAACACCAGGATCACATGTTCTGCCAAGTATGGGGTTTATGTGATTGTTTGTGGTTGTGGGGTTCTCTATGTAGGTAGTACTTTTAGACCCTCACTAGAGCGAGTATTTAAACACTTGAGAGCTATAAAATAAATTATTGTTAGATATCATATAGCTGTACAGGGAAACAACCTTTACGACGCAGTCATTACATCGCACTACATTTACAATGCAGTCATTACATCACAACATCCTTTACAATGCATGTCACTACAACGCATCCATTACATTGCATGTCATTACAACGCATGACACTACAATACATGTCACTACAACGCAGGCATTACATTGCATGTCATTACAACGCATATCATTATAATGCATAGTACCCCCACACTATCCAACACTTACCCTACTGTTGCACCCCCAGGAGTTAGAATAGTAATTTTTAGGCCTACACTATGCAACACTTATCTTAAATGCAATGTACTGGTATGTGTTGTAATGGTATGCGTTGTAAAGGTATAATGCGATGTAATGGAATGCGTTGTAAATGCAGTTTTAAAAACTTCGTTGTAGTGGTATGCGATGTAAATGTATGCGTTATAAAGGATGTTGCGATGTAAAAACTGATTGTAAAAGCATGTGTTGTAAATGTAAGCATCACCTAATGATCCCCTCCCGATTACCATCATAAAACAACTAGATACCCCTCATCTGCAGGTGATTCTTAACACTCTCAATGCCTCACTAGTACAATCTGTTGTTCCTGCTCCTTGGAAACATGCAATTGTGACCCCCCTCTTGAAAAAACCTATGGCTGACCCTGAGGTTCTTGCAAATTACAGACCCATTTCTCTCCTACCAACATTTTCTAAAATACTGGAAAGACACGTCCACTCACTACTCTCACAATTCAGAGAAGATAATAACTCTCTCCATTCCTCTCAATCCAGCTTTCGAGCCGGCTACTCCACTGAGACAGCATTACTAGGAGTTACGGAAAAGCTCCGTCAACTTCTAGATGAAGGCCAGACAGTCGCACTTATCCTATTAGACCTTAGTGCGGCCTTTGATACCATTTCGCACAAACTGCTAATACACATGCTTAAAAACTCGGGCATTTGCGGCCCGGCTCTAGATTGGACAATCGTACTTTTCAAATCATGTCAACCACAGCCTGCTCCAAAACTTACACCGCGCCGCATGGAGTACCACAGGGCTCGATCCTCAGTCCACTGCTATTTAACCTTTACGTCAGACCTTTGGCGGACATAGCAGACCAAGAGGGACTAACTCTTTTTACCTATGCAGACGAATCTCAAATTATCTTTTCCCTCTCTAATCCTAACCCCTCGGCACCATCATGTCTTAAACAAGGCCTCAGTAACATTTCCAACTGGATGACCAAAAACCATCTGAAAAAAAAAGGTGAGAAGAGCGAGGTCTTGATCCTGGGTAAACAGAAAGACCTTTGGAAGCTTTCTCACTGGCCTATTCAAATGGAAAACCTCCCCAAACCAACTAGCCACGTTCGGAACCTGGGCGTCATTGTTGATGATACACTATCCATGCATCAACAAACCGTCAAAGTGACTGCACTCTGCTTCACCATTCTGAAATGGCTCAGGAAAATCCTATGGATGTTGCCAGTCCCCACCCAAAAGACCGTAGTTCACGCGCTCATTACATCAAGACTTGACTACTGCAACTTTCTCTACCTGGGGTCAAATAAGGCCGTGATCCGCAGACTGCAGCTAATTCAGAATTCAGCTGCCAGGTTGCTTTGCAGAATTCCTAAAACCTCTAACATTTCTGGTTATCTACGTGACTTACATTGGCTCAGGGTGGAGAACCGTATTAAGTTCAAAGCCCTGAGCTACATGTTCAAAATTAAAGCAGGCACAGCTCCTCAATACCTACAAGCATTAGTACGCTCTTATGTACCTTCCCGCCACTTAAGATCTGAAACCTTAGGCAACTTTTTTGTGCCCAGGATCAAGCTCTCCAGAATGGGAGGGAGATCCTTCTCCTATCTGGGTCCCTCCAATTGGAATACTCTTCCCACCTTCATACGCAAAGAAACAGATTACATCCGCTGTCGCAGAAATCTGAAGACCTGGCTGTTTGATCAGTAACGTTAGCTGCTGGATCCGCAAGCTCTGCCTATGTCCGTCCTGGTGCCGGGAAACCCTTTTTGGGTAGCTGAGCACCTTACAAACTCAATAAATAAATAAATAAATAAGTCATACATTCAGCTGTACACTGTGGTGCCTACCCAACTAACACAGCCAGCGGACCCACGCCTGGATTAACCACCGCCGATTGACTCAGAGCGGAACCCCTCGATTGACCCTTCCGTGCGCCGGACTGTCCGACGCGCTATAATTGAAGTCCCCTCCTGGATCTGTTCACGGATACACATCCCGTGGCCAAATCCTTACACTCACTACCCTCGGGATTTAAGGGCTTCCGAATCCCTAATGAGGCGCTCGTTACCAGTCTGACAGCTCAGAACTGTACGCTGCACCCCCTTCGGAACTGTGACCACGCCAGCTCCTCTCCTCCCCCGCTCGGCCTCCATCAACACCCGGTCCTGAAGACGATCCTGAGATACGCGGATCTAAACGTCGTCGACAACACAGCACATTAAATGGCGCAGCTCCCTCAGTGGCTTACCTGAATTACTACCTGTAAAACGGTACTAAATTGGGTTACAATACATTTTGGAGCCGCTGTTTTCACCAAGCACACTATATATATTGCTTCACTTGCACACCTTGCGCTGTCCACAGTTGTCACTTGTGTCGCCATCTATGTCACATGCACATACCGAGCACCAAGTGCAATTCGGGTTGTTTTATTAATTTACTTTAATACAGTGCTGCTTTAACTGTATTAATTTTCTATGCTAAAATATACGATGCGATGAGCACGTTCTAAAACTAATTAAGTCTCCTTTTTTCCTTCAAAGTAATGCTTTTGGCATACATGTCTAATTGTCTATACATTGATACCTGTTGGAATATTGTCTGTCTATTATACCCGAGTAAGGGGCATATTTGAAAGAAACCGGTGGAGCAGGGCGTTATGCCAAAATCAGTAACGCTGCACATTGTCAGTTTCAAAACGTAGGGATGCATCGTATTTACAGGAATGTGGCGCACCCCTGCGTTTCCCCTAGCGATGGCGCTAAAGAAGCTGCCTAGTGCCAGTGCAGGCACCCTTGTGCCATGTTGCTAGGGTGCCTGTGCTGCAGGGGTGATTGTTTATGTGCAGGAAGGGACACCTTCCTGCACATAAACACTCTTTGCAGGTGATTGGCTGTTTCTTTGTGTGCTGCAAAATGCAGCACAAATGGAAAGGGCAAATTGCGAGGCGGAATGAAACATTTCGAGGCGAATCACCTGCTTAAGAGCAGGTATTTCCTGGTGAAATTTTTGGTGCTACCCCACACCTTGTAAATATGGGGCAGCCTCAAAAAGCAATGGGTGTTGCAATGGTACACCCACTGCAACACCTGTTGCACGCCCCTTTCATGCTAAGTGCTGGGTGAATAGGGGCCTTATTTACAAGGCAGCGTTTAGCCACGTTAATTGGTTTTATACCACCCTGTAAATAAGACGACTGACTTAACGCTACCAGAACGTCTGAAAGAGTGGCATTCTGGTGGCTTTGACTCCTTGTACATTTGCCCCTGAATGTCAAAATAAATTACATAGCATACAGCATACTACAATTTACCCCAGGTCTACGAACAAAGATTTGACCCTACGGAGAACTGAAGCGATCTGGATTTTGAAATTAAAACATTTGAGAAGCGTCTCTATATGGACCACGAATTACAATAGTTTCAGGGATAATAAAGGTAATGTCTGCCTGATTTTACACAATGATTACTTATGAAGAGAGTTACAATATTTTAGGTTGTATGTTTTGTTTTTGTAATCTTATTGTATGGGCAACAAAAATGTTGGTCTCATGTGGCAATGTGCTTTATTATACAACAATGCAGGGCACACTTCTCGTGCTCATTCTATCGCACTGCAAAGGCGGAATTCATTCCTCAATTTCACCAATTTATCCAGTATTCTTTGATAAACCAATTGCTCAGTTCATTAACCAAATTCTTTTTTTAACTTAAACTTGTTCATTTCATCACTACGGAGACGGTGTAATTGTATCTGTATATTTTATTAAACTTTACATCCTCCAGCTGTATGCCTGTAGCGGCTTTGTACACCGGCGCATTTAATACAGATGAATCAATTATGAAATCGATACAATGGACAGTTCGCTGTATACAGACCCAATGCATTTCGAGCCATGCGGCTCTTCGTCAGGGGTTTCTATGACAAAATAAAAAGACAGTTCAAATGACCAATCCATGCAAATATAATCTAAATTAACACATATAAAATCAGCAATGTGTCCCTTATTAACACAAAACAGTATCCCATCTGCCCTTACCGTGATCAAGAAACACTACTATGTGAATGTTGTATTCAAATCCTCACCCTCTTGCACCCAAACAGAAAAAGCTTCCAATCCAACCTCACCTCTAATATCAAACGCTCGTCCAAAAGCCCATAACTAATCATCCCTTCAATTCCTAAACTCCCAAGATTACACTCTGCTGTTCATAACAACTACCTCATTCACCCTTTCACTCCAAGTCTCTTACCTGTGAATATAACCGTTACTTCCTGAATGCCGCCATGAGTGGCTCCTGCTGTTCACTATCATTTTATAACTCCACCCATACCTCCAGTTTTGTCTTTCCTCTAACCCAGTGGTTCCCAAACTTTTTTGACCTGTGGCTCCCTTGACCTAATCGGCAGTTGGCCGTGGCTCCCCACCATTTTTTTTACCAGTGGGTGGGTGGTATGTACCTCCTGTTATCTTCCTTAAAGTAATTGGGACACATTATTTCACTCATCCAACCATCCGTTCACTCATCCAGCCATCCGTTCTCTCATCCATCCACTCTTTCACTTCACTAATCTATCCATGCTTTTGTCCATCTACCCCCTTTCACTAACTCATTAATCCTTACATCCATCCTTTCACTCATCCATCCATTCACCATTTTACTTATCAATTCATCCATCCACCCATTCACTTGCCCATCATCTACCCTTTCATTCATCCATCCATCCATCCTTTCACACACCCATCCACCAATTCACTCACCCATCAGCTGCCCTTTCACTCATCCATCCATCCTTTCACACACCCATCCACACTTTTTCCCATCCATCTACCTTTCCACCCATACATCCATCTATTTACCTTTCCTCTCATCCATACTTCCACTCATTCACTCATCCATCCATCCTTTCTTTCATTATCTATCCATTCCCCCTTTCATTCATGTAATCATCCTTTCAGTATTCCATCCAGCCATTCAGACATTCCTTTACTTATTTACTCACCCACCTTTCCACATTATGAGATGAGCCTTTGTCTGCAGAGTTGCAGGCAGGAGAGGCCTATCAAGAACAAACTATAGCAAAGGGTGGGGTGGTGGAGAGTTCACTATGCCCCTGCACATAGGCAGGCTGAAAACGTAGAAGACATGAGTCACACATGATACACAGTGCCAGGATCTGAGGTCACTGTAACATGGTGTTGTTTCCAGGGCTTTAAGCGGTGTAACAAAACTGGGGGATCTCTTCAAAGGGAGTGTTGGATGTAATTAAGAGCGCAGTTTAAAACACCTAGGCTAGAAATCTGCGCTTAGCATAGTGTTGCGCCCGACTGGTATTATGTTGTTTATGTCATTGCATCCAGATATATAATACAGCAAGCATCATTGCACCAACAATAAGCCAGAACTATTGGCTTTGTCAATGGTTGCTAGTTCCTTAAAATAAAAAAGCAGCAACCATGGCTTTAATATTGAAAATACTTCAGTTCAAATATGATGAGACAGTGAAAAAACGATAACCTGTTCTTTTAAACTTATTTCACAGGCTTCTTTAAGCCTTTAAGAAGTGTTTTCTAACGTTGCAGCATGGGCATTTTACCTTTTATGTAACAGAAGGCTCTTCTGTACACTGAGGCAGGAGGCCGCCACCACATACTTGAACACCCCTGACTGCCCCATTGTTATTCTGTGTGTGGCAATTAGCCGCAGACAGAATGACAATGGGCAGGAGGGGCTGCTCTTGGGCTCTAGGATGAGTGCGAGGCGGCTCCATCAGCGGGGGTGAGGCCTCTCACAGGGGAGCAGCGCTGCTTCCTGTGATGGCTACAATTACAGATAAAAGGCAGGGACGGTCCGTGGAATTTACGGACGGTTGGTCACCCTACTGTGCGTGGCGCCCCTGGCACCTCACTACGGCGCACTGGGGTGCC
This sequence comes from Lissotriton vulgaris, assembly GCF_964263255.1. Lineage (NCBI taxonomy): Eukaryota > Metazoa > Chordata > Amphibia > Caudata > Salamandridae > Lissotriton > Lissotriton vulgaris. Next base: position 1,075,643,888 of record NC_141699.1, on the reverse strand, counting down.
GCGGCGCACAGTTTGGGAACCACAGCTCTAACCCTATGACACGCCAATACCCTGTGACTACCTCCCACGCTACCTGTGTATTAAGCGCCCACTGAGCCCAAACCAAAACTACACCTACCGTGATGCACCTTTACTGACCCCGCCCTACTCAACCAAAAGCATCCATAACCCTCAATCAACATAACTGCCCCTCCCTACTAAACCAAAACCATTCCCTCGTGTCTCCGGCTTTACTAATCTATTCATTACTCACAAACTGAACATCGCAAACAAAGTGATCAAAATGATAAAAGTCGAAAAAATTTGAAAAGTATATCCATAACATACTAAACTTCATAGCCATTTCAATTGTTAGACAACAAATGTCATCATTTAAATAATTTGAATACATTGCATATTCATAAAAAACAAACATGAATTGTGCTTGAAACGATTTAATTAATCAACTTGAAATGCCCAGTGATGCTACATAAACTCAAATCCATGTCTCTTCTGTCTCTGAGGTGATAAACTCGTTCATTAGTATTCCAATTCCTCAAACTTTCATCAATGGGGTGCAGACACGTTGAGGCGATCAAATGCTCAAGCAAGAAAAAATCAAGTGTGAGTGCACTTCTCCCCTTAACAATAAAGAATGTTTGTTGTTAAGGGGAGGAGTGCACTCATACTTGATTTTTTCTGGCTTGAGCAATGTGCTTTATTGGCATTCGCTTAAAGGGGGTGCCTTATGACCACTACTGCCGACTTTGGAGCTGGGGAACCAGGTTCGAGTCTCAGCGTGGCTTAGTATCCTGTGACTCTGAGCAAATCACGTATTCTCCCCAAAAATGAATGCATCCTTAAAGGTGACGGGTGCTCATGTAAAGCGCTCCAATACCTTTGGGTCAAGTTGGCCCTATATAAATCTGCAAAACAAAATAACTTTTAAAAAAAGTCTCCACCAACCCTCCGTGGGAAGAGTGAGGACATGCGACATGTAAGATCAGAGGTTGTGGGGTAGAGAGAGGGGGAAAGGTACTGAACTGCTGCTGTGGTAAGAGGAACTCCAGCTGTTACAACAGGGTAGGACGCCCCTCCACTGTGGCTGTCATTGGTCGCCTCGCGGGGCACCTCGAGGTGAACATTATCTGAGCGTTCACAGATAGTTGCTTAATCCACTAGTAGTGCATGGGGCCCTAAAGTGTAAACTTGTGTCTGGACAGCCTGCGGCAAAGTGTTCTGACACACATTACGAAATGAGTCAACCACGTCACGCCCAGCTGCCAGCGGTTTGGTTCTCCACCCCGTCCAGCTTGACTAAATACCTCATCACCTCTCTCGCAACCTACAGCTGTAGAGAACATATTTCACAAGAAAAACTGAATACAACTAGGCGTCATCCTGGAAACACATAGAGGTGGCTGTCATTTTACGTCCTTCATCAGATTAGACATCAGGTGTGAGCACAAAACACTGCCAACCCCACAGCAAGTACAAACACAGAAAAGTAGCTACACTACCTTCACACCTTGTTGCACAATATCTTTGGGAACACAATGTCTCATGTCAATGAAGGTCTTTTGAATTGTATTTTTTTGCAGCCCGCCTGGGTGTCCTGTCAGTGTATTCATTTAACTAGATCATTAATACCTCATAAATTGATGTCTCTCACAACAAATGGCACTTGGTGAGAGTTCTGAAGCTGCCTTGTTTCTACAGAAAATACCATATGTAGCGATTAATAGGGGACAATCAACACTACCACCACCTTGTGAAGAAAGTGGTGCATTGTATGGTGTGGTTGTGAGACCTACCGTGCAATACACTCACATTAACGTCTTGGGTCCAATCAGGCTCGTTTGTAAAACCTTTAGCTCAACCCTGGGTAGCTGTGACTTTGAGCACCAATGCTTTAATGAAGGAGCAAGTGTGAAGCATTTAGAAGTACAAAACAAACGAAATAAGAAAGCCACACAACTGACACCAATTTCCAAAAATAGGTCTTATTTTTTATGAATTTTTAGACATTAAAACAAATATACGTCCACAGAGGGTTTGGGAAATATACATTTTTAAGTAAAATGTAAATCACCGCTTTTCACTCAAACTTCCAACAAGCATTGATACTACTGCAGTTAGCGGAAACTTTGTATAACTTTTATAAAGTTTTGTTCTGAAATTCCAGCCCACTTTGGATGACCAATTCTGGCAGAGAGGTGTTCAAGGGGGTTTTAGGACAGTTACCTTATCACTGAAATAGTCTTGAGTCCAGTTCCACCATTGATTTCAATGGAGGGGTTATGATACAAGGGATACAGGTTGCTGAATATAATGTATGATGCTAGTATAGCTGTGTGGTCGATAGGGAGGGGCTTCTTGGGGCTACTCCTCAGTCCACCATCTGGTGGGGAGACTTTGGCCACAGGGGTCGATGTCCGTTTAAGTCCTCTGGCTCCAGCAAAAGTCCTGTTGCCACTGCCATACTGGTCTCGATTCACAGTGAAACCAGTTGTTCCCTTTAGGGAAGGCTAATGTCCGTCATGGGTGACTGCACTCTGATGACTCTCCCAGCTCCAGCAGACTTCAAAGCAACTTTTGACCATCACAACTAGGTCATCAGTGGCGATCAAGCAATTGTGGCTACTGACTTGCCAGGGCAGGATTCTTCAGCTTTTGTGGCCCTGGTACTGTGATTGGAAGTCAGCCAACTGACTCTTGCAGTTCACCTCTTTTGTCTGGGGATCAGGAACAACTTTTCTTGAGCAGGGCACCCACAGGCTCAGTCCTCTCTTTGCTAGCCCAAGGATCAGCAGGTGCCGTCCAGCGGTTGGTGCAGCCTCTCTTTCCAGGGCCAGGGAACAACAGGGTAGTCATTCTTTAGCCTGGCTCCAGTCCAGATGTAATCTGAGGTCTGGGTGCCAGTGGTGCTATTTTCCTACCCAAAAAGTGCCCCCCGAGAATGTTTTGGTTACTAGCCAATGGTCTACCAGGTCCCATCACACCTAATGATGACTTCTTGCAATGTGTGGTATCTTGTTATCCCAAAGTGCACTATTCTACCCACTCCCACGAATGGCTTAATCCTTCTCTCAGAGTGTGGCGCTTGGTTGCCCACCCAATATGCGTGGCTACCTGAGAGCTACACGCCCAAGAAAAAAATGGTTTAGCAAGTGATTTCCCCTCTCTGTCCACGTTGCCAATTTGTCTACCTGAACAAAATAGCAGCCCCTCTTTTCTGTGTTCACTATTTGCCCTTCAAAGCTCTCTTTCCAATTGAAGCTTGCCTGCTAGGCTCAACCCTGAGGGGCTTCCTGACAGGGAGAGGTAAGACCTCTTTCATTGGCAGGCCATTATTGATCCCACACCTGGAGTCATTCACACCTCTCCCCAGGTGGGCAGATGGCTGTCTGGTGGCCAACATCTGCGGCTAGCCACTAGGAAACTTGAGCAACAGAGTGGTAACTTTCTAAAAGTTGCATTTCTTTAAAAAGTACATCAAATTCAACTTGGGCATCAAGTAAGGTATTATGTAGCGATTATTTTTTTACATTGAAGTACCAACTTTAGTAGTCCCACTCAGGAGTTAGCACAGGCGAGTTGTGAGCATGTAACCCTGTACTCGCCAATGGGACTACTAGCCCTTCTGCAGTGAAAATTTAAATTGTGACTTTTTTCTGTTAGGACATATAAAAATACATGTCCAACTTCTTAATATACAGAAACCTGGGTGACCTATATCTATACTACTATTATAAAGGAAGAACTTTGCACCTTTGAGGCGGGTAAACTCGGGAACCACAGCGCCAATCCACACACCCGATACATCTTTGTAATCCTCAGGGTGTGCAGATGGACATAGGCTATATAAAGTCAAAAAATACGTTATATTTAAAAAAAAATTACATAAAAAAAAATAGTCCCTGAGAAGTTGTGCCGGCCGTGACCTGCGTGCTCACGTCAGGACATGGTGCGGGGGAGGAGAGGTGACGAGCGGCCGGTGAGGAGCAGCGGACCGGGCGGTTATTGATTAGGGCTTCATGTCGTATAGGCCGATTTTCAGTAAGTTCATCTTGGGTTAAAGTTATGTGGTTTCTTTTCTGTGAATTAGTGGTTTTAAAACGGGAAATGCCCAAAGACTGTTGGCAGGTTTGCGCTCCGTGCCCGGTCCCAGGCAAGCCAAGCAGTTCACGGCCTGCTGTTCGCCCGAGTTTGGTTTCGTCTCTGCTTTCCAGGGCGGGCGGAGGGGAGAGAGCGGGCGCAGGGGAGAGAGCGGGCGGAGGGGAGAGAGCGGGCGCTGGATGGGTGAATCGGACTTTCAGCAGCAGAAGAGGGAGTGAAAAAATCTGCTGCTAAATGAACCCAGTTTGTTCGTAATCCATCATCAGAAAGAGACATTTGAATGCACTGCATCTACCTGCAAAATAAACCCTTTGTGTGTGATGCATGCACCAATGTTCCAGTCCAGGCCAAGCAAAACAAAGCAAACAGTGTTCATCTGAGCCCCGTCTCCCTTCTGTTCCCTTCTGTTCTTGCGTCTGCCCTTGCAATCTCGGAGTCTGGGGGCCGCAGAGGGCAGGCCAGGGGTCGTAAGGGGCATGATGCCAACTTAATTCCAGGAACAGGAGAGGTCGGGGGCTGCTGGGGGGTGCCGTTGTGTAGTGCCCCCTGCACACACACAACCCCTCACAGCAGACAGCGCCTCCCGGACTCCTCTTGAGCGAGTTTGGGGTGCTGCTGCTCCCCGGGCGCCCAGTCTCTCAAGAAGTCGCACCCCCGGCCCTGCCTTCGGACACTGCTTTAAAATACCACAGGTAGAAGAACAAGAAATAATGCTTTAGCACACTGGTGACTGAGGAACGCAGAGGAATGTTTTAATCCATGGTGTAGACGTACAGGACGGCACGGCACTTTATACTCCCACACAAGAGGGTGAAGTGAAGTGCTTTGTAACACAGGAACAGCAAGGAGACAAACCTGGAAGACAACCACATTGAAAGGTGTCTGCAGGACTCGTGCGCCCTGTCGTGGTAAAAAGATGTAATGCACGGCGTGTGCACATAAGGAGGTAGTTACAGGGAGGATAAAACCAGCCAGACCTTGTGGGGATGCAGTGTGCAGCCTGACAACTTTACCCTCTGGATCCTGGCTCACCATCAAATAGCACAGAACCTGACCGTCTACCACACCCGGCCTCAACACAGCACAGGAGGTGTTGAATGAATACATCTTTATTGTATAAAATCTATTTCTATATCTATATCTATACTACTATTATAAAGGAAGAACTTTGCACCTTTGAGGCGGGTAAACTCGGGAACCACAGCGCCAAGCCACACACCCGATACATCATTGTAATTGTCAGGGTGTGCAGATGGACATAGGCTATATAAAGTATAAAAATATGTGTTATTTAAAAAATTAACATTAAAAAAAAAAGTAGTCCCTTCGAAGTAGCACCGGCCGTGACCTGCGTGCTGACATCAGGAGCGCGGGGAGGAGCGGCGTCCAGGAACGCGAGGAGGAGCGGCGGACATGGCGCGGGGGGGGGAGCGGTGACGAACGGCGGAATGGCGGTGAGGACCGGCGGACAGGCAGGAGGAGCGGTAAGCGGCGAAGCAGTGAAATGAGGAGCGCGGGGGAGCAGCGGCGGCTGAGGTAAGGCTCCGGGCAGGCGGGGGTCGGGGCAGGCGTGGGTCGGGGCAGGCGGGGGGCGGGCGGGGGCCCAGGCTGCTTGACAATGTCGGGGCAGGCGGGGGACAGGGCTGGCGGGGGACGGGATGGGGCGGGCGGGGGCCCGGGCTGCTTGACAATGTCGGGGCGGGCGGCCGGGCTGCTGATGCACAATGTTAGGGCGGGCGGGGGTCCGGGAAGCCTGATTGCTCCTGGACAAGGTCGGGACGGGCTGCTAGTATGTTATAAAGGAGGTTTTGGCTTTGCCATTAGTTTAATACTGGTTTGCCAGTCTGCAGTGGCAGATGACTGGAAGACCGGTTTTCACATTGTCACATCCAGGGTGACACAATAAGTGCTGTAGCCCTGGTAGGACACTTTTATTTACAGGCTCTGTGTACCCCTGGTACCTTAAACTAGGGACTTATAAGTAAGTAAAGTTATACCAATTGGGTCTAAACCAATGAAGCATTCCCTTTTAAGGGTCAGAGCACTGGCATTGGGGGACAGGTTAGGAGGCCTCAGTCAAGTCAAGTCAAGTCAAAGAATTTATATAGCGCACTACATACCCAGGGGGTCTCAAGGTGCTTAGGGAGGGGGGGAGGATTACTTGTCAAATATCCACGTTTTAAGTTGCTTTCTGAATGCTAGGTGGTTCTGGGTAAGGCGAAGGTAAGTGGGGAGTGAGTTCCATGTTTTAGCAGCCAGGTATGAGAAGGATCTGCCTCCCATGGTGGTCTTGTTGATGCGAGGTACAGTGGCGAGGGCTTGGCTGGAAGAACGTAGTTGGCGGGAGGGGGTGTAGAAAGACAGTCGTGAGTTGAGGCATTCTGGTCCGATGTCGTAGAGTGATTTGTGTGCGTGGGTTAGCAGTCGGAAAGTGATCCTCTTATTGACGGGTAGCCAGTGGAGGTCTTTCAGGTGACCAGAGATGTGTTCGTTGCGCGGGATGTCTAATACGATCCTGGCTGAGGCGTTTTGGATTCGTTGGAGTTTCTTCTGGAGTTTAGCGGTAGTGCCTGCGTAGAGGGTGTTTCCGTAGTCCAGTCGGCTCGTGACCAGAGCATGGGTGACTGTTTTTCTGGTTTCGGTGGGGATCCAGCGAAATTTTTTTTGAGCATGCTAAGAATGTTGAAGCAGGATGAGGATACGGCGCTGACTTGTCTGTTCATTGAGAGTGAAGAATCCAGGATAACGCCTAGGTTCCGTGCGTGGTCTATCGGGATGGGTGCTTTTCCAAGGGCTTCCGGCCACCAAGAGTCGTCTCATGCAGAGGGGGAAGTACCTAGGATGAGGACTTCTGTTTTATCTGAGTTCAGTTTCAGACGGCTGTGTTTCATCCATTCGGCAACTTCTTTCATTCCTTCGTGTAGGATAGTTTTGGCGGTGCTGGGGTCATTGGTGAGGGAAAGGATCAGTTGAGTGTCATCCGCGTAAGAGATGATGTTGAGGTTGTGTTGGCGGGCGATGGTCGCGAGGGGGCTCATGTATACGTTGAAGAGGGTGGGACTGAGTGAGGATCCTTGTGGTACGCCACAGATGACTTCAGTGGCCTCGGACTTGAATGGTGGAAGGCGGACTCTCTGGGTTCTTCCGGTGAGGAACGAGGTGATCCATTCAAGAGCTTTTCCTTGTATTCCGATGTTTCTGAGGCGTTGTAAAAGGGTGCTGTGGCAGACTGTGTCGAAGGCTGCAGAGAGGTCGAGGAGGATGAGGGCGACTGTGTCTCCATTGTCCAGTAGAGTTCGAATGTCGTCTGTTGCTGCGATGAGGGCGGTCTCAGTGCTGTGTTTTGCTCGGAAGCCAGATTGTGAGGAGTCTAGGGATTTGTTGGCTTCGAGGAAAGCGGCGAGCTGGTTGTTGACAGCTTTTTCGATTACTTTGGCCGGGAATGGAAGGAGCGAAATGGGGCGGTAATTTTTGAGTTCGGTGGGGTCCGCTGTGGGTTTTTTCAGAAGGGCGGTGAGTTCAGCGTGTTTCCAGCTTTCCGGGAAGGTGGCGGAGTTGAAGGAGCAGTTGATGACGTCTCGGAGGTGCGGTGCTATGACGGAGTCTGCTTTGTTGAAGATGTGGTGAGGACATGGGTCTGTGGGGGATCCTGAGTGGATGGAGTTCATCAGGCGGATGGTGTCCTCAGTGGAGATTGGGTTCCAGTCGTTAAGGGTGTTCAAGGGGGGAGAATGTTCAGCATATGGTTGGGTGGGTTGGTCTTCGGGTTGGTTGTCGAAGCTGTTGTGGATGTCTGCGATTTTGTTGTGGAAGAATGAGGCTAGGGAGTCGCAGAGGGCTTGAGAGGGGGTGATGTCGTTGGAGTTGGCCGAGGGATTGGTAAATTCCTTGACGATGTTGAAAAGTTCCTTGCTGTTGTGGGCGTTGTTGTCAAGTCGATCCTTGAATGCTGTTTTCTTGGCCTTTCGGATTAGTTGGTGGTGTGAGCGGGTGGCGTTTTTGAAGGCGTCCTTGGTGCTAGTGGTTGGGTCTTTTTTCCAGGCCTTTTCAAGGGAGCGGCAGAGTTTCTTGGACTTCTTAAGATCATCGTTGAACCATGAGGCCTTCTTGCTGCCAGGTTTGCTTTGACGTTTTTTCAGTGGTGCTAAGGTGTCGGCGGTGTTGGATAACCATAGGGTGAAGTTGGCGGCGGCTTGGTTTGGGTTAGAAGACTGGGCTGGGGTGTTTAGAAGGAGCGATGAGGAGATCTGGTCGATGGTGATTTTGTTCCAGTTTCTTTGCAGAGTTGGTTGGAGGTGGTTGGTGGGTTTCGGCTTGTTGTAGGTGAAGTGAACGCAGCTGTGGTCAGTCCAGAGGAGATCTGTAGTGTGGCTGAAGGAGACATGATTGCTGGAGGTGAAGATGGGGTCGAGTGTGTGACCTGCGATGTGGGTGGGGGCAGTGACCAGTTGTTTAAGTCCGAGGTTGGCGAGGTTGTCCAAGAGGGTGGTGGTGTTGCGGTCGTTGATCTTTTCAAGGTGAAAGTTGAGGTCTCCCAGAAGGATGTAGTCTTTGGAGGGGAGCGCGTGTGGAGTGATGAAGTCCGTGATGTCTTCACTGAATTTTGCGCGGGGTCCTGGTGGTCTGTAGAGGAGGGTGCCTCTGAGTGTGGACTTGGGGTCGATGTGGATCTGGAAGTGAAGGTGTTCGGAGTTGGCGAGGTTGGCGTCAGAGCTGGTTGAGATGCGGATTGATTTTTTATGGACGATAGCGATTCCTCCTCCTGTGTGGCCGGTACGGTCCTTGCGTGTGATCTTATAATCTTCAGGGATGGCAATGGTGATGTCTGGGGCGGAGGAAGCGTTCATCCATGTTTCTGTTAGGAAGGCGACGTCTGGAGAGATGGTGTCTAGTAGATTCCATAGGTCAATGGCGTGCCTGTGGGCCGATCGGGTGTTGAGAAGGATGCATTGTAGGCGGTTAGGGTCGGGAATCTGTGGTGCGGTCGTAGCGGAGATGTTGTCGGTGCCGATGAATCTGCAGGAGTAGCAAGAGAAAGGTCCATGGGTGTGTCCAGGAGCGGCTTGGGCGCAGTTGGGGGCGCGACCGGGGTTAAGGGCTAGGAGGGTGGCGGCATCGTAGGTAATGTGGGAGCGCTGGGCAGCGCGAGGGGCAGGGGGACTGGCGCTGGGCGCGGTCCAGGCGCGGACGGGCGAAGACGGGCTTACCTTTGGCGCACCTTCGGCGTGGCCGTAGCGCGTGGACGCTGCGCGTGGGTGCATCTGTCCATAAATGGAGAGGGGATGGGGCGGAGCGTGGGAGGGGCAGCAGCTGGGAGGCGGTAGCAGGGGGGAGGGGCGGGCCAGGGAACACACAACAAGATGGAGGGTCAAAGGGAGAGTTTTTCAACTCTCACAGTTGAAAAAACAGCAGCATTAGTCCAAAACTTTGGGGGTGATAATGCAAAAAGAGGAATTTCCTTACACACCTAGCATTATTTTAGGATGTAAAATTATGCTTAGTTATATTTCATTTTAAGGACATTTCCAGTTTACGCATCTGATGTGGTTTCAAAGCAGTGGAAGGAGGTTTGTGGCACGCGGTTCCTCCAATCCCACCTTGCTGCCCACTCAGCTTAGTGCCAGTTGGTCCATACAGCTGAGATCCAGGGTCAGCAGAGTGGGAGGTGTGAATGGGTCAGAACAAAAAGTAGTGTTTTATCAGGAAAAAAGCTCATCAATACTACTTTAAACCAAACCACAAGGAACAACAAACATTGGCAAAGCTAATAAGTCAGACTTTGGCCGCCAGCATGTTGGCAATTACTTTTTTGTTTCCTAATGGTTTTTGCAAGATGTTATTGTTCAGAAGCTGCCAGGCCCTCATCAATCTAGACAAAAACATTGGCTATATGTAAAAATATTGCTTTTGGTCTAAAACAAGCACACATTGCCATAGTACTGTCTGTCACTGTATGGAGCTAGTTTGTGTGTTGATGTGCTCCTTGGAAAAGGGCAGCAAGGTGTAATACATATAATGAAGGCAGCCAATGGTCGAAGCTGAATGCCATATTGCCCATTCATGCATGCTGGAGGGGGTGGAAGAAGATGAGAATGACAGAACCACATATTAATGGACGAAGTCTGGTGGAAACCCCTATAGGTAACTATGCTATACGTATACTTTTATTAAAATAAAGCAAAGACCTGGCTAACCAAGACTTTAAAAAACCAGTAGGCTTAGTATTGGCTGCCAGCCTCTTGCCTTTGGGAAAGAAGGAAATAAAGAAAGAAAAGCAAGAAAGAAAGAAGAAGGCAAAAAGGAAGACAGAAGAAAGAAAGAGGAACGGGTAAAAGATAGAAAGATTAAAGAAAAAAGAAAGAATGAAAGAAACAAAGTTAGAAGGGGAGAAAGAAAGAGGAAAGAAAGAAGGAATGAAGCAAAAGGGAAGAAAGAAAGAAGGGAAGAAAGAAGGAATGAAGCAAAAGGGAAGAAAGAAAGAAGGGAAGAAAGAACTAAGAACATTAAGAAAGAAGAAAAGAAAGAGGCAAGAAGATAAAAAGAAAAGGGGAAGGAAAAAAGGAAAAAAAACAAAGGAAAGAAAGAAGCAAAGTGAGAGACTGAGTTTTTCGACTATGATGACTATGGGCGAGTGAGATAATACAGCGAGGGCCTTGGCAGTCCCAGAGTCCCTGTGTATATGATATACCACTCTACAAGGGACTTGTAAGTTAACTAATTATGTCAATCAGGTGTAAACCAATTTACCACATTCAATGGGTAAAGTGCACACAGTCCTAAGGCCAACAAAAATGAATTTAGAATAACAGAATGGTGCAGGACAGAATGTTTGAGAGTGATCCTGCAGATTGCACCAAGTCCAACACCTACAAATTGAGATTTTGAGACACAACCTGCTAATGCATAAGTAATAAGTTGACATTCAACTTGCCACAAGTATTTGCAACCTTTCTCATAGTAAATCAGACCCCAAGTTTCTTATGAACCTATATGCATACCCATCTGCTTTTTCAGTATCAGAAGCATGAATTTCTAATTGCACCCAACCTCTTTTCAGCTTTACTTTTTCGTCTTGAAAATGCATTTACTGAGTTAAAGCAATGTTAGCCTATTTAAATTTTGCAACTTTAGTACATTTTTCCTTTTTATTTAAATGGTTTAAACAATTCACACGAGGGCACTGTTTCTAAAGAGAAATGTTTGATTTACATCCTGACTAGTGGTACTATATACACATCAGTATTAGTACAGTGGCTATAATTGAGTGATTTAGCCTATATTCTATGGTTCCATTAAAGGAGCAGCAATGTCATGAAAAACATGTTTCTATGTATATATATATATATATATCATAATCTGCATGCCTGTTGTATAAATTACATATTAAGCTCCTAACCATAACTTGTGAATTTCTGTGGTTTTCCTGTCTTACTTTGTAACCATACCTGCACTTTAATCTTTGTTTATCAACATGCATTAACCCATCTCCCACCGCAAATCACCCACACTGATTTACCGGGGCACAGGCTATTGTGTTTCAAAATAAGCAACAATATTTTTTAGTAGAGGGACTTGATCAAGAGAATGACACTCACCTCAGCCAAACTCTGCTGCACATACTGCATGATAAAGTGTTGATGTAGACAAAGGTCCACCTGCCCATTCTAACCAGGGCAAGATTTTTCTGTTCACTTTCTTCTTACATGGTGAAAAATGTTTGTACTTGGATCAAATACAGTCAAAAGACCAGATTGGAGGACTGATGCCCCATGCGAAAACAATGAGCTTAAGGGCATGTCCTTAGAAGTGGAGCATAATTGTTTATAGTTTTTATATACAAATTTTGCTTCAGTGGAGCCTTCTTTAGCAGTCAATTATAAACACTATGGGCAGGATTCAGAGTTTGCCAAAGAAGTGTGGCTCAACGGTTAGAGGCGGCAGACACAGAGGCAGAGGTCGGCCAGGGACCAGGGTTCAATTTCAGACGCAGCTGGGTGCAGGACCAATGTCAGCGGGCCCGATAAATCTCACCTTGGTGCCACTCTAACCATGGGGTCCCACGCTGCATCTCTGGGCAATAGCATGCTTACTCTCCACTCCGGCCCCATCACCGCCGGGGATGCCCAGTAAAGGGACCATCTCACACGGAAAGCCAGGACGGGTTCCCCAGTGGTACAGCGCTGGGACGCCTCCGGGTAACCACGCACTCTATAAATCCAACATTCATTCAGGTACTTGGTCACCTACGTGACAGATACCCTGCCCCCCTTATAACAAGTGCCATAGAATATAATGCCCTTGTAATAAGGCAGACAAACTATCCTTCATGCTTGTGCATGCTGCATGCTGAGGCAACCAGCTTCCTTGTCCTACTTGAATGGAATCATATCTCACTCTTAAGTGCAAACATCATGTAATCTGCAGTGGTGGCCTTGCCTTGCATACATCACACAGCATGTGATCAATTTTCCAGTTGTGTGCCCTTTCCAATACTTGACTTGTGCTGTCCCGGCACCCCCAACCTCTGAATGTTTTTTTCTACCATTATGCCTCAGACGTTCCAGAGACAAATATGTCTGAAAGGGAATAGCATAGGAGGCACAAAGCACCCCAGACACAGAACTGCCTGAAGATACAAAGTAAATACACCTTTCTGCATCACCATAGGCCTGCACACTGTCTGATGTTGATACAGTGAATATTCCATTATTGGGGTTATCAGATTGCCTGTATATTGTGGACTTCTTTATTGATGTGCACTTTCACCTTCTGTCCCCAGCTTGCAGAGACCTATGGGAACATTTTCACTGTGTGGCTGGGGCAAAAGCCAGTGGTTGTGCTGAATGGATGCCAGACTATAAGAGATGGTCTACTCTCCCACTCAGAGGAGCTCTCTGGACGCCCCATCACTCCTCTTTTTGAGGAAATCTCAAAGGGCAAGGGTAAGTAATGTGTTTGGATTTGTCTTTGCCTTCATTCTGATAATGCTGTTTTTCTTCAACACTTGGAGTTTTAGGTAAAGGATTTCTATTACCGTATTTTCATTCATATCAATTTTTTTGTCCTTTTTCCCAAACGCTAACATATAGGTAAATTAACTATAAACATAAATTTACTTAAAATTCTCCAAACGCCATTTATTCCTAAATATTGATATATAGGATTTCAGAATATATTTTACTGATATTTTACAACTCCTACTCTTCAAAAATCAAATTCTAACAATTTCATATAATTATGAAAGCCATGATTTCAGGGGACACCAAATTTAAAAAGCAGTCCATTTAAAACATAGCTGTTTATGCCCACCAACAATACAATTTCAAACCTATCTTGACACCTACACTAATCTAAATCTTTAGCTGCACATCTTAGATATGATTATTTCCATAAATGTGTTGCCTGATTGTTTTCAAGGTTTAGACAGGACTTGAATTCTCAGCATTGTGTTCTTCCTCAAACCTGCTCTCACTTAAAGTGTTTTTTCTTGACTCTTATTCAAATCTGCATTTCCAGTTAAATGTTCAAATAGAAATGTCTGGCGAAAAACCCAGATATTTACTTAGACCCCAGGCGGTGGTCTATTTAGGCCACACCTCCACCCTTCCCACAGAAGTCCACTGTGGTATGGCTATTGTTTCCATGGTTTCAGAATGTTTATATGTCATCTACTCGCTCAAGCGCTTAGAGACCGTTGGTGATAAGGCGCTATATAAATATAAATTACAATTACAATTACTCGTCACCTGTAGAATGTGCACTATGTCATAGGGAATGTTAGTTGAGTTTCGGATTAATCAGTTGGACTTCCTGTCAGAAGGACGTGTTTGCTGTCACCAGTGGGTCCGTTATTGGCACTTCAAATAAAATAATTATTTTTATATTTCCAGACTCTGACGCTTAATTTCAATGGCAATGAGTTGGACTTGTATTATTCTTTTCACTTTTGTGAATCGTTTAACTCTGCTTTCGTTTTGGAGCAGAGTTTGATGCACCTTGGACTGATTACTGAAGTAAATGCGCTGGATAACAGTAACAATATCAAATCCGGTATCAAGTGCTTTAAAAACATCATCAGCATCATCATTAGACAGATTCGGACAGAACCCTGCTATCTTAAATTCCGAAAGTCTCTTAAAACTTTTCTTTTTCCCAAGATCCTCTAAGTAATGGTTCCCTTCTCAGTCTGTTTCTGTTCTCTGTTGGGTTAGCGCTGGGACGCTCAAGGGCAGCCATGCGCTTTACAAATTAAATTTCATTTCATTTCATTAGTACTATCATTAGTATTACTGGTAACAGTAGTAATAGAAGAAGTAATATCAAGTCGTTGGTCCAGTAATCCATTTGAAAGAAAGATGCTTTTCTTTATATGATATTTCATTTCAATCTGGCAAATATTTAATTGTCTGATTTTATCTAAACAAGAGAATATGCAAGGTGCTATAATACTGAGGGCTTGATAACTAGTTTGGTGGTTTGACCGCCCAAACACCACAGCTGCAGTCTCTTAAAAGACCACTGCACCAGCGGTCTTCCAACTGCCATATTACGAGTTTATCGCGGTGCCAGCGGTGCGTCTGAGGGGATCTTGCGATGGTGATTACTTTTCCATATGTATTAATGCCTTTCTGAGCATTTCAACTGCATATGTGTCGGATGCACACATATTCATGATATATGTGGCAAAATACCACCTACACATTGCCGGAGTCTGTCCCATATGTGGATAGTTCAGGCAATGGGCATATGGTACAAAAAGGACTCACCTGTATATTGCCGGAAACAGAGTCGTAATCTTTGGGGTAAAGATGCTGCTGTGAAGGGGGGGCCTGAAGAAAAGGGTCCACATCCAACTCCGCCTGAAATAATAGGAAAGGGGTAAGTACGCACCCCAATTCCTTAGTTTCCGCGGACTTGAAGCCAGTGGTCCCATCGCCTCAGTCAGCTCATCGAAAAGCCAACTCATAATACGGACAGCGGAGAAACTCACCTGTACCACCCTATGGCAACAGCTTTTCCCATATTACGACCAAGGCAGTCTGCTGTGTGCTGGCGGTGCCGGCTGTTTAGCTGCTGTCTTTCCAAATGCAGTCCGCCCATCTCGTAATACGGTGGTCGGACCGCCAATATGTCAGCAGTCCAGTGACCACAGGTACGGCGTTTCACAGACTGTCAAACTCATAATAAGTCTAAGTTGATGGCAAAAGAGAAACATTTTGTGTTTGTTTTAAATATTTAATTACCGCCTCTGTGTGGCAGGTGCTCCTATTACTTCTTGGACCACAATATTTCTAACTTTTTATTGATGGAGGAATGTTTCACATTTTGTATATGAAATAGATTTGAAATTCCTCATGATACAATCAATGTTCTTATACTGTATGGAGAAGGTGGGCCATGAACAGCATTCATCAAATAGAATACCGAACTTGTTGTTCATTTTATTTATTTCCTGGTAGCTAGTGCCCTGGCCTCATGGGGACTGGATTAGTGCAAGTTTGCACTTGCATATCTCCCTCCGCTGTAATTCCACATTCTTAAAATGTCAGGCATTCTATAAAGGTTGTAGCATTATTTAAAATTATATATTTCCACTTTAGTGACTTACCTCCAAGGATGTCACCATATCCCCAAAGATATCAATCCAATTAAATAAAAGAAATCAACAAAAACATCTTTTCTCAATCACACACCTGCCTGTCTGGCTGACACGTTCGCGAACAGCCAGGATACCATCTAAATGGAGACGAAGAAGTGTGTGAAAGAGAATACTAGGCAGCCGACGCTTTCCATATCCATAATAGGAACTGTGATCACATGCCTGTTTCAAAGAAGACCGTCTGCCACCCCTCCTAAATTTAGTAAATTGCTAAAGACACATCCCTTTGAAGAACAATGCATTGGGAGGAAGCCTGTATCTATTAATGACTGGAAATGTACTGTAGATAGTTACTTTAATTCTCATAGAATAGGATGGTAGAGTGGGAAACTGAGGACTGTATTTGGGAGAGAGTGGCAGCAAAGGGCTATGAAGATACAAAGTGGTCCTTACAGTGATGAGGTTTTAGATCTTTCTGGAAAAGGAAAAGTGAACTTAAATCCCCTGTGAAAGGACTTTGCAGGTCAGATAAGAATATTGCAGAAGTTTAACACTTCACAGTTTGTAAATTGTTAACCTGTCAGTAGAAAAGCCAGCATGAGAGGTTTACCTATTGTGTGTTGACAAGTAGACTAATTTAACCATGAACATGAGATTACATTTCTCGACTCAGAGTACCTCTTCATTAGCCCCTCCATCTTCCTCTGGAACATGGCGTGGAACATCGATCTACCACTAAAAACGCCTGTTTATCGGACTCGGCCACCTCATTTTTGTCATCAGTATTTGGCCGTCAAGAGTCTTCAAGCGATCTGGTGGATTTATCCCTAGCCAATCTCCTTCCCTTATTGTATCGCGGGCCTTCTATTTTTGCACCATGCAATCACACCTACAAGCTGAGGTTAGAACAGTTTAGGGTGGAAGTAGAGCTAGTTTTATTAAGCAGAAGTGATTCTAAAAGAACAGTAACAGGTTTCATCATTTTTACAGGTGTTGCCTTCATATCTGGAGACAGATGGAAGCAGCAGAGACGGTTTGCACTGATGACCCTGCGGAACCTGGGACTTGGAAAGAAAATTCTAGAACAGAGGATCCAAGAGGAGGCCCAGAAATTGGTGGAATTTTTTGCAATGAAGAAAGGTAAAGACCAAGTGCCATTTCTAATATAGTAAAATACACACAGTACTCATAAGTTGAGTAGGACCATGAACCTTTCCCCCATGAAGCTCCCTCTTTAAATGGCTCTGCTGACATGGTTTGCTCACCATGACAGTCATTGTTAAGAAGAAGAAAAGAGTGTTTACCTTCTTAAAAGCTACAGGCAACAAGCACAGACACTGCACAATATAATCCTAAAAATATCATCAGAAAACAAAATAATTAAAGCAATTTGCAGTTGCTGTGCGATGCTTCGCTACAGAATAGTACGTTAGTGCATTTAGGTGCGCTGGACATTACCAAAGGAGATGTTCTTCCGACAGGTGTATATTGTCCTCATAGCGGATGCCCTCCCAGATGATGTGTTCAGCGACCACCCATGTGTAGTCCTAGATTTCCTGTGGTGAACTGAAGATGAACCTGAAGTGAAAAAGTTTCCAATACGCTTTTGACCGGGTAAATGTTGCAACACATAGGCTGGTAGCAACCATGAAATCCTGATGCAATGGTTACCTACAGTTCACCCTAACCATATCGTGGAGTGTTCTGGTTGGGATGGGTGGTAGATGAAGCTCAGTAGTGCCACTTCTTGGTGCTAACTGTTAAAGCATTTTTGGATTCCTTGAGACATATTTGGAGCAGTTCCATGTTGGTTTTTCGTGTGTTGCACAGCTTTAAAGGAGTTGGCCTACTCTGCTGTATGTCAATGCTAAAAGCCCTTCTGGAAAAACTGTAAACTAATTGAATTCAATCATTTATATGCACAATATTTATATCAAGGGATAATGACAGACCTTGCTCAGAATTATTTCCTTATTGTCGTCGCCTAATAATGTCTTTGGTGATTATGTGGCTAAAAGACCCCAGAGCAGTGATCCTGTTCCCAATTAAATGGTTTCTGGCACAGTCAATATGTTCTTCTGCCCATTAGATCGGTTTCCACTCATTTTAGTATGGTGCAGCATCTCTGTCCCCTACACCCCAAACCACCACAGAATGTGAATTCACATATTAACTTCGGAGAGGTTTTGTGTGCCGGGGAAAGCATTGGGACAGGGCACATCCCCATGTTGTTCTTTAAATGGAGAGCCAGGAATGGACATTAGGCTAAAGAAGAAAGATCCTCTTTGCAGAATTTGAAGTACTGGATTAGCACAGTGCTTTCCACTCTAAACTAGAAAAGTGACAATGCTCTTTGTAGTTTTTGCAGCAAAGTTTTTAAGAAAAGTATTAGTTAGTGCTATCCATGTTGTACAGATGAGAAATGAGAAAAACTTTTGAGTATTTCCGGCCGGCATAATGTTACAGCTTTTTGTTGGTATCTCCGTGTGGATATCACTGTGACAATCCACTGCTTAAAAACTCTGCTGGAAAAACAGTAATTTGAGGTTAGCAGATTAGGGCCAAATTTACATAGGTTTGGTTTTGCAATTACCAAATAGAAGATTTTCGCGATTTGCTATTTGGTAATCGAAAACACCCATGTTCTGATGTGTCTTTGACACATTTTGCGATTCCCAGTGGGTCACAAATAGACCTACCTCATTAATATTCATAACGTAGGTCTCGGTTTGCGACCCATTGGAAATCGCTAAAATCACAGGGATTCCTTAAAGGAAATGAAGATGAGTTTCAAATAGAAAAATGAAACATTTCAGTTTCATTTTTTAAGAGCGCTTAAAAATATTTGCACCCACATTCACAAAGGGGAAGGGGTCCCTTGGTGACAACATTCAATTTGCAACTGTTCTACCACCAAGTTTCCATTGGCGGTAAAATGCAAATGTTTTGTGACTGCCTTTTGGTCGCAAAACATTTGTACATGGCACTGCCAGTCGCTATCAGCAAGGGACACTCTTGTCACGTCCCTTCCTAATAGCGAGCCACAAACCCTATTTTGTGAGTCTGTAACAGATTACTGACTTGCAAAATAGGGTTTGTGCATGCCAGAGACCTATTTAGCAGTCTCAAACGGGACTTTTTTCCGTTTGCGACCAATAAAAAGGGTCTTACATCTGGCCCCAGGAATTAATTCCATACTCTAGGGGAAAGGTGTCTCACAAAGACACCTTATACCTTGTGAACCAGGTACCACCCCAACTCAGGGGTCAGTAACTTATCAATGGTTTCCAAGTGAAATTGTCCCTATAGTCACTGATGTTTTCCTCTCCAAATCGCAAATAGGAGTGAGCGCAACATTCACACCCCTCCTATGCCTGATGTTTAAAGGATTGCAAAAGCCCTTTCACAAATCAGAAATAATTTTACAACTCAAAAAATGGCTTTTGTGCTTTACAAAGATCCCTTTTGCGTTCACAATTACTGTAATTCTGTGTTGTGCATGGTACGGGAACGCAAAATGGCTTTGGTCATCAGGCCCTTTGTGTACAGTTGAGTTTTTGGGGGATCAGGATTCTTTAATGCGGAAAGACTGCTTTTCCTTAGAAATGTAGTGCCATATGTACAAATAATGTTGTGGTACAAACAGGTCGATTACCCGAATCGTCCTGTTTGCGAACACAAATAGGCATTTTCAAATGTGCGAAGCCCTAATTGTGATTCGGTAACCTATTACTGAATAGCAATTTGGGTTTGCGAATCGGTATTTGGCAGGGGCGTGTTTAGAGAGTCCCTTCGAAAAACCAATTTGCATTGGTATGCACAAATGTTTTGCGTCTGAAATGTGGTTGCAAAACATTCATACTTTACCACCAACAAAGTTGGTAAGCCATTCGCAAAAAGGATGAGGTCCCTTGGGACTCCTTCCCCTTTGCAGATGGAAACAGATATATATTTTAGGGCATGCAGTGGCCCCAGAGACCACTGTCTACTCTTAAAAAATGATACTTAAAGGTTTCGTTTTTTTTTTTTAAATGCATTCCATTTATCTTTTTTTTCAAAGGACTGCGTTTAAGAAAGAACAGATTGCTTTATTTAAAAACAATTGCAGACATATTTTCTGACTTAGAAGGCCACCAACCCTGTCATTTCTGCGATTCTCAATGGGATGCAAACTGATACCTACCTCCTTAATATCCATGAGGTAGGTCTATTTGCGACCCACTTGGAATCGTAGAAAGTGTGACACACACTTTTGTACATTTGTGTTTGTGATTACCAAATAGCGAATTTGACCATCGCAAACACTAAGCTTTGTACATGTGGCCCTAAACCCTTAAAATTGGTCCCGTAGGGAGGTAAGGTGCTGATCAGAAGACAATAGGACATTTGGAAGAAGTGAGAAGATGGTAGTGCATTGCAGTGGCGGCTGGTGTATGTAAGCGCGGCGGGCGGGGTTGGGGTGAGTGAAAGTGAAAAACGACAGGATATGGAATGTAAAATAAATAAATAAAACCACTTACCATGAGTCAGCAATGCAGCGAGCGCAAGGTCAGTGAGTTTATTTATTTTACATTCGCGTCGTTTTTCACTTTCACCCCCACCCGGTTCCGCCCTACAGTACTTATCTGCATGAGCCGCCACTGGCTCATTGTTCAGGAAAAAGCTGCTCGGTGATGCAGCACATACTTGAAATCTCTTACTTATTTCCAGTTATAGCCTGATGGTCTCTTTACTCCAATAATTGCAGCCTACTTTACCCACAGGGGATACTGTGAACCCCTCGCCGGCCCTGCTAAATTCTGTCACAAATGTCATTGCCGCTGTGGTGTTTGGTCACCGCTTCTCCAGCGAGGATAAAGATTTCCTTCAGCTCATGGAAGCCTCTGAATTCTTTGCGAACTTCACAGACATATTCTGGGCTTGGGTGAGTGAGTGTAAAAACAGTCTTGAGTTTTAACATAATTCATGAATCATAAGAAACATGTTAAAGTTCTTCATTAATGCATGTCAACTTTTTTTATCAGTTTTGTTGTGGTTTTTAAACTGTGAAGAAAAAAATGTAACAATACAAAATACATACAAAAATACAGCAAAAAAAAATGAAAATAAGAAATGAGATTCTTAATCAGTAAGTGAATGTGGCACATATGTTACAGAGTAGCGATATCCACTCACTAGTTATAGTTAAGGATTCCCAGAGATAGAAATTTGTTGGATTTTGTGTGCTTATAACATTGTCACTGTCTGACTAATCTTACAAAACTTTGCAGGCCTACTGTTTTTTCAGCATTTGCAGATGGTGTAAAGTTTTGCAGTGATTTCTTAAGCGGGTGCAAAGTAAAAAGGGAGGTCTCAAAACACGTTTTTTAACCAATGCTTTTTTTATAGCCTTTTTACTGAGCCGTGCTGCCGAAATGGGCAGTCAGATTTTGATAAAAATTGTCAAAAGTATAGATTTTCAGGTAGACAGGATCCTTTTTGGAACTAGAATGTATTTGGTGAAGTAGTTTTAGAGGTATAAGGCGTTAAAAATTTGTGATATATTGGGCCGCAGTGATTAAAAAGTATACCACGGTACATGCCAAATGACAAGGCAGTGTATGATTAGGTAATGACTGCTTTTACAAAAATAAAAACGCAGCCATGGTGTTTAGCCCACACTACGTCTGTGTTGTGGGTTTTAAATTGATATATATTGTACTATTGTGCAATAATAGCATAGGAAAACTTGAGACTATTTAGGGAAGTATGTAAAGGTAGGTCAATCTAGTTATAAAACGCTATCAGCCTGATTCATCATAGACCCGTTTTGCGAGACTATAATAGCGATTCATAAGGAATCGCTATTACAGACTCGCAAAACGGGATTCATGTAGGAATCGCAAAAAGATTTGCGATTCCTACGCAATCCTTATTTGCGATTAGCAAATTGCTAATCGCAAATAAGGAATAACTCCCCATTCATTCCTATGGGCCAAAAGGGCCATAGGAATGAATGGGGAGTATTCCTTATTTGCGATTAGCAATTAGCTAATCACAAATAAAATAGCGATTTAAAGGGTGCCAGGGGTGTCCAGAGGACACCCTGTAGCACCCCTTAAATGCAAATTGGAACAGGTGTTGCGCACACACATATCCAAAGGACATCTGTGTGTGCAACATGCAACTTAGTGAAAAACAAATTTAGGAGTTTTTAACTACCAGGACGGGTAAAACTTAAAAGTAAATGTCCAACGTTTTAATTAGACAGCACCCTGTCCTTTCTGCCACCTAGGGCCTACCTTAGGGGTGACATATGTAATAAAGAAAGAGATTAAGGCTTGGAAAGGGGGTTTAGACATGGCAGTTTAAAACTGCATTCAGGCTTCAGTGGCAGGCCTGGGACATGTTAAGGTGACACTTAAGTGGGTGACACAATACGTGCTGCTGGCCCACTGGTAGCATTTAATTTACAAGATCCTGGATGTATGGTATACCACTCTGCAAGGGACTTATAAGTAAATTAAATACATCAATCAAGTGTAAGCCAATTAAACCATGTTTAAGGGAGTAAGCAAAAGCACTTTAGCACTGGTTGGCAGTGGTAAAGGGCACAGAGTCCTATGGCCAGCAAAAACTAATTTCAGCACCACAAATAGAGGTAAGTAGGCCCACTTTTGGGGGAAGACAACCCGTTAAAGCTGATAGGTTGAACAGACGAGTGATAAAAACATTGTATGAAGTTAACCGTGACATAACCAGTGTGTCATTGGCCCTAGTGCAAGAAAAGAAATGCCTCCCCGGGCCAATGTTTGTACTGGGAAATACAGTAATAATGATCCATTAGGCCCCTTGGGTTCTGGGCTCCAATGCCACTGCACCTGCTAAGCTACACCCCTGGAGTGCTAATCAAGTAATACAACTATTAGTGATATGTATTCAGATTACCTTCCTACCAATGCAAAAGTGCCATCTCGTTGACAACATGGATGTAATTAATATAAGCTATGAACATTTTGTATCTTCATCAACCCTGAGGAATTCTTGTAGTTTGTGTTCTCCCCTAATCCATGCTAGCAGCAGGTTAGTGGTTTCCAATTTATTGATCTGAGATTGAGTTGCTCTGTTCCAAAATTCACGTCCCCATCCAGAATTATGTCCCACAGTTCTGCACTGGGTTTTATGGAGGCCATGTATGTTTTTCATGGCTCTCAGAACAGTTTCTTACAGACCCCCAAATCCTCTATTTCATTTGACACCAAAATTATTAGAACAGACTGGGTTAAAGTACACCAGTAATCAAGGTTATGAAATTCTGAAAGAGGACACCAGAGGGCAGTCTGAAAACTTGTAATAATTTGACTGTGATGCACTAGTGTTTGTTGCAGAACACAAAACACTCTTCAAACCTGTTACTGTTTACTTCTGTAGCTCTTTGATGCTTTCCCTTGGCTGATGCGCCATCTTCCAGCACCTCATCAGAAGATCTTTAAGTGTCAAACCTTTATGGAGACATTTGTGAAGAAGGAAATTACAAGGCATAAAGAGAACGGAGTGCCAGAGCAGCCTGAAGACTTTGTAGACTACTACCTGGCACAAATATCAAAAGTAAGTATTAAGGGGCCGATTATGATCGCGGACGGACTTGCGTCCGTCCGCGATCATTGAGGAGGAGGGGACGTCCGCATGGGCTGCGGAGTCCCCTTCTGTGCGATTAGGATGTGACCGCCAGGGTGGCGGTCACATCCTCTATTTTTAACACTGCGGCGGGTGCGGCTTCAAGCTGCACCTGCGGCAATGTTAAAAATGCACGCATTGCATTTGCATGCAGAAAGAGGCAGGCACCGTGCGGTGCCTGCCGCTTTCTGCATACAAATGCAGGGGGGTACCATAGGTACCCCCCATGTGCACCCCCCACCCCCCCCTTCACCTAGGGGGCCCGCAACGGGCCCCCGCAGTGAAGTTACACATGCTTTTCCAAGGCGGAAAAGCCGCTGCGGAAAAGCATGTTTGCAGGCACATACTAATCTGGCGGATGGTGTCTGAGAGACACCGTCACCAGATTAGTGCTTTTCCTCCGCCGTTGTAAGCCAACCGCGGAGGAAAAGCTGCGGACGGAAACCAGGACCCACCAGCCATCCTAATGTGGCGCTGGGTCTTTGGTGGGTCCACTGCGGATTTTCTGCATCCTCCGGGCCGGCGGTGGCTTCCGCCGGCCCGGAGGATGCGGAAAATCCGCAATCATAATGAGCCCTTAAATTTGGTTGATTCTGGTTTAAGGAGGTGTTAGTTACACTTGAAAAACAAACAGGTATTTTCAAACAATTGTGGAAGATTAGGAAGAACTTTGCAGTAATTGATAATATAATGTGATGAGGGCCTACTGTATTTCCCTGAATGTGTGAAAAGAAACAGAATAAATAAAGGGTTACTAGATCCTAATGTTTTCTAAGTCCTTAAAACTGCACAAATTTCATCTCACCATTTTTTGAGGATGTGATATCTGCTATCTCTGTCTTATATGACCTCATCCATCAACACAGTCTTATACTTCCTTTACTTCTCTATCTCTGTTTGTAACTACCAGCATTCACCCTTCATTCTCATTGATACCATGAGCTCATCCATTCCTCTGTAGGCCAAGTCTCTAAATTAACCCTTATCCCAATAGACATGAGTCCTTCTCTTCCATTCCTTACATCATTCGTACCTCTAATGATCGCTCTCAAAACTTACCCTTCTCAAATTGGGTTATCTATTCTACTTGAAGAACTTGGATTACTGGTTGAGGGAGGGAACTCTACTCAAGCAGCAACCACATTGCTTGTCAGGGTGAAAAACAAACAAACCACAATTTAACCTGTGCTTAACCCTCTTGCAGCTTGGCACAAAGCAGTGGGCCTTAAGCTAGAGTCGATGTGTAAAGTATTAATGCAGCACTTCAAACAGTAATTAAGTGAAAACATCCCACACCAATTTAGACAAATAGAGTAACATTTCGAAAATTATTTGAGACCTAAAGGACACAAATCCAATCAGTCCACCGCGAGCTATGCAATTTTAAAGATTCAGGAAGAAATAGTGCTTAAAAGTAAAAAGCGCCAACTATGGTTATCTTGTCACGCCAAACCGGGACAAATGCACACGCTCAGGCTGACTGTAATGGACCACATACCAGATACATGGACCAACTTACGTCCCCTGAAGAAAGTACCTTAAATCATGGTTGCGGAACGTTGCAAGAACCCATTGTAGTAAAGATGAATGTTTCAACTTGGTGTAGAAATTATCCTTTATTCTCAACTCTGCAGTCGCTGGAAACAGCAAGGAAGCGGCACCTTTCTCATCCAAAATCCTAGTCCCAGCCACCCTCCACAAAGCCTTGGCTTATCCCACAGAAAGCTTACCTCGCACATTCAACTGCTTTCAAGCAGCAACACCAGACATCCTTCCTCTTTATACACATCAATGCATAACAATAAATCAATACCAACATAGATAAGTATCACAACGTAAAATATAAAATAGCCTCTTGAAACCACAAGTGTGGAATAATGATAACAAAATACCATGGCAGAACGATACTAAATGCTAAGCATAAGTTCTAAGACTTATTGATAGTAAAAACAAATCACAATGCCGGCCATAGTATTTTGACACTATTGGCCTGATTATGACCTTTGGTGCAGCGAGATCAGGCGGTATGCCACAGCCACGCTCCCACTGCACCAAAGCTGTGGTCGGGCCGCTCGTCAGATCAGGCATTTCCTTCTGTCTGGCAGGCTGTCACATGGCATTCCCACAGCGGAGCCTTGAGAAATGGCCACCGCATGGGAAAGCCAAAAACAGTTCCTCCACAACATGGACTATAAAGTCCATGCCATGCAGGAACTGGTGTGCATGCATACTGGAGGGCATATGTTGTGCACCCATGGCATGAGGCACTAGGGGGGCCCTGTAGGACCCCTTTGTTTCCTCTTCACCATGGTTTTCATGAAGGTGGAACTGCCATGAAAACCAGGGTGAAGATGAAACTCTTAAAATGCTTTGCAGAACCGCAGCGGTCCCGCCAAGCATATTGTGTCCTCAAGACTGCTGCCTCACCACCAGGGAATGGCGGTTCCCTGGCAGTGGCTGCGATGCCAGGGCAGTATGACCACTCAACTCGTAATGGGGTGGTGGGACCTCCGGTGCGGCAGAGGCTAGACCACCATGCCACTATGAGTCTGGCAGTCCTCGGACCGCTAGACTCATAATCCAGGTGGAGTTTGAGTAATCCTACCCAATTTCCCAGTTCTTTCCATATCAACACCATCTCCCCCGTACGTCTTCTTTTTTTTCAGAGGCTTCCACTCCAACCTTCATGTTCCATAATCACTTCTTCTCCTCAGAACCAGTTGTACTCAAGAGACCCCTTTTTCTCATTGCCCCTCTCCATATATTTTGTCTCTGCATTTTGCCAATCGACTCATGCCACACCAGGTTATCACTTAACACAGAGTTATTCAAACATTTCACAACTCTCAATGGTTCTGAATACACACTTTCAGCTTTTGGAACCTTGCCCACCTTCCTGACCTTCACCCAATCACCTTCCACGAATCTCTCCACCTACCCTGGTCCCTTTCTTAGAATCAAAATAAATACACACTGACCTTTCGGAATATTTTCTGGCAATCAATCTCTTTTTCTCGCAATATCCATCCATCCTAAACTGTCCTGGGGGTGCTGAAGACGAGTCTGGCTGCGGTGTTCTGGAGTTTGTGCAGCAGGTATTTGTTGATTCCAGTGTAGAGGGCGTTGCCGTAATCCAGTCTGCTCGTTTTAAGTGTGTGGGTGATGGTCTTTCTGGCTTCGCGGGGGATCCACTTGAAGGTCTTGTGGAGAATCCGGAGGGAGTTGAACGAGGCGGAGGCGACGGTGTTGATCTGGCAAGTCATGGTGAGGGAGGAGTCTAGAATGGTGCTGAGGTCACGGGCGTGGTCTGTCGGGATGGGTGTGTTTCCAAGGGCGGGGGGCCACCAGGTGTTGTCCCAAGCGGTGGGGGAGGGTCAATGGACGAGGACCTCAGTTTTCTCTGAGTTGAGCTTCAGGCAGCTGTTGCTCATCCAGGCTGCAACGTCTTTCATTCCTTCCTGGATGCTGAGTCTGGTGATTTCGGGATTCTTTGTGAGGGAGAGGATGAGCTGGGTTTCATCAGCATGGGTTACTAGGCTGAGTCCATTCTGTCTGACGATGGCGGCGAGGGGGGCCATGTAGATGTAGAAGAGCGTGAGGCAAAAAAGCATTTTGTTGCATAACCCTAACCCTCTACGATTACCTCTACTTGGCATGCTTCATTATTGGGTTCTTCCCGGTCTGCTGCAGAATGGGGCATGCTGTTCCCTGTGTGTTACACACAAGCACTGTATGGCATACACAAAATGATGGGCAAAAGGAGTTGGAGGTTTTTTTAGAGTTAAAAATAATTGTCTGGTAGGAAAACCTGCATTTTATTCTGTTTTCCAGGCGGTATGATTTAAAAGGGAAGAACAGTAGAAAGTATGCTCAGATTTAATGATCCTACTTTCTGATCAGTCTACACGTTTCAAGCCACTGTTTCCAAGGCTTTCATCAGCCCCAAGGAACTATTCTCCCTAAGAACACTCCTAGTTAAAAAGCAATGAAAACGCAAAGTGGCATGCATTCACACACTCTGCATGCCAATTCAAATAAACCATACGCCTACTTGGTGTTACTTTCTCTATTTGACTGACACATAGAAAAAGACAGTTAGCTTGCCGTGGTGATTGGCACTTTATGGGGAACTATCCGTTCCTCAACAGTAGAGCAAATAGAGATCACCATGCATTAAAATACACCCTAATGTGGGTATTGGAAATGCATCTGGAAAGAAAGCATTCTTAATGCTGTGTTTTGGTGGACACATCTATAATAATCAATGATAAACCACTGGGATCAAGCACTCAAAGTAAAACAGACATACTAGACAGCGCAATAAATAAAAATGACATTACATACCTGTATAAAGCAATACTATTGTTTCATATGTCCTCCAGTGGCAAGAGAAGCCTTTTGTCACACCCTGCATGTAAAAATAGAGGTAAATCAGTTGTTGTGAATAAGACGTGTGATCCTTTTTTGAAGGATCACTTCAGCAATGCTGTATTCACTGCATCAAGTCTTGTCTGGTTTAGTAGCCTGCGATCAGGTCAGCGGTGCCTGAACATTACCTGTGGGAACCCGCATATCAGGCTTTTATCTGTCTTGTGTTAGACTGTGAGGGCCTGATTCACAGAACTAACTTAAGACAAAATCCTAAACTTACTACTTTTGGTATTCACAGAAGTTAGGATTTTGTCTTAAGTTTGTCTTAAGACAGACTTAAGACAGACTTAAGATAAAATCTGAACTTAAGTCTGTCTTAAGTTTGTCTTAAGACAATCTTAAGACAAAATCCTAACTTCTGTGAATACCAAAAGTAGTAAGTTTAGGATTTTGTCTTAAATTAGTTCTGTGAATCGGGCCCCGAGTGTTTGGCACGTGTGACTCAGTTGCTCGGGGTTGTTGGGGGACAGTCAACTAGACAGCGCACCCAGCCAAGTTGGCAGGATGAATGAACCATTTCTTGGTTCCATTCTGTTTACTCTTCTCTCATTACCTTGCAGAACAAGGGTAAAAAAGGCCCGCTTTCCTTCAGTGTGCATATCAGGCACTTTGCGGAAAGTGTATGCCTTGGAAAGCTCAGAAAATGACCTAAACAAACTAAGCTACACAATTAAGCTAAAACATTCTGGATGAATTACTGAAATTAGATAAATAAAAGAAAGAAACTCTTGTCTTGAAGATTTTTCCATAAACAATGAAAAAAGATCTACTCACTGGTTACTGAACAAACTCTAATACATAATTGGCCCTAATAACCTGTGTAATATCCCATCTGGTATTATGAACAGTAAAGTTGATTTTTTTTCAGCATTTAGGGCCTGATTCACAAAAGTGAAACTGGCACTTTTGAGTAAGTTTACGATTGTTTGCTATTCTCAAAAGGAATTATGTGTAGTATCTTTATGAGTGTGGAGTCTCCACACATAAAAAGACATATAGTTTACCTCTGTTTACAATACTGATTTGGATATCTTGAAACTGCTCACCCAGCCTCTTATTTTACCCAGGCCTCTGATGATTCAACTACTCCATATGATGAAGACAACTTGGTCCACCTTTTGGTTGAATTGTTCGTAGCTGGTATGGAAACAACCAACAACACATTACTCTGGGCGCTCCTCCACATGGTGAATCAACCTGAAATACAAGGTAAGACTCTGAATGAGGACAGGATAAAGTATACCTCTTTAGTTTATACATTAATGTTTTGGGAAAATTCTTACATTTAAGCCAAGAAGTATTCTGGAGGTTTTCAAGGCACGAGGACCTCTGCCTAAGGATGGTTTTGTAGTGTCTACAGGTGGGAGCTATAATCATTTCATAATGCATGGCACATGGGTCTAATGTCTCAAAGATGGGTAAATGGTCCTGGCTACTAAACTGGTACAAAAGGAATGTGTATGTTAAAAGCCCTTGAGTTTGCATGGCTCAGTCTTATCATACCTTTGCTTGATACCCAGGAGTTGGATCCAGTAGTGGCTGCCCCGCAATGGCGGAGGAGCATCGACCCACTGCCTGGCTCAGAGCCAGCAAATGTAAAACAAAATGATGTTCTAGCATCGTTTAATTTTGCATTTTCTGGCTCTTAGTCAGTGCTGTAGGGAGTGGCAGGGTCGAGGCATGGGAGGGAGGAGGAGGAGTGCTATATGCACTACACTCCCTAAATGCTCATGTGTGTTTGGCCAGCCGTCTCAGGCCGACCAAAACATACATGCGCACCTAGGTTTCTGCAGCCCACTGCATTGAGCAGCCAGGCTGGAGAAACCCCACAGACTCCCTGGCCTAAGCAGAGCATCTTTCTAGCCCGCTCAGGCCAATCCATGTGTGGGGATTGGATGGGAGTCTGTCCCAGGGGCTGCTGGGACCCAGGAAGAGAAGAGTCGGTGCGACGCAATGCTGGAGGTGGCTAGCTGCAAAAGGTAAGGTTTTTTTAAAATCATTCATTTTAAAATTTCTAACACCCTCCCCCACGTGACCCCAGCCCCTGTGCTCCCTCCACCAACCACCTTTTATTCTTGGTGG
Source organism: Lissotriton vulgaris (assembly GCF_964263255.1). NCBI lineage: Eukaryota > Metazoa > Chordata > Amphibia > Caudata > Salamandridae > Lissotriton > Lissotriton vulgaris. The sequence goes on along the minus strand of NC_141699.1, from coordinate 1,075,614,022 downwards.
CCGCCACTGGTCGTATCTGGGCAGTGTGAAAGTTTCCACAGCTATATTTTTAGAGGTATTGAAAAATTAGTTGAGTATTAGCCTAAGCAAGAATCAATGTACTTCCTCTTTAAAGGTGGATCCTAAATCCAGTTGTTTGTGTGACGCCAACAGTACATTTGATGTTCCGTTGTTAGCATAGGACGTAATTGGTAAACATCTTGCAATCTGAGGACTTTACAGAAATTGACTGCTGTTTTCTACCTTCAATACAACTTGAATATGGGCGTGCACAACTCGATCTTGACATCCCAAAGGACATTTGAGTCCTCAACTTGATACTGTCTAGATGCATGTTGGTGGTCTTTATAAAAAGGGCAGATGCTCTTCTGCTAATTACTAGTGGACCCGGTATCCACTTTTCTAAAACCACCATCGCATCATGCACTGTAAGGAACCATCTTGCTGGGTCTTCAATACTCTCATCTCAGTGCTAAATATAATCAGAGAGCTCTTTAAAGTCTTAGTTCACCTGGGTGTTAAATCACTTCCTATTACTTAATGCTGTTGGTTCTAATTACACATCTGCTAAAAAAGATTACGTGAATCCTCTGAGGAACTTTTTTGGTGTTTCCCATTCATTAACAAAGCACCTCACCCTGCTCAAGGTCCAAAACTGGGGTACAAATTTGCATTTGAATATACCACTTATTTAATAAACCACGTCCTTAAGGGGACATAGGACATGGGATCCCAATGAAAATGCACTAATAGAATCCCCTGTCCCCCTTTTTAGGAATATTTGACTAGGATCCAAGTCAGACCTGCAATTTGGATATAAAACTCTAAACACACCACAACTTTAGGTTTTCTTCAGGCAAGTTCTTATGAATCTAAATATCCCTATAATCTCCAAAAGATCACAATAGTTATCTAACACTGTATGGTTTATGACCTCAAATATTGGGAAGCCATCACTGTTAATTTGCCCTGAGGGCTTGTGTAGTACGAAATCTGAGATACTCCTCATGCCCCTTTCACAAGAACCTTGTTGAGACAAGTTTCTCTGCAGTGGTTACACCTAGGATTTGCTCGCATTTAAATCAGACAGGGAAATCATTATGTTGGCTGTAAAGATACTCCATCACAGTTGCAGCGGGGTATCCTTACCTCTTACTTATAAATCAGCCCCTAAGATTGTATTAAACTGCTGTACAGCATTTTAGCAATATCTGAAGTTGAGTACTGATTTATGCATGTTAACATTTACACTTAGAGAAATAATTATTACCTGTTAGTTCTCAAGCACTGCAATGGTTTCTCTATATAATGTCATTTTTCATTTGTATTAAACATGTACCCACCTCTACACTAGTTATGTGAGTCAAAAAGTCTTGAAAGAATTGAGCATTTTGCCCTGGCTGATATGGCCAACCATTTATTACTATGCTGTATCCATCCTGGGGGATGGTAATTATTTTAAATATTTTTTTATATTCATAGTCAAGAGTCTTTCTTGGAAACATAGCAGTGAGAGCAACAACTTGGGAATAATTGATAGATAATATCTCAGATTTCAGAACATAGCTCAGTTGTTGAGTAGTGATTAGGGAAAAGATCAACTCTTTAAAATCACAAACAGTCCCTTGACACATCACTCCCAACTATTTTATACTGAGTTCATTTATGGTCAGGATGATTTTTAAAACGGTGGGCCCAATGAAGCATCATTTATTAATTCCAACACCCCTCTTTTGACATAAATGTTTTGAAAACTAAACAACTCTGGGAAATGTAGATGAACCCTTTCTTAGCCAAGTAATCCCAACAATGTTACTGAACATAATATTGCTGTTTAATGAAAGAGTTACCACCCCAATGAACCCAACCTTACCTTTCTCCTGTGTCGGATCATCATACTCATCTCAATACTCCTCCAATTTCTGTTTTCTTAGGACAATGGGTGACACCCTACTACACAACACCAAACTGGCAAATGACCAAGGGCCCGATGTAGGTGGCCCATTACCGGTTGGTAAACCCGAAATTCAGTAAATTTCAGGCTTACCGACCGGTATGGAGCCATTTCAGATGTAGGGGACGATTCTGTATTTACCGAATCATTATTTACCGATTCGGTATTCGGATCATATGTGCACACAAGCACTATTCAGGGGTGCAACAGGGTGTCAATGTGACACCCTGCCACCCTTGAATGTTTCCCTATTTTACTGAATCAGTATTTACCGGTTCGGTAATTCATATCATTCCTATGGGCCTCCGGGCCCATAGGAATGAATGGGAATTACCGAATCGGTAAATGCTGATTCGGTAAATACCGAATCGTATCGATTCGGTAATACTTACCGATTTTTTTTCTACATAGCATTTACCGATTCTAGAATACTGAATCGGTAACATTCGGTATTTTAGAATCGGTAAATTTGGATTACCTACATCTTGCCCAAAGTGATTTTGTTAAAGGCCAACGCCTCGAGTACAGAAACAATTAACAGAGTCTCAAGTCAAGTAACACTGCAGAATCACTGAAAGTAAATTTCCATAAGTTACACAGAGAAAACATTGGTATTTTTCATATTGACCATTTGGTTGACCAAGTACAGCTCCTGGCAAATACAATTAGTTTGTGCTAAACAACTCAGACAACTATTTAACCAGGACCAGTTATTCAGCTTTAAAACCCACTTTAACTAATGAGTTATCAATTAATGTAAAATCTATGGAGACAACCAATTCCTCTAACCAACACTTATCGTCCAAAGTTACTGATCTAACCTTTACACATAAATTGTATCCTGAACCTGATCTTCAAGTACCGACTCAAATACATTTTTTAAATCCCACTGCGGATCAGGATAGTTCTGATAAAGTCATGCAGTAGGACTTGCTAAAGGTCTAACAGCAAAAAGGCTGAGGAAATTAACTAAGAAAATTATGAAACCAAAAGCAATGGTTGATCCTTCTCAGAACATTTCAGATTCATCCCTATTCTTAAACCTTATCCAATCTTCAACCAATTAGGTGGAATAATGTGTAATCTGCTGCCACCTCAGTGACTGAGACATCAAGTTTATCACCTAAAATTCTGCCTAATGACAACCTGCCAACAATAATTGTATCCATCTCGGTCCATCTCAACACCCCAACAAACAGAAATGAAATAAACTGATGATAAACCTACATTTATTTTGTTTGCTAGTTTTAATGGTAATTGCTCTGAAACCTGTGTTCCATGCTGGCATGAATATATCCAATAAGATAACTTGATTACAAAAATGCTATCAGGCATAAATGATCTTTTCAAAAAACAGTTGCAGCTCAACAAGTCTTCGGATTGTTTTATAATTTCAGGTGACTTAAATACCAATCAACTACCTGAAAGACCCGGCAAGCAATCAAAATTAACTGTTCTCGAGTCCAATCTTGACTCTAGTATGTACCTGTTTGACTGATACACCAACCACAGTCCCTGTATTCCTAACGCCTTGTTTTTCATTGTGAGTGAGTCTGAAGATTGATCAGCTCTCAAACTGACTTCACGCCTTTGCACTCTTCTGAAGGATCACATGCAGTTTTAAATAGATCTAATGCTTTGAACTGCTGTCCTCTAATCCTGATTTTCTAAATGTAAGATCAACTGATCTATTGAGGATTCATTTTATAACAAGTCACTCATCAACTACAACACAACCGGAGTTTCAGTCTCAGTTTTGTGTCAACAAAGTATAAAAGAAATGCTCAGTTCTCCTAGCTAAGGGAATTCTAGCCTGAAGAGTGGGGAAAATGAACTATTTCTTAATATTAAAACTTAATAAACAAACATTATCAAGTTCCTCTCATGAACAATATATCTACGCAAAAGTTAATGGGGTAACTATAAACTTTAATTGTTCAGTTGTTTATTTCTCAAATGGTGCTGATCATATAGTGGGTAATATGTACAAGGCAATCAATCAAATCATCCAATCATGTGCGTTTAAATAATGATCCTACATTAGTCAATGGGTTTTAATTCACCATCAATAGCTCCTTTTCTTCATGTTCTGCTGTAGATTCCTGATGTAGTGATTTTGAACTTTACACTCTCCAACTCTTTTCTCAAAATCTGCTCTTGGAATATTTCTGGCGTTGAAAAACAAATAAAATATAGTGATGACAATTTTTTGTGCAGGAAGGGACACCTTCCAGCACAAATGTGCAGGAAGGGATAACTTCCTGCACAAAAACAATCCTGAGAGACATATTTTTATTTCTATGTGTGCTGTAGAATTCAGCAGACATTGAAATAGGAAGTAACAAGGAGAAATAAATGTGTAAATGTATGTGTCTTGTAAAGCGCACTGCTGCCCTGAGGCGTCGTGGTGCTGTAGACCGCTGGGGAACCCGTCATGGCTATCCCTGTGAGATGGTCCCTACTGGGTATCTCCAAGGTGAAACCAGGCATCCCCGGCGAATGTGGGGGGCCGTTGTAGAGATGAGGCAAGATAATGCCCAGAGTTGCAGGGTGTGATCCCTGGTTAGAGTGGGCACTGAGGCGAGAATTATCGAGTCCGCTGACCCTGGTCCACGACCCTGCCACGTCGGGAGTTGAACCCTGGTCCCGGGCCGTTCTCTGCTTCCGGGTCTGCCACCTCTAACCAGTGAGCCACACCACTCCATAAAGATATTTCTACTCGCTACGCCTCACCTGAGAAGGCGTATCTGTTTGGAGCAGTCCCAAGTTTTCCAGTTCTGGTAAACATGGGAATGAGTCAAAAACCATGGGAGTTTCTTGGGAACACCCATGCAACACCCATGGAATGCCTTCCCAGGGCAGGGTAAGGCAATGAAGAGATTTATGGAGCCACTCAGGATCATGCAAAGTGGCCATTTGTGGCTTTACATGTCACATGTGAGGTTTGGGTCTCTCTTGCACCATGTTGTGTGGTGCAATAGCAATGCAAACCGGCTCATAAAGAGGCTCCTGGGTGTTCAATTAGGAGGTCATTGGATGCACCTTTTACTTGACTAGGTAATAGAGCCACTCAGGATCATGCAAAGTGGCCTTTTGTGGCTTTATAAATCACATGTGAAGTTTGCGTCGCTCTTGCACCATGTTGAGTGGTGCAACAGAGATGCAAACCGGCTCATAAATAGGCCAGTGAGTGTTCAGTCAGGAGGTCATTGGAAACACTTGACTTTACTTGACTAGTTAATGTTTATTTGCAGAAGAAATATCTGTGATCACATAGCCCACAAACACACAGCATGCATGAGCAAGGCTTCCGAAAAGTGGTATCGTGAATAATGGGGATAGTATATTCCCAAGTAAATAGCTAAGGACGCGCATGAGAGTGAGTTGGGATAGCATCCCTATTGATACCAACAATATGTGATGTGATAGGGAACGTCTAATATTGCTGCAGGAGGAAACCATTGGTAGATTACTATTTGTTGGACATGAAAGCAACATTTGTGCTGAGGAAGCCCCAGAACAATATGGACATTAGGAAAGGGCCAAGTGCTCTTTCAGCGCCCGTCCTCAATTCACTGTCTTGCTGGAGAGGAAACCAAAATCACATCATCATTAGTTAATGCCCCATGTTGAGAACCCAATGTCACAGAACAAAAACCCCATCAGCCACAAATGAAGGTTTGCCCTCAGAGCCACTCCCTGGAAGGCCATCAGGTTTCTCTAGGATAGCATCTGCATGCAGCTGTGGATCCCCAGAGGTGCAGCTCCTAGTGATGAGCTCAACAGCTTTCACCTCAAGAAGACACACTTTGCACTTTGTGTAACTTTATGAACCTGTAACCATTAGCACTTTATACGTGGACGTTTTATTCTCTGTATAACTCGCTGACAAGTTTTCAATTTCCCTTATTTAAATGAATGATGATTATAGATAAGATGTGGCACCATGCACTTTAAGTATTCTCTATGCTCAAATAAGCACCAGCACTTTAAATTAGAATAAATTATCCTTTTTGCCTTCAACTCCCTAGGGCTGCTTTATAACATCATTGCATATCTTATGTATTTTATATGTATTTTATATGTGTTACTACCTTGTCTTTGTTATTTCTTAGTTTTTATAATTGCATTTTGTCATTTTCAATAATTTAACCATGATGCATTGTAGGAGTGTTTTCCTTGTATAATCTGCTTTTATGGTGGTTTTTACTTGCACCGAATAAAGCTGAATTTGACTTTGACTTTGACACACTAGATCATTGTGTGTTGTTAAACTGGCACCAACAAAACAAGATCTTGGACCCTTCTCAGATAAGTCTTGACAAAGTCCTGGAATAGATTTTGAAGGGCCTAGCAGATACATTCCACTTGATATTTGATTCAACAAGCATGCTGACACCTTTATATCTTCCAGTAAGTGAATGACACATTTTGCTCTCGAAGAATGTCTAGGATGGGTTATTTTTTCTTATGTGCAAATGGAAGCCTTTTGAATTGATAATGATGCTACGGATAGCAAACAACAAGAAATCAGGTTGGATGAATATATTGAAATGTGCAAGTAGGTATCAGGCCAATCTGCACAATAAAGAAAATTGCCAAGTAGAGTGTATAGGGGTGTCCTCTGCAAGGTCTCTATCTTGAACAAAGAAGTACCAAGGAACCTGTCAACTGTTTGAGGTCCAAGACCATGCTCCAATCTTGACACATATAAGGCTAAGGGGGGAAGAATTTAAACCCTGTTCCTCTATTGGGCCGCTGCCTGTCTTCTGAAGCCCTTGGAAGCTTGGTGGCTGCAACACAGTTCTCTTATTTCAATGTTAGGTTCCATCATGACCAAAGGACCTGATTGGCAGAGGGTGAGTACTTAGGTATGAAGTCCAGGTGAAACATCACCAGGACGCACAACATCAGTAATTAACCTAATGTGGGATTAGATCAGCTGCTTTGCTACAGCTGCCAGTGTCTGGTTAAAGACATACATTCAAAGACACTTGGAAGCAGATAGCTTTTCTTGTAGGAAAGGAGACCTTACGTGTTGCTGCAGAGGCTTATACTTGGTCACCAATCTATGCTTAGACTGAGAAAAAAAGCATTTGCTTCATACCCTCAATAGTATGTTGCAGGTTTTTGATGTAATCAAAAAGATGTCGGTACTTCAAGATAGATTATTCAAGTTACTTTATTAAGTTAAGATGTTAAGTTAGAAGATAAAAACGATAAACCCATCAGGAGCAGCTGTCCTGCTGCTCAGCCCTCACCCAACTGACATTCACAAACCACTAACATTCCATTCATCCAACATTTCACATCACAGCGCATTCTAGCTGAGCAGCAGGAAGATTCAAGATACAACAGTTTTCCAGATATATCCTAAACAGCTCCTGATGGTTGGTTGATGACTTCAGCGTATTATTCCTCCTTGCGGCTTCAGCTTCCCAGTCTTGAAGCCACAGCTGCTGATGACCTGTAGCAGATGCCTAATAGCTCAGCCAATTCCTCCATCACAGTATAAAGGGCTGTACAATCCAAACCTCCTGGACAGCAGTCATGTGAGCCTAGAAATCACTGTTCAGGGACTGTACTGTACTTGACATGCACATATTGGACCTCAAAATTAACTTTAACCCGGCGTTGGCCTCTTGCTCATGGCATCTGCTTCAATGATATTTGATGTCACCACACATTACTGACGGCCAACACATTAGTAAACAGTACACCCGAACTGACACAGGCAGAATGGAGTTTGCACTTATACATCATCTCCATATCAACTTCAGCCCATTCTTGCAAGGTGAAGGGAATCTGTGCCGCCTGCTGGTATTATGATAACAAGTTTTACAATGTCAAAAAGCACTTCCACTGGTGTTAACCAAAAGATTTTCAATTTAAGAAAGCCTCTCGATGGCGTGTTCCAAAATGTATAAGTGTATGTCCAAATCTCTTGCTGATGTCTTCTTTACCTGTGCAATGAAGAGTGTAAGAGATCAGAGATATCATAATGACATATTCTTTCCAAACATTTTACTTGATCTACTGCCATGTAAGGAAATAGAGACCCCCTGTGGCTCCTTCCCATGAATCCTTACTTTCTTTTATTTAACCATGTTTATTCATTTTCCAATATGTGCCAGGAAACTGTCCTGGTTAATATTGCACTCTACAAATCTGTACAACGTATAACATGTGACATGATGTGAAGTGACATAACGTAACATAACATAGCATCATGCATGTTATACTTATTACATCAGGTCTACATTTGTATCACACATTTTGAGTAGCCTAGTTATCCCTCTCAGAGCACAACTTGAAGATGACCTCCCCTTTTAATCCTTAGACATTTTGGGATCCCCCCTCTGAGCAGAGTTCACTACCCCTCGCGCCTTGTTTAGTCAGTGACAATCAATCTGTGGATCCACTGTTGCCTAATGATGAATTTTCCTCCCATGCCGGACCATAGGAAGTCCTCCAGCTACCCGCTACCTTCATAAATTTCCTTCAACATCCTCTACCCTCATACACCACTGACATGCTGACTTTCTTCGCTTGCTAGGGTAAACATCCAAAGGCTAAGAAGAATGAGTACCCCTCATGTCCAACAAAAACAGAGGCACATCATTATCCTTGCTTGTAGCAGCTATGTTACACTTGGAACCAATAATAAAAACTGTAGAGCTCTATTGTCCACTCATTATCCCAATCTCCCTCAAAATTGCCGGAGGTGACATCTGCAGCTCTAAGTAGAGTGTCCTGCCATGGGATCTTTCCTGTGGCATACCAAGAAAGTATTTCAGGAAAACTGAGTAAGTTAGTAAACTCTAAGTCCTGCATCTGTCCACCTCACTCATTTGAAAGGTGGCATTGTAAAGGCACAGGCTCCTTTGAGCCTCATAGGTGACACTGAAGATCCTCATAGAGATTAAATTGCTCTCACAGTTGATGCACAGAAAGCTCTTCATCCCTGTGTTAATTCTCAGGTATTATTGAAAAGGTGAACGTTGACTAAAGATCATGTCACACTCAAAAGGCGGAAGGGGTTTTACTGGGCAACTCTGTCTTATAAGAGGCAGAACAAATATGAACCTCCATCTCCCAAAGTGGCTTGTGTTTTAGAAAACCAACATTTAAATTCTTAAAGAGGAACACCGGAGCCAGCTGGATTAGTGCAGGGTACCACAAAAAGGTGACTTTGGGATGGGACCTAAGAACAATAGTATCATTTCCATGTATTAGAGGCATCAAACAGCCTAGAGTGTCTGTTTGCTTAGTGTATGTGTATCTAGAATTTCATAGGACTGTCATAAAAACGGGTTTGTACTTTTCCTGTCATAAGCTCTAAATGTCTCTTCACAGAGAAAGTGCAGAAGGAGTTGGACACTGTCTTAGAAGACTCTGAGATCATTCAGTATGAGGATCGGTTGAGACTTCCATACACCAATGCTGTGATTCACGAGATTCAACGCTACAGCAATGTCACATCCTTTGGGTTTGTGAGGCAGGTTGTGAAGAAGACCTCACTGCAAGGATTCAACATTGAGAAGGTACAGAAACACCAGAACTTTGTAACGGGGTAGGTGGGAAGGTGAAGCAACAATATCACTTTAAAAGACAAAATGGCATGAACTGTAGTGCTTTTTATTCAACAATGCTTACACTCATGAGTGTTGCAAATTGTTTGCAAAGCAAGCATATGCTGAAAGGATTATTATCCACAAGGTATTAACATAAATGTGGTGGTGGTTTACCTATGGCAGAGTGGTGTTCTTGCACACAAAGGCACACTTCTGTTTTGAGATGTTGTGTTTCATTTCTCACTTCAGGTCTATTCCGTTATAGAATTCTGAAGATGCATACATACCATTACCATTATAGTCACTACAAATACTCAAGGCACATCCAGAGACCCAATGAACTTTAGATTTCTTAAGGCGTGGAGTCTATCAATGTACCTAGGATATTTTTTCTTAAGAAAGTGAGTCAGGGTTTAACAAGATCTATAGGGTTACTGAAGATGATACTGCTGCACATGAGGTTACTTTCAAACAGATGTGGCTTTCAGGGACAGTGCGGCAGTGCCAGGCTGGATATCAATATCAGCCCTGGCAAAAAACAGGTCAAATGAGCCCCACCGTGCAAAAATCGACAAATAGACCGGGGTTTAGGCGTGCATGGTTTAGTTATGGTAAGCATTCCCTCTAGCCCACAGCCTAAGGGAATGGGAAACAATGACCAATCATGTCCTGCTGCCCAGGTACAGTATCAAAGATTATGGAAACATTTGTCTAATGGCTATGCATTGGTCATCCAATAGACTGCTCAAGGCACTCCCTTCAGAGGACCAATGCATATTTAAGATGAATCATCATAAAGGTATTACCTTGGCCTATCAATTGCAGTCCTCATTGAAACACATTGCAGAGTCCACCGTAGGGTATGTATATTGCAGTGTTTTAAGTGGTAAAGAGGAGATGGTCATGGGCTGATTTACACAGGTTTTGATGTGATTGCCCAAGTATAGCTTTGACTCTAGTAGATAGGCTAATTATTTTGCTTGTGTGACTGGGGAAGAGATAATTCAATGCATTTATTGTGTACTCACAGACTACTTTGCCTGATTTTATAATCTTTTGGGTGCATAGATCATGTTCTACGCTACAAATTGTGACCATAAACAGGAGTCTTCCTGACTAGATCACACACAATCACACAATTCATTTAATTTACTATACCAGCGTTAATACATTTCCCAAAAACGAATTTGTTTTCTTCTTCATTTTTCATTGAAATCAATCTATACTACTATAATAAAGCAGAAACTTTCAGGCTTTGAGGCGGGTAAACTCGGGAACCACTGCGCCAATCTACACACCTGATACACCGTTGAAATCGGCAGGGTGTGTAGATGGTTATCCATACTAATATAATAAAGAGAGAGCCCAAACCTTTGAGGCGGGTAATCTCAGGAACCACAGCACCAATCACAACACCCAATACAGCGTTGGAAAGGGCAGTTGCAGCAGAAGGACATAGGCTATACAGACGCCCACCATATACATTTGAAAAAGTAAAAGAACCGTGCCAGCAAAGTAGTCCCTTGTAGGCGTGTCTGCGTTGTGCTGTGGGCTTGTGCTGGGGGGGCGTGACAAATGCTGGGGGCGTGTGGTACGTTCCGCCCTTCGGGCTGGACTGTTCCCATGAGGCACAGGGTCAAGGCTGATTTGCATAATACCATGTCTGAACTGGGGTGGTGTGGAGTGCAAAATAACAATGGATTTAGGCCCAGATCTCTGTACTGGGGTAAATGTATGACATTGTTCTGCATTCTGTCCATCAACTGTTGTTTTGCATTTGTCACCCCGAGTGGGATGGGTATGCTCAGACGTGAGTCCCATGTTCTCCACACCACTGGAGTCAAGCGATCCTGTCTGAAGATAGCTGATAGCCAGAAATTGATCATAGGATGCTTGAGTCAGGACCAGCAAAGACATGGCCTGGAAGTTTGGCCTGGAATGTTCTCATGAGGCACAGGGTCAAGGCTGATGTGGTGTAGAGTGCTAAAAAAAAAGATGGATATAGGCCCAGATCTCTGTATTGGGGTGAATGTATGACATTGTTCTTCATTCTGTCCATCAGCTGTTGTTTTTACATTACGCTCTTCCATATCGTGTGCTGGGGGGTGTGCGCGGTGTGTCAAATATTTCATTGATATTTCTTCCCAGGTTCTGTACATTCCAGCTCCGGGTGTCCACCCTGCTCCCTTTAAATACCCCTGTACCCCATAATCAAAACCCACCCTTACTCCTTAAAATACCCCAACACCCTTAAACACTAACCCATCCTAACCATATAAATATACACTGTACCTCAAAACCCAAACCTATACCTAAATCCTAAAAATACCCCTGTACCCCAAAAACCAAACCTACCCCTGAACCGTAAAAAACCCTGTACCCCAAAACCCAAACCTAGCCCTGAACCCTAAAAATACCCCTGTACCCCAAAACCCAAACCTAGCCCTGAACCCTAAAAATACCCCTGTACCCCAAAACCCAAACGTAGCCCTGAACCCTAAAAATACCCCTGTATCTTAAAACCCAAACCTAGCCCTGAACCCTACAAATACGCCTGTACCCCAAAACCCATACCTATCCCTAAACGCTAAAACTACCCTTGTACCCCATAACCCAAAACTATATCTGAACCCTTAAAATACCCAAACACCCCAAGACCTGGTCTGCTCTTGTTGTTGTTTCGTACTTGAGTAAGGGAATGAGTTGACAGGTCTATAAATATTCCCTTTGACCCTCCCCCCAATTGTGTTTTTTGACCCCAAAACATATACCTCAGTACCCCAAAACATATACCCCTATACCCATACTTACCTTATCCAAACATTATAAAAAAAACGTGCTTTTACCATTCATGCATTTACAACGAATTTCGTTGTAAATGTATGCGTGGTAAAAGCATATTAAATGTAATGCCATGCGTTATAATGGCATTGCGGATTCATGGTACTTTCATAATGAAAGTATGTGGAGTGATGGTCTGCGGAAAGAAAGTTGCGGAATAATGGGTGTTTACCCTCCCCCGGTAAGTACATTGGTGGCATGGCGGCCCACATCTCCAGCAACATACTCATATTTTTTCACCACCAATTTGAAAAATGCACAGGTCTCTCTCATTGATGGCCAGTACCAACATACACTTTTAGACACACCTCCCGCCACAAGTTCTAGAATTGCGAACTTTAGAGCTGGGGATCTACGTTTGAATCTCGGCATCAGATCAACATCCTGTGATTCCAGGCAAATCGCTTTGTCTCCCTGTGCCTACCACAAATTAATGTAAATTGTGCTCATGCCATGTTGTCGAGTTCGCGCTATATAATATTGCAAGGAAAAATGAAGTAGGGAAACTCGAGTTCACACACTACTGAACACGCACTCTTAAGTGCATCAGCAGTGCACTGTGAATCGGAGCGTTTCACAGGCCTGTCACAGATAAGAAATGCTATCAAAACGAAATCCTACAAAACAATATACTACTGGCCGGCAGCAATTCATACCCGGACAACGTCGGGACGGGCTGCTAGTAGGCTATATAAATTAAAAAAATAAACGTTATTTAAAATTTTAGATAAACAAAAAAAATAGTCCCTCAAAAGTAGCGCCGGCCGCGTCGTGCGTGGTCACGTTAGGACCGTGGTTCCCAAAGTGTGCGCAGCTCTGATCGTTTCAGGTGCGTTGTTGCTGTCCGCCGTGCCTCGTGGGAGCCTCTCCTTCATAAGGTTAGTTACAGTTAGTTGTGCTCCGTTTTGTTTTTGACTGTGACTTTGACTCGGTCCCTGGAGCCCGCTTTGCACAGTAAAATTATTAATCAAGTACCAGGCTGATCTTCGGCCCGTTTTACACTCGTATCACCAGCATTATTTTTACTGTAAAATAATGCTGGTGATACGAGTGTAAAACGGAGGTTTGGCCGAAAATCAGCATGGTTATTATTTTACTGTGCAAAGGCGGGCTCCACGGACCGAGTCGAAGTTTGCACACAAAAAGCGCAAATCGTACTTTTGAAGTAGACTGGGACAATTAGTAAAGTCTTTACAACTCCTCACCATGAGTCTCGGGGCTTCAGATAAAAAACGAACAGCATTCCGTTTGTGAAAGTGGAAAAGGCAAGAAGTGCACGGGAGTCTTTATGGCCCAGACACAGCGTCTGTTTTCTGGTCTTTACAACTCCTCAGCATATATATACCTTTCATTATGACTTAAGAGGGATTTTGAAACGGCCTTTGATCTTACCTTTTATTTATGAATGTCCAACTTCTTACTTCAGGTCAGACTGGAAAGGGCGAGGGTTATGGCAACTAGATTCCAGGGAAAGAATCCTGTTAAAATTGCTCCCAGCCATATGCTTTTAACTGGTTTCCAGCTTCGGGGGCACGCACTGACCATCAAAGGTTCACGTTTAGATGTATACAGCGCTGCTGAGCAGGGGACACTCTCGTTCAGAGATTGCGAAATCCATGCCTGCATACATTGGTGGAGGCCACGCATGCAATTTTGGTCACTGCATTTTATTTTTGGAAATGCGTGCCTGCATACATTGGTGGAGGCCACGCATGCAATTTTGGTCACTGCATTTTATTTTTGGAAGTGCGTGCCTGCATACATTGGTGGAGGCCACGCATGCAATTTTGGTCACTGCATTTTATTTTTGGAAGTCCGTGCCTGCATACATTGGTGGAGGCCACGCATGCAATTTTGGTCACTGCGTTTTATTTTTGGAAATGCGTGCCTGCATACATTGGTGGAGGCCACGCATGCAATTTTGGTCACTGCATTTTATTTTTGGAAATGCGTGCCTGCATACATTGGTGGAGGCCACGCATGCAATTTTGGTCACTGCATTTTATTTTTGGAAATCCGTGCCTGCATACATTGGTGGAGGCCACGCATGCAATTTTGGTCACTGCGTTTTATTTTTGGATGACATGAAGCTAACTACGGCGGCTACCTACTGCAGCAAAACCAGCTCCAGCCTATTCTCTTCCTGTCACTCTGCGCTCTGGTCTTCAGCACGAGGCCGGATGCACGGTCGCTCTCAGTTTGTAAATACGAAGGTTGGGCCGAAAATCAGCATGGTACTTGATTAATAATTTTACAGTGCAAAGGCGGCCTACAACACGGAGTGAGTTAAACTTTTCACTCGTGCTCGCTGGACATATGGGCACATTTAGTGTTGGTTGGGATTTCCAATACTGCCATTTGTTTCGGGGAGGATGCCACTGAGGGCTGTACTGGGCAGTTGTTCACTAAACTTCAGTTATTTCTGATCCTCTGTAATGTGCCTTATAAATGTAGTTCACTGTGGCCACAAGTTAAACTCCCCAACCCAGTCCAAACCCATGTGTGCCTGAACGAAGAACTGGATTATTCGGAGTGCGCAGCCACAAGTTGCTGGGGAGGTAACTGGGTTTAATAAATATATGCTGGCATTTGCAGAAATTGTTTACTAATTATCCCTCTTCTTCAAAAGTAAGATTTGCGCTTTTTGTGTGTAAAGTAAACTTATACTTGCTCCGTGGAGCCCACCTTTGCACAGTAAAATTATTAATCAAATACCATGCTGGTCTTCGACCCAACCTCCTATTTACACCCGTAACAGCAGCATTATTTTTACTGTAAAATTTACATGTATTTTAACGTTTCAGCTTTTTTTGTTCCAAACGACCCTTATTTCTGTGGGGAAACTCGTGCACACATTAGGGGGGACAGTCAAAGCAAGAGGACCGTAGAAGTGAAGCAGGATGTTATATTGATTTTTTTTAGATAGATGGTCCATTTTAAAGTGCATGGTCCAGATTTTCTGAAGTGACTGAAGTTCCTATGGACATTTTATTGATTTGTCAGAAAACGGAACTGTGAATTGTATCATTTTGCCACAATGGTTTGTGTTTGTGGCGAGAGTGAATCCTCAACATTAGATCAAATTGATAAATCTTTCTTGCTTGGCACACTGTGAAAGTACTGCAATAGATACTTCATGTGCCTCTCTTCAGATTCAATGGCTTTGTTCTCAATTATTGATGTGAACATTGTTACAAATATGATTATAATACCTTCATTGCATCCCAATTACTTTAGGAAGCCGACGGTAAGTACTCCCGAGGTCGTGCTTAAATCCCCCCCCCCCCCCCCCTCCCGCGCACTGGTAAAAGAAATAGTGGGGAGCCACGGCCAACTGCCAATTAGGTCAAGGGAGCCACGGGTCAAAAAAGTTTGGGAACCACTGCGTTAGGAGCACGGGGAGGAGCGGCGTCCGAGAAGCAGCGGACATGGCGCGGGGGAGGAGCGGTGACGTCAGGAGCAGAGGACCGGCGGCGGAGGACCGGCGGCGGAGGACGAGCGGCGGACATGGCGCATGGGAGGAGCGGTGGTGCGAGCGGACAGGCGGGAGCAGCGCCGGCGGAGGTAAGGGCACTCATGCAGGGGCTGGCGGGGGTCGGGGCAGGCGGGCCGGGGGACGGGACGGGCGGGCCGCGAAAAGACAAACGGTGCATTACAGGAGGAAAAAGAGGAAAAAGTGACGTGTAGCCACAAGGGTTTTAGATGGAGGGGCGGAGGTAATGGGACCCCAAGTCCATTGAGAAGTGGTTCGGGGTGGGGAAGGCGGGGGATGGGCATGGCGGGGGACCGGCATAATTGACAATGTAGGGCGGGCGGGGGGCGGGGAAGCTGCCTGTTGCTCCCGGACAAGGTCGGGACGGGCTGCTAGTTTGTTATAAATCATAATATAGATATATTCCAACCCACCGTACTTCGGGATCTAATTACTCCCTTCTTCAGAGGAATATTATTTGATATCTACAAATACAGTTCAATGAGCACCATGCTGATAACATAAATAGCATGAATACAATCAATAGTTTTACAATACGAAACTCACACCATGCCAAAAAAACACAGTGTGTATTTCAGTTGTTTGCATCCCACATACGCTAACTGGCATATCCAGTTGTGAATGCCATCAAACTTTCCAATCTTTTTGTGTAACCACATATACATTTTTTTTAAAACTGTAGAATGTCACCCGTATATCCATTACAGAAA
Organism: Lissotriton vulgaris; assembly: GCF_964263255.1. NCBI lineage: Eukaryota > Metazoa > Chordata > Amphibia > Caudata > Salamandridae > Lissotriton > Lissotriton vulgaris. The sequence continues at coordinate 1,075,597,450 of NC_141699.1, read as the reverse complement.
TACCATCCTTAGCATACATCTCTATTGTGCCTTCTATAGGATACTAACCCAATATAGCTTCTAGAAGGGTATCTTACCAATTCCCATGTACTTTACTCACTACTCTGTCACAACCTGCATTAACACGAATTAGCAAAGTTTACCCTGACATGTTTAGTTTAAAATCAATTTTAGTTGTGAAACATAATTCATAGTGTCAAATAGTATCCAGTTCAATGCTTTGCAAACAGCCATGTTTGTAATACCTGGCTTTAAATCAAACGAGATCTCCTGATATTACTAAGAATTACTAATCAAGAGAGTAATATCAATGCCTAAATGTGGATTAAATATCCATGATCAATCTATATATCCTTCATAAACAAATCTTTTTTATGTTAATGGCAACCGTAGGTATCAGAGTTTCAAGCCTGGTCAGAATATCCCACACCACTTACTTTTCAGGTGTAGTTTAAAATGAATAATCAATATAATACAAGAGGTAAAACCAAGGCTGTATAATGTCCAAGGGCCATGCCGGATACTATTACCCCTACTGCATCTACAAAAATTTTTTATTGTAAAAGGACAAAAATCTTTAAAATACTAAACTGAAAAGTTGAATATTAAATGTTAAAACAAAAGTTTATTACGAAAATTGAGTATAAAGCCCTGCCAAGTACCACGCATTGCATTAAGTGATTGGCTCTTCGTACACACACTATTTTCAACGGTCATGCATAAACTATTAGCTCTTGGGCATACTGCTCGAGCTTTTCTGCTTAGTCAGCATGACCTAACACAAAGTCTGCAGCATCTGCGTTGCTCCAGTTAAACTTTTGCATGTCATGACCGCAATGATAAGGCATCTCCAAATATTCTATGGCAACAGTATGCCTTACGAAATATGGCTGCAGCAAATTTCAGTGTACAGAGAACACCTTACTGAGAAAAGTGAGCCAGATGAGTCACTTCAACAGCAGTGTATATCGATTAAGAGCCAGTGTGTTAAAAATTTGGAATTGGGTGAATTTACTTTAGAAACACTTTTAGTAAATCATTCTTTGTAGGTATGTCCTTTGATATAATTGCAGTACAAACAAAGTGCAAGAAATATTGTTACTCTTGTACTCTTAGTTGTGATGGCTCTAGTGATGTGCTGCATGATTGTATGACATATCAAAGTCAAAAATAGTACGTGACCAAAATACCATAAAATCAAGAACCAAAATATAAAAATGTAAGGCCATAAAGGTAAGTATAGCTATACTGTTCTTAAGTCTACAACATAACTTGAATGTAAAAATATTGTTATGGTACCAACATTTGGAGGTACCTAAAGGAAACCTATGCTTACCTATATAAATTTACCTTCATGTTTTTCTGGTTCTCTATATTTTTGTCACAATGTTTCAGCCTCCCGATATTCTGTAGTCGATATTCTATGATGAAAGATGTTTCATCATTTGTGAACATCAAGCTTATTGACAAATACAGTAGTAATGTTGCATTCTCTTTAATGATTTTCCGCTGTTTTCTATTGTTATACACTGTGATCCTTTCTTTGCCGCTCCCCTTTCTAAGGTCTGCTTTTGGGCCAACAAATGGGTTAGAAGTAGATGATTGTTTGTTTTTGTCTAATTAATGTTTTATGTGTCAAATGTGCCTGAACATATGTATTTTGTTTGTGTACATTGGACAAACGTTTAAAAACTTTATTTGAAATGCCGTAAGGAAGATGTAAATGAAAGTATAGCTTTTGTATTAGCCTTTTGAACCTACATCACAAAGATAAGTTCTGTTTTTAGACCATTAATCATGTAAAATCTCATTATAAATCTCCTGATTTCAGTCTTGTTTATGTCTTTCAAGCAATTGGTGTAGTATCTATTTCTATATCTGGCTTATGCATTGGGCAGATTCCATCATCACATTTATAGGGCCAACTATTCAGGATATTAGTGGCAATCACTAGAAGTGCTATTTGTCACAAACAGTGTACTATTATTTAGAATTGTCCCCTATATTGTTCAGATAAGTCAAATTGAGGCTACTCCAACAAAATATCCTTAGGAGATTGTATTGGATCCCTAAGAAACTTTGAAAAGTTATAAGAAACAGAGTAAGATATTTGCTTGAGATGTGGCTTGGATGAATGAGGATTCATTCATATTTTAGTTTCTTACCCCTTTGCAAATTGCCTATGGAAGGATGTAATTGAGAGAATAAATATGGCTCACATATCTGATGTTGCTATTAATATTGGGATTATCTTGTTTAACAATATCCTAGATGTGGAGGACTTCCATCAAGGCAAATGTCTTGGATCACTAAGGCATTGATGATCAAGAGATTCATTTCACAAAACCGGAAAAATTAGACTGAAAATATCCGGGTGAACACAAGAAATGACGCAATAAGCTGCTAAGAAAAATATGCTTTACAAGTACAAAGACCAGATAAACAAGTTTGAAAATGTATGGAAAGACTTCCCGAAAATGTACACTTAGAGCTTTATAATATACTATGATGTGTTAAATCATCAATCCAATCTCCACACTTCCACTCTACATCATATTTAATATCACATTTAATTGACATATGTTGATGTTAATCTCGATTTTATGAAAACAGAAATAAAAAAATAGGGGCCGATTCACAGAACTAACTTAAGACAAAATCCTAAACTTACTACTTTTGGTATTCACAGAAGTTAGGATTTTGTCTTAAGACAGACTTAAGACAAAATCCTAACTTAAGTCTGTCTTAAGTTTGTCTTAAGTTTGTCTTAGGACAAACTTAAGACAAAATCCTAACTTCTGTGAATACCAAAAGTAGTAAGTTTAGGATTTTGTCTTAAGTTAGTTCTGTGAATTGGACCTATAGCCTTTAGGTTTGGTGGAGAGATTTAAGTGAAGATGACTAACAAGTATGACAACAAATTATGCAAAAAGACAGCAATACCAACATCAGATGGGCAACATCTGCAAAATGGATCTGATTGTATCTTATACTGCCATAGTAGGCACTGTCAAACTGGTTGTCAATCTAGCTTTGCTTTAAAGACCTACTTTGGACATTGGGCAAAGCATGGGAAAATCCAGTACCCTATTCCTTTGTACATGTAAATTTAAAGCTGAAATCATCATCTTGATACCTTCCTTAAATCCAAAAAGGGCTACCTGATGGGTTTAAATGCATTTACTACCATTATTTTCTCAAGTTATGCAAAGTGGCCATTTCATGGCCTGGTTTGCCTTGGAATTTGGGGAATTCCCAAACTCCTCTCTGATCCTGATGACAACAAGTCCAGTGCACACGCATATACTTAATTAAAACATAAAGGTGAGCATTGTTAACAAATGATGACAAAGTCTTCTGTCTACAAGTGTAGATTTAATGGTGTGTAACTTCACATGCCAGCCAACACGTGTTTCATCATTGGGTGTATAACCCTAGACTTCTTCAGGGCTGGAATTGAACCTAAGATGGCTTGTGTCATAATACGTTACAAAAAAGAAAAACTTGCATGTTTTGTGTCTTACATGGGTGGGACACTGCAAGTACAATAATAGTTCTTCTTCATCACCCGGAATAAAGGGAAACACTAATAGACTAAGATATGTGATTGGCAAAATGGAAACCGTCATGAAGACATCTTTTCAAAGACCATGCATATTGGGCAACATTGTTTCACAATTCTAAAGCATACTCGGTGTTCTGTGAAGATAGTGCGGTGTGCTGGTGAAAGACCATGTCAATCGTGTGTATATTCAGCCCAAATCTAAGTGCAGGGTTTTGAGACAGACAGACAATGTGTTTTTTGTCTGGATATATTTTTTAAAGTGGATAAATACAGAAAACGTGCTTCTTTTAAGTGACTCTTCATGCTGTCTTTAATGAATTATAGCCCAACAGCTGATCAGATGGATAGCATAGGAAATTAAAAAACAGGATAACATTTCTGTAAATAACTGCATGTCTCAATATACATTTGTAGCATAATGCTAATATTTGCCAGTGGATGTACTGTCATGTAATATCTGGCAACTTAAATAGCTAAAACATGACAGACATCAAAGTACAAGTGCACGTTTATTATTTAAATAAATACCGAAATGTACAGTTTTACAACTACATTTATACCAAAACACAAAATAAATATGGATAAATACAGAAAAATGTATACCATAGAACCTGGAGCCCTATTTATAATGCTGAGTCTGGTACCATCAAGTATTCTGACTGAAATACAGACATATATATTGGCAGTAGTTCGGCCTCAATTTGAGAGTAGAACAGAATTTTTCTTTCATTCCCAGTAAGACCACATACTTAAATGCGTTGATAATGATTTTACTAATAGCAGGTTTATTGCTTTCAGGGCACCAATTTGATAGCTAATCTGTCCTCTTCACTGTATGATCCTGCACACTGGAAGACACCCCGACAATTCAATCCAGACCATTTCTTGGACAAGGATGGAAATTTTGTGACCAGCAATGCCTTTTTACCCTTCTCTGCAGGTAAGCAATGTTTAGAACGGAAACTAAGATAGAAATGTGACAAATTTCCTTTTCTCCTTACCTTTTCTTTGTCAATTGTTCAAGTTTTATAGTTGGTGCACACCTGTGACAAACGTTATACCAAATTGTACATTGGTCTATGAACACAATAAGTCTTTTTGAGTTAAATCATTCATGCTAATGGACATCCAGTAGGGTCAGATGCATGACAAATTTTCAGTTTAACCATAATCTAAATAAGCTTCTTTCAAATTCAAGATCTGTCAAATTATGTCACATGTATTTCCTGAAAATATTGCAATCAAACAATTTCTCCTGTTCCTATGGCGGACACCAATGTTAAATAAACAGTGGTATTTGACATTCGCTCTTGTCATGACACAGCTCTTCTGACCTAATCATAATTCATAAGTTATTGAACTCATAAAGGTGTGAGTGACATCTGAAACCATGGGACAAGCTGCAGCGCTAATAAGAGCACATCACCACACTAAGGAGTGGAGTTTTTGCTTGGTTGTTTTTGACTGGTATTTGCAAAGATTTTAATTAATCAAGCAAAATAAAACATTATCTTATCTGGTACCAGGAACAGGTCCACGTAACTTCTTATAATTATGTTTTTTTCTTTTTAGTAGAGATTAGTCTTAATAAGTTTTCTGAACCTTTTGACCATAAGTGTGTATATAAAAATAGAGGACTATTATGAGTTGTGTATGTAAAATGAATACAATGTGGATGGCTAAAGGTATGAAGAGAGGGATCTCTTGTTGTGCTAACGTGGTTGGGGCATTAACAAAAGAGGTAGTGAATCATGACATGTAAAACAGCAGTCTTTGAATATAAATGTATTAAACTCAGTGTGAGCCCCTTTATTTAATTCCACTATCTCATTGGGACAGCAATAAAGAAACTATTACTATATCAATTTAGGTACATTTGTATAATTTAATAAAACAGCAAGGTACTTACATTAAATGAATGGGTGAGGTTTAATTCAAGTGTATTTAATTACAATCAAATAAGTGGTCAGTAATGTCTACTAATGGATATTTTTACAGTAATACTGTCATGGCAATACTACCTTGCAAAAGGGCCTGATTTTAGAAAGTTGCATTATTGCTCTGTTTAATAGCACAAAATCAACACACCAATCTAGTTCACATATGACAGCTCACAGACCAAAATATTGCATACTTTTCTGTCTCCTTTCCTCTGTTGTGGGATCAGAGCCAAGCTCTCTTGTATGGAAAAGAGAGATGGCGAAGCATACCTGAAATCCCTGTCTTAGACCAATTCAATAAAAGCTAGCAACTTGCATTCAAACAAGAAGTTATTTGAACTGTCTTTGTATAGGTATTCTTAGGTAGGCCGTCTTCCACATGCATAGTTATGATCATATGTATGATTCCTGCAGTAGGTTAGAAATCTATTTAATGACTAAAAATAACTTCTACCAAGTGCATATTATTATTGGCGAAGATACCAACGTTTTCACCATCTTCCGCTTTGGCCTTTCAGGCTAAAACTGTTGAAAACCACTGAAAGACTACTAGAAATACCAAAGTTAGACAAAAATCCTAATCAGTGAGCAAAAATCAAAGGACACCCATATGACTTTTGTGTCCATTGGATCTTGGTGAAAGTGATGGTGTAGTAAGAACCAAAAAAGTGGAGTATCCTGACAAATGAGGACAGATACAGCCCAGGTTTCTTGTAATACAATAACTTGATGCTCTTTAATTAAATTCACCCAATCACACTCAAGAAGTTCAGAGCAAAGACACACTATGTTCCATGACGAACAACAATTTTATTATTGTCGCCCTTTGATTGATGGGCTGTATTTTTTTAAAGTGTCTCCCAATATTCAGGACATCGTAGATAATTAAATATAAAGTATTCCAGGTCATGTGGTGTTTAGCAAAAATACCAATGGGGGCATTCCAGACCTCTACACATTGTCTTGCCCAAGGACAGGGATTCTTAAATAAACTACCCCTACATCACAAAAGGACATAGATGGAGGGGGTATGTTTAGTCTCTTTATCAGTGCTCCACATTCCAGAGGCACAACTATTAGGCTCTAATGATCCATTTTTTGGCTTTTGTACGTTTTTAATAAATTCCAAAAGCCACAGTTTTATAGGAGAAAAAATAGAAAACTTATATGTCAACAACTTACATGATTAGATTTTAAAAAGTCTCAAAAAGCCAATAACAAACTAGCAAAAGAAATACTTTAGGGGGGCATTTTTCTGAATACAGTCTTGTTATCAAAATGTTCAGAGATGTTGGAAAAGAACGATAACTGATTACGCCAAACATTTTCCTAAGCTGAATGCCTGTAGCCATGCTGCATTGAGATCGATGGCGTGCCCTTATCACACAAAATCTTTACATTACAAGCCCCCCTTACCTCTAATGATTGGTATCATTACTACCACCATATCTAGATGATTGTATATTTGAAGAGATTACTTTTAAATTAGGTGACTCCCAGTTCTTTTCTTCTCTGTCTTGCAGGACACCGTGTGTGTTTAGGGGAACAGCTGGCCAGGATTGAGCTCTTTATCTTCTTCGCCAACCTCCTCCGGGCCTTCACCTTTCGGCTCCCAAAGGGGGTGAAAAATGTCAACATGGACTACGTTAATGCACCCACACTGCATCCACACCCATATCAGATCTGTGCTGTGCACCGCTCTGCAGAGAAGTCCCCAATACAAAAGGAAGTGCGGACGTGATGCCCTTCCGAGACATGCGCCCAGATCATTTTCTAACTGTTATTGGGAACTTCCCATTGAAACAAAACTACGCCAAGCAAACATTATGTATAACAATGAGGTCTTTTGATGTTCTATGCTGATGTATTTTTCATTTACATTCTCCCTTTGGCCTAATGTTGATCTTCTCATCTGCCAATGAAAGACTATGGACCAGTTTCAGAGTCAGGCGGCGAGGGTACTCCGTCTCAACAGCGAGTCGGGTGGACCTTCAGTATGTCAATGACGGAGACTACTCCATCTCTGCCACCGACCAATCAATCAATCAATCAAGGCATTTATATAGCGCACTACTCACCCGGAGGGTCTCAAGGCGCTAGGGGAGGGGGGTCCACTACTGCTCGAACAGCCAGGTCTTGAGCTTCTTCCTGAAGGCGAGGTGGTCCTGGGTCAGGCGGAGGTGGGTCGGGAGGGAGTTCCAAGTCTTGGCGGCGAGGTAGGAGAAGGACCTTCCCCCTGTGGTGGCTCTTTGGATGCGGGGGACGGCGGCGAGGGCGTGGCCGGTCGATCGAAGCTGGCGTTTGGGCGCGTAGAAGTTGAGGCGGCTGTTGAGGTATCCTGGACCTTGGTTGTGTAGGGCTTTGTGTGCGTGGGTGAGGAGACGGAAGGTGATTCTCTTGTTGACCCGGAGCCAGTGCAGGTCTCTCAGGTGTCCGGAGATGTGGTTGGGACGGGGGATGTCCCGGATGAGTCGTGCTGAGGCGTTCTGGATCCGCTGGAGCCTCTTCTGGAGTTTGGCGGTGGTTCCGGCGTAGAGGGAGTTGCCGTAGTCCAGACGGCTGGTGACCAGGGCCTGGGTGACCGTCTTCCTGGTCTCGGTGGGGATCCACCGGAAGATCTTTCATAGCATGCGCAGGATGTTGAAGCACGACGAGGAGACGGCGTTGACTTGTCTGGTCATGGAGAGGGAGGAGTCCAGGATGACGCCCAGGTTGCGTGCGTGGTCTGTTGGTTTGGGTGCGCTGCCTAGGGTGGGGGGCCACCAGGAGTCGTCCCAGGCGGAGGGTGAAGATCCCAGGATGAGGACTTCCGTCTTGTCCGAGTTCAGTTTCAGGCGGCTGTTCTTCATCCATTCGGCTACCTCTTTCATCCCTTCGTGTAGGTTGGCTCTGGCGGTGGCGGGGTCGTTGGTGAGGGAGAGGATCAGCTGGGTGCCGTCGGCGTAGGAGATGATGTTGAGGTTGTGCTGGCGTGCGATGGCTGCGAGGGGGCTCATGTAGATGTTGAAGAGGGTTGGGCTGAGCGAGGAGCCTTGAGGAACGCTGCAGATGACTTCGGTGGCTTCTGATCTGAACGGGACATACACATCAACTGGGCTGACGGAGTAAGGACCAAATGGAGGTTTCGCCATTTGTATGCCTGCCCTATTTAGAGTGGACAACCAAATGGCAACTTTTCCCTATCACCGCCAGGTAAAACCTGATGGTAAATAGCAGTAAAAACTACAACTCGACCCTTAAGTCTGAGAAACCCCCATGGTGAGGAGTAATTTCTTTTTTTATTTTCAAAAACTAAATCTTGCTTTGGAATTTTGTTTTTGGAAATGAAAAAGCCATCTTCATTTTTGGTGCACGGCTCAGTCGTGTTGACTGTGCATTCTTTCAAACTTTCAATGCATTGACAGGAACCGCCATGACCCCTCCTGCCAATGCAAAAGATGTCAGCTGGTCCAGATGGAGTACATTCTGTCCACCAAAGTCAAATTCTGGCCCTATGTATTCGTACAAAAGGGTGATCTTTTGAAACTCTTCCGTACTATGACTATAATGTATCCCTACCCTTTTGTTATTGGAGTTTTTGAAAGGAATTGACATAGATAAATATTTTGTTAAGTTTATTTGTGAGGAATTAAAAAAACTTAAATCACAAAGGTAAAACTATCTGACTGATTTGATGGACTGTCTAATGCTGATTACAGATTCACGTATTACAAGCACTTCAAAACAGCCTTATATAGGCACTATATAAAAATTCACCAATAAAGAAAGTAATGAAGAAAGGTATGTACTCCACTGCCTTGGGAGCCCACAGCCCACCATATTTAAAGATCTCTGCTTTCCTGATGTCCTCAGAGGAGCCACCGTGGCTCCTCTATAGGCACCAAAAATGTGCAGGGAGACAGCCATATTTAATGCAACTTCTGTGTATTTTTTCAGTTTTTCAAAAACAAATTCCCAATATAAAGTTACAGATGTTTATAACAATGCCAAGAGCAATTCCTTGGTGTACAGATTTTGCTTATATAAAGATCACATTGGTTTGGAGACCTATTTATATGAAATACATATTGAAGCACAACATATGCTGTACATTAAGTTTTGTGTTGTCAGACTTTATCGAAAAACCTATACTGTCAAATGGAAAAATAACATCACCTGCAATGAACAATATGACAGTCAGTGGAAGTATCATGCAGGCTATATTGTTTTGTCCTAAAACGACAGCTGCCAGCATGAAATGACTAGTTCCCTATTTGATGCACATAATATATTGAAATATACAGATACCTTCAATCTAATGTATAGGACAAACCACTCTGTGATCTACAATGCAGCCTCCGATTATATCTGGACTAATTGGACAATAACTGGCAAGATCTAGAATAACTAAAAAGCCAAACTAATTTTTATGTATGTGTTGGTATTGCTACAGACCTGGCTTATACTAACAGCACTTTAATTTACAGAGCATTACGTTAGACAATATGATGTGCAGTTTTATAGTCATATAGATTTGGCAAAAAGTAATTATTTTCCTTTTTCAACTATTTAATTTCTTCAAATTGGATGATTTGTACATGATCTGTTACTTACCTGTCATGCTGCCTGTAGCCTGTTTACTGTTGTGGAACAGACCAATTGTATCTTTACAATGTTTTTGAATTGCACTACGTAAATGTATTCACATTTAGAACCTGTGTTTTATTTTAATTTTAATATATTTATTGTTTGTATTATTAAGGCACACGCTGAAAATAATAAATATATGTATTTATAATGAACATGATTACTTGCACATTTTTCCCAGGATGTGGGAGTCATTATTTGTTTTTAGTCCAGAGCAACCAGGCCTTTCCTGGCAGTTTCAAACTGGAAAAGAAGTTCCTCAGACCATCCATCCTATTTTGGGTGGACGGTCCATGATACTTACACCAATGGCCCTAAGTCTGTCCGGCCGTCAGTGTAAGGTTTCCTCCAGCGGCTGAGCTAGCAGGGCTACTACCAGCAGAAACATGAGTGTTCATCACACTCTAACTACAGCTTGCGGACTGTGAGTTTGGTGGGCAGGGTACTCTGTTATGTTTGCAGCAGTGTACCCTGTCTGTCAAGGTCTAAATACCACCCTTACCTATAGGGAAAGCACAACATTTTGACAATGCTACTTTATATGTCTGCGGGTTTGTGTTGTAAAGATTTGTCATTAAAATGCACTCCATGGGCTACCATTTCTGTGTATGTGTAATTGACATAGGGCTAAAAGTAGGAGGTTTAATTTCATACCCAATTAAATTTACTGTATTCCTACGCATCCAATCAGCGACTAAAATCAACCAAGCATGTCAGATGGAAACTATTGTGGGTTCATCAACCACAGTGACCATCATTTTTGTGTAATTTACATACGATATTAACTAAAGGTCAAACGGGATATTTATATAACATAATGTGGGGATCATGGTCGAGCCCTGAGGGACCAATAAGGTACCATCTTTCTTTTCAATGAGGAGGATGGATTGACAGCTTGAGCCCTGTTAGAGAGAACGGAAATAAGGGGGTCATTAGGATGGCGGTGGACAAAGTCGCCCGCCATCCTTTCGGGGATTGTGACTGCCCGCCATTGGTGCGGGGTCCCGTTGCAGGCATTAGGCTGCGTTCGCCACACTGGCGAGCGCATCCTGCATTCCTGACATTGCGGCGGGCGGTGCTCTCAGCACCGCCTGCCGCAATGCCAGGAAGGCATGTCGTGCACTTCCATGCACAACGTGGCAGGCACCACGCAGTGCCTGCCATGGTGTGCATGGAACTGCAGGGGGGTACCATAGGTACCCCCCATGTGCACTCCCCACCCTCCAGAATCCCTGGGGGCCTGTTACTGGCCCCCAATGGCAAATACTGCATGCCTTTCCATGACGGCAAAGGCACAACCCTGCACTAATGCTAATATGGATGGCGGTGTCTCCCAGACACTGCCACCGACTGGGCGGAAAACCAGCGGATGGTCTTTCCGTCTGCCGGGGCCCCCCCCCGCCATGGGAATGTGGCGGGGCGAAAATGCAGGGCAGGTGGTGGTTTTTAGCGGGAAGATCGCCACCGCCATACGGGCTGTGGTGATCCGCCCGCTAACCTAATGACCCTCTAAGTCTTACTAAAGATTTCCCCTCAACGTCCGCAGAATGCAATCTCTGTATCAAGATGTGTGGGTGAGGGTGTGAAAAACTGCGATGAGATCTAACAACACCAGTGTGGCACTGCAGCCTTTATTTAAAGGCAGTTAACAAGCCCACTCTTAACACTCAGAGGAACCCAGAGACACGACAAAATCCAACTTCTTTCCCCCACACATTATCTTAGGTCTTCAGTCATCTCCCCAACCTCTCATCTCAGTTTAATCTTGACTCCTTCCCTAGACACCTTGAACCTAGAACCTTGAACCCCAAGGCAAACATCCTACCCATTACATTCTACTCCAAGCTGGATTTGTCCACCACAGCAGCAAATTATACACTCACACATAAAAAATGCTGAGGATGTTTGCTAGCTTACGCTCTTGCCACAGCAGAACTGTGCATCCTGAACACCTCTTGCAGCACGGCCCTGACACTGATGACCTCCCACAAACATTTACATTTAAAATTTAATGATCTGCTGCATACATTAAAGATTTACAAAAGGGGGTGGTGATGAACAGAGTGTCTGAATTGTGCATACCACTCTTACCCAGTCCAAAGATCAGGGCTTGATCCATCACCGTTATTTATCTCACTGCCCCATCCCAGCTCAGAACCTGGCTATATGCAAATCAGTCTGTCCCTGGCCCAGTGCATCATGGGAACAGGGCAGACTAAACTACCAAGCCAATTCTTTACCAGAAAGGAGACAAGCTACCGGGGACCGGTTTCTGGCATTTCAGCCGTCTTCGGCCCGGCTTGCTTGAATCCTGATGGAGCAGTGAGAAAGGGACTCATGTCTGAGTATACCCTGCCACACCTATAGTGGCCAAAATCGATTTACAAAAGGGGGTGGTGATGAACAGAGTGTCTGAATTGAGCAGACCACTCTTACCCAGTCCAAAGATCAGGGCTTGAGCCATCACCGTTATTTATCTCACTGCCCCATCCCAGCTCAGAACCTGGCTATATGCAAATCAGTCTGTCCCTGGCCCAGTGCATCATGGGAACAGGGCAGACTAAACTACCAAGCCAATTCTTTACCAGAAAGGAGACAAGCTACCGGGGACCGGTTTCTGGCATTTCAGCCGTCTTCGGCCCGGCTTGCTTGAATCCTGATGGAGCAGTGAGAAAGGGACTCATGTCTGAGTATACCCTGCCACACCTATAGTGGCCAAAATCGATTTACAAAAGGGGGTGGTGATGAACAGAGTGTCTGAATTGAGCAGACCACTCTTACCCAGTCCAAAGATCAGGGCTTGATCCATCACCGTTATTTATCTCACTGCCCCATCCCAGCTCAGAACCTGGCTATATGCAAATCAGTCTGTCCCTGGCCCAGTGCATCATGGGAACAGGGCAGACTAAACTACCAAGCCAATTCTTTACCAGAAAGGAGACAAGCTACCGGGGACCGGTTTCTGGCATTTCAGCCGTCTTCGGCCAGGCTTGCTTGAATCCTGATGGAGCAGTGAGAAAGAGACTCATGTCTGAGTATACCCTGCCACACCTATAGTGGCCAAAATCGATTTACAAAAGGGGTGGTGATGAACAGAGTGTCTGAATTGAGCAGACCACTCTTACCCAGTCCAAAGATCAGGGCTTGATCCATCACCGTTATTTATCTCACTGCCCCATCCCTGCTCAGAACCTGGCTATATGCAAATCAGTCTGTCCCTGGCCCAGTGCATCATGGGAACAGGGCAGACTAAACTACCAAGCCAATTCTTTACCAGAAATGAGACAAGCTACCGGGGACCGGTTTCTGGCATTTCAGCCGTCTTCGGCCCGGCTTGCTTGAATCCTGATGGAGCAGTGAGAAAGGGACTCATGTCTGAGTATACCCTGCCACACCTATAGTGGCCAAAATCGATTTACAAAAGGGGGTGGTGATGAACAGAGTGTCTGAATTGAGCAGACCACTCTCACCCAGTCCAAAGATCAGGGCTTGATCCATCACTGTTATTTATCTCACTGCCCTATCCCAGCTCAGAAGACGGCTGTAATGCCAGAAACCGGTCCCCGGGAGCTTGTTTCCTTCCCAGTGTAAGAATTGGCTTTTGTAGTTTGGTTTGCCCTGTTCCCATCATGCACTGGGACAGGAACAGACTAATTTGCATACAGCCAGGTTCTGAAACTGGGATGGTGCAGTGAGCTAAAAAACGGTGTTGGATCTAGCCCTGATCTCTTGACTGGGTGAGAGTTTTCTGCTTAATTCAGAGACTTTGTCCCTCACCACCCCTTGTTGTAAATATGCATACATTAAAGGCCATCTGCGACTCATACCCGGCTTGAAATGGACATGGAAATCCTTGGCCGGGTGAATCCTAAAGTAACTAAATGAGTCTGAGCTCAACCCCCTGGTATGAGAAGGGTACAGTTTAAGGCTGACCGGGATGGACCAGAGCTTGGAAACATCAACTAGGTTCATCCCGGTGAAAAGCTTTACCTTTGGACTTAGCTGGGAAAGGCGGCAGGCTGTGCCTGAAAAGGGCTCCATGTCATCGGAGAGCTGCTTAGGTCTGGGTGAATCCATTGACTTTTGGCAGGAAAGCTCCGAGCAGGAGAATTTTAAATTTCACACCCTGTAAAGGACCCTCCCTGACCAGATACTTTTTGTGTCTTTCAACAGCAAAGATTTCTACCTTCAGACATAGTCACTTTTTTGTGGTTTGGATTCCTCCAGTGTGGCAAGGCTACAGGCCGTAGCCAAAGAAGGATCCAAGAGGCTGGATATTTTCTGCGTAAAGTCCCACACAATCAGATTTGCTACTGTAGAAAACAACATAGTGAGAGCAACCTGAATGTTTGACCCAGCAACAAAGCACTTTCATCCGATAGACTTGGCAGGCTGGTCCGAAGCCCCCGTCATTTCTCAAAATAAAACATTGGCAAAAAGCTTCTAAGTCCCAGGTTTTACGATTGGCTAAGAGGAGTACACTTTGAGACCTTGGGGACAGCACTATGGGGGTCAAGAATCCCTCCAGCAGACACCAGCAGCAGTAGCGTCCAGGTCCGATACAGTTGGAAATGGTCACCCCAAAATGCAGAAAAAAGGCCTATTGAAGCTTCTTGTGTCCCTGTAGCCCAAATAGATCAACCTTATTACCCTTGGAGTCTACTTCTTTCTCCTAGGTACAAGAGGAAGGGCAAGTCCAGTCTTCAAGGCTATTCTCAGGTCACACACAGCAGGTCCAGTCCTCTTCTATTTTTCCACAGGTCCACAAATGATCTGAGGAGGGTACTGTGAGTCCCACATGTATGCCCAGTGCCAGCCTGTGAGTGGGTAAACTCCAGGCCACTCCCTAAACAATGGAGTAAATGTTTACAGAGGTGAGCCTACCCACCTGTGCAGCACTTCCTGTGTGTTTTAGTGCATATAATGCCACACTGCCCCTCTCTGCTCAAACCCAGCTTGGCATATCCTTCCTTCCCCTGTACCGAGCTCATGTACCTGCCATTAGGCTTGTTTCAATGGTACAAGATGTGGCCTGGTAGTTCTCTAAAGCTGGTTCTGCGTTGTGTTCTTTATACGAGAAATATGGGCCCTTTCAGAGTTTTTTAACCAAGAGCAGAATATATTTTATACAGTCATGCGCAAAATTGGAAAAATGGCCACCCAAATGGATGACTACAGAAATGTATCGCCATGTTACTGAACAGATCAAGTGGGATGGAGAAAGGAGATAAAACAGTTACCGCCAAAAAAGCCAGCAGATGTGCTAGCAGCCTGGTTCAGGAGCTAAGCAAGTTTGGAGTGCCTCTGACCCCATCTATATTTAGTCTTTCAACTGTGAAGGAAGCTTTGGGAAAGTGGGATAGCAGTCTGGGAGAGTAGCTGGGGTATCCTAATGGCAGTCCTCAAAATATAGAAAGTGTAGTTTAGGACACAATCCCTGGTAAGCCAGTAAGGATTTCATACCTACATATATATCATGAACTGTAACACTATTTTAGTAGAAATTTCTGTGCCTTGATAGAATTCTTGGAATCATTAGAAAATATGATTGTAGTCCTGCAGGTTTTATCAGACAAAACACCCGAACTCTCCTAGAACATATCCCAATATCGTCTTAGATTGGAAGACATAGACAGTTGTGGGACTAGATTCAGGCTTTAGATGACAAGTAAGAAGAAGCACTGAATCGGGAGGAGGTTGACCCTGAACAAGTATTTCAAAGTGCTGGCAGTCACCCATCATTTCGATGCTTCTCCATCTGAAAACTTCACAGCCAATAAGTCACTATGTTGGCAGCAGCCACAATTCTGAAAAAAAGTTGCCAAAAAGGTATTTGCAGCCTCAAGGAGGAGACAAAACAATAACATTGTAAAAGGAGAGCATACAGAGGTGCATGTCAAGTCAAAAGCCCTGAGATTTGGCTCTCATTACAATCAAATGAGATTGGTGAATATCGATTAATAGAGCCTAAATCGCAGATTTCCTGAACATTTTTGATAATTCTCATACCATGGTATTGAGGTTCTGTGAGAATCGTAATGACGTTTTTGACTTGTTCGAATATGGACGAGTTTGGTATCTATGAACCACAAATGACGAGTTTAGTGGGTGTACGCGTTTTCGCTACTCTACTTTGCACCTTTCGTCCTATTCGTGGGTTTCTCCATCTGAACCCACGGGATCCATTTTAGATACGACATCCATTTTGTTTCTTGCCCTCACGTAGCCGGCGAACGGACAATGTCCGCTTCGTGACCCTGGGATTCCCAAGCTCTTGCGGAAGACACATGTTCCTTTGAGTGTGTCTTTATGACTAGGGGGATGACACGGCAAAGGCAGATGGCTCCGCTCGAGGCTCATCTTGCCGTGCCGGTCTATTGTTTCAGTCGTGCATGCATAGGCACAAATCCTTTGATCCTGCAATCATGCAATCATGCTTCCGATATTGCCCCCCTACACTCTTTTCCAATCTGTTGTCTGTCTTTTCCTTCCTTGCACCTGTTTCTGTCTCTTTTTTTAATCTCGTTTACAGTCAGAATGGAATGTGCCTAATGGTGGGATAACGTGCTTTTACAGTTGGGAACCGGCGATGCTACTGTAATTATGTTCCGGGCTCCTGAAAACATGAATACAACCCTTTTGAAGTTTACTGCGGGAACTGAGTTGTAACCTTTTGTTCGCCATGTTGTGCAATGACGAAAATGTGTATAAAAGGAGCGATCCACTTTTGCAATTTGAAGCAGTCTCTCAGAACCTACACTTTGTGTACTTCTTGCGATTTCTGTATCCCTGCAGTAAATAAACGCTGATCTTTGACGCCGAAGGAAGTGTCCCGTGTCTCTGTGATTTGTACGCCGGAACAGGTAACCCACGAAGGTTTCAGGTGTTGTCCCCTGGCACCGCTGGGCCTTAGAATAGCCCAGTCCTTCAGTCATATTTAAATCTCAAATTAAAAATCACAGCCTGCCGACATGTTTCGTAATACACAATATCTTCTTCAGGGCTTATTCATAATATGGTTACACAATTTGACTTACTTCATTTACCTACACAATTTCTCTCCAAAGGTCATTTGAACATTATCAAAAAAGTGGAATTGTGTCACTTATCACTTATTGGACAATCGAATAAATGAACTTTGTCTGTAGAAGCAAGGACAAAGGGACTCTCTTTCAGATATATTTTCGCTCCCAAAAAATGTTTGATTTAAGTAGAAGGGGCACACAGGGCATTTCTTTGTTACCTGTTATGTATTAATCCATTAAAAGAAGTCACTGAACAACAAAAAAGGAAGCCCATGTTATGGTTTATGGAAGCCTTAAGTCAGCATTACTCCTAAATTAACTGTGAGCTTCTTGGAGTCTAGCATTCATCAGCAGTGAGGTATGTATTAATGCAAAACTGCCTTTCAAAATAAGGAATCGCAAAATTTGCGATTGCCTATTTTGCGATTGCATTCAAGGAATCTCAAATTGTGACTCCTTAGTAAGAAGCACCAAAAAAGTGCAATTTGGCCTTAAGGAATCGCTAGTTACCACCAACATCAAGTTGGTGGTAATTTGCGATTTCTTTGAAAAATGCACCTTTTTGCATTTTTCAAAGTGCAATGTGGAGCACATACATGCCCTTAGGCCATGTATGTGCGCCTCATGTGCACCCATGCTTATTTCAGGGGTGCAACAGGGTGTCCTTTTGACACACTAACACCCTTGAAATTGCATTGTCAATTTGAGATTCTCTAATTGCTAATCGCAAATTGAGAATGCCTTCCCATTCATTCCTTGGGCCTCTTGGCCCATGGGAATGAATGGAGATGGTTCAATTAATTGCGAATCGCAATTTGCGATTCGCAATTAAGGAATATGTAGGATTCGCATTTAAAAAAAAAAATCCAACATACATCTCGTTTTGCGATTCTCAAATAGTGATTCTCAAAAATTCGCTATTTGAGAATCGCAAAATCCCAACATTGATACATATGGCCATAAGTCATGGATCTGGTGCTCTGATTTAAAACTACTGAAAAATTGGAGGACATCCATGGCAGATTTATATACCCGCTCTCAAGAGGTGGTGGAAAAAATGATTGAATAAAGGGTATTCTATCTGGTAGGCTCTTACCTGATCTCTTTGGCCAGCATGTGGTGCACATGGTGTTAGCCTTCTAAAGTCTTGTGGGACCCTGAATAACATACCAGACAAGCAGTTAACCCTTTCTCTGCGGTGGCTATTCCGCCGCAGCGCTAACGGGGCGGGGCGGCCGCGCGGCGGCCGCATGCTGGTGACAGAACCGCTCCGTCACCAGCCGCGGTTGAGCTGTGCTGGTGACGGAGCGGTTCCGTCATGACCCGCCCCGCTCAATACAACTGCCGCACAGGCGCGAAATCAGCGCCGCGCAGGCGCAGCGGCCGGCCATGACGGAACCGCTCCGTCATCAGCAGAGCCCAACCGTAGCTGATGACGGTGCGGTTCCGTCATCAGCAGAGGAGGGGTTAAAGGATCTTCATCAACGTTGGATTGACATCGTTTGCCAAACATCCAATGCTACAACGGAGGGTACGCTAAACTTTTCAGTACAAGGGCCACATCAGATATTTTGTTTTAATGCGGCCCGAAAAACAACTGTTTTATGAATTAATGAATACAATTTAAATGAATGCATAATGTTTACTTGGGTCTTGTTTGTAATCAGCATGATATGACTCAGAGAGTAAGAGAAGGAACAGTGCCGTGCTTACACTGAGAAATGATATATAATGAGTAAAAAATGTCAAACATTAGCAAATGCTCTGACAAAATATCCAATTACTTAACTGTAGCTAAGAAAAGCATGGTATTCATTGTTTAATCCAGTAATAGAGAATATTCAAGAGGCTCTGCTGCCCCCTACCGGCTGCCAAAGAAATTGCATTGATATTTCTCTGAGAAATTACATTTTAGCCTATTGATGCTAAAGTTGCTGTGGGACGGATGAAATCTTGCAGAGGGCCAGGTGTGGCCCACGGTCCGTAATTTGGAGACTCCTGCTATAATGGATAGAAGGAAAGTCCCCAAAACATTGTTGAAGGCCGTCCGAGGGCCCATCCAAGGGAAAGGCTCCAGATTGGATCTCACTTATAATTGCCCTGTGTACTTTTTATGTATACACCATAGATTTTCAGATGTGTGCAATAGTGTGGGATTCAGTAGTGCAAAAACCACAAACTGATTCACTTCTGGCTGCTCCTGGGCTCGCCTTCTTTGCGTACCTCTCCTCTTCATACCAGTTTCTGCCTCCGCACTTTTGGAGCCCCCTCCTTCCACCCCCCCCCCCCCCCCCAATGTAAGCAGTCATTCCTGTCTGATGATAATCTTCCCGGAGAGACAGGCCTGCCTCCCCAGGTGTACAGCTGGCTACACAGAGTCAGTCTTATTAAAACACTCATTCTTAGTCTGCTTAAACAGGGGCCTGCCGGGCAAAGCAGAATGAGTGCTTCATACCGTGGAAGATATTTATTCTGGAAATATAATCGATCCTTTAATTTTCCCCATGACTTATTTTCCAAAATGGGCTCGTTAGTATTTCAGAGTATATTTACATAATGCATTATTTGGCCATATTTTTTAAAAAAGCTGTCCCCCCTCAAGAGGTTCAAACTTCCACTGTTTCGTTCTCTAGTCGGTTGAAGTCCTGTGGCAGGGGCGGCTCTAGGGCAGGGAGTGTAGGTAGGGGGCCCCGGAAGAGGGGGTCCGGGCGGGGCGGAGCACAGAGGCCGGCGAAGAGGGGGGGCGGGTCAGGGTGTTTGGAAGTGGAACAGAGCCAGAGGCCACCAAATCCCTGCCGGAGCCACCACACAAATATGTATCCATCCTCAAAGGATTATTATATTAAGGATATATATTGACGTGGTGGCCCCTGGGATTTGGTGGCCCTGTGCAGGTGCACAGCTCACACATGCCTAAGGCCGGCCCTGCCTGTGGCCCCTCTATTAATTTCAGAAATGGCAATAGTGCATGACACAGTACCTGCTTTCCTTGTCCCCTCAAAGACTCTGCCTGCTGTCTGCCAACAAACAGTTATGCCTGCATACTTCGTACCCACCATATATTACTTACACATATCTGTCTGTCACTGCATACCTCCCTATGATATGATGTTGTAATTGGGAACTTGCTCTTTTTCTAACTGCCTGCCTCCACTTTAGCCATTGATCGGATGTACCATGTTACAACGCATACTATTACAACTACCTACTGTTACAACGCGACCATTACAACGCATACCATTACAACGCATAGCGCTTTGAGGTGCTGGATAGTGGTAAGTATAATTTACTATTCTAACTCCAGTCCCCGTGGACCCTAGGGAAGGTGTTGGATAGTAAATTATACTTATTCCCTATCCTAGAGCGCCCCCCAGCGCAATGCGTTGTAATGGTATGCGTTGTAAAAGTCGCGTTGTAACAGTAGTGCGTTGTAACAAATGCGTTGTAACAGGTGTATACCTTTACAATGCCAATAGCTCTCACTCTTTCAAATGCGAGGCCTATTGCACTGCAAGGGCTTGTTAGGTTTTGCCTGCACAGCGCAAACGTAATGGGCAGGCTCTAAGCCCCTTTTAAGATTTTTTGTATTTTAAATGGGAAGAAATAGCATACTGGCAGCACAAGGGGTTTCTAAATAAGGCTCCTTGTATTTAAAAAAAAGAAACTGAGAAAAATCCTAACTTTAAGACTTTCGGTAATCACAGAGGCATTTAGGAGGCCTAACATTAGGACTCCTAACTTCTGTGAATTCCAAAATGAGTAAGTGGCTTCTGTGAATACCAAAATGAGTAAGTGGCTTGAGTAAGGGCCTTCTGTGAATACCAAAATGGTAGCAAGTTTAGGATTTTGTCTTAAGTTAGTTCTGTGAATTGGGCCCTTCACTATTTGGCTGGGTAGGTGTATTGTGTTGTCTTTGCTTATTAGTTGACTCCATTTTTATACCTTCCGAAATCCAGAGGGATCTCTTGGCCCTTATAAGTGGCAAGTCTGTTATTATTTCGAGGTGGGCTGTTGCATAACCTGGTCTAAATGTTTCTACATACTAAAGTATGGTTCAGACGTCATTTAGATTGGGCAACCCCATTGGCAGCTTTCAATAACCATTCATTTAAAACTCAATGCTTCATACTTTAATCAGTCTTCTAACTTACATTGTCTATTCAATTAGGTGTTGATGTAAGAGTCCGAATAGGTGGTGTATGCCTCTTGCGGGCCCCCGCACGCCACTGGAGAGTGATTACGGCCCCTCCTTCGATTTGATATTCATTAGCACTAACATACAAAACTACTAAACCTACTCCTCAAATGTATGGTGGCTAAAATTATAGGACACCAGCCGCTCTTGCGGGGCAAGGCTGCTGTACCATTTCTTTGCTAAGAATGAATGATCACTATCTCTTCCCTGAGGCTCACTTCTAGAGCCGAGGCACTTAGGCTGAGAGGTGTGGCTCACTGGTTAGAGGCGGCAGACCTGTAAGCAGAGAATGGCCTGGGACCAGGGTTCAATTCCTGACGCGGCAGGGTCTTGGACCAGGGGTCAACGGACTCGATAATTCTCGCCTCAGTGCCTACTCTAACCAGGGAACACACTCGGCAACTCTGGGCATTAAGCTTGCCTCATCTCTACAACTGCCCCCCACATTCGCCGGGGATGCCTGGTTTCACCCTGGAGATACCCAGAAAAGGACCATCTCACAGGGAAAACCAGGACGGGTTCCCCAGCGGTCTACAGCGCCAGGACACTCGGGTAGAGTAACAGTGCGCTTTACAAGAATCCCACATTACATTACATTACATACATGAGACTGCTGGAGAGGGGAAAGGGGTGGCTTTAAAGACAAGCAATTGCAAGGCCAACAGGTTTTGCCTTTGCAATTTCTATTGGCTTTGTCAATTTTTTTTTTACATGTTGCACTGCAGATGAGCTGCTATGCAACACAGCTTAGAGTACAAAGCAAGCACTATGACGTAACCAGCATTATACGCAACATAGCACTTTTATTTTATTTTACTTTTCCTGTGTTTTCCTTTTCTGGTCTTTATATTCTTTGCACAATCGTATTTCAAAACTCCCAAACCTCCCTTTAAGACAGTTAACTTCTAAAAAATGCAACTTTAGAATTAGACATGTTAGACGTAAGATAAGTAGTATTACGTTTGTTGGTATCTTCTTAAGTAAGTCATTAGCCACATCCCCAAATCATTCACCAGTCAAAGCAATTCTTTTTCCAATCTTGCTAAACCATGAATCAATCATTTCACACATACCCGTGTCTTCCAATCTTTGAACTTTACCTGCAATATTAGTCATATTAGTATTATTTTTAATAATTACAAAACTGCTATCAGGGATAACAGCCAGTGGAGTTGCCTGAGGTGGGGTGTGATGTGGGTTCATCGAGGAAGGCTGAGGATGAGTCTGGCTGTGGCATTCTGCTTGGTCTGAAGTGTCTGCAGGAGGTGTCTGGCGATTCCTACATAGAGGGCGTTGCTGTTTTCAAATCAATTCAGTACTAGAGCAATAACATGTTTCACTCTCTTACAACTCACTCCATTCATTTGGCTCAAATCATTAGTATGGTACATCTGGGGAAAACCTTGTACAAAAGTGGCACGTACCGCCCCAGTAACTTGGAATTTTAAATTACAGATACTTCCCACTAAATATTAGATTATTACCCAATATATAATCTCTCTCAACTATACAATCAT
Organism: Lissotriton vulgaris; assembly: GCF_964263255.1. Taxonomy (NCBI): domain Eukaryota; kingdom Metazoa; phylum Chordata; class Amphibia; order Caudata; family Salamandridae; genus Lissotriton; species Lissotriton vulgaris. The sequence goes on along the minus strand of NC_141699.1, from coordinate 1,075,574,582 downwards.
AACTACACTAACTTGTTCCTATCACAACTGAAACATCCCCATCATCACATTTCTCTAGAATTATACATATAACTCTCTTATTCCCTTAGCAATGCTAAGTCTAGGACACATCTGTGAATTTCCAAATGTAATGTCACCTTCTTCCTGTAACTGAATCTTCATTAATTCAGCAGCAACCTTACAAATTTTCTCAATTGAATTCTGTAATAAAGTTACGTTCTGGACCAGTTTATTTATACACACTCCGTTCATCAGTACTGTAAGTATTTAAGCTATATTAGGTATATCATGTTTATAGGCAGGAATCAAGTTTTGCATTTCAGGCAGTCTGTCTAAAGGAAGTTCCTAATCCACTTAGAATTCTTCCAAAAAGTGCTGTCCCAACAGAATAGACATGTGCACACTACATACCAAGCCATACCAAAGAGGGAGTTGCCAATAGGTATTACCTTCTGAAACGGAAGAGTGTAAGTATGTGCATATGTAACGATTGGAAATATTAATGATTGTCCTAGTCTCCCTTACCATAAGTATTTTCTTTTAAATTCTTATTAAAAATATCTCTATCATCAAACCTTCTTTTCCTTGTGACATTATTCTGTTGTTATACATTTTTGTTATTTGAAGCATGCCCACCTGGAAAATACACTCACCAATATAATAATAAAGACTAGGGGCTAGATGTAGGTAGAATAGATTTACCGATTTTTAATTACCGAATTTTACCGATTCGGTAATTAAAAATCGGTAAATCTAAGGGGTGGGTATGTAGATATTCCAGATGTGCTGGAATACCAAATTGGAAGAATTCGGTATTTACCGATTCGGTAAATAGCGAATCGGTAATGCCATTCATTCCTATGGGCTTCGAAGCTCATAGGAATGAATGGGCATTACCGATTCGGTATTTACCGAATCGGTAAATACCGAATTTCACAAGGGTGCAGGGGGTGTCACTTTGACACCCTCTGGCACCCCAAAAATAGGCATGTGCACAATGTGGCACACAGACATGCCCATGGCTAGGTGTGCATGCACACATGTGCATGCACACCTGAATTCGGTATTTTAACACCCAATTGGATTGGGTGGTAAAATACCGAATTTGTAGAGCCTTTGGGACTCAGAAGAGTCCCACCTACATCTGGGAATTACCGAATCGGTAAAAATACCGACTCGGTATTTTACAGATTCTGTAAATTTACCGATTCGGTAAATGTACAGAATCTGTAAAATCTGGCCCCCTACATCTCAAGATGCCAAATACCGGTCGTAAACGGCCGAATTCGGCCGTTTCCGACCAGTATTTGCCACCTACATCGGGCCTCTATAAATTAAAAATCATTAAAGCTAGTTTTGGAGCCAGGCATAATCTTTCTCTATATGTAGACATCTTCATCCTTTAACAGCCACTTCTCAAACTTTTTTTTTTTTAGAAAAACCTAAATCTCCAATCAAGTTGATGCAAGCGAATGTGGGCATATATTTCTGCCGTTTAGCTCCTCAAGTTCAATGCAGACACATAACTATATTCAGATGAGGACCCAAGGTACCAAATTATGATACTCATATGTGGGCATTACTATTAAAAATGCGAGCATAAACAAACATTTCTAACTAAGACTGTAATCTAAAAGAGTTATCCAGACACGTTATGAAAAATTAAAATGTATCTTCTCAAACATTAAAAAACATAAGTTCCATTACTCAATCAGGAAATTACTCCCTGTTGATCATTTTCATTCTCAATTCATGTCAACTAATAAAGGTTGCTCAAACAGAAATTGATTATACAACTGATCAATGCCTTTTGCTTCTGGATTAATATTTCCCAAATATGCCCACTCAGGAGATGCATACTTTTTGTTCAGTACTCTGACTCTTGTCTGACTTCAAACTTTTCAGAATCTACGCCGTTCAGTTCTGTCACTGTTTCAGATGAGTTTTCTCAAATTTTCTTCAGGCTTTCAACTCTTCACGACACTCTTTTTCTTTCTTTCACACATTTAGACATATCAGTTTGTATCAAGTTTCCATCTTCAGTTATATTTGGTCTACTTGGCTCACTGGTTTCTTGATTTGCACTCCTTACAAACGTAACACGTTGAGTTGCTCTTAGGGTTTTGTTAATTCTGTGTTTGCTCTTTTTCCTTGAACTCTTTGTCCTCAAACCCCTAGATCCACGTACCAAACTAGAGTTTGAGTAAGTGATCTGTGTAACCACTTTTTCATCTTTAGTCTTCACCCTCTTTGTGTGAGATACATGGATCCAGTGTGGCAGACCTCCATACTTCAGAACGGTATTTGTCTCTAAGATCACCGTCAAGGCTTCACACAATTTATTTTTAAAACTCAACCTTATTTAGTTTATAGATACAGTGAGCATCATTCATATATTGCAATTATTGTAAAGGTGAAAGATGTGAAAATAGGACTGTTCAGATCTGCTGTAACATTGATAACTACCCATGCAATGGCCAGTCCATTTACAGAGATAGGCAGTGGTATGCCAACCATTTCTCCCACCATGGCCGGACTGGCCGTAGCTGGCACTGGGCATTCCCCAGTGGGCCGCCAGGGTTGGGGCCGGGTTTGGGCCCCTGGGGGACGTTTTTGTTAACGGGGGCCGGACCAAAATCGTTCGAAACCGGGCCTTGAAAACAGCTCGCCCCCCCCACCCCCCTTCCAGGGGGCCAACTGAGTAGTTTGCCAGTCCGGCCCTGTCTCCCACACCCTTTTGTGCTTCTGAAGCCAGCCACAAACCTCATAAATTGGCTTTTCTTGCTGTGCACACTTTGACAATGAGGGTGGCGCAGGCTGTTTGCACAGATGTGCTATATTCAGCTTGGCCATCAGGCAGGCTATGCCGAAGAAGAGTCCCAACAAAGTGATCTTTGGGGTTAATTAGATTGGGTCTCTCAGGACCTCTACATCCTCTGTCCCACCCACCTCCAGAAAGGCTTCAGTCTGAAGCAGTCCCATGCTATGTGGAAGAAGTAAGTGGCAGGTAGCCCGCAGCAAGCACATAGGGGTGGACACCAGGGAACAATTGCTGTATGTGTGATAAAGGACAGATATGCCGTATAGAGATAGTTTACCGGTATCATATGCTGTCACGCAGAGATGGCCAGTTCCCAAGGGTCCATGCATGCCTCTCTCCAGTCATCATTGTCTAGGTCTCACACCCATAAAATCCACCTCTGTTGAAGAGAGTCAAGAATATCTGGGACATGAATAATCAATGTGCGACAGATTTGGGTTCTCTCTTCTTTCCACAACCGCCCCATTAGCACCTTCGCTTCCAGCGGGCTGTATTCCAGGAGCAAGATGTCAGGGGGAGATGTGTACACAAAGCATGTCAGATCTGAAGAAATCTAAAGAATGGAGTATTTGCCAGGGCATACAGTTCCTTACTTTCCTGAAAGGACATCAGTTCATTCCCTTTGAAAACATCTCCTAGGTATGTGAGACCTATGCGGTACTATTGGTGGAACCCCTCTAGAGCAGAGAGCTGATAATGCCACATACCACATCACAGGGGAGTAAGCGCAGTCAACCTGCGGTCCCATTGAATCAGGCGCAACGCTGCTCTCCTGCAGTGTATATCCACCCGGGTAAATAAGGGTGTCGTGAGAGACACAGAGCTCCCATAGAGGCATCCCAGAAGACGCTCAAATCCCACTAAATGAAGTTCCAAGAGATAAGCCGGGTCATCCCATCTCCCTGTAAACCAGTCGCTAATGGGCACCAAGTGTGTTGCTAGATAGTATGCATAAATATCTGAGACCCCACGTCCACCATAATGTGATTTCTGCACTGCAATAAAGGCTACTCTAAGGCGTCTTCCAGCCCACATGATGGTCAGCTAAGAGGTCAGGGATCAAAACCATTGTCAGGGTATGTGGTGTGTTGAGATTCGTTAATATATACAGCTAGCGGAAAGACACATCATCGTGAAAAGCATGTTGTGTCCCATTGGATTAAGTGGTCTAGGTCTCAGCTGAGGGAAGAGGCTATGCCTTGAAAGTTCAGCCTCCAGGCCAAGCAGTTTCAGACAATTTTTACTAATATTTTTCTTCACACAGATCCAAGCACCAGGCTCTAGTAGCTTTAAAATGGATGTCAATTCAACCAGACTGAACCCTAGTAGTGTTGACTCAGGCCTGGTTATGCTAACTTAAACACAACTAAATAAACATTATTGTTATTTGTTAAAAGGGCTCCTACACTCTCCTCTTGTTCTAAACCTCAGAAGTCTTAAGCATCATTCCTAATTGTTAAGAAGGCTTCTACAGTCTCTTCTTGTTCCTCACCTCAGTAGTCTTTAAGCACTTTGTTTACAGGTGGTCTCTACTTTTGCTCTCTATATACCGCATCCTCTGCCCCAACATCCTGATACAGATTAAATGTTGTCAATTCTCAGACTAAGGGAAAGTATTCTCCTTCACAAATAGTTACAGAACATTAACTGAAATTAGCAACAACTTCAGGATTATCAATGAATATGGATGCAACAGAGGTGTAGAGACCCATGAGTTGGATACTCTTTTGAAGCACTCCATTTCCAAGAAGGTATAGACCTGCAAATGGTCCACCCCCTGTGTTAACGGAATGGATTGGTTTCTGCCCTTCTTCCATGAAATTTACCAGGATCTGTTCCAAGCCTACATTTTGATGTAGAGTTTGCCTCTTTTCCCAAATGAAAGGATGAAAAAGGGTGTTGGAGAAATTATTGGAGTCTGAACTTTTGAGAAAATAAAATTAAATATACACCAGATCAGATTTAGGGGACCAAAGTAAACTAATAGCTCATTATTCCCAGGGTTTACTGACTCAATTGAGTTAAACAAGTCGTGCTTCCAACTTGAATAAGGCAGTCAACAATCGATGCACAGTCTTTGGTCAGGCACAGCTGGTTGGGCCAGAGAGGCGGCCAAAGGTCAGACCTTGCGCCCAATCTGCTCTGGGCTGCCAATATCTGCTGCTCCTTGAGGTTGTTCTTTGACATGAATTTATGCATTTAGTCATTTGGATACACTGATCCTGATTTAGAACAGAAAACCCAGGGCAAACCTCTACAGCCCCACGCTACCCTTTAAGAGGTTTGCAGTTCTAAATTCATATCCGTGAACATCCAATGGGAAATGCATCGGTCGGAGAAGCTTACTCCTGGTCCACTGACCCCAGACATAAACATGCCATTTATTTGCCATTTCCTTTTTGGATCAGCAGCCATAAAATGTCGGCCGGAGTTCCTAGAATGTGTCTTGCTACCATGAACACCGATTGCCATTTTAGGTGTCAGATTTCTCAAATCTGGAAAAGAATCCACAGATCATGTGACTCATTATAAATTAGTTTTATATTTGCTCCATGCATTAAAACTTTGGATGGTTAAGGGGCATGGCTTGGCCCCAATCAAACATGGCCGCCAAGTAGGAGAGCTCCGCTAAAGCAGGGAGCTGACCCATTAATCCGTCGCTCAACCATACCTGCTGACATCTACCTGACGCAAAAAAATTGTGGAGACTGGCTTGCTCATCCTGGGATGACATCTGACTCTTGAGCACTGTTGGAACCCATACAAATCTGTGTCGAGCACCGGGTGGCTGCAGTGGGCAGTGGCTTGCAGGAAAGACAGGGTGTCACAGCCACGGAAGAGTGCGGGCCAGGAAGAACTCCGAGACATACTACATTGGAGGGACTGGGGCGGCGCAAGCAGAGCTGAGGAGTCACTCAGCTCCACAAATCTGGAGAAGATCAGAGAGCAGATCTGGGGGAGAGGGCGGCGCCCAGGTTGCCTTGAATGAACGGGCTTTATGGAGAACCGCCACTGGGGTCTCAGGGATGCCGTAATGGACATAGAGGGCGCCATAAAAAGAGGTGAGGAGGAAAATACAGGCAGCGCCTGGCATGTCTGCTCACACCTTGCACAATTCCGGGGCTTAAGGGACAACAGAGAGTTGGGGGCCCGTAGAGGTCTCTGTCCCCCAACCCGGGAAAACATCCATAGGAGCCAACCTTCCTCATATTCGACAAAATAAAACCGGGATCGGGACCTAAAAGGTTCCAGAGATACTCCGGACAAGAGGAGCAAAGAAAATAAAATTGTAGACCCAAAAGGGGAAATAGCCATAGAAGCGACAGAGCACATTGAGGGAGGATTATCGTGCTGGCACTGAAGTAGGTGCAGGGGCCGTGACCCCCAGTGGAGACTGATCATTCCCTTGCCTTTCCCTCCTACCCCCTCCTCAAGGGGTAGGCACAACTGATCAGGTCAAAGGATTACACCAGCATACCATATCGAAGAAGCGAACCCACGGACACTCACTAGAGGCCTGCCTCTGTGAGGCTGGGGAAGATTAGAGGAGATGGAATTAGCATACATACAGTGAGAGGAGATGGTGAAACCAAAGGGGTTTTGGGCTTGCCAGTCTAACAAAATGGATAATTATGCGGTCCTGAAACTTCCCACAACAGTAGAAGGAGAAGCAGCAGCAGAGCCCTCACTGGGAGCAATTATGGCAGCAATAGTAGATCTTAAAGGCACGCTAGAACCCAAGATAGACTCTGTGACTACGGAGGTTACCTTGATTAGAGTGGACCTACAGAAACTAACCAAAATGTTTACAATGGCAGAGGCCCAAATACTCCCAACTCCAGTCCATATCTAAGCGCTTGGAGACCCAACTACAGTCCTAGAAGCAGCAGGCCAGGATGATGGACGCTAAACTTGAAGATCAAGAAGGGAGAGCGGGAAGGAATAATATCCTCATGGTGGGGGTCCTGGAGGGGGCTGTCTAAATTCTTCTCGATTAACATCATCGGTGCTCATGACGAGCTCAGCTCGTCATGAGCCACGGTGGCCGTGTGCTCATGACGAGCTGAGCTCATCATAACGGCTCCAACGCTCGCATGTGGGGATAATTTTCCCGCTGTGCTGAGCGTTGTACGAAAACGGGTCTGAGCGTGACGAGCTCAGCTCGTCATGAGCACACAGCCACCGTGGCTCATGACGAGCTGTGCTCGCCACGAGCACCGGGGCGCTGTGCGCGCCCCCCGCCCCCGAGCACAGCGGGGGAATTACCCTCACGGTGAAGGGGTTAAGAGGGCGCATCGTGTGCTGGTGCCATTGCCCAAGCCGAGTCCTCCCCCAAGGACAATAATAGCTAAACTCTTCAACTGTCTCGACCTCAATGCTATCCTACAAGCTGCTAGGGCAAGAGGGGACACATGCTTTGAAAACACACTTCTTTTCAGACTTTACACTACAAGTACAAAAACAATGAAGGGGTTTTGAAGGCGTTAAGCGCCAATTACGAGAGAGAGACATAAAATATATGATGCTCTTTCCTGTCAGACTCAGGATAATATCAGAGGGCAAAACATGGCACTTTACTACACCTGAGTTAGCATGGGAGTGGCAGGGGGGTGGCTTACGGCCTCCCAACTTGGGGGCAAAGGACCGAGGCTTCTAAAAAGAAAAATTGACAGCGACAGGAACTCACAAGCGCAACAAGATCCCTGGGACACAGGGGCTCTGCTGGTAGCCTGACAGGACCCAGAGAGCAGAATAAGGTGAATCTGCAACTAGTGAGAGATGCTCAAGAGATACATAATGAAGTCGGCAAAAGACCCAGGTTTTTGAGACTGTGCCGGATGGGAATAATGACAATGCATTTAGCGAAGGCCCCAGAGCGTACGTCAAGCTGATAAACCACAGGTAGAATTAGAATAGATCTTAGACAAGCTTGATTGCTTATACCTAGTTAGAGCCCCCTAGGCAACCCCCCCCCCCCCCCCAGTAGTGTACTTAGGGCAAATCGTTAATGGGGCGACAAGCTATCTTCAGGTCATAAAGTTGGGGTAGAAATAGCTGATTCCGCAGGGTAGTAGGGAGGGGGGAAGCGAGGAAAAGTTGGGGGATATGGGGATTCAGTTACGAGGTTGATAGTTTTAAACATAGTACTCAAGTGAAATTGAGGAGGATCAGACACCACACAGTACAGGAGTTCCCTGGGACAGAGGGAGCTGCAGAAAACCAGGTAGGGAGGACGGGAGGCAGAATAGTCCAGCACAGCGCTGGCCCAAGATAACAGGAGGAGAGATGCAAAAATATGGTCCTGGAACATAAATGATCTAAATGGTAGAATCAAGCGGACAGTAGTATTGCAATTCATCAAAAAACATGCCCCAGACATTATCCTGCTACAAGAGACACATCTCCGGGGCAACCGATGTAAGGCTCTGAATCGCTTTGGCTACATATTGCAGGCACACTTAGGTTATACCACTGGGTTGAGGGGTGTGGGAATTCTATGCAAGGCCTTGTTTCCCCTTCAAGTGAATGAGGTGTGGATGGCCCACGTGGGAGATCACTGCAGTAAGTGGCCACTGGGAGGGGAGACAAATCAGTTTCTGCTCTGTGTATGTCCCACCGGGCTGCAAACACCTACTCTTGATATGTTGGGGTGCAGACTTCTAGAACACCTGGAGGGGCACTTGATTATTGGGGGTATATGAACAATATTCTCTACAGAACTGGACATGATGGGTGGGTCCTCCACGGGGAGGAAAGCGGGCCACTTAAGAGACTTTCTGAGGGCCTTGAGTATCAGCGATATTTGGAGATGTCAGCACCACAGCCAAACAGTACACGCACCTATCAGAAGCCCATGGCAGGCCGCCCAGACATACTTACACCAACGGGGTGCCTGGGAGACTTCGTAGAGGCTGCACACATGGTGAGGGGGGAGTCAGACCACACACCCATCGTGGTGGCCTTGAGGGGCCCTAAAAGGGACTTTGCTTTACCCTCGAGAATAGATCCATGGTACCCAATGGACAAAAATTTATCAGCAGATATTAGAAGGGGAGTCAACCACTTTTTCACCAAAAACGAGTGCTCAGTGAACTCAAGGGTTACGCTATGGGAGGCATTCAAGGTAGTGTTGCAGGGATCAGCTGTGATTGGGTCATCCAGGAAAGAGTCAAAGCTTAAAAGCACAGCTATAGAGTCTGAGATATCCAATATAGAAGCTAGTATAGCTGAAAAAGAGGATACTGCACCAGATCTGAAGCACCAGCTCCAATTGCGACGAAAATAGTTGAGGGACATAGGAAGATAGTGCAAGGGGGCAACTATTGGCAACCCAGCACAAATTACATGAAGTGGGCGACGAGACCAGCAAGCTCCTAGCATGGTTAGGTAAAGGGAGAACAGGTAATAGATGAGTCCCACAGAAGCTTACTTCCGAATACATAAAATGTTAGAGGGAGACATGCCTGTAGTGGAAGTTAGGAACGCGACTCGATCCTTACCATTGGGAAAAACAGCGGGTCCAAACGGCCTATCGGTGGAAATTGTTTAAACGTACACTGAGCAAATCTCGTCCCACTTGTTGACTCTGCTAGAGTAGGTGGGAGAGATGGGTTTCCTGCCTGCAACCAGAGAACAGCTTTAATAGTGGTTATTCTTAAGGATGGGAAAACCGCCGACAAGTTGCAGTTCCTACAGGCCAATTTCTTTACTCAATTATGCATTGGCGGGTCACAGAGGGAGTGCTGCGGGGCATTAGGGCAGGGCGGTGGAGAGGCAGGGTGGGGAGGGGTTGTGGAGTCAGACATACGACGGCAAGGAGTAAACTAAGTAAATAAATAAAACTATTTACCATGCGCTCTCTGCATCGCCAACTCTGCGATGCAGAGAGCACAAGGTAAATAGTTGACTTAAATATGCATGGGCGCTGCACTTTAATTTTTAGCATGGCACACGCTTTTAACGGAAAAATCATTTACTAGGGTACAATAGAATCACCTTGCCACAATCGCAAATAATGCATAGATCACAACTTTACGGAGAGGTAAAACTGGGAATTCGCATTCCCCATACCAAAGATCCTTCACAAGTGTGCTGGCTGATTCTTTTGACTGTACCGTGCCTCTTAATCACAAAAGGTTAATAGGTGTGGACTCTTCACCACATTGCATGGGTCACTTTAGGGCAGATTTAGAAGCCCCTTGCGCCTCTTTTACGCCGCCGTTGCGTCACTTTTGTGATGCAGTGGCGGCACAAAGCTAGCGCCATGCTGCGGGGTATTTACAATGTGACTCATCTGGGAGATGCGTCACGTTGTAAAGCCCTGCGCCACATGTAGGCGTTCCAGCGTGGGAGGGGGATTTCCGGCGCCGGAACGCCTCCTAAAAGTGGCTGAGTGAAATCTACAAGATTTCACTCAGTCACTTTTAAGGCTATGCTGCGTCAAAACCCTGCGCCTGCCTGAAGGGGGCGTAAGGATTGACGCAGCATGTTAGGGATAGGGCACCCCCCAGCCTTGCTGGAGCTGCATAACACTTGCGACGCAACTCCAGCAATGCGCTGCCTTTCCGATGGGGGATGTGACACGCATCTGCCAATCCGTGCGCCACGGTGCGCCGCATTGTAAATGCGGCACATCAGTAGTGGCGCACGGGTGGGCAGATGCGTCGCAACGCTTCTGGCGCATCCCTGCTGATTAGCAGAGATGCGCCAGAAGTAGTACATCTGCCCCTTTGTATTTACTGTTTAAATTAAATATTATCTTTGCTAACTGTCCTTCATCTACCGCTCTGCCTCAAGTTCGCCTGCGGTTACAACGTTTGACTACATTATGTAATCTTTGCACTGGTGAATTTAAAAAGGCTAATTATGCAACAGCAATCAGCACATAAATTACTTGCTGTAATATAAAGTTTTGCTTCCCGACAAACATTAAACCCAACTGCTTTTACCCCAAAAGATAAATATTTCTTTTTTCACATGCAAAGTTTAACCCCTTCGATGCTCATGACGGAACCTTTCCGTCATGACCACACCCATTATCATTTGCCCTCAGCACAGGTGGGGAATATCTCAAGCAGTGATGGGGTTAAAGACTGAATGTAGGGGTTGACGATGACCCGACGCAAGCATTCAACATGCAAAACTCGTTGCTTCGGAGCCACAGCAAACAGTTTCGATGGGCGCCTGATTAATTATGAAGGATGCATGTTTATGCTCCACTTTATTGCACTTGCTTTTAAACAGGTGCAGCCTTATTTGCAGTGATGTCTGTGTGTGTGGAAAGTTTTCTGGTGGATATTTTCCAACGTGTTTAATATTTTACAGCCAACACAGGCTGTGTGTGAATCACGGCTTCGCTTTTCGCTAGCATTTGTTTAACAGAAATAGCAATGACATAGGCCAGGAGGCCAGTTTACATAACAGAGGTTAATTTGGTGTATGCAATCCCGTGCCAGCTGTGTCAGTATTGGTTCCCAAACTGTGCACTGCGGCTCCCTGGGGAGCCGTGAATCCTAGCTAGGGGAGCCGCTCACGAAGCACTTGAGTGCATTTAATGTTGCAGGGTATGTTGGCTTCAGTTAAACTAATTAGACTTAAACGCATGATGTCATTGATTTGTAAGTGACATGCCTAAAGCTGTAAATGTAGTGCTTTATTGATGGCATGTCGAGAGAGATGACCTCCATATTTCACTGGATTCCCATGTTCCAACACTCCCAAAGCTAGCGGAAGATGCTTGGTTTATTTTGTTAGACTTGTTAATAGTTTTGTTTTTTCCAAATGCATTTTACACCAATGCAAGTTATCAGGAAAGTACAGTTGTCCTGTCTTTTAAACACACCAAGTATTTACATTTGTACTTGAATCATAGGTACTTCTAGTACACATTTCTTTCAGTACACACACATTTCCAGACAGGCCTGCTCTCTCCTTGTGCACAGGCAAGTAAAACACCATATACGGCAACATTTGGAAGCAAGAAAGAGGGATGTTTAAAAAAACCATCAGAGGAATCTATTTTACTTGCATTGATTTGGAGGCAATTTTACGGAGGAGACAGCAAAAATAAAGCTGTATGCGGTTTAAAAGATTATGTGTCACCCTGCTGAGACAGGTGTGTTGGCAAGAATGACATGGGTAGAAATGGAAGTCCATGCAAATATTCTTCAAGTGCAGAAACACTTTGACAATGGGGCCTACATGCATGGGGTGCTATCTAGCATTGTAAGTGGAATAAAGTTTGAGAGGGTACTCTAAAAAGGCATGGACAAAGAAGTGCAACTGGAAATATTTTTTCGAGTCTCCACCTTAGTAATTCGAAACACCCTGTGTATATGATTATAATACCTTCATCAGATTCTTCTCAATTATTTTCTGGGAGAAGAATGCAAGTACTTCCAAGGCCGGGCTTACATCCACTGACTCTCCAAAGAGAGTAACAGTGGAGAGCCACGGGCAATGGCCAATGGGTCAAGGGAGCCGCATTTAAAAACAGGCTGTTGACATAACGCTGATGAATGGAGCCAGGGCAATGCAAACAGAATCACATTCAAATCCTCTCCAAGACGCTTCCACAAAATGATCCTGGCCACAAAACACGCCGCTCTGTGGGATCACATTGATGCCAAAATCAACAGAGCAAAGAAAGATTGTACCTCACCATTGGCCACCTCTAACGTGATCCCCCCCTTGCAGGACCTCTGCAGCAATTTTTCTCAATTCTTTTGTAACAAAATCACTGCCATTTACAGCAACTTGAGTCTGCAACTGAACATGACAGACCCCACCAAAAGCCTCCTGATCTTATCCAAAGAACCAATGCTAACCACTTGGCCCATCATCACCCTGTAGGAACCCGTTGCTACCTTGAAGTCCATCCACTCCATTGGACCACTGCCCCAGCACGCCCACTCACTCCAAAGGACTGCAAACCGTCAGTGCCATGCTCACACCCATTCTGAATGCCTCCACCTCTTCCCTGACCTTAACACGCAACTATCCTCCCATTGCTGAAAAAACCTTCTGCTGACCTTTTACGCTCGCCACTTATAGACCGATCTCCCTTTCACCATTCCCACGTAAGGCTCATGGAAAATCATCAACAAACACCCCACCGAAGGCCTTGTTTGAAAATCACTGCACAGCACAGCAGTGCATACCCCCTCGGAGCCCTTACATACTCTGCAGTGATTACTGCAAAGCCTATAAGGGAGTCGAGGGGTATGCACTACAGAGTGATGTCCAGTGGTTCCTAAAGTTTAGAAACCACTTCATACCACTCAGCGGTGTTGCCCTGACCTATTCAGCAGTAATCACTGCAGACTATGAAAGGGCATTGAGTGGTGTTTGGCTGCGCTATTTTCTTAGCGTAAAATGCACCCTTGCATCCATTTTATGACTCAAGGGTGAATTTTGCACTAATAAAATAGTGCAAAATGCCCACTCTCCCCATCATAGAGTTCCTTGGAGTCTTGCAGAATATTAGTGTTATACTACAGCATTTCACAGAATCAATTCCAACAATTACACCCACCCCTAGTTTCCACATGGCAGGAATTTCCTGAAGTATGCCAGCAGTGTTCCACAGGTGCCCCATATCCCATCAATTTCCAGAATTTTACCATCAGTGCCCTTTATGTCAAGAATTAACCCGAGTGTGCCAGTGCCAGTATTTTGCCTTGGGTGTCTCTTTTTTAAAAAATTTTTTTTATTTTTTATTGGAGTTCATGGTGCAATAAGGAAATACATAAATAAATAGCCATAAGCAAGGTATAAGAACATCTGATACATATATAAGCAGTTAAAGAACAAAATATTTTATGTGGGGATAGAAATTATATAGAAGATCTGTCAATAAATATAACAATACAGTACATTTCAAGTTCTTATTCTATTGTCCAGCCATTTCTTAACCGGGGCCCATAATCGTCTTCCCATTTCTCGTTTTTTAACACCTTTAAATTCATAGAGGCCAGACTCAATATTGTAAATGGCCAAGAATCTGGAGATCCACATCTGAAAAGACGGGGCTGTAACATCCTTCCATCCGGCCGAGATTATGATTCTGAGCATGGCGACCAACATAAAAACCAAAGCAGCCTCATCCTCTGTTAAAACCCATTTAGAATCTGAGCCAATTAACATCAGTGTTGGGGATAGATCGATCTTATGACCTAGCAGCCCCTCTCAGAATTTTTTTATTCCATCCAGGGCGGGGGCCAGTCGCTCACAGGTAAAAAACATATGCAGTAGGTCGGCTTGCCCCTTATTACATCTCGGGCAGCAATCATCATTCCTAACACCCCAAGCAAATAATTTAGCCGGTGTATGGTACAGATTAAAAACTGTTTTAATATGTTGTGCTCGTAAGTTGGACGCCCGAAAAATCTTTTTAATCAAGCATAATGCTAGGTCCAAATCTACATCCGGGTTTCCCAATTTAGTTGCCCAGTCACTTTCTACTTTTCCTACATCGTCCTGTAATCTGGACACCAACATGTTGTAAACATCTTTTATCTTCCTACACCTTCTTCTTATACCCTCAACCACAGGAAAGTCAACGAGGGGTTTAAGCTTTGGCCTACAAGCCTGTAAGATACCGGAGATTTGACCATATATAAGCCATTGATTTGAAGGGAGGCCATATTTCCTTTGCATGTCCTCAAACCCGCTTATCTTATCTCCTACCATTAGGTCTCCAATAGTCTTAACTCCTAAGACCTTCCAGACTTGTACAACAATTACACCCACCCCTAGTTTCCACATGGCAGGAATTTCCTGAAGTATGCCAGCAGTGTTCCACCGGTGCCCCATATCCCATCAATTTCCAGTATTTTACCATCAGTGCCCTTTATGTCAAGAATTAACCCGAGTGTGCCAGTGCCAGTATTTTGTCACAGCTGTCTGTCAGGCTAAGAGTTCCTGCAAGTATGCCAGCACCAGTATTTTGCCCTGGGTGTCTCTATAAGAGAATAATTCCCTTCAGTGTGTCAAACCCACCAAAAAACTTGTAAGCATCACATCACATCACATTCTTGCTCACACTTTATGAAAAGAATACACACCAATGTGTGGTGCAAATATGTTGCCACAGCTGTCTGTCATGCTAAGAGTTGCTGCAAGTATGCCAGCACCAATATTTTGTCTTGGGTTCCTCTATAAGAGAATAATTATCTTCATTGTGCCATACCATTAACAAATTCACAAGCATCGCATTACATTTTCATTCATACTCACATTCGCTCACTCGGACGCATCATCTCACTCACACTCATGCTCACTCACATACACCCCTTATATTCATTATGATTAATTCACACTCACTTACCTAAATTCACTCTTAATTTCACTCATTCTCACTCACTCACTCATATATACTGACACTCAGGCACAGGTTTATGAATGATTTTCCCTGGGTTTGTGTCACTTTTGAGATGCATATTTGGTTCAAAATGTTACGGTGGGATTTACCATTCAATGCAAATCGAGATTTGCTTCAGATAGTATACCAACATAATGCAGAGTTGTGCTATCTGCTGCTTTGCATTATTTTGCAACTAAGGGGAGATCCACGGGTGGTGCATGGGCATTCTCATACAACCATTCATGGGTTTTGATGCAAATACCTTTTAACAAATATAGATAGACAGGAATTTGTGGCAAAATCTTACACATACCCAAGGCAGGCATAAAGCTCACATACAAAGTGGGAAAAGCCTTAAAGCACAGTTTTTGTAACTGGAAGGGACCCCTTCCACTGCTGAAGCTATGCTTGAGAGAACTCACATACACTTGCACTGTGGTACAAAGGCGTGTGTGTTGGCGCACAGATGTCATAAGTGCTCAAGTGCCTGGGTTGAGGAAAATAGGCACAATATCTTATTTGATCTGATTCCTTTGAAGCAAGTAAGTGCACCAACTTTCATGCAGCTTTGCGTCAAAGAATAGTATATCTGGTCCTCATTTTCAAACAATCTAATATAAATTTGGCTCACCAAAATATTTGAAGAAAAGAAGACTGTCCGTAATTGGAGTGGCAGCTAAGCAGTGGTTTGATTTTAGAACAGCATGTGGTATACCTTACTATGGTGAACTAGCTCTAATCTCGAACAAATGTGTTTTGTTTCCCGCAAACTGGAACCCCACATGCCATTACAACATGGTTGTTACAACGTCCGTGTTGTAACAACGCTTGCCATTACTCCGCAAGTCGGAACTACAACTTGCTCTGGGGGGAGGTGGAGGCTAGGTGTTGCAATAGTATAATTTATTATTCCAACTCCAGTCTGTACAACAGTAGGAAAGGTGTTGGATTTTGAATCCAACACCTTCTGACCACTAGTGCAAGCCATTGTTCTGACTTGCAGAGTAATGGCATGTGTTGTAACAACGCAGTTATTGTAACAACCGCGTTGTAATGGCATGCAGGTTTCTGGATTTAGGGGTAAATGATGTTAAACATCTGGAACTCACCAGGCACCCTGAAGTGTATGAAGGATAAACTCGTACTCCCTCTGAGGCAAACTGCATTGGAGAATTGGGAGCAGTGGCTACAGGGGGGCAAGCTGCATGCACGGTATGATATAGTAACTGAAACTTTGGGAAGATTATTAAAGTATAAATACCATCAAATGAGTAATTGTATCACACAATAGGGCATTTAGGAAAGCAGGCTGGCAGAATCGAGTTGGAGCTGGAAGACACCACCATAAGGAAGAACGCAGTTGCTAAATGGTATAGGTTGAGAATAAAAGCTTCTTCAAGAACTATGGGGTTGCCAACATTAGATCCTAAAATTAAATGGTGAGTATCTATGCGCATTCTTTGTGAAAAAAGCTAAATCATCCCCCCTTAGAAGAAACTATCTGTTCACGTTATACAAATCTTACTGGAAACTGTTGAAGCTGCAGATAATGTGAAAGGAAAATGATCCCATAAGTGTGGGTAGGGGAAAGCAGGGACTAGCATATGTTTGTGGAGTGCCCCATTAGAGAAGAATTCTGGAAAATGTGGGTAAGAGACAATGCACCAAGAATTAAGGTAAGTCAACCATTGATATATCCAACATGTTTGACAAGGAAGAGGTTGCAGCCCCTTTATCAGTGAATCAAAGTGGTCTGCTGTTTTATTTGATTCTGTTGGCAAGGAGGGAGATTTGTAAAACGTGGGTTAGGAAGACTCCCCCCGTGTACTCCAGACTCCCCCAGTGGACTCCAGACTCCCCCAGTGGACTCAAGACTCCCCCAGTGGACTCCAGACTCCCCCAGTGGACTCAAGACTCCCCCAGTGGACTCAAGACTCCCCCAGTGGACTCAAGACTCCCCCAGTGGACTCAAGCCTCCCCCAGTGTACTCCAGAATCTCCCAGTGGACTCCAGACTCCCCCAGTGGACTCAAGACTCCCCCAGTGGACTCAAGACTCCCCCAGTGGGCACAAGACTCCCCCAGTGGACTCAAGACTCCCCCAGTGGACTCAAGACTCCCCCAGTGGACTCAAGACTCCCCCAGTGGACTCAAGCCTCCCCCAGTGTACTCCAGAATCTCCCAGTGGACTCCAGACTCCCCCAGTGGACTCAAGACTCCCCCAGTGGACTCAAGACTCCCCCAGTGGGCACAAGACTCCCCCAGTGGACTCAAGACTCCCCCAGTGGACTCAAGACTCCCCCAGTGTACTCCAGACTCCCCCAGTGGACTCCAGACTCCCCCAGTGTACTCCAGACTCCCCCAGTGGACTCAAGACTCCCCCAGTGGACTCAAGACTCCCCCAGTGGACTCAAGACTCCCCCAGTGTACTCCAGACTCCCCCAGTGGACTCAAGACTCCCCCAGTGGACTCAAGACTCCCCCAGTGGACCCCAGACTCCCCCAGTGGACTCAAGACTCCCCCAGTGGACTCAAGACTCCCCCAGTGGGCTCAAGACTCCCCCAGTGGACTCAAGACTCCCCCAGTGGACTCAAGACTCCCCCAGTGGACTCAAGACTCCCCCAGTGTACTCCAGACTCCCCCAGAGGACTCAAGACTCCCCCAGTGGGCTCAAGACTCCCCCAGTGGGCTCAAGACTCCCCCAGTGGACTCAAGACTCCTCCAGTGGACTCAAGACTCCCCCAGTGGACTCAAGACTCCCCCAGTGTACTCCAGACTCCCCCAGTGGACTCAAGACTCCCCCAGTGGACTCAAGACTCCCCCAGTGGGATCAAGACTCCCCCAGTGGACTCAAGACTCCCCCAGTGGACTCAAGACTCCCCCAGTGTACTCCAGACTCCCCCAGTGGACTCCAGACTCCCCCAGTGGACTCCAGACTCCCCCAGTGTACTCCAGACTCCCCCAGTGGACTCCAGACTCCCCCAGTGTACTCCAGACTCCCCCAGTGGACTCAAGACTCCCCCAGTGGACTCAAGACTCCCCCAGTGTACTCCAGACTCCCCCAGTGGACTCAAGACTCCCCCAGTGGACTCAAGACTCCCCCAGTGGACTCCAGACTCCCCCAGTGGACTCAAGACTCCCCCAGTGGACTCAAGACTCCCACAGTGGACTCAAGACTCCCCCAGTGGACTCAAGACTCCCCCAGTGGACTCCAGACTCCCCCAGTGGGCTCAAGACTCCCCCAGTGGACTCAAGACCCCCCCAGTGGACTCCAGACTCCCCCAGTGGGCTCAAGACTCCCCCAGTGGACTCAAGACTCCCCCAGTGGACTCAAGACTCCCCCAGTGGACTCAAGACTCCCCCAGTGGACTCAAGACTCCCCCAGTGGACTCAAGACTCCCACAGTGGACTCAAGACTCCCCCAGTGGACTCAAGACTCCCCCAGTGGACTCCAGACTCCCCCAGTGGGCTCAAGACTCCCCCAGTGGACTCAAGACCCCCCCAGTGGACTCCAGACTCCCCCAGTTGGCTCAAGACTCCCCCAGTGGACTCAAGACTCCCCCAGTGGACTCAAGACTCCCCCAGTGGACTCAAGACTCCCCCAGTGGACTCAAGATTCCCCCAGTGGACTCCAGACTCCCCCAGTGGACTCCAGACTCCCCCAGTGCACTCCAGACTCCCTCAGTGGACTCCAGACTCCCCCAGTGCACTCCAGACTCCCCCAGTGTACTCCAGACTCCCCGAGTGTACTCAGACTGGCTACAACATGTGAGATACATCCGGAAGCGGGAGTAAAGGGTCTAAGTAAGACAAGGGCTAGGATGTGGGAGTTGTGAGAGTGATGATGGAATAACCTAATGGTTCTGAATATCTGTGAAGTTAACATGTCCATTTATTAGAATACAAACCCTCAAATTACAGAGAGGGGTAAAGGTTAGAGAAACGTCCTCCGGAACAGTTTCTAACTTGATCATTTACGCATTGGATCGATTAATGTGACCATTCCCCAATGATGTTGGGATAAAGAGTAAGTATTCAGGTTTTTGGTGATATGAGGGGAAAAAGGGGAAATAAGGCTGATCAAGGTTCAAGCGAAAGTTCAAGCTGAGGTCTAAGGGCCTGATTTGATTTTTGACGGATGGCCAGCCATTCCACCATTGGGACAGAGTGAATTACTCTGTCCCATTGGTGGAGGAACCGCCTTTCAAATTTCTAAATGACCTCAAACAAGGCAGTCATTTATAAAGCATTGGCAGGAACCACCGTCACAGCAGTTTCTGTAATTGCAGATCGCCGTTTGGTGCAGGGCTACGTCATATCCTCTCCTCGCCATGGAAGTCATCTTCCATGGTGGGGGAGAATTATTTGTTTTATACTATTCCTCACTTGGGTGGGCGACATGTATTCATTACTCCGTCAGGCCGTTAGAAAGGTTTGGCTATGGCTATTCACTTTTCACTACTCTCTGCCAGCCTCGAGGAGTTGTATTTTTTTGGTGTAAAGCGCTCCTTTGCATTACTGTACAACTACTATCTAATGCAAACCAGGATTAGACCTGGAAAGCAATTTTCAAAACAACAATTTGCACCCGTTTGCCTCACGTTTGTGAAGCAAACCCAGCGCAAAGTGTCAATACATTTTTTTATGGGATCTTAGATTTTTGGAAAACAGTATCCACATTTCAATATGCATGGAGTGGGGAAGGCACTTTTAAAGCAGGAGAGGAGGGAAATGTGTTTATTTTGTTGTGAGCAGCAAAATAATTTACATACAGCATGTAAAATATGACCTATGGTGAAAGAAAAAAATACTTTAAGTCAACTAGAATGAAAACCCTTATTTAAATCTACGGGGACACATACCTGAGAAGGTGTTGCATCTAAATTGTACCTACAGGGTCCATTTTAAATCCCGGCTTACCCACTTCCGCTTTCTGTATTTTACCCCCCCCCAGGCAATAACTGTATATAGGCAGTTGTCAAAGTGTATTACAAAAATATGGAAACTGTAATACTGCGTGCAATGGGGCTCAGTGAATAAGCGTGGGGGCGGGGTCAATGGCGTGGCTAAAAAAAATCTAAATATTCTGTAACTTTTTCAGTTTTTCACCTTCAGGTAACTACATATCAAATAATGCACATGAAATGAAAAATAAATGCAAGTTAAGTTAATCAGGTGGAAATGCACTATTGTGCAGTATGAAACCTCTATTAATGCACTGCAGAGGTCTTTGTCTGTAACCAGAGAACTTCAGAATTGAAACCTGTTAGGAGCAGTGGAGACTAGTGACTTGTTTAAATTTAGTACAGTCTGTGACAGAAATCACTGTGAATAGGTTAGTCATTATTTTAAAGGTGCATTACCCATAGTATAAGATGGACTGCTACAAAATGCACAAAAAGGTGTAAGATAAAAAAGTGTCCCCAAAATATACATTTTAGTAATACCCAACCTGTATGTAGTGCACAATATTTGTATAGCTGTTTTTTATAGCACACATTTCACAGCTCGGGTGGTAACTCCCTTGCAACCCCACTCAAAAAGAATAAGTATGTATCATCAGGAGGTATTAAGTGATTCCATCAATTAAAGCCAATCCTGGCTTCTAAGCACCCTTTACATTTGCACATTGGCCAGTTGTGTACATTTACATTTCTTCCAGGCAGCAGGTACCCTAGCAAGAAGGCTTGTTTAGCTCACTGCCCCTCCATTGGTTTCAAAGCACGGACACTCCTGGCCTTACACTGCGGCTTAACCATTTCAACTCCCTGATTTAACCGTCCCTGGACAGTTGTCTTTTCTTAAATGGTAGGGGAACTCTTCTTCTAAAATTAAAAAAGTATGGGCACTTTGTGCCTCTCAGATCCCGCCCACTTTGACCACTGTATGTAGGGTACCTGCACAAGGATCTAAGGCCAGATATATGACCATTATTTGTGGTCGCAAACAGGAAATCGCCCCATTTGGGACAGCAAAATTGGCTTGCCCCATGTACAAACCCTATTTTTGCAAGTCAATAAAGCTAATGCCAACTCGCAAAATAGGATTTGCAACTCGCTATTAGGAAGGGGCATGCCAAGGGCGTCCCTTCCTAATAATGACTCGTACTTCAATGTACGGTTGTTTTGCATCAGCATTTGCAGTTGCAAAATACTCGCAGTTTACCACCTACTTGAAGTAGGTGGTAAGCCACTCGCAAATGAGAAGGGGTGCAGGCAGTGGTCCCAGAGACCACTGCCTACTCTTAACAAAATAGAACACATATGTTTAATTTTTCTTTTTTAATTGCATCCTGTTTTCCTTTAAGGAAAACAGGCTGCATTAAAAAAAACTGCATTATTTAAAAAGCAGTCACAGGTCACCATCCCTGGGAGTTCTAGCCATTCGTAATTGGGTTGCAAATAGCACCTTCCCCATGAATGTTAATGAGGCAGGCAATTTGCGACTCCCTTAGGAATCGCTAACAGTGTCTGAGACACTGTTGTAAATTGCATTTTCTGAGTCGCAAAGCAATGCAATTTGTAAATCGCAAAATGCAATGGTCGTACATCTGGCCCTAATAGCAAAGCTCAAATCCCAGGCTCAACATGTTGTAGAAGATGGGAGCAGGTCAGTCCAGGAGGATAACGTCTCCTCAACCACTGAAGCTTGAGACAGTGTGCAGCCAGGAGAGTCACAACCAGAGCCAATAACAGCTCAAAGAGGCCCAGCGGTGCTCCCCTGGCGCTGCTCTTGTGTGCACAAAGCAGGCAGAACTTACCTGGTCTGAATCTCCTACTACTCTCTTTGTCTATTGCACTTTCTAGTTTTTGGGCCATATGCATGAACACATTTTCCCATAGACACAGAATGAGCATAACCCTTTGATGCATCTGGCCCTAAAGTTTCCAGTATTTCCAGCGAGCAAATTCCACCCTAATAAATGCACATTTATGTTTGTTTCACAGGATGACCCATAGATGGTGCCCTATTTTTACCTTTTACCTGTACATGAACTCATGCCAGGTGTATTTAGCCACAGGTCGGTTTTGTTTGCAGTCCATGAGCTAGCCCTTTCCAACTTTTTGCACACACAAGATAACAGAAGATTAGTGCTGTAAAACCCAACGTTCTGCTCTGGGAGGGCGCGTTAACAATGCTTGAAGAACCCTGAGTTGAACTCAAACCATGTCACTTCTTTAAGTCCCGACTCACACAATCTATTTATATAGGCGCAGCGCTGCAGCTTCATGGCCCGAGCAGTACACTGTGCCACATCCGCTGAGAAAGTCAGTGAGGACTCCATTCAGACCGTGAGGGGCCCCTGAGGATGGGTCCAATGTCCCAAAATGCATAGGCCATTCAAGAATTAAGTGGAACCCGCAGGATTGATGGAATTGTGTATTTCTGTATCATGAAATGAAATTAAGAATTGTAACACGCACTAATACTTGGGGGTGTCTAGGCGCATGATGTGCTTTTTTTAAAAATTGTGTTGAATTGTGAAATTGTGTTAAACATATGAAATATTTAAACGAGATAAAAGGAATGAACAAAACAAATGTGTGTTTTTTCGTTAAACTGTTGAAATTAGTTTGGTGATATATTTGGAATTGTGATAGGTCAGAATCCACTCACAGTGTGCATATATGTTCCTGATCCACACACACAATGCATCCAGGCGAATAGGCAAGAAAACCCCAGCCCTACGCAACATGTTTAAACAATAAGGAGCAGATTTACAATTACTGGCGCATCCCTGCAAATTAGCAGGGATGCGCCAGTAATTGTGCGCTGCAGCTCCGCCACCCATGATGCGCTGCATTTATAATGCGGTACAAAAGGGGGTGGTGATGGACGGAGCATCTGAACCAATCAAACACTCACACCCAGTCAACATATCTGGGTTTAATCGATCAACGTTCTTTAGCCCACTCTGCCACCCCAGTTCAGACATGGCCATATGCAAATCAGTCTGACCCTGTGCCTCATGGGAACAGTCCAGCCGGAACTGCCAAACCATGCCTTCCCTGGACCGGAAACTAGCTACCTAGGACCGGTTTCTGGCATTACAGCCGTCTTCAGCCAGGCTTGCTGGAATCCAGTGGCAAAGTGAGCAAGGGACTACCCTGCCAACTTATGGCGAATAAAGCGGTACAAAAGGGGGTGGTGATGGACGGAGCATCTGAACCAATCAAACACTCAAGATTGCAGGGTATGCTCAGACGTGAGTCCCTTGCTCACTTTGCCACTGGATTCAAGCAAGCCGGGCTGAAGACGGCTGAAATGCCAGAAACCGGTCCTCGGAAGCTTGTTTCCGGTCCAGGAAAGGCATGGCTTGGCAGTTCGGGCTGGACTGTTCCCATGAGGCACAGGGTCAGATTGATTTGCATATGGCCATGTCTGAACTGGGGTGGCAGAGTGGGCTAAAGAACGGTGATGGATTAAACCCAGATCTGTTGACTGGGTGTTAGTGTTTGATTGGTTCAGATGCTCCGTCCATCACCACCCCCTTTTGTACTGGCGCACCATGGGGCAAAAACGGCACAGATGCTTCACGCATCTGTGTCGTCAAGGCGGCACATTGCTGGAGTTGCGTCACAAGCGCGACGCAGCTCCAGCAATGCTCTGGGGGGCCTATTCTTCCAATGCTGCGTCAAGCCTTACGCCTGCTTCAAGCAGGCGCAGGGTTTTTGATGCAGCATTGGCCTAAAAGTGACTGAGTGAAATCTTGTAGATTTCCCTCAGCCACATTTAGGAGGCGTTCCTGCGCCGGAAGGCCTCCTTATGGCGCAGGGCTTTAGAACGTGACGCATCTCGGAGATGCGTCACATTGTAAATACCCCGCACCATGGTGAATCTTTTGCGCCGCCACTGCATCACAAAAATGACGCAACGGCGGCGTAAAAGAGGCGCAAGGGGCTTGTAAATCTGCCCCTAAAGGTTTTGTTGAAGAGAGGTTGATCAAAAATTAAATCAGGTGTGCGCAACTCGATACATTTTTTTGGGAGTTTTATATAGCGCGAACTAGACCCGAGACATCGGGTATCAGAGCACATTACAAAGCACCAGTTTCGTTACAGAAGGACAAATTAATTTTTGTTAGGCACAGGGAGATTAAGTGATGTGCCCAGAATCATAGGATGTTGAGCGTCCTCGCCGAGACTCGAAACGGGTTCCCCTGCTTCGAGGTTGACGCTCTAGCCCTAAGGCTACATCCTCTTGTTCGCAAAATAAATCTTTTGCCAGACCTAAATAATCACATTTAGTTCTCATTAGTGACCCCTAAGATAGGCTCTAACAGCTCCTAGGGTAGGGTGCCTGGTATTTAAAAATTAGGGCATGTGTATGTCATGATCCCCCTCTGTGGCCACTCCTTTGCCCGCTGTGTAGTGGGTGTAGCATGCAGGGCCCATGTTGCATTACTTCTGTGGTGTTTAATGGCTTCTTATGATGCCATGGCTGATATTCTCCAGAGCCCTAGGTTCTATTGCACGTGAGTCTGGCAAGCATTTCCCCTGAACACATGAACCAATAGAGTACCTTGCACACGCTGTTGCTAGGGCCTTAGTGTAGTTTTCCATTGCACACATTTGAGCAAAAGAGATACATTCATTTTCTGTTTAATTGGTCCATCCGCCAATTCTTCAGGATGCAAAGTTCTTCACTGAACCATTCCGCCAAAGAATTCAGTATGTACTAACACGTGTTTCCGTCAGGGGTAATTCAGAACATTCCAGTCTACCACGTACTCCACATGCCACATGTGAATTAGCTACATCCATTGGTGTCATCACATGGTTTATAAGCCATGACTAAACTTGAATCGTGGCTTGTCCTCGTTCCCTGCTTAAACATGCTTCACCAGTCCCACTCACCTACAGAATCAGCTAGAATCAAGCTGTGCTCCAGTCTTCTTTAGTCCCAGGTGAACCGGTGGTTCCCGTGGTCCCAGCTTCGTCAACGTCTTCTTCATTTCTGCTTCCTGCACCATAACTTCTGTTACCCTGTGACTCCCTGTTTTAAGGCCTCAAGATCTTCTTCAAACTTACAAACTGGAAGACAAGACTAAGTATTTGAGACCAGGTTAGTGCACACTAATCCTCATAAAGTATAGGCAAGACTGAGTGATCAGCGTCTTCAAGATTTAAGATATTATCTTCAGGCCATCCACATGATTACTTCCAGTGCTTCAGGTCCTAAGAGCGCATGATATATATATTTTCAAGTTGATAATTGGGTCAGAAAATCCAATCTGGGTTTCATTTTGATCCTTGGGAGTTCCAGAAAACCCAATCTGTATTTTGAGTGATTTCTATCTGTATTTTGAGTGATTTCTATGGAATGACAGAAAATCAAATCTTTGAATTTGGTTACTCTGCTCTCATGCCATTTTTTCTAATTGGAGGCTGTAAGTGTTTGTAACTGAAGTCAAGTATAGACTTGCTATAATGAGGTTTGTAAGTTCACTGATTGTAACTGCCTCCTTTAGTTTTTTTCCATTGTATTGCATCTTCACAAAACCCGAGGTCTTGGTCCAGGGAATATCTACCTCACAAACAACGAAGGTCTCAGAAGTGTTAAATCCTGCTACGCAGTGCCGCACAGCTGCTGAGAAGATCCGGTACTGCGAGTCTCTCTTTTCTTATTTAATCCCAACCTCCTCTCCCTTGGGGCAGTGCATGAGTTAAGGAGTCTGGTCCCCCAATATAGCGTGGCCTGAGACGGATAGGAGGTCCAGCATTGGCTCCAGTATTGTCTCCGCTGTTAGGACTAAGTGGGATAAAGTGAGTGCATGACAGTGTACATACATGTCCTGGCATTGAAAACCCCCTAAAGTTCTTCAGTGTGGTAACAACTGATTCTCCCATTGACTAACACTAGGTTACCTTATTACATTTTATTAGTGCTGAATTTAGATTGGGAGCAGATAGAGATATGCTGTTTGGACTCAAATTAATTGTAATTTAAAACCCTCTACAGTGCGAACGTTGAATTTTCAGTCACACTTCTGAAAATGCAACGGTTAGAAATTTGGCATTTTCTTTTCCCAAACATTTGTTTCTTCTGCCATCGTTCTGGGTCACATGAATGTGAATGGCTCTGCTGTTGGGTTTTGTGTATTCCTCCAAGTAACACATAAGGGGACTATGTGTGGGCAGAATGTGCCATCCTACCAGGAGGGTTGGTGGCAGAGCTGTGCCCTGTCCCACTTATACCTCAAAGGTCTGGCCACCAGCATACACTAAGGAACCCGAAACCAGCCTTTTTACACCCCAGACAGTGTGATGCCTTGACATGGGAAGGGAAAAACTTTAAGGCGCTGGATGTGGGGGAGGACAGAATGTCACAGCCCACACAAAGAGTGTACCAGGTATAAATGTTAGACCGCCATAAGCACTCTTCTGTACACTCCTGGATGTGTGGTAGATTTAGAAGAAGGATTACCCTGCTACTCTGTTTCCAGAAGGACTGACCTACATCTGAAAGGACTGCCTTGTTACTCTACTGTCTGTAGAAGGTGGACTGGACGTGCTCCTTGAATCCAGGGCCAGAGTGACTGCAAGGGGTAGTTGACTGGCCTCTTGTGTGACCTATTGGGACATAAACTCCTAAGGACTTGCACCCCACTGCTTGCCTCTGTTGGGCTGAGTCCTAACCAACAGACTAGAATCAAGAGGACCTTCTGCCAAGGAAGAAAAGCTGAGGAAGTGTGAAGAGGAGTACTGCCCCTTTACTGTGTTTTGATTTACTCGGGTGGCATGCAGTTGCTGCTTCTGCCAAGGAGAGTACAAGGACTGGACTTTGCTTTGCAACCTGCTAGAGAAGAATCTCCAAGGGCTTGTGTGTGCTTGCCTCCTGTTCTGAAGTCTCAGGGATACAAAGACTTTACCTACAGCTTCCTTGAAATTTACTGTTGGGAGTTCTGTCCTGCTATGTGGTTCCAAGTCCAGTTCTGGGTCCCTTGAGGTTGTTCCTGCTACAGAAAGTTGTGAAGAACTGACTAAACCTTCAAAATCAACACTTTGCCCTTCTTGTCATTGTTTTATATGACGCTGAACTGCAGTGCGGGAGAAAATTCAGGCGCACTGCCCGGTGCAGCCGAAGAATGGGCACAGTGCCTGTCAACAGTCCAAAAAAAGCAACACCGAGTCCCATGCACGGATCTCTCAGATCACCACACCGACTCCAAAGCAGGCCCTGCTGTGTGGTTTAAAGAATCAACACATCTTTGAAACAGGGCTGAAGAAATTGACGCAGCACCTGTGTGATCACCGCCGCATTGACCTCCAGCGCTTCCGGATTTCCACACATCGCATCTGTATACCAAATCTTCATCAAAGCTGGGGCTGCAGTAGGAAACCAATGCATCACCTCCCCACACAGTAAGAAACACTCACATCACCTCCTACCTAGTAAGCATCCGACGCATCCCTCCCTTGTGTGGCAGGAAGGAACCAACGTATCACCTGCCCTGGAGCAAGGAACCAATGCATTGCCTTCCCTGCGCGTAATGAACTGCTGCATTACCTTCCCTGCACCTGTTTTTCTTGTGATTTTGATGCATTTTGGGTTCTTTGCACAAAAAGTGACACATCCATAGCTTCCTGTGGACAGAACGGTTTTCGCCTTTGGGATATGTACAAATGCTTTACACATTGCCTCTGTAGTTTAGCCTGACTGCTCTGTGCCAAGCTACCAAAGGGTGAGATGAGGCAAAGTTAGGTCTGAACTTTACTCATCCTGACTAGAAGGAAGGCTCCCTACTTGGACAGGGTGTATACCACTGCCAACTAGAGACACCCAATTCTAACACCTGCAAGTCGATCCGTCAAAGATGCATCACTAGTGGGACTGACTTTGCCGCAGCTCCTGCCATGTTCTTTACTGCAGCAGCAAATTCTCTTCAGTGGGACTTCAGGCTGCAGTATCTGGCCTCAAGTAGCCCTCTTCAGCTTTAGCCTGTAGCCTCATCCCAATGAGTAAATCCAAGCTCCACAAATCTTCTAAGTCTGAATGTAGAAATCTTCGCCGGGCTCTGCGATAACCAACACCCTATCAATGATGACCTACTTGTCCTGAAATTTCAGCTCTTCCCACCCGAAGCGTTTCACACCATTGTCAACAGCTTCACCAAAACTTCATCCAACAGCTCCCTGTCTTCAACGACCTCCTCTCAGCTACTGCCGGCTACCTCATCTCGCTGAAACTTTACACTTTCTAGAACTTTTTTTTAAATTTCTTCTAAGTCCGAAGGTAAGCCAAGACCTGACTCACTCCACCGCTTGTATCCGACCTGGGCTCCATCGTGACTGGCCTTACATTGAACTTTACCACGATCTTGCTTGTAACGATTTTGATTTTTATATTGATATTTTAGGTGCTAGATTTAATACATTTTGGTGAAATTTTACTAAAATTCACTTAATTTTTCTAAATTGGTTTAAGGTATTTTTTTGTGTTTTGTTATCACGTTACTGCTGTTTGAGTTATACATAAATATTTTCCACGTTGCTTCTAAGTTAAGTCTGACTGCTTTTGTACAAAGCTGCCAGAGAGTTAAGAACAGGTTAATTTAGAGACTTTTCGTGGTTCACCCTGCCAAGGATTGTGTTTATTATTTGAGTGGGGGGATTCCACCCCATCAACTAATAACCCAATTTCTAATACTGTTGTTCACTGATGGGATTTAGTACTTGTGTTTGTGCAATACCACTCAGGAATTTGTGTAAAACTAAAATTCCTCTGCAAATAAATTGAACACAGAATAATTATTTCTCTATTCTCCCTAATTTGGGATTAGTTTTTTTCCTTTTTTGCAAATTTAGGTCTTGCCCCAATATTTTCTGCTACAATGGAGTTGGAGATGAGCAATATTGACAGCCTTGCGATGACAGAGCTGAAATGGCTCTGCAAGAGGGCTACTTGTGGGAAAGAAGGCCACATAACAGGACTTTCATTTACCCTTCAAGCCTTTGAGGAGGTCAGGAGGATGCAAGCTACAACAGATGAGCAGGAAAAAGATACTCCGGTGGATGAGAAGGTGGACATGGAGGATGAGGATGAGGAAAGAAATGTTCAGGCCACATTCCCTGAGCTGTGGCACAGCAGCAAGAGGACCACTTTCCCACCGGAATGAGGATCCTTACCAGGGCAGGTATCAGTTTGTACTTCCACAACCTGTTTGCAGAGAGGCTGGAGGTCAGAAGAGCTAAGAGGGAGATCAAGCTGCAACTGGCCAAATTGAAACTGGAGGAAAGGAAATTGGCCCTGGTGGAAATGCAAGCTGAGAGGGCCTTAGAAGAGAAAAAATCATTTTGACTTATGAAGTGATTCTGAGAGAACTGTACCTTAGAATGGTGGTAGAAAAACCGAAGTGTCCAATGAAGATCAGAGGCCCCACAATCCTAAAGACATGGTGCCTAGCTATGTGGTGGAGGATGACATTGATAAGTGGTTTTCAGCCTATGATGTAGCTCTAAGGATGCATAGGGTCCCAGAGGAGGATTGGCAGGAGGGTAAGACCCTGGTAACTCATACCTCCAGTGGGGAGGGTTACCTTGTAGACAATTGAGGTAGAGGACCAAATTACATATGCCCCATGTATGTTTGTCAGCAAATGTAGGCTCGCCCCAGAGAATTACAACATAAGATTTAGGAACTGACAAAAGCTTTCAAGCCAGTTTTGAGAGGATTTCCTTGATTACTCCTTCAAGCCACTGAATAGTTGGGTGAAGGACAGTCAAGTGACTACTTATGAGGGGCTTTATGGTTTATTTTTGAAAGAGCACATGCTCAATACTTGCTTTACAGAACTGTGCCAACAACTAATTGACAGCAAGCTTTCTTCACCCGGAGAAATTACAAGGGAGGTGGACTTTTGAGTCAGCACCAGAGTGTCCAGAAAGGCACATGAGTGATCACCACGAGGCTGGGTGGGGTTTACTCCAGAAGAAAGAGGGACAGGCAAGGATAAAACATCTGAGTTCTCAAAGGTCCCAAAATAATTCTCTGGGGAAGAATTCCCAGCTAAATCCTGATGAGAAGAAGGGAGACTTCCATGAGAAGAAACATTCAGGTCACTTCACCCCTAGGTAGATTGGGTTTTACAGGTCTAGGCACTCAAAGGGTGACCCCCACCTGCCCAAAGAGGTAGCAGCTCCCCACTGGCAGACATACCCCGGGAATCGCAAGTGTAGTACACAGGGTGGAGGTTTTCTAAGTTAGTACAGGGGAGAGTGCAGAAGTTACCTTAGTGTCCCTGGGTGACAGACAGATGGTACCCAATAGGCTAATAACACTAAAAAGTCTAGGCAGTGGGTCACCATCAATGGGCATGAGACACAGGAGCCAATATGACTACTGTTAGGTGTCATCTGGTGTCTTCAAATCAGCTACTTCCCAATCTTGTACACCAGGTGGTAACTCCCACCAACCTCAAGAGTAACTACTCTCCCTTTGAATGGGTGGGGGTGGTTAAGGGTCCTTGAAAGTAGCTGTGAGTTCAACCATGCCTGTGCATCTCTTCTGGGTAATGATATGGAGCACACCACCTGGAAGGAAGTGGAGTTCCGATCACACATGGAGAAGTTAGGGTTGCTTGACTGGGTGTGTCTGATCACATGGTCCATGCCACCTGAGAAGAGAGTCAAAAGGACCTGGCACCTGGAACAATGGTACAGGCAGTTGCCAAGAAGAGGAAGGGCAGCGCAATGGGAAATCTGCCCCAGAGATTCACACTGTTCAGGAAGATGCTGAGCCTGTGGGTGATGCTCTAGAACCGACAGGTGACACTGCTGCCCTTGGAGACTTACCAGAGCTGTCTGGGTGGAAAGCTTAGGGAAGCCCCTCCCGGGCAGAGTACTGCAAAGCACGGAATGAGTGCCTTACTCTCGAGGGTATTCAGGACCAGGCCAAAGTCCTAGCAAATGGAGACACCTCTGGTGATCACCTCATCTACTGGGAGAATTATCTCCTGGATAGTGAGCATAACTTTTCCAAGCCTGGGGCAACCCGTGTTTTCGTGGTCACCCAGTGCTACAGCGCCTTTCTCCTGGGACTGGTGCATGGTGTTCCCCTGGCTGGTCATCAGGGGCAAACCAAGATCTTCGAAGGGCTGATCTCCCACTTCTATTGGTCCCGAATGAGAATGACCTTAGATGCGTAGTGTAGGTACTGTCCTACCTGCCAGGCCAGTTTGAAGACCAAAGAAAAGCGGAAGGCTCCCCTGGTAACTCTTCCTATGGTTGATACTCCCTTTAAAAGGGTGGGGATCCACATTATTGGACCTCTGAGAACAGTGACTGCACCCACTGTGGCCAGGGAACTGATGGAGAGCTTTACCCGAGTGGGTTTTTCCAAAGAGATAATGTCTGACCTGGGAACCAATTTCATGTCAGAATACTTGAAATCCATGGGGGAGGAGTGTAGAGTAATCTATTAGTTCTCCAGGCCTTATTTCCGGATCAATGGGCTTGTTGAGAGGTTCAAAAATACCCTTAATGGCATGGTCATATCTGAGCCCTTCAGGTCGAAGTTAAGTATTTTCTTGAAATGCCTTCTGGTTGTTTACAAGGAGGTGCTTCGGAAGGGAGTGGGGTTCAGCCCCTTCGAACTTCTATATAGCCACCCTGTCTGACAACCTTATCCAGCTTCTCCAACCAAGTGTATTTCACCTATCTTTTAGACACTAGATTTCACTAAAACGTTTAGAAATTCATAACTCTGGTTCTTTATTAGTTTTGTTGGCAATTTGTTTATTATAATGCACTCTTTTTTTCTAAGTCGGTCCGCGATTTTTCTTCTGTTGCATTTTCACCTTATTTCTGTTTGTGTGCTGCATAAAAACTTTACAATTCCCTCTAAGTCAAGCATGACTGCTTTTGAGCCAAGCTACCAGAGGGTCAAGCACAGGCTAATTTAGTGACTTTTTTGTATGGTTCATCTTGACAAGGATTGTTTTTATTATTTGAGTGGGGTTTCCACCCCCCTCAACTGAATTCTTACAGTAGGTAAAATCTGAAACATTTACAGGGATACTCATAATGAGAACATAAACAGTTTACATATTAAATTAATTTTCATAGGACTGAGGAGACAATGTTTGCAAGTGTTTGTGAGTGGTGTGTTGTGGGGGCGTGTTTACCAGTAACTCTTTAACTCTAACCTTTGCTCCTCTTTCTAAATGTTTCCTATACTCTCACTCCCCATATCTCTTTCTCCAATTACTCTCTTACTCTTTCCTTCCCTCTCTTACTTAATCTTTCCTCCACTATCTCTCCTTTTATGTATTTCCTATCTCTCTCTCACCCTCTTCTTCCTCTTGCTCCCACTCATCCTTCCCTCTCACAATTGCTCTCTTGCCCTTTACCTCTGTCTGCCTCTTTCTATTGTGTTCGATGTTTCCTTTCATGTTCCTGTTTTCCATTAATTTCACATTGCTTCCCCCAACTGGCTACTGTCCCTGCCATTGGCCACCAAATGATGCCCTTACTTACTACGTTCACCTATTCATGCACTCATTCTTCTGTGCCATCCATCCATTAACTCTGTCTACAATAAGTTGCTGATAGCATTATTTAGACTTTGGTAGATGAGATTTACTCCTTTAGGGTGACAGAGTAAAGTACTCTGTCACCCTCACGGAGTACCCGCCTCTCAAATTTAGAGATGCTCCCCAGCCCAGAGCCCATTGTACATCATGGCGATTCCTGTCAATGCATTGAATGTTTGATGGACTGCCCTGGTCAATTTTATGGAGACACATGGCAAGCTTCAAGGATTATTTTATTTTCAAAAACAACATTTTAAGTTTGATTCTATTTTTAAATTAAAAAGCAATGACATCTGCATCAATAGAGTTTTCTCCCATAGCATAGGGGCAATTTTGCAGTTTACATTGTCCCTTACTGGCTGGTTTTACCTGACTTGCCATGTGTCAACATCCAGTAGTACGATTCAGAATGAACCACATCTCTCATCATGGCTACTGATGAGATTTGAAACATCCTGGACAGAGAAAAAGCAGTGGCTCTCATCCTGCTGAACTCTCTACAGCCTTCAACACTGTCTTCCACAACATCCTCATCAGAAGACTCCACGAAAACGGCACACATGGATCAACCCTCAAATGGATCTATTCCTTCCTCATGGGAAGAACCCAAAGGGTCGGGATGCCACCCTTCACATCAGAGACCAAGAAACCGATATGCGTTGTCCCACAGGGATTTACCCTCAGCCCCACACTTCTCAACATATACATGACACCGCTTGCCAAATTCATCTGATCACAAGAAATTGTTGTGTAGTTCCTACAAATACATAGGATCTGCGCGTCTCGACAGTGTAAACTAAGGGATTGGTTTCCCGACTGATTCCAGACACCCCGAAAAATATGTTACCCTTTAGACCAGCTAGCTCACAGTGCCACTATTAGCCCCCAACTTTAACAAGGAGGGAGTAGTCTCTGGCAACCAGCGAACATGACAAACCTCGATCCTTCAGGTATCCTGGAAACAGTACAGTACTTTTCACTCAGTAACTCGTACTCACATAGTCTCAGAGAGACACACAGAATAAACGGTGGGGGCATTTTCAATAAGCGTTTATTGAACCAGCGTCATTCTAGTATAAAACATGTTTGCTGTGACAAACATTAGACAGAAACAGATGTATAAGATTACAAGCACCAGCAGAGTAAATAAAATGTAGAATAGTGAATATATGCAAGCATATAGATACATAGCAGTAATCAAGTGTACTCCTATCTAAGTGTACCTAGCAAGGATAGGTCGTTGTGAAGCTAAGAATCTCTAAGGAAAGAGCCAACCCCATTTCCTGATAGGAGAGAATGAAAGACCCCATCTTGGTGTCAAGTTGGACACCCCGCAAGGGATGTCAGACCACTGCTTGGTGGAGTTTCTGCTTGCAGGGACTTCAGCGTCTAGTGTCTGCGTGGAAGCTTCTCCTCTGGTTACCCAGTGAAGATGTGGTTCTTTTATACCAAAAAGTACCCTCAGGAGGTATACCTAGATAAGTAGTGGTTGCAATTATGTACAGTGGGCCTGTCGTTCAAGGATGATGAAAGCAGTGACTTTTGTACAGAGTTATTATACAGAATATGTTAATCCTGCTGTGTACGTTCTGGACAGGGGATTAAAATATGATACTAAGAATTCTCATGCATATTAAATGAGGCTAGTTTTCGAAGAAATCGACACAACATTTATAGGGCACATAACTGGGTAAATGGTCAGTGCTAGAACCGTTATGAAGGGCACGGTAGGACAAATGTTGGTGAAAGGTCATGTATCTACCTAGGCCTAGATTGGGGTACATTTGGGGCTCATAACAACATCACTGTCATCTCAAACGCCAATAACACCTAACTCTTTTCCTCCCTGACTTACAAGACAAACACCCGCAGGACATACTTCACCAACTGCATGACCATGGTAGCAGACTGCATGCGAACCAACTGCCTGAAGCTCAACTCCAGAAAGACAAAAGTACTGGCCTTTGGCAACAAGACCTCCCAATGGGAGGCGGCCATCGGAGCTAGGACCAACACCTTCACCCACACACCACACAAGAAAAGTAGGGATCATCCTAGAAGACAAGCTTAACATGATGGCTCAAGTCATCCCAGTGTGCACTTCTTACTTCCAAATTCTACAGATGTAGTGAAAGATCTTCAAATGGTTGCCTCAGAACACCAGACTGACCCACACAAAAGTACTCATCACAAGGAGGCTGGACTACAGCAACACTCTCTACGCTGGAATCTTCAAACAACTCCTACACAGATTCAAGACCACCCAAAATGCAGGTGCACGAATAATGCTTGATCTCCCACACCATACCCACATCGCAACACACCTTAGAATGCTTCACTGGCTCCCCATTCACAAGCGCAGTCAATTCAACCTTCTCACACACACATGCAAAACCATACACAACACAGGACCAGAATACCTAAACAAGTGCATACACTTTCACCAACCCATTAAACGCCCACTCTATGCCTCACTCACACATATGCCCCACATCCGCAAAACCAAACCTGGAGATCACACCCAAGACATGGAAAGACCATCCTCATCACATCAGGGCCTCCCCATCACTTACTGACTTCTGCACAAAGCTGAAGACATGGCTCTTCATATAAGCACCTGAAGACTACAAACCTACACACTTTCCCCTTGCACCTGGATACCCTCTCATTTGATTAGTGTACCATACAAATCAACTTAACATAACATTTGTTCACCCACTACAAACAGAGCTATTGGGACCAACTGCCAAATCTGACAGTCCTTACTATATTGATCCTTCTGGATGTGTATATCGACTGCGGAGATGGAGTAGTCTCTGCTGTCAACATACTGAAGTTTCGTACAACTCTAAATGATGCAAGCAGACCTTCAGTTTTGCAGAGAGGATACTCCGTCAACTTTGCTATAAAACTGTCTTATTTACTAAAAATAGACACCACACAGCACAGCAACCTGAGTTGCTGTGCTCCGTTGCAAGAAACCGAGTGAGCATGACATTGCCATATCAACTAAGACATGGTGCTGTTGCTCTCTACCCCTGCGGGCACACTTTTGGCACCAAAGTGCAAGAGTGTGTGAGATGTCTAGCATGTTTTGTGATGGAAGCGTACCATCCCATACTGAATACTATGCTGAGGAATAATCTAAATAATAATATTGTTTTTCAAACTTTGTATGTGTGCTGTACATTACAGCTCAAATACAAATATGGAAAAGTTTTGGGAAAAGAACACTTTACTCAAACAGTCCACCTGCCTCAAGGAGGCGTACCTTTGGTGCATAGGCATGTCTTCCTTTTTTAGTAGATAGGGATTTGAGTCAAAAGCCATGGTGGTTGATTGGGAATGCCCATATCCTAGGGTACTTCCTTTGATGCATAGTAATATAAAGTAGCATAGAGTGCTGCTTTGTGTTTGTTTAGGGCAGCTTGCCAGATTTGTTATGGATAGTTAAAGTTTACCAGGACTCTGTGCTGGTTTGCTTCACATTTGGTGACACTCTGCCAGCGAAAAGCCTTCATACATCTGTCCCTCCATGTTTATTTAGTACTTGTGGTGCGGGGAGAGTCACCCTTGAGACACACGATGAAATGACAGCGATGGTCAATGCCACCACTCTTAGAAGGATTTCAAGAACATGCTCTTGATATGTTCTGTAAAGGAGATACAACATGATTATGCTTAAAAACAAAGGTAAACGTGAAAGGTAGGAGACATGTGAGGGCATATACACCAGTCTCTCAGGCAACGCACTGTAGCAACCTAACCTGCTGAGCTGCATTGCGTGAGAGGAAGAAAGCAGGGCAGTGCCATACTAAGATATGGCGTTGCTGCTCTCTTCCCTAGCACTGACTGCCAAGCGCCATGCACACACCTTTGCACCATTGTGCAAATCTGTATGCATGAATCTAGCATATGTTTTATATTGGAATGGTGTTTAGTACTGGAATAATACTCTTCCTGCACTAAATAGTATGCTTAGACTTGCTTTTAAACTTTTCCCACTGTACAGCACATATGCAAAGTTAGAAACGTTTGGAGAAGAAAACACTTTTCAACACTCTCTACCTGCATCAAGAAGGTGTATAATTTTTGGCATAGAGCCCTGCCTACAAATGTTAGGGCTTTGCATTGAAGCTCTGCTGTGGATTACTTTAAGGCTACTTTCCAATGCAAATCAAGATTTCCAAAACAATAATTTGCACTGGTTTGCTTCACTTTTGTGTAGCAAACCCAGTGTAAAGTGTTAGTAAACCCATCTATGGGATGGGATCTTAGATTCTTTAGAAGACTATAACAACATTTCAATATGCATGGAGAGGATGTGGCACAGGAGAGGAGGAAAGTGTGTTTATTTTGTTGAGAGCAGCAAAACACTTTACATGAACCATGCTTCCTTTGCAGGTAAAATATGACCCATGGTTTAAAAAAAAATGCATTATGCCCTCTAGGACGAAAGCCGCATTTAAATCTACAGGGAGAACATAGTTGAGAAGAGTGTTACATCTAAATTGTAACTAAGGGATCCATTTTACTTCCCGGTTTACCCACTTCGGTGTTCTGTGTTCTATCCTCCTTGGGTATCAAAAGTACTTTTGCAATAACTGTCTGTAGGGTCCTAAATAACAATCTCATAGCGAAGCTCAAATCCCAGGCTCAGCATGTTTCAGATGATGGGGAGCCGGGGGGGATACTGTCTCCTCAAGCACTGAAGCTTGAGACAGCGTGCAGCTAGAAGAGTCACAACCAGAGCCAGAAACAGCTCACCCAGGGGTAGCATGGTGCTCACCCAACACTGCTCTTGTGTTCACAAAGCAGGCAGAAATTACTTGTTCTGATTCTCCTACTCTCTCCTTCTACTGCTATTTCTGTTTTTTGTTTCCAGTATTTCCAGGGAGCAAGGTCCACCCATGTGCATTTATTTTGGTTTGTTTGACAGAGTTACCTCTGGTTGGTGCCCTGTAATTACCTTTTGCCAGTACATGTATTTACTCTTTCATCTGTGAGTGATGAAACAGGCAACCATGGTTCTTGGCTCCTCTCCTGCCAGGGGTGTTAAGACATAGGTCAGATTATGTTTGCAGTCCATAAACTAGCCCTTCCAGACAAGAGATAACAGAAGATTAGTGCTGTTAAACTAAATGTTCTGTTCTAAACAGGTCCGGCCTGTACCCAGACGAATGTTTTTAGGGGGCATAGGCCTCAGCTATGATCACACATTAAAGCTGTGCTCTACGGGAGCATTCTTCCCAACACTGGTTGTCCTACTAAATATTGACCTCTAGAATATCACAGTACAAGAATATTGGGGGTAAAATTTTGAAAGGTAAATGCATACATAGGAAATATAGATGTACTATTTCTAACTCCACATCTGCATTCCTTGAAGATATATATGTACTGTGTAGCCACATATATGTGGAGTAAGGTATAGAAAATCTATACTTATTTACCAGTCAGTAATCTGGATACAATATTCTGTGTCTGATATTCTGGTGCACATCATGATTCTGTGTGAAGGAATATGTGGATTTTTTTAAAAGGTACATATTAAAACACGCTCAATCAACTTTTCACAGTCCAACTTTAAATCCTATCAGTTTGATGGGATTTAAACTAGAAGGGTATAAAGTCTGATTTGCAACTCTGTGTCTTTTCTAAACTATTCAACATTTGTGCAGTAAAAAATGTATCAAGTTATATATTTTTTAAATAAGCTGCCCTTAGCTCAGAGCCATCCTTCCCACACTCTTACCTCCAGCCTCCACACTCAAACTGATTTTGCTGGGGGGTGTCCTACATGGGTCATCCTGCATGAGGAAACCATCACACCTGCAAGGCCCGAAAGGATAAGCATAACCTCACGTAAATTTAGGAAACTTCATCCGATTCTTAAAGTGTGGATTTTCCTCATTACAGCCAACTTCGTAAGTGAAGTTTTAATCTAATTTACCACTCATGTATAATAACTTCATAAAGTGCTTGGAGCATATACGTCAAGAACATTTTGGGAAATTAGTGGCAAACTGTGTTTTCAACATTTTACGGCTGCTGCAACAGTGAAAACCAGGTGCTCTGATTATGGTTTCAACAATATTAGGTCCAGAGGGGATGGATCCTCAGCATGTTGACCCTGGAAGGGTTATCTAGATATTAAACCATTTTTGAAAGATCAATAGGCTGTTATAGCAGCCCTCTGTGACATGGCAGGCTATATTGGATCATGACGGCAAGAAGATTAACATAAAAAATATCTGACTCCTGTAATAAAAACATAGATCTTTAGAACAGCGGTCATCTCACCAGGCTATATTTCACAGCAGGCCAGTGTAGACTGAAGCAATGTCAGTTGAATGTAAGTTATACCTGCCTTTTGATGGCTCTGCCCCAGCATAATAGGCTAATCAAAGCACGGTGCCATATGGAATCCGGAGTTTCATGACTGGACACTGGTTCCGAATGGCTGGTAGGATTAGGTAGTGACAACTGCGCATACATTTTAAATAGGGAAGGGCCTGATAGTTGCTAGCTTAAGAACAACATGACTCAATGCCTTGTACAGTTATGAAACTTTTTCATACAGCAAATGCCTGTGTGACATACCATATATGAAGGGTGCTGGACTTGGTCCTTTCTGCAGGGCCATCCGCAAACTGTTTGCCTTCACCCTCCTCTCTTCTGAACCCGTTTTTGTTTACCTCTAGGACACTGTGCACTGTTAACCGATGCTAACGTGCTATTGCTCTCTCCTTTAAACATGGTGAAATTAGCTTACACCCAGTTGGCACATTTACTTTTTTTGTAATTTACTAGTAAAGGGATATCATATGTATTCAAGGCTAGTAAATTAAATGCGACTAGTGGGCCTGCAGCACTCATTGTGCCAACCACTTAAGTATCCTTCTGAACATGTCTCAGGTCTGCTATTGCAGCCTGCATGTGCAGTGTAAACTGACATTTCGTTCTGGGAGGATGGGCCACTCTGACATGATGAGGGCGAGGAGCGGTCACCTATCCCACTTGTATATCACAAGATCTCTGCCTGGGCACACTTAGAAAGGGTTTCATGCTATTCTTTTTTGACCCAGACAATCTCGAGCCAGGGCAGAAAGGTAGGAAATTAAAATCCCTCAGGGGGTGGAAACCTCCAGAACCCTTTCCTACTTCAAAGCTCGCCACAGGTATAAATAATGGAACCTCAGACCCAACTCTTCAGTAGACCTCTGGTTGACTCAGAATTAATTCTGTACTGCCCTGCAGGAATGACTGCCACTCTGCTGCCATGCTGCCTGCTGCACTCATGCCTGAGAAAAAGGATTAGACCTGCTTCTTGATCCCAGGATCATCAGAGTGACTCCAAAGGCTAGTTGGCTGGCCTCCTGATCAGAACCTCAGGGACAGAAAAGACTCAACCCAGTATCTAGACTTTAGCTGTTGGGAGTCTTGCCCTTCAAGAGTCGCCACCTCAGTCTTGAACCATTGGATGTTTGTCTGAAGGTGCTCTGCCAGCCCAGCTGTAAGCAGCCCAGTCGGAGTGAGATGCATCTCCTTGCAGCCACATCAGCCCCACCGCAGCAAGGCACTTCTCAGACGCCGGACTCCACATCGCAGCCCGCAGTCTTCTTGGAACTGCCACTGTAAGATGCACCCTCGATGCTAGCCTTTGAATTTGAAGTACCTCCTCAGCAGCTTCTTGATGATGAGTCAGCATTGCGGCTCCATCAGAACTGCCGCAGCGCGACACACAGGGGCGGTGGGTGACATTTGAAAGTGGTGGGGCGCAAAGTGATTTGCATACATCCCCGTAGCGAGCGAGCGTAGCGAGCGAGCCTGAACCCCAAAAGGGGGGTTTCGGGGGATAATCCCCCCAAGAAAATTTTGAAAAAAAAGAAGAAAAATCGTGCATTTTCAAGCAAATTTGAGAAAGCAGGAAGGTAAATAAAGCAATTGTGAAAGTGCAGTTATTACATTAATAGATGGCATAACATAGGTAGCTGCTTATTCAGTATAACCACAGAGCTTCATACATTCCGTCCTATTACGCTCAGGTGCTGAATTCAGACTATAAGACTTTCATGAAAATCTCAGCTCTAAGAGTAGAAGAAGTTGCACAGCAGTTGGAATCTCTGTGACAAAAGCAGTGACTCACTGACCTATTTACATCATATGCATTTTGTGATCTTCATCAGGTACATGTTTTTTGCAGCAGGTACATTAACCTTCTGCGCTGCCGCCTGCTGCTATTTCACTACTGGGACCACAAACATAGGCTAGCTCTACCGGACTATTCTTCAGATTCCACTACTATTCTGTTTATGCAGAGTCTAAGTACAGGCTGCAGAGCTGTCCCTCAGATCACAAACATTTTACAGACTATAGAGCAATTTTAAATGGCTGATTCCTGGATGAGCTGAATGTGAGAGGGGTCTCTGTCAAACTGACTGACTTCATGAAGGAAAACAACTCCACTTAATCTCTCCTTTCAGGCCATCCAGGTAACAGGTGGAGAGGTTAATGATGTCTTCCTGTAGCATCATTCCTGTTTGCGGCTGTAGGGGCATAGGATGGGAAGGACCTTTGCCCAAACCCCCGCCCTACTCCATATTGCCACCATGCCTCACCTTCACCACCTTAAATCCAAGCACCATTTCCTTCCCAGAACTACTTCCACACACTCCATGTTCCAGTACTGTGGTGCATGTGGCACTCATTTGGAATCAGCCTCTGCCACCTCTGGGTGGACCTACAGTCCCTCTTCTGCGGTATCTCCAATGTGCCCAGGGTTGTACCATTGCCCCACAGATCTACTACTGTGGTGTCTCTAGTTATTCACGGGATGTTTTGCCCAAAACCTCTGCCTTCCTCTTCCTCTCCCCCTCCTCACTAGCTTCTCTTGAGCCTCCAATGGGGCGGGGGAGGCCACATGTTTAGCCTCTTTTTTAAGCGTATCTGTGTCTTACATGTCAGCACCGAAAGAGGTACATTGTAGCACATAAAGAAATATTCAAATGACTAGGCTACCTTAAGATTGAACAAAGTCATTGCAGACATTCCCATGCCATATCGTTCCAGTAGTTTCTCAGACAGAATTCATGATGTTAATATATGGAACATAGCCCATAATTTAATTACCCATCTTCTAATCGCACCTTAGAAACAATAGGCAAACACTATATCTCTCATTTTAGAAGTAGTCAATTAATTTGAACCATATTTTCTAGATTAATCCCTAATAACAATATTGAGCACAAAGCTCTGAAATGAAATGAGCATTGAACCAATGATGTTCTGGTAGGCAACCTGAGTTACAAGTGGACTTGGGAGCCAAGTACACACATTTATTGGTGGAGCTCAGTTCACATTATCCAATATGGAGTATACATTGGGAAACCCTGCATGTGTGTCAGGCTTATGGATTGTGATCTGTGAAATTTGATCTATTTTTAAGATTGAACTTCCCTTTAATTGTACTTCAAAATCTCTGCTTCTACCCCCCTACACATGTACATGTACACTCACTCGCCTCTGCTCATCCACTTTGCTCCCTGTGCTCTCACACCAAGCCCCTCCACTGCCTACAACTTTTGAACAATTAATGCACCCTTTTACCTGCCCCTCCAGCTCACAAACCGCCCCCTTTGCACATATTCTATTCTCCTTGTGCCCCCACACCAACACCTCGACTGCCTGCATCCTCTTAACACTGCCATCTCTGCTCCCTGCCCGTCCAGCTCACAAGCCGTCCCCTTTGCGCATAAGGCTGCCTGCTCTGAGCAGGCAGTCCACTATTGCCTTAGTACAGTGGTTCCCAAACTTTTTTGACCTGTGGCTCCCTTGACCTAATTGGCAGTTGGCCATGGCTCCCCACCAGTTTTTTACCGGTGAAGGATGCAAGCCCGACCTCGGGAGCACTTCCAGTTGTCTCCCTGAAATTGATTGGGATGCGATGAAGGTATTATAACCATATTTGTAACAAAATAAAAATATACGTTTTTTCATAAAAACTTTAGGTTGCCATGCCTTGATGGAATTCAGGCCTTCTACATCCAGGATCAGGAGTGATATTTCCATATCCATTACGACTTCCCCTACCCTGCTCCAGTAATTTAGGAACAAGCTGAAGAGACATGTTTTTTTCAATGGCACCCCATCATGATGTAGTAAAAGTCCACTCTTAAAAACCGGCTAACCTGCCATTTGCACGTGGACTGTGTGTCTAGGCATTATATAGGGATTGTGTTTGCAGACAACCGTATATATGCCCGCAGATTTTGTGTTGCACTGAAACATTTGAGTGTGCCTTGCACTCAGGAGAAGAGGGCCCAACCCCAAGCTATCCACCCTTAGAGTGAGGGAGCAGGCCATAGAGACAAACGTTTGATTTGCATTCTGGTGCCAGAATCTGCCACCAGATACTATGCTTTGTTATGGATAAAAATGGCTTTACATTACATACACAGGGCTAGCACAGAAAAACAAAACCAGATTTACAAATACCAGAATGTAAACGTAAAAGTAAGACTGGGAGAGCCATCCGCAGAACACATGAAACAATTGAAGCCCTCTTGTGTTTTACAGAACCACTTGCACATGCGCAGCTAACCAAACATTTAACTTGGTTAAACTCACATAAAAGACAATGACATGGCAGCCGAAGGGATAAAAGGACATTATCATAAATTGCAGATGAAAGCTCCCAGAAGTGGCCGTGTGTAAAGGCTGCTGCTGCTGTGCGCTCTCCTGGGCCTGGCTGGGAATGAGCATGCTTGCTGGGAACCTAACGTGTTGCTAACATCATGGTAATGCGGACTCTCTTTTTAGCAGATTATGTAGTTGTAGGGCAGGCCCCTAACCCTCCTCTTAGAGCTGTCACTTGTCAGAACCGAGTAGCTGGCCCTAATCACTACCCCGCTTCCTCAATAACATGTAAAGTAAATGCTGGCTGCAGCACTTGACTTTCCTGGCTTTGGCACTTGCTGGCCTCGCTGCACAGAACCAGTCCCGATGCTTGCCCCAACAACACGGTTGTGCGCCGAGGCCAGCAAGTGCCGGGCCGGGAAGGTTAAATGTTCCAGACTACATTTTAATTT
Source organism: Lissotriton vulgaris (assembly GCF_964263255.1). NCBI lineage: Eukaryota > Metazoa > Chordata > Amphibia > Caudata > Salamandridae > Lissotriton > Lissotriton vulgaris. Next base: position 1,075,530,776 of record NC_141699.1, on the reverse strand, counting down.
ACATGTTATTAATTTTACAGGGTTTGCGCCGTCATGTTTGGGACGGAGATGGTGAACGGCGAAGAACTACTACACAATAGACGAAAGATATGAATCATGTGGCTGTACTAACAGTTATCAATTCATTAGCTTATTTTTGTGAATGAAGTGTATTGTCTTGTGTGTTTTCTCTCTCTCCCTCCCCTTTCTTTAAGGCGGAAACCATATTTGGATTGTGCTGTATGAACTTTTATATTAGTCATTAATTGTTTTCATGTATTTTTAATAGTGATATTGGGACTCGATTTTAATAATAAGTCCGTTTTTATTAAATATATTTTTTAGATATGATTTATGATCTTGTGGCATTATATACTCCTGTAGGTGGGGTCATAGGTATGTATATGTGATCAAGTCATGGCAAGTGAAGTGTGTGGTAAGTGTGACGTGAATAACTGGTTGCTTAAGGGAACATTTGCAGATATGAAAATCTAATATTGGACTACATTATCTTATCTCAATGTGATTCATTCTTCCCAGGCCAGAGAGCCTGTGCTTTTCTAGGCTTAAAATATTACTGATTTGTGGACGTAAAAACGTTTTCCTTAAAATATTCCCGTTCCTGCAACCCTCCTTATATTGTCCAATTTAGCCCTCAAAATGTAAGTCCGTTGCTTGTGGGATGCCTTTTTCTGGGATTATGGGTCACCTTGTCCTTCTTACAAGAATTTCTTTCACTCTTCATGTTATTTGCAAATTTTTCAGGAACACTGCTTCTCATTCACAACTATTCAGCAGATATCTATCAGGCTCAGGAACTGGGAGCAGTTGTGTTCAAGTGTGTAGTTCATAATTGCCTTGCTTGCTTCTATCAAGATAGATGTTCATTTGCAGTTTTGCAGTGTCAAGACAAGGGTAGCACATTTTGAAGATCCAACACTCATCCACACGTGTGTGATCTGTGGACTTAACTTCATAGTCGTGCTCCAAACAGCATCATTGTGTTTACCTTGGCCTGGACAGGTCTCGACAGAGGTGTTGTCATTTCCGGAACTGCAAACAGGGCACTTGAGCAGTATCCGGACGCAGCTGCGTTCTCGAACCCCTGTGGGCTGTATCTCAAGTGCTGCGCCCCCCTAGTCTGTGAATGGCCCCTCTCTTGTGGTGTTATTATCTCTCGCCGCCTCTCCTTTCTATATACAGCTTGGGTGCATTTTTCTGTCTGTCCTACTGCCACTAACGCAGGACAGATAAGTGGACGCTCCAGAGGCTGAGGGTGGGAAGGCAGCGTGGGCCCAGCAGTCATAGGTTGGTCGTCTGGCTTCTAACATTAGATTAGATAAAAATGAATCTATAGTATTTATAGCTCCTCCTTATTATCGTAGCGGTTAGGGAATGTTTCACGTGACCTAAAAATAACTAGATATAAATCTTTTTTTAAAACTGCCAATCACACTTCTTGTCCGACCAGTGGGCCCTTATGCAAACGCACACGTGTTTCTTTCCCGAAGAGAGTGCGTTGCAGACAGGAACAGCACTTTACACCTGGCAAGTGCAAGTGGCTTGCTTCACAAGTGCAAGCATTAAGCAAGACACAAAAGATGAAAAATACCGTCCGAATTTGTTTCACACGTGTGCAATTTTATCTCAGTATGACGTAATGTTATGCAGGTGTAAATCTACTAACCGATACAAGCGCTGGGTCATTCTGGGCGAGGGTGTTTGGGCATTTACAAACTTATCATGCAACCATTTGATTCCCCGTCCTGTAAACCTATTTAATCCGGTCATTGGCAACAATTAAGCAGATTTAAGAGTGGTAATAGCAAAGAACACACTCAAATCTGGTGGGTGTGTAAGGGGAGGTGTTTATCGACACTTCCCATGGCTAGAAAAGTAGCAGAAAAAAAGCGCCATTACACTCAGTACCTAATGCTTTCAGGACCGTATTTGCAGAGACAAAATTAAGTAATCGCAAAACGTTTTCAAGACTACTTACAGAAACAGCGTGGCACCGTTGGCTTACCAACTTGTGGTGGAGGCCGGCGTGCTCGAGGGCTGCCAGTGCCAGTGGGGTGTGTGTGGCAGCCTTCCCTCCACCCATGCCTCTTTCTGACTAACCTCCGTGGACCGCTTCTCTCTCCTGCCGCCTCCTCGCCAGTCTGAAGAAAGCAGACCCACGAGGAGAAATGGAGGCGTCGCATCCGGGTGCGGCGTGACGTGAGCCAGGTGTAGCCAATCCTGGCGCTGGGGGGGGCACATTTGCTGCTCGCCCTGTCACCCCTTACAAACCCGGGCTACAGCAGGCAGAGAAGTCCCCACAGGGTCCCACTGGGGTACTGTAGTGCGCATGCTTGCGAAAGTTGGAACACAACTCGCACTTGCGCACTACGGTCTGTCTACTGCAGCCTGAGTGTACTGTCACTCAAGCTGCAGCAGGCCACCACCCCCCTTGCGCATTCCGAAATCTCCGGGTGTGTCCCGGCGGCTGACTCGCAATCCTTACAATAAATTACTCTGTACTAGTACAGAGTAATTTATTGAATGGATTGCGGTGGCGGCCGCGATGCGGGTCCATGTGGCTGGTGGGGCTACGCCCCTACGCCCCAATGGACGCACCGCTGCTGGCGACACATCCTCAAAGCAGAATTTCTCAATGCTCAGCAAACCAGGATTGAAGGTACTTTGTTCAGGTGACATAACTGGATCCCTGTATCTGGCCCTTGCTCCATTGCAGTTCACCTAATCTTGTGACTTTGCCCTGGTCCAGCTGAGCTTAGGGCTTTTAGGCACTATTTTTTCCTAAATCTTTAAAATGGCAAATCTCCGGTTTTACTGAATGGATTTTTGTTGTTTTGGTGTCACATAATGTATCAAATTTCACTCATTTGACACTGTTTTTTAAAATTGGCATGGAATTTTGCATGTGTTGTGATTTCACTTTATTACTGTTTGAAGTACTGCATAAAGACTTTACACACTGTCTCAAAGTTGAAATTAACTGCTTTGTGCCAACCTGCCAGAGGGTTAAGCCCAGGTTAATTTGGGGTTTGCTGTTTGAATAGGGTCTCACCCCCTCAACCAGTAACCCAATTTCCAACAAATGGCCTGAAGGGAGTTCAGCTAATGGCCACTAAATTCTAGGTCTTTCAGCTTTGACAGTGAACTAGTGTTGGTACCACCTTTCATATCAGCTTCTCTCACCCAACAATGTGTCCATCAATCCCCTCTATTATTCACCATTTACCTAACCCCTTTACCAAACCTGTATATATAATTCAACCCCACCCATCCCAACTATGCAGATGACACCCAAATCATTTCTTAAAATAGATGGCCTGGAAGACTTCTACAGTTTAAAATTTGACTGCCTTCTGGCCATATATACTTGGATGATAAATGCCAAATAAAGCCAAATGTTGCACAGACAGAGCTTATGACCTGCATAAAAATGACAAAAATACCAGCCTAGTGCAAAAATGACGCCCCTTCAACAATATCAAGAGAAGTCAGAAACCTTGGTGTAACCATGGATTCAGACCTATATGTGACACCACTTGTTAACAAAGTAAAACTAAGTGCCACCTACACAATGAAAACACCAAGTTGCATCCTACAAAACTTTAAATAATCTCCCTATGAAAGTAAAACTAAACAACATCTCCACGCAATTTCTTAGAAGGCATAGCCTGACATTTAACCTGACTTGGAACACACAGCAAATCAATCAAGATAAAATCACATTTTAAAGTAATTTTATTGCTCATTCACCTTTAAATACTGTACCAGCTGCCTCACTTGGTGGGGAGGCAAAGATAAATATGGGATGGTCCAGTCCTCAAATGTCCCCGTGTCAGATTTGCTGCGTCTTACAAGACAGGTTAAATGTAAGGATATGTCTTCTGACAAATTTCGAGGAGATGTTGTTTGCTTTTCTTTCTATGACTGCAAAGCGGGAGGATTCTGTAAAGTGAACTATGTGGCAATCTCTCTGGGGTACAGACAGGGCCACTGGAATAATACGACTGGAGATGCCTACATTTTGTGGCAAGATTGTCTAAATTATGTTTCACGAAAACACAAATTATGTGGCTTAATGTGGCGCATTATGTGATAGTATCACTTCATTATTTATTATTTTATAACTTACATGTTAGCGCTGTCACGGCAAGGCAAAGGTTTCACTTCAATAGTTCCTGTTCCACATCCAAATACAGCTATAAATAACTGAAAGGTGACTAGTCAACCTTTGTGAAGGACCATTTACTGTGCAACATCATCTGTTGCAGCATTTTTAGTAACTTATGATTTGCTTGACCTAGAAACAAATTTAGTTTTTTGTTAAAATCTGTTGATTATGCAGCAAATGATGGACTACGTGGCAAATGCGGAAAATCACAAATAAGCGGAAAATGCCATAACCACAAAATCACATAATTTCAGTAGCTTTCATACACGGAGTGTGAAAAGAAATACAGTAGGGTGTCAATATGTTTCTAATTCACAAAAAATGTAAATACTTGTTAATATACTGAATAAATATTTTAACATGTACCAGCAGTTATAAAAGCAGAATTCAAGCACATTTTGTTTTATAATTCTCAAATTTGATGGAAAAAAAGATTTTAATAAGACCAAATCAAATATTGGTGATGCACAAATGATAAATATTTTATTGTAATGTATTGTTTTTCACATTTGTATAGCACTTATTACTCCTATGTTTGGCACTGTAGTGCTTACCTACATTGGCAGCAACCTATGCCATGTACGGTGGTGAGTGGTTAGTAGGGCGTTGTCTTTGTTTTGTAAGCCTATGTGGGAAGTGTTTTGTGCTGTGCATGAAGACCACTGATGTGCGGGTATCATATTACAAAATGTACTGCGGCGTGGTGAACAATGAGCTGTGGGAGACACAGATGCACAGTTTATGGGTTTTTAGTACGCCAGCAGCTTTGAACAGCTCTGTAGGTGCCTTTATGGTGTTTTTTATGATATAGTCTGCTTCGCTGGTTACTGCACTGGGTTGTCCAATCAGAAATATTGGGTAAACGTCTGTCCCAGAGGAGCCATTGCCGGAGAGAGAGAGAAGTGAAGCAATCTCCTGGGATGTGCATTGTTACTATCTTCTTATATCGAAAGATCATTATGAGGTTTAAAGTGGCAGCCATAGTGTATAGATATGTGGGACCTGTGCAGCCATGGGGTAGTTTAAAGTCCTCTGATTGACCAGTAGTGTGGGCAGAGCTCTTCAGTTACTCCATGCCTGTTCATTTGGTGAAGGTTGGCTTATTGGCTGCACAGTACTGGTGATGGACAACCCTTGAAGCAGATATATCTTATGTGAATGTAAGAGGTGAGAGTTGCAGTTGGCTGCTGATAGCTGAGTGTTGTGGTGTTAAAATTAGTATGGGCCAGAAATGTTATGTATGTACTTACACAACTACATAATACCCCAGAGAAGCATAAATTTAGCCCTCCTTAACTTAACTTATGGAAAGCAGTTTTCTGGTTGGGTTGTTATCAATCTGTGGATTGTAAGCGCAGGCCTGACCTTGAAAGTGCGACTATCTTTCCAGGTTCTCTTGCCTGGATGTGCGGGGCATTAGTTGTCTTGGAAATATCCTTGCTTTCAACTGTCTTCATAAGTTTATATGTTCCTGGATGCTTCAAATGCTGGCTGGTATTTCCAGAGCTTGGCAAATTGTACTGAGGAAGCAGTGCCTCCTACAGATTTTTTAATGGTAAGGTAGTCTGACGATAAGTGGTGTAAGCGTGGTGCGCAGTGTCCTGATTTGTTTGCATTGCTTGACTTTAGCTTGTAAGTATAGCATCCTTCTGCTTGGAGGTTCTATGGACAAGGTAAAGTGCCTTGAACATTGCTCTTCTACCGTAGGTATCCTGTGGAGTGATTGCAAAACTGAAGTCATAAGTTCTCTTGGGTGATGGCAGAGAATGAGTCTTGGAGCAATATTTTGGATTTGTTGTATTTTGCACATGATAAATGCAGGTGCACAAATGTATTGACTGTTGGCATAGTCAAGCTTGGAGATTATCCAAATTTATTTTAATTATTCATTTTATTTAAAATGTTTTATATAGTGCTGGCTTCCCCCAGGGGTATCAGCGCGCTTTACATTAGTATAATGATAGTAAAGTAATACCGAACAGTTGTTTCAAGTGCAGCATTCAGACATCGTGGACTAAACAAACACATTGAGTAATATAGATTAAATAGAGTTAAAAAAGAAAGAAGGAGCAATTTACAAACAGCATGAGAAAGATGTAGTTACAGATTATAAAACAGTACATAGGGGGTAGGCTCTGTAGTCAGAATAAAGCGGGAGGGGTAGGGCGAGTGAGAAGGGTGGGTGGGGAAATGTTATGATGGGGAAGGGAGGGACGAAAATGGTGGAGAGGGGTGATGAAGGGGATGTGTAGGTGAAGTCGACAAAAAAGGGGGCGGGAGGAGGAAAAGGCAGGGGTTTAAGGAGGAGGGAGTGTATAGCAAGTATGGTAAGAGAAGGAATTATGGACTACAATATTTGTTGAGCAGGTGCACTTTAAGTTCTTTTTTAAAACTGACTTGAGAAGGGTTACATCGTAGATCTTTAGGGAGGGCATTCCAGATGCTGGGGGCCTTACCAGAGAAGGAGCGAGATTGAGAGGATTTTTTTATAACAGAGGGGGGATGAGAAGTAGAGAGTTGGTGCTCCTCAGCAGTCAGACTCAACCTGCTTTATTGAGTTTTTTAGAGGCAGAGCGGGGTCTTTTGATAAAGGGCTTTGTGCATAATGCAGGCAATTTTATCGGAGGATCTGCCTTCGATAGGAAGCCATTTAAGGTCCTTGAGGGCAGGTGAGCTGTGGTCAAAATGTTTACAGTCAGTTGTTAGCCTGGCCGCTAGGTTGAGAACAGATTTGAGGGGGGGCAAGGTGAGCTTTGGGGGTTCCGGAGAGTAAAGCGTTTCCATAGTAAATTTTCAAGAGATCTAGAGATTGGACAACCGATTTGAAATCTTCCGCTGGAATAAAAGGTTTTAGTTTTTTGAGATGTCGGAGCATGAAGAGTGCTCCCTTGGCCGAATTTTTTATATGGGAATTGAGCATTAGCTTACTGTCGATGGTGATGCCAAGGGATTTTACTGATTTGGAGAGGGAGAGAGAACAGTTTAGGGCATTAAGGTCAGCTATCCATGTTTGGATGGGGAGAGGGTTGTTATTAGGGGAGAAAATAATGATTTCAGTTTTGTTTGGATTGAGATGATTAGAGAAGAACCAGGATTGTAACTTAGTTAGGGCAGTGTTGAGGTGTAAGACATTAGAGTGGGATTTAATTTGATAGTACAGTTGGGTGTCATCTGCATACAGGTGATAGTTAATTCCGGTTTATTTAAGTATGAGGGTAAGGGGTTCCATAAAGAGTTTGAAGAGACCGGGAGAGAGGATAGATCCTTGGGGGACACTGAGGGAGACAGGTGTGGGGCAAAAGAGGCAGTTTTGAATTTTAATTTGTTGGGTTCTGTGTTGGAAGTAAGAGGCAAACCATTTTAGGACAGTGCCATTGAGGCTGAAACGATCTTTGAGTGTGTTAAATAAGGTTGAATGGTTAACTGTATCAAATGTAGCAGTGAGGTCGAGGAGAATGAGTAGGCAGGTCTCGCCCTTATCCAGGGTGTGGGGGATGTCATCAACTATATTTAGCAATGCCCTTTCAGTACTGCAGCCTTTACGGAAGCCGGATTGTAGGGGGTCCAGCAGGTTGTAAGTGTCAATGTGTTTATCCAATTGAAGAAGGGAACATTTTTCAAGGGTTTTGGAAAGAAGGGGGAGGTTGCAGATAGGGCGGAGGTTGTTAGGGTCGTTAGGATCGGCCTAGGGGTTTTTAGGAATGGGTGTGATTTGTCCGAGTTTGAGGGAGACAGGGACACACCCCCTAGAAAGAGAGGAGTTGATGATATTGGTCCAATAAGGGACAATGAGGTGCTACAGATCTTGGACGAGGGTAGCTGGTAGTGGAGAGGACAGTTTTAATTTGGATAAGGTGTTAAAGACTTCAAGTTCGGAAACGGCATGGTAATCCTGCCAGGAGGTATTATTTTTGAGCTGTGGGTTGGTGAGGTAGGATTCAGGAGGGGTTGACAAAAGTAGGTGTGGCGAGGAAGCAGGGGGTAGAATTAAGGGGTAGGGTGGTATTGAGGTAGCATCAAAGGCCCATTGGGGGGTGGGAGGGATCTGACTGAAAAGGAAGGATTGATCAATTTTGGCATTTTTTTTCGGAGAATAAGTTAGTAAGTATGGGCGAATTTTGCGAATCAGCAGTCCGCGAATTCGCGCGAAATTGCAAAAAAATCCGCGAATTCACGGATTTCCCCGCGAAATCGTGGACTTTTTTGCGATTTGTACCATACTTTACTGGAGTACTTTTTACTGGCTAATCAGTAAGTGCTACCTCATTGGGTAAATGTATAGTGCTTTTCCTGCACTACAGCTGCGTAGGGCATGAAGAGTTATCTCCGGTGACCATGTGTGTGTAACTTTGCCATCGCACCGAAGGGCGCCGGGGTCCCTCCAGTGAGCTGTCCATCTTAGTGTTTAGAGGGCGGGAAGACAGGGCACACCGCTAGTGTTTGTGGGGGGCTCATTAAGGAGTTACTGAATTTGACCTTCAACTCGGGCACCTGCTTTATCTATATATGTAAGAGCTTCCTGTTCACGTTTAATTTTTGTGACAGGAGCCTCGTTGTCTACTTGTAACTATTCTCTGACCCTGCTTCGAGGGTCAGAGAATAGTTGCAAGTAGGCAACGAGGCGCCGCTCAGGAAGCACTACAGGGTTACAGCAGGTGCCAAGTTGAAGTTAATTTCTTTGTAACCATTTTGTAAATGGATACAAAGAAATTAGCTTCAACTTGGGCACCTGCTGTAACCCTGTAAGTGCTTCCTGAACAAAATTCATCCCGCTCGTGGATTCGCGGATTTTGCCGTGATTTCACGAGATTTGCGGATCGCGAAATTGCGGAAAATCCGCAAATTCCACGAGTGGAACACATTTTTGGCCCATACTTGGAAGTTAGCAATTTCTTCACATTTGTTGGTGGAGGCCGTCAAGTTGAGGGGGGCAGGGGAGTTGTGGTTTCTAATAATGTTGAACAGTTCTCTGGGTCTGTTTTTGGCATGGGCGGGTTGCGAATGAAAGAAAGATGCCTTTTCAGAGAAAATTTCCTTCTTGTAGGTATGTGTTGCGGTTTTAAGGAGGGCGAGATGGGAAGGGAAGGGGTGTTGTCTCCATGTTCTATCAGCTAGTCTAAGTGAACGTCTATTATTGTTGAGGTCTGAGTTAAACCATGATTTGGAAGGGATATTTTTTAGAGTTTTAAATTTGGGCGGGGCAAGTTGATCTAAAATCTCGGAGACAATTTTATTAAAGTGCTCAGTGAGTTTATTGGCATTGAAAGAGGGTGGGGTGAGACGAAGTGGAGTTTGGACTCCAGTACACCAGGAGGGATATGATTAAGATTTCTGGTCACTATCGTGGCTTTGTTGTTTTTAGCTGGGGCGGGCGGGCTGAGGGGGAAATCATGAACAATATGAGGTGGTGGGCAGATGATTCAATAGGGATGAAGTTAGATAGGGATGCCTAATCAGTGTTGCAATGATGGCACAAGAATTGCCCCTTTAGAGTGGGTTGGGGAATAACAAAGTCGTCTGAGGTTGCTAATCTTGAGAAGATTAGTGAGAAGGTTGATTGTGGGATCCTCGGATTCGTCCCAGTGAAGGTTAAAATCTCGAAGGAAGAGATTTTTAGAGTTAGAAAGTAATGATTTCGTAAGAAGGTCAGATAATTCCTCAGCGGAGGGAAAAGGATCACCAGGTAGGTCGTAGATATTGTGTAGTCGTATTGAGGGAGAGCCTTGAATCTTAAGTTCAGCTCCAAGGTATTCTAAGGTTGTGTAGTCTGTGTCCTTGACTAGAGAGAGCTGGAGTTTGTTTTTAAAGATAATTACTAAACCACCCCTATTCTCTCAGGTCTGTCTTTTCTGATGATAGAGTATAGCAAGTATAGAAGGATGCAACATAATGTTTTCATTATATAGATAGAATTCTGTTTCACTTAACATGTGGTATCAAATATAGGTCTGAATCCATGGTTACCATTAGGGTTCTGACTTCTCTTGATATTGTTGAAGGGGCCTCATGTTTGCGGTAGGCTGGTATTTTTGGCATTTTGCGCAGGTCATAAGTTTGGTCCTTGCAATATTTAGAGTTCAACGGTTATTTAACATCCATGTGTATATGGCCCCGATGCAGATAAGTATTAAATTGTAGAAGTCTTCCAGACCATCTCTTTTTTCAATGATTTGGGTGTCATCTGCATAGTTGTAACGGGTGGGGTTGAATGATGTAATCAGGTCTGGTAAGAGGGTATATATTTGTTGAATAATACAGGGGTTATGATGGACCCCTGTGAGACACCACAGTGTTGTGGGTGAGTAGCTGATATGAAAGGCGGTACCAACACTACTTTACTGTCACAGCTGAAAGGCCAAGAATTCAGAGGGCATTAGCTAAACATCCTGCACGACTTTGGTTGGCATTTGGGTTACTGGTTGAGGGGGTGAGACCCCAAATTAACATGCAGTTAACCCTCTGGTAGCTTGGCACAAATCAGTTAGCCTTAACTTAGAGGCAATATCTAAAGTCTATATGCAGTACTTCAAACAATAATAAAGGGAAAACAATACACCAATTTAGGAAAACAGAGTAAAGTTTGTCAACTGTAATAAATTATTTGACACCAAAACAACAAAAATCCATTCAGAAGAACCAAAGATATGCAGTTTGGAGTTTGGGTGAACCAAAGTTATGCAATTGTAAAGATTTAGTAAAAAACAGAGCCTAAAAGCCCAAAGATCTACTTTGGTTGTGTCACATAGCTGGGTTAGGCCAGAGTAGAAAAACTGCCATTTTACATGCATACATTTCTTAAGACGATTTCTTTTCTATTCATTGCCTTTTGAAAACACATTTGCTTGCACGACTGCAGGATATGGGGGCATATGAAGGTAAAAAAGGTTTTGCGATTCTGAAAATGTGATTTTCTGCAACTCGCGTTTTCCGAATCTCAAATCGCGATGTAGGTAAATAATCGCAAAAAAATAGCGATTACCAAAAAATCGCAGAATATTATAACGATTAATCAAACAGCGATTCCTTAATAAAGAAATCGCTAATAAGGAATCGCAATTTCGGGAAACAGCAATTCAGGTGCAGAATGATGACATCACAACCAGCAAGTGTGACTGCCATGTTGCACCTGATTGCCAGCACCTGTGTCAGAGTCAGAAGCTGCCTGAGAGACGGTGAGGAGGGAGCGTGGTTTTTACTCAGCAGTTGCAGAAAGGAGAAATGGAGTCAAGGGGAGTGAGAAGCAGCAAGAAGAACTCACAAGAAAAAGAAAACAAAAATTTAGTTAGAGGTAGCTTGAGGTGCTCACATAGGAAGTAGTAAGGCAACATGACCTCCTCTTTGCAAAGAACTCACTCTGTGTTCCAGAGGTAAGGAAAAGGAGAATTTGGAATGAGATTCAGGAGAAAGAGAATACGATTGGCGTAACCCTCCGCACAGTTGAAGACCTACGCAAGCGGTGGTACGACATGCGCCAACGGTGAAAGGAGAGGGTGGCCACCAGATTAGCTGAGGCAAAACTGACTGGAGGTGGGACCTCAACAGCACCAGAGCTGACACCCCCTGGAGGAGTTGGTGGAGGGCACACTCATGCCTGAAACTGTGACTGGCGTGGCTGACCTGGACAGCTCCGAAAATACAGACACCAGACAAGGTAAGATGCATGCCAATATACCCAAAACATACCCAGCCCACTTACAGCCCCAAACACCCAGCCTGAGTACAACTCCAGTATATGTCCACAAGCACACCCAGAATTGCATTATGGGAAATGTAATTCCATGCACTGATGCCTGGCCCTGTGAAACATAGCAAGGGGACATATGGTAGAGTCATACTTGGAATGTGCAAAACAGACAAGTAGTAGTTATGTGATTAGTTATTTACAAACTTTAATGCATAACAAAATGTAAACATGACACACAACTAATGTGTGCATTTCATTTTACAGCACCACCGACAACACAGGAAACAGTGGCTGAAGGGGTGGAGACTCCAGCAAATGTGGACGTGACAGGCCAAGAGGAGCAGGGCGCAGCAAGACACACACACCCTGCGCAAGCCAATCGGCGCAACATAGGCTCACCATTGCCACTGATGGAAGCAGAGTCCACAGATGCAAATGAGGAGGCACAGCCAGTCCCAAGGCAACAAGCAAGGCAGCACACACCACAGTCCACTGTCGAAACATCAAATGGCAATGGTTCACAACGCAGAGCACGGGCCACCACCAGCAATTCGCCATCTGATAGAGACACAGTGTTCTCTGTACTTGAGGGCAGCATGTTAAGAGCACAGCGCCTGCAAGGTAAAGGCATAAGATCAATCCAGTGCCAACTTGCCACACATAACCATGGTGAGTTGGGTCTCAGTGTCAATTCCATGACTGGTGCATTGGAAGGACTGTGTAGGGAGATCAGGAGAGACAGGCTGGCCAGGCGCAGGGAGAAACACGGCCTACACACACGGATGGACCTCTACACTAAGGAAGTGAACCGCCAGTCCACCGCCATATCCCTGCTAGCCAGGAGATGTGTGAGCATGCAGCATGAAATGGCACACTGATGCCAGGATGTGGGTAGGGGCCTGGTTCAGGTCACACATGCGGTGGACGAAATGCATGCTGTAGCCACAGGTGGCATAGGGACACTGGGCAGCTTGGCCAAGGACGAACAGTCAAGCAGGAGCAGCCTAACTCTTCCACTTCCTGCAGGAAGACGTCGGAGTGGGCAGCAGGAGAGAGCAGGGGAAGACAACAGTGAGGCCAGTGTGCAGTGCGAACGAGGGGCAACAGGGCATGCACGCAGGAGATGAAGAGGCAGCATGTACTCATGGCAATGTGTGAGGCAACACATACCATTTGCACTGAGTGACTCATGGCAATGATAGCACTGTGACCTCAACATATCAACATTTTAGTCACTCTGTGTGACAGGTTTACTCCTGCTGTTAAGGAAATAAACATCATATTTGAGCATCATTATTTGGCATTGTGTCCTCATTTCTCACCTAGAAGTAGTTCTGTGTGATGTCATCACATCTCAGGCGCCCGGCAGCCGCCCCAGCACCACCTGCACGTCTGCATTGTGGAGCTGGTTCTTCCTCATCTGATGTGTCTGCATCTGTCAGATCCACTTGGGTGCCCTTCTTGGTAGCGATGTTGTGTAGCTTTGCGCAATCCACCACGATTTTGCAACACGTTTCAGGGCTGTATTGTAGTGCACCTCCACTCCTATGGAAGCACCGGAAACGGCTTTTAAGGATTTCAAAGGTCCTCTCAATGGTGCATCTTGTGGCTCTGTGAGCACTGTTGTACCTCCGCTCCGCTGCTGTGGCTCGATTGAGGTACGGTGTAAGTATGCAGTACTGTCCTGCCAGTTTATCCCTTACCTAGTTGTGTGTGTGTTTGTGCCATGCAATTACCTAGCAGGTAGCCCTCTCCAAACTCGCCATTTGTGAGTCTGCAATGTAAACCACAGTGTCGAAAAATTAAGGAATCGTGTGTGCTTCCTGGGAATTTTGCAACAATATCTGTGATGACATGTGTAGCACTGGATGTTCAGGGAATTATAGGATTTTCTGTTTCTAAAACATACTCATTCTGTGATGGGGGTGAAAGTGCGACATGGGTTCCGTCTACGCAGCCAATAACGTGGGGATATTGGGCTATTTGGTAAAATTCTTGCTTGGTCTGGTCTAGTACCTGCTGTGTTTTGGGGAATTGGATGTGGTGATGCATCCTCTGAACCATAGCATCAAGGAAAGCGTGGAAAAGGCGCGATAGTGTACTCTGGGAGACCCCTCATTCTGTGGTTATTAGCCACTGAAAACTCCCTGATGCTAGGGGGTGGAGTGAGCACAAAACCTGTATGTGGGTAGGAATTGTGTGTGCCCTGTATGTGGGGTGTTCACGTATGGGTGTCAGCTCCTCTATTAACTCCAGGATACTATCCGGGTGCAGCCTGTAGTGCACATGGATGTCCTTCTGGGTCTGCTGAAAGAAGGTGATGCGTGCTCTGTAGATCCTTTCCTGGCGTCTCCTTCTCTGTGCAGCCTCCCAGATACGCAGCCTCCTGGCCATCACATACAGGCCAGCCATTGTGGGATGCCCCAGTGGCATTGTGGGCCTGTTTAAATAGGTTGCACCTGGTTACCACTTGGTCAGACTTGGTGGTATTTGAGTAGTGCAAAATTGCGATTTTCGTAAAATCACAAATTGAGATTTTTTGCTACATCTCAAATTGCGAATTCGCTTTTTGCGTGAACAGTATTTGTTATTTGCGCAAATACTGAGACGCACCTTGCGCATTTGCAATTTTATTCGCAGAATCCTTGTCAGGCAAAATAGCTAATCGCTAAATTTGCGATTCTCATTTTTGCGAGCCACAATGCTTACCTACATCGGAACACTCTCTTATGCGATCGCATACACCCTGGATTCTGCGAATCGCAGTGTTTGCGATCGCAAAATACATACCTATATATGGCCCCTGGTTCTTAGAAACCACATTTACTTACAGTTCAACTTCATCTGCACATTATCAAAACACCTTGAACATTTAGTACGAGGGATAAAGTTCACTGCACAAAAGTTGTTGTTTGTGGAACGTCCATTAGGTAACATAGCTATCGTAAGAGGATGAACAACGACAGCCTGGCTAAGGCATCAGCACAGCATCATGGATCTGTTTATTATATAAACAAGAGCATTTCCGTGTTCAAATCAGAGGAGCACTCTGCTGTCATTGCAAAGTTACTACTTGTTGGAATTCCAACCCAGCTGTTCCTGTTTCCCTCTGCGGGGAGGGTTGTCCAATTTGTGACCAAGAAGGGCCACTGAAGACACTTACCCTCAGGTAATGGGAAGTCAGATCCTCTAGTAGGGGATTTTTGGCAGATCACCCTTCCTATGCAACTAGGTTAGGGAGCACATTGTGATAGTATTTTTTACACACTACTTATATGGCAGCATATATACACTATTTCGCACAGTGGTGGAATTGTTTATCCTTTTCACTGTTCTGATGATGCTAATAACTATCATTTGTTTCTGTCTAATAATCGCTGGAATACATATATTTTATACAAGAATCAGAATGTTAAACAAAATATTGAAACGCTTTGTTGTGTGCTTTTGGTATATCTCTCTTGCGTATGCATGAGTGACTGATCAAAAAGGATCTGTTGCAAGATTCCTTGGGGAGTTAGGGTTGTCATGGTCTGAGGTTGCACAATCCATTCCTAGGTAAAGGGGTACTTTTGGTTGCACTGTGAGTAGCAGGACAATGAGCCAACATACATATCCTGAGGGGTGCATGGAGTGAGTGTTGCCCCATCTCAACTTTTATGTTGTCCAACAAAGGCACAGTTCGTACTGAGAAAGTAGAAGCTGTACTGCAGTTGACAGTGATGGAGAGCAGGACAGAAACAGGGACCCAGTTAGGCTTGCTAAACAAGGTACTTTAAATCCTGGTTTGCAGACCATTTGGCAGCACTCACATTGAGGATGTGTCAAGTACCAGAGGTTCAGAGAGAGCTGCGATGCGGAGTACTGCATAGTCATCGAGGATGCTATCGATGTGGTGCTTCAATTCGAAGGCCTGCATCAAGGGTACACCGTGAAGCGGTGGTTCCAACGTGACTGCGGGCTGAGAAATGGAGTCCGATGCCAATGGTGCTGATGTGGCTGTGAGAAGATGCAGCATGCTGTGTAGGCTCTGCTTACAGGACCACAGCAGAGCTGGCAGGGCTACTTCAGGCCGAAGTCCAATGGTCCAGAATTGGGGTGGCATCTCTTGGGGGGGGAAAGCAGAGTCCAGGTGCTGCGTCCAAGATAGTTGAGCCTTTTCTGTCCCTGAGAATCTTATCAGCCGGACAACTAGCCCTATGAGTGATTTCCTGGGATCAGGATGCAGGTATAGTCCTTTTCTCAATCAGAAGGGCAGCAGAGCAGCAGAGTGGCAGAGTGGCAGTCCTTCTTGCAGAGCAGCATAGAATTCCTGAGACTTCTACAGGTCCAGAGGTTTACTGAGAAGTTACGGCTGGGAGTTCATTATTTATACCTTGGGCCAGCTTTAAAGTAGTAGAAGGTTCTGGAGGTTTCTACTCCCAGAGCTGTTTGGAATTTTCTGCCTTCCTGCCATGGACCCAGCTTGGCTGGGGTTAAAAGAAAATTGTGTCAAACCCTTTGTGAGTGTGCTGAAGCAAAGCTTTTGTGATGTGCAAGTACGATAGGTGACAGCTCCTTCCCCTCATCGAGTCAGAGGTAGCCCATCCTGCCAGCGCAAAAAGACAGTTTAAATTGCACACACAGAATGCAATGGCAGGCCTGAGACATGTTTAGAAGGATACTAAAGTGGGTGACACAATCAGGGCTGCAGGCCCATTAGTTGCATTTCATTTACAAGCACTGGGTACATGCAGTAATACTTTACTAGGGACTTACAAATAAATTACATGTGCTAACTGTGTGTTAGCCAGTTTCACCATTTTTAACGCCTTGGGGGGAGGGGGGTCGTGTGGCGCGCCATGCTTGTGACAGAACCACTACGTCACGAGCCACGGGCGCGCTGTGCTAATGACGGAGTGGTTCTGCCACGGCTCCGCCCACTCACTAATTCGCCTGCACAGGAATCAGTGCCGCGTGGGCGGGGCGGCCGCGGCATGACGGAACCACTCCCTCATGAGCACATGCCGCTCGTGGCTCATGACGGAGTGGTTCCGTCATAAGCACGGAACGGGTTAAAGCTAGAGCAAAAGCACTTTAGCACTGGTCAGTGCACAGGGTCGTACACGCCAACAAAAAAGGGTTCAGAAAACTGGATAGTGAAGGCAAAAAGTTTGGGGATGCTGTGTGAAAAGATTGACCAACTGTACAGGACATTAAGTAGTGCTCTTCTTAAGCCAGCAACTTCCATGACCTTTTCTATTCAGGATGCATACTTGGTGGTCACTACCTAAACTTACCAGCCATTCCACTCATGAAACCCCAGATTCCAATATGGTTCAGTGCTTTGATTAGCCTATTATGATGGGACAGTGTCATCACACGTCAGGTACAACTTACATTGGATTGACATTGCTTCCGCCTACACTGGCCTACTGTGAGATGACTGCTGCTCTAAAGATAAAATGTTGTTTTGCAGGTGCTAGATAATTTGTTAGGTTAATCTGCTTGCTACAGAGGGGTCTAAATACCACAACTAGCGGTACTGTGAATCTGAATTGATCCAATATGGAATGCTATATCACAGACAGCCGGTATAACAGAATATTTGTCTTTCAAAATGGTTTAATATCTAGATAACCCTGCTAGGATCAACACGCTGAGGATCTATCCCTTGGGCCAAATGATGTGGAAACCATAATCAGAGCATCTAGTTCTCACCATTGCTGGAGTTGTAAAATGTTTAAAACATACAGTTTGCCACTAATTTCCCAAAATGTTTTTTATGGATATGACAGATAAAGTTTCCTAAATATGTATGAGATAAGGGTTATCCTTTCGAGCCTTCCAGGTGTGATTATTTCCTGATGTAGAATTTCAGGCAGGACATCCCCCAGCAAAACCATTTTGAGTGTGGAGGCTGAATATCCACCACCAGAGGTAAAAGGTCTGAATGGGATGCCTTTCAGCTGAGACCAGCCTATTTTTTTTAAATAAAATATAACTTGATAAGTTTTGCATAGCAAAAAGCTTGAACAGTGTAGAAAATACAAAAAGTTGTAAGTCAGACTTCTACTTTAAATCCCATCTAACTGATAGGATTTAAAGTTAGATTGTGGGAAGATGATTGAGTGTGCTTTAATATGTACCTTTAAAAAATCCACATATTCCTTCACACAGAATCACATGGTGTGCACCAGAATATCAAAACCAGAAATCAACGCACAGAATAGTAAGGATAGAATCTTGTATCCAAAATATCGACAGGTAATTATGTATAGATTTTCTATACGTTACTCCACATATTTATTTATTTGTATTTTTTTAAGGGTTTATATAGCGCAAAAATCTACTCCGAGGAGTATCTCTGGGCTTTTGTAGAAGCATATCAACTGTGCAGCGGAGTGGGTTTTAATAATTTCCTAAAAACTAGATGATTTGAGCATTCTCTTAGAAAAAGGGGAAGTTCATTCCAGTATTTCGGTCCGAAGTATGATAGAGATTTTCCTCCTAATCTCGCTCTCCTAATTCTAGGGACCGTCAGTAGATGTTTAGTGCTGGAATGCAAAGATCTCGGGGGGTGGTAGAGAATGAATTTTCCTGACAGATAGTTGGGACCGAGATTGAATAGTGCTTTGTGTACCTACACAGTATATATATCTTCCAGGTATGTATATCTGGAGTTAGGAATAGTAAATCTATACTTTCTAAATAAGCACATACTTTTCAATATCCTGTCCTCAATATTCTGGTACCGCAATATTTTGGGTGTCAATATTTTGTAGGAGAACCAGTATTTGGGAAAAAATGCACCTATGGAGTCCAGCTTCAATGTTTGATCATAGTCGAGAGCCATGCTCCCCTTAAAAATATACTTCCGGCTATGGGCCTGAGATTAGTGCTGCAAAACCAAACATTCTGTTTTGAACATGCCACAATAACAACAGTTAAAACATCTTGAGTTGAACTTGAACCATTTCACTTCTTTAAACCCAACTTATGGGAGATAAATCCTGCCATATAATCTATTTATATAGACGCAGAACAGCAACTTAAGGGCCCAAGCATGACAATGCCATATCTGCTCAGTTATGGTACTGTTTCTACCACCACCCCCCACATTGACACACTTTTTGCCGCCTTGGGCACCCCTGCATCATAGCGTAGCACACACACCCTTGCAGGATCACAAAGCAAGGTGAAGTATGAAAGAACTCCTGTGTACTTTGATACCAAATGCTAAAATTAATCATCTGACAGATAATTTTATAATGAAATGTATTTTGTTACAACACCCTAGACTAATGCACACATTGATGCATATAAAAATGTTAGACATAAAAAATCTATTGCTAAATGTTCCCTGTAAAATTGTGATGATAACATAATTTATTTTGGTAACTACATTGACAGCTGAGGCTACTCATACAAGTAGCCCCTTAATCATAATTGAAGGTCTGGTCAAAAATGAGGAATTTCTGGAATTAGCAAGAATTCCCAATCGCTTCAGTAATTCATCCGATCTTAGTAGACCATTAGGGTCAAACTCTTAATGGGACAGATTTTCTCCCTCCAAATGTTACTAGTACCCCCGGTGTCTGTAACATTGGGAGAAGGTGTTAGACATGACACTTTTGGGTGTTAGTCCCCCAAACTTTCTGCCTTCACCACTCCTGTTTTGCTAACTTTGTTTTTGTCTTTAGGTATCTATGCACTTTACAACTGCTAACTAGTGTTGAAGTGCTTGTGTTCTCTCCCTAAAACATGGTAAATTTGGCCTACACATAATTGGCATATTTAATTTACTTGTAAGTCCCTAGTAAATGGTACTGTCAGTACCCAGGGCCTGTAACTTAACTGCTACGAGTGGGCCTGCAGTACTTATTGTGCCATCCACTAAAGTAGCACCTTACAACATTTCTCAGACCTGCTACTATAGCCTGTAGTGCAGTTTTGAAATGTCCTTTTGACCCAGCATTTAATCCTTTTGCCAGACCTCAACCTACCCTTTTAGTACTAATAAGTCAGCCCTAAGGTAGATATTCTAACAACTTCTATGGTAGGGTGCCTGGTATTTAAAAATGAGGTCATGTGTACTTAGTTTTTACACGTCCTGGCAGTTAAAAACCCCTAAAGTCATTTTTCACTGTCTCTCCCATTGACTAACTCTTGGTTTCCTTATTACATTTTATTAGTAACTATAGATTGGGAGCAGATAGAGATATGCTGTTGGACTCGAAGTAATTGTAATCTAAAACCCTCTTTTGTGCTAAAGTTGGATTTTAAATCACGATTTTGAAAATGCCACTTTTAGAAGGGTGGAATTTCTTGTCTCGAACATTTGTGCCTTCTGCATTTGTTCTCGGTTACATGACTGTGAATGGCTCTGCTATTGGGTTTTTTTTTTAAAATATTTTTTTATTGAATTTCTTTGGGTCATAAAGTCAATACAGATGCAAAAACAGCATCAAAAAGCCGGAGAAAGGATTAGCACAAAATACATTCAAATACTGAAAAGGGCAGCTTTTTTAACATTGATACATTAGTCCAAACCTACTCAAAATAAGATCTCCAAATTTTCTCAAACTTCCTCGTCCCTCCAATTCGTTGTGCGTATAATAATTCACTCCTTCTTACATTCCTCATTTTTTTAAACCATGCGTGGAACAAGGGGACCTGAGTTGATCTCCAATTTTGCAATATTAAAGACCTTGCTACTGCCATTGCAATATAAAGCAATTTAACCATTTGATCTACAAATTCAAGATCGGAATCATAACCATACAACATTAATTTCACATTATACGTAATCTGAATCTCACAGTAAGTTTGCAAAAATTGAACCTGCTATTGGGGTTTAGGTATTCCTCCCAGTGACACAAAAGCAGACTTAGGGGCCCATTATGATGGCGGGCGGATTGCCCCCGCCAGGTTGGCGGTGGCCACCGCCAGTCTGGCGGGGGCATTCTGCCCGCCTACATCTCTATGTTTCCCCCCTTATATTAGTATGGCGGGGGGGACATCGGCGGACGGAAAGACCGTCCGCCGCTTTTCCGCCCCGGTCGCCTTGCGGCCGGGGCGGAAAAGGAATAATATGGTGGCGGTGTCTATCAGACACCGCCAGCCATATTATGATGCCCAATATTCAATGCCTTTCCGCCACGGAAAGGCACGCAGACTTCACTCTGGGGGCCCCCTGCGGGCCCCCAGAGTGAAGGACAGTAGGGGGTGCACACGGGGGGTACCTGTGGTACCCCCTGCATTTGCATAATGAAAGTGGCAGGCACCGCGCGGTGCCTGCCGCTTTCATTATGCAAATGCATCACAAGCATTAATAGGATTGCGGCGGGTGCTGGTGTGAAAACCGCCCGCCGCAATGTTATTAATGCATCATGCGCCCGCCACTGTGGCGGGCGCATCCTAATGCCCACATCGGGACCCCCGCCCTTTAGGCGGGCGGTCCCGTTTACTGCAAGGGTGCCCGCCCACCATCCTAATAGGCCCCTAAGTGTGAGCAGGATGGCTCATCCTGCTAGAATTGCTGGTGGCAGAGCTGTGCCCTGCCCCATTTATATTTTAAAGGGCTTGCCTCCTGCATCCAGAAAGGAACCTGACACTAGCCTTTTGATACCAAAGCCAGTTTGTAGCCTTGACAGGGGAAGGGAAGAACTTTCCAGAACCAAAGGTGGGGAGGAAAAGATGTCTTCCCACTCACGAAAGCCAAACAACAACCAGGGTCCAGTAATAATGGTGGCAACGAAACCACAGTGTTCAATGGGGATAAGAAGGTCCAGATTCCTATAGACCTGGTGCTTAGCTATGTGGTGGAGGATGTCATTGATAAGTGGTTTTCAGTCAATGAGGTAACCCTAAGGATGCATAGGGGCAAGACTCTGGAAACACATGTCTATAGTGGGGAGGGCTACCGTGCTGATATTAGAGGTAGGAGACCATATAAGGTATGCCCCTATGAAAGCTATTCATGACAGCAAATTCGGGCTCACCCCAGAGAAGTACAACATACGATTTAAGAAAAGCCAAAACCTTTCAAGCCTGCCTTGGGAGGATTTCCTTGATTACTAAAGCAAGGCACTGAATGGTTGGGTGAAGGGCAGCCAAGTGAATACTTATGAGATGCTCTATGATCTAGCTCAGCATTTTACAAAGCTGTGCCAACACCTAATGGACAGCAAAACAAACAAGGTGATGGACGGAATGTTGCACAATGGCAAAACATTCACCCCCAGTCACAGATCTGAGTTTAATGCATCGTTATTTTGCTCACCATGCCACCCCAGTTCAGACATGGCCGTATGCAAATCAGTCTTGACCCTGTGCCTCATGGGAACAGTCCAGACCGAACCGCCAAGCCATGTCTTCCCTGGACCGGAGTCAAGCATCCTAGGACCGGTTTTTGGCTATCAGCCGTTTTCAGCCAGGATAGCTTGACTCCAGTGGCGCAGTGAGTACGAGACCCACGTCTGGGCATACCCTTCCCACATAGGGTGAACAGCAAAACACACAAGGTGATGGATGGAATGTTGCACAATGGCAAAACATTCACCCCCAGTCACAGATCTGGGTTTAATCTATCGTTATTTTGCTCACCACGCCACCTCAGTTCAGACATGGCCATATGCAAATCAGTCTTGACCCTGTGCCTCATGGGAAAAGTCCAGACCGAACTGCCAAGCCATGTCTTCCCTGGACCGGAATCAAGCATCCTAAGACCGGTTTCTGGCGATCAGCCGTCTTCAGCCAGGATAGCTTGACTCCAGTGGCGCAGTGAGCATGCGACCCACGCCTGGGCATACCCTTCCCACAGCAAGCTTACTTAACTCAGAAAAATTGCAGAGGAGGTGGAAATCTGGGTCAGCACCTGAGGGTCTAAAAGGCACTCGGGGGATCACCACAAGAGTGGGCATGGTCCCCTCCAGAAGAAAGAGGGGGAGGCAAGGATAAAACATCTGAGTTCTCAAAAACAGTTCTAAGTGTAAAGATTCCCAGCCAAATCCTGATGAGAAGAAGGGAGGCTTCCATAAGAAGAAACATTCCGGTCACTTCACCCCTGAGCGCTTTGAGTGTTACAGGTACAGGCATTCAAAGGGAGATCCCTACCTTCCCAAAGAGGTAGCAGCCACCCACTCATGGGCAGACACTGGGAATAGCAAGTGTAGTGCATGGGATAGAGATTTTCCCAGTTATTGCAGGGGGGGTGCAGAGGCTATCTTAGTATCCCTGGACAACAGCGAGATGGAAGGCTCAAATGCCTAATAACACTAAAAAGTACATGCAGTGGGTTACCTTCAATGGGAATGAGAGACACAGGAGACATTATGACTACTGGTACTTGTCATCTGGTGTCCTCAAAGCAGCTACTTCCCAATCTAGTCCACCAGGTGGTAACTCTAAACAAAAGTCACTACCCTGACCGGGGTGCAACTTTCATATATGCGTACTTTAAATCCACGTGGGAAGAGTGGGTAGTAACTTCTACATTCTCCACACCCTCTCATCCCCATCCCCAGACAAATGGGCTTGTTGAGCGGTTCAAGAAGATTCTAAGAGCAGGATCATGGTCCTACCAGAGCCCTTGAGGTGGAAGTGGGGCATCTCTTGAAATGTCTACTGCTTTGCTAACAGGGAGGTGCCTCAGAAGGGAGTGGGTTTCATCCCCTTTAAAGTTCTGTACAGTCACCCTGTCCAACAGTCTCATCCAGCTTTTCCCACCCAAAGCTTTACCCCCCTCATCAACGGCTTCACTGAGACTTCATCTAGCGGCTCCCTATCGTCGACAATCTCCTCTCGACGACAGCCTGCTGTCTTGTCCTGCTGAGACTTTGCCTTCTCCAGAACTTTTTCTTGAAATTACTAAGCCTAAAGATTAAAATGAGACCGAAGGTAAAATGAGACTTTCCGTAGCCCACCCTTTGTATCCGACCCATGCTCCATCGCAACTGACAGTAACCTTTGACTTTGCCCCTGTCTCACACAACAAGATATCTGCAGTTGGCCCCTGAAAAATTTAGAAATTTATAACTGGTTCTACAGATTAAATTTCATTCATTTTGATTTAATTTTGTTTCTTAAGATTTACTCTATTTTTCTTAATTGGTTTGGCATTTTTCTTGTGTTGGGTTTACAGCTTATTACAGTTTACGTGCTACATACATACTCTACAAATTCTCTCTAAGGTAAGCTTGACTGCTATTGTACCAATCTACCAGAGGGTTAAAAGCATGGTAATTTAGTGACTTTTGGGGTTCACCCTGACAAGAATTGTTTTTATTATTTGAGTGGGGCTTCCACCCCCGCAACTGATTTCTTGCAGTAGGTAAAATCTGAAACATTTACTGAGCTACTTGGATGAGGGCCTAAGAAGTGTATTTTCCTGATATAAATAGTTTACATATTCCCTTAATTCTCATATGACTGAGGGGACAAGGTTTGCACGTATTTGTAAATGAGGTAGGGAAGTGTGTACAAGCAAGAACTGACCTCTCTGTTACTCTTTCCTTCACTCCTTTTTTCAATGCTTTCTCCCTTCTCTCTCCCGTTATCTCTTTTACTCTTTCCTTTGCTATCTTACCCAATCCTTCATCCACTATTTCTCTCTTTATCTCTACCTCTCTCTTTCTCTCACCCTCTTCCTTCCTCTAGCGCCCTCTCATCTTTCCTTCCAACCATTGTTTTCTTCCCCTCTCCCTCTGTCTGCATCTTTCTCTTGTGTTCATTGTTCTTTCCTCTTCTTAACTTTCATTAACTTTATATTGCTTCCCCCAACTTGCCATTGGTTGCCAGATGCAGCCCTTACTTACTATGTTCACCCATTCATACACTCATTCTTCTGTCCTGTCCAGTCATGCACTCCATCTACAATAAGTCACTTAGGGCCTGATTTGGACTTTGGTGGATGAGATTTACTCATTCAGGGTGATGGAGTAAAGTACTCTGTTGCCCTGACAAAGTACCAGCTTGATACATTTAGAAATGCTTGTAAGCCCAGTAGACATCTCTTGCTTTGGCAGGAACCACCATCACGGCAGTGCCTGTCAATGCATTGAAAGTTTGACTGACAGCTCTGTTAATATTACAGAGCTGTGAGGCAAGCTTTCAATATTATTTTTTTTAAATAAAATTTCAAAGTGGGTTTCTGTGGTTGGAAATAAAAAAAAAACTTTGTCATCAGGAGAGTTTTTTGTCATGGTGTATGGGACATTTTACTGCCTGGTTTTACCTGGCAGGGACAGGCAGTCAAAACGTGCTGTGTGTCAATACACAATCAGGATCCAGAAAGAACTATGGCACTGAAACAGCACTCATTGTGGCCACCGGCAACATTCAAACCATCCTGCACCAAGGATGAACATCCGGCCAAATCCTGCTAGATCTCTCCGTGACCTTAGACACTGTCTCCCACAACAGCCTCATCAGAAGACTAATGAGATTAGCATACAAGGATCTGCTCCCAAATAGATTACTCACAGGAACAACCCAAAGGGTCAGGCTGCCACCCTTCACATCAGAGATCAAGAAACTGATATGCGGAGTCCCACATGGATCGTCCCTCAACCCCACTCTTTTCAACATATATATGACACTGCTAGCCAACATCATCCTATCCCAAGACATCACCATCATCTCCTACGCTAATGACACCCATCTCATCCTTTTATGATGGTGAGACAAACACCACCAGAGCCAACTTCACCAACTGCATGACCATAGTAGCAGACTGGCAGACTGGATACAAACCAACTACCTGAACCTAATCTCCAGCAAGTTGGAGTTACTGGTCTTTGGAAACAAGACATCCCCCTCGGATTCCACTGGGTGGCCATCAGAGCTAGGACCAACACCCACATACCACGAAAGAAATCTAGGGATCATCGTAGATAACAAGCTCAACATGATGGCTCAAGTAAGTGCAGTGTGCACCTCCTGCTTCCACATCCTATACATGCAGCAAAAGATCTTCAAGTGATTGCGTTAGAACACCAGGCGGACCGTCACACTAGAACTCATCACCAGCAGGATGGACTATGAAATCACTCTCTATGCCAGAATCTCCAAACAAGTCCTACACAAGACCATCCTGAACGTAGAGGCAAGACTCATACTCAACCTCTCATGCTACACCCACATCACATCGCACTTCAGGAAGCTTCACTGGCTCTCCATTTACATGCACAGCCAATTAAAACATTTTCAGGCACAAATACAAAGCCTTAAACAACACAGGATCAGAATACCTGATCAGCCGCATATACTTTCACCAACCAACCAGACACCTAGGCTCTACCTCACCCTCACTCGCAAACGTGCCTGTATCTGCAAAAGCAAAACAGGAGGTCACTTGTTCTCCTACATCGCACTGAAGACATGGAAAGATCTCCCTCATCACATCAGAGCCTCCAGCTCACTTATTAAGTTGTACAAGAAGCTGAAGACCTAGCTCTTCATATAAACACCTTGGGACCACTCCTAACACACCTTACCCAAGTGCCTGGATACCCTCTCGCATTATTAGTGCGCTATACAAATCAAGATAACATAACAATACCATAACATTTGTTCACCCGCTCTGAATTCAGCAGGTGGACAAATGCCCAAACCTCTTACAGTCCTTACTCTGTTGGGTGGTTTGAGGTGTATATTGGCTGTGGAAATGGAGTAGTCTTCACTGTTGATATACTCAAGGTCCGTACGACTCTAAATGTGGCAAGCGGACCTTCAGTCTGGTGCAGTGGGTACTCCATCAACTTTGCTCAATATTGGGTTCTTAATATTTACTTATCCATCCAAGTGTCAATTGTAACAATTTCAAATTCATCCACTTCCGCCACCACAAAATCACATAAATGATAAATTAAGCACTCTCACCTATTAAACAGACATATTGTATTTGCTAGAGCTGTTTCTAAGTAGAAAGGAACCAATGTCATGAGATCAACTTGTCTAGGTTTTTCAGCCAGCACCACTAAACATCTAGAGATAGTCGGCTTAAAGATACACGCGTAAAATTCAGCTACTAACTACTGAGGGACAAATTTACTAAGACTTCACACCACACACAACAGGAATCATTTTTGGTGACATTGGGCCAGCGTAAAGCCTTGATAAATCTTTCCCTCCATGTTTAGTACTAGTGCTGGAAAAGTAGGGGCCAGATGTAGGTAAATGTGAAATACTGATTTCTTAATAGCGAATTGTACCGATTCTCTATTAAGAAAATGGTATTTCCTATGTAGGTAAAGATTCGGTAAAAAATACCAACTCCTTAATATTCCTTATTACCAAATCGATAATTGGGATTCAGTAATAAGGAATACCTACCCATTCATTCCTATGGGCTTGGAGGCCCATAGGAATGAATGTGAAGACATTCAGTATTAGCGATTCGGTATTACCGAATTGGTAATACCGGGAGGTATTTCAAGGGTTCCAGGGTGTCCAAAGGACACCCTGTTGCACCCCTGAAAGGTGAATGTGTGCACATGTGGCGCACATACATGCCCTAAGGGCATGGAAGTGTGCCACATGGCACTTTTAAAAAAGCAAAAAAGTGCTTTTTTAAAAGAAATCAGTAATTACCACCAACTTGAAGTTGGTGGTAATTACCGATTTCTTAAGGTTTAAAAGCACTCTTTAACGTGCTTCCTACATTGTGTTTAAGGAATCGGTATTACCGATTCCTTAAATGCAAGAGCAATAAGAAATCGGTATTAAGGAATTGGTATTTACCGATTCCTTATTTACCGATTCCTTACCTACATTGGGAATGGCTAAATACCGGTCAGTAATGCTGAAATTTTACCGAATTTCGCGTTACCGACCGGTATTTAGCAACCTACATCTGGCCCTAGGTGTGGTGAAAGTCACCCATGAGACACACAATGAAATGGCAGCTATGGAAATGCCACCACTTTTAGATGGGTTTTCAGAACATGAATGAATCTCCCCGAGCACTCAAAATATTCTATATTCAAAATCCAAATTCAAATTCAATAAAGTTCGTAAGTTGACACAGTCACAGGTTAATAATCCAAGTATTGGTCATCAACTCATGTCCTTCCAATCAATTCCAAAACTTTATTTTCTTTGGTGATCCTTATTCTTTAAAATTCATAAGTATCCACATACAGTAGTCATCGGATTAAACAGCCTTCAAAGTTCATAAGTATCCACATACAGTAGTCATCGGATTAAGCAGCCAACACGTGTTTCGTCGTGTTAATTATTACACATCGACTTCATCAGGGCTGCAATTATAATACAAATAAACGTAAATGTAATTTCAAAAGTGACATATAAATTAACAAACTCTACTATTTGAAGGAATCCCGTGAAAAGTAGAATAGAACCAAACAGAACCATAAAGAACATACAACCCGGGTAAGTATGCATGTCTCTGATTAACCATCACCAAATAATATAGATAGTTGAAAAACATACATTTCAAGAGATACTCAGATCTTAATAATCCAAAAAACTCTTCCTTTGAGTTTAAAACAATTTTTGGGCTAATACCCCAAAATGGCCCCACATGGGTTCTCCAATCCCCAACTCCATTAGTTTCAAAGGTAGTCCCCCCTCATGAGTGATATCTCACTTAAGTATCCAAAACGTGTGCGTTATTTGCACACAATGTTATATACCCAGAATCCTAGGGGATTTATATATTATATTCAGTCCGATATTCCTAATCACAACCCAAATAGGTATTAACTTGGATAAATCAATATAATTACCATAATCCACTTGTACCGACGAATTCACTTGTGATCTATAAATTCACTTTTGACAAAAGTCACACTTTCCAATATGAAATATCTCGACCCTAAAAATTGAACAACCCAAGACCTCCAGTTAGGTAAGTATCTGGCAGTAAGTTTACTAAAAGGGGTCATGTCATCAAATAGTATTCATATACGACTTACCCCACTCTCAAAGTAAAGTCAGGACAGGAGTCCTCTTTGTATAATTCACTGTAATTGAATCCCAACAGTCTCGATCTAAAATAAATGATCGAATGCAGATATGAATCAGTAACTATATCAAGGAGTTATATCTAAATACCTAAATAACGTATTTAAACACGGGGATATCCCTCGTACATACCTATATCTAGTAGTGCGATCGTCTATCCACGGACCCGCTCTGTAATCGGCGTCCTGCATAGGCGCCATATTGGTATTCCTTTTTATGCCGTTTCGACTCGAGCGCCATCTTGTAGTGGGTTAAAGTCTAAAGTTAGTCAAAAGGTAATTAAACGTGGACGTGACCACTTGTAATGGAATCATCGAATTCCGTTATCGGCACTCGTCATTTGTACCCTTATCTTAATATACAATATCAATCAGAATCTTCACACGAAGCACAGAAAAAACGGGTGCCAGTCACCATAGTCCCGATTAGGTATTGGCAAATGTCAATCCATTTAAATACGGGCGCCATGTTACGTTTACTAGAAGTCACCACTGTTATAATAAACGGGAACCAAATTGCGTTTCCACACATTCCCCTTTTAAACCGGCCCATATTATCTCACAATATTAGATATTATTTACCATCTTGGGATGAAAAGATATATTAGGGTCCCAAATAATATAGATTAGACTAAATAAAGTAAAAAAACGGTCAAGATCTAGACTAATTCATTTCACAGCCGAATAGGAGATGATAGATGGAAGATAGAGTGAATTTATAGGTAAGCAACCATGCAACATATAAATATTAGCATATGTTATATTCACAATGTATATACTTTGAACACAGTCTTCGGTTGTCTTAAGTATAAACATAAACATACAATATATGTCAAGAAAAATTCAATACTTGATTGTCGCTTATTACGAGATGGAGAGTATTCAAAGCCTTCTCTAATCACAGTTCATCAAAAACATATCTTTACACATTCAATTCTATATATATTGTTATTCATATTCTCATGCTAGTTACACAATCAGTCATGTTCCTCTGGCTAATGTCATTAGCTGTCGACCTTTTATTCATATTCTCATGCTAGTTACACAATCAGTCATGTTCCTTTGGCTAGTGTCATTGGCTGTCGACCTCTTCTGAAATTCTCCCTAGACAGTTAGTCCATTCTTATACTAATTACACATTATTCATTTCCTAGAAAATACTGATATTCATGGTCATTATTTAGACCTAGTTCCACAGCCTTTAGTTTCATCAACCACATAACCTCCGTTCTCCTCAATTTCAGTTGTCTGTTACCTCCTCTTGGATGTGGGCTGACACATTAAATTCCGTGAAAGCTAAAGTTATGTCCTTCCCTGTCATCACAATTCTGGACAGCATGTGCCGCTATGAGATATCTCGTATCACCATTTTTCCACGCCCTAATATGTTCCATAATCCTATCTCGAAGTCTCCAGATTGTGCTGCCCACATATATTTTACCGCATGAGCAGACTAGCACATATACTACGTACGTAGTATCACAATTAATAAAAGTCCCAATATCATATGTGTCAGATCCATTATAACTAAAGCTCCTAATTTTCTTTTGTGCCCATCTGCAAGAATTGCAACGTCCACATTTGTGGAAACCTTTCATCTTATTCGTCAACCAAATCTCTGATCTCACAGTAGGGTAACTAGGACTAACTGCATTGGCCAGGGTCTTACCTTTTCTAAATGTAATACTTGGTCTTTCCCCTATAAAGGGCATCAGTTCCTTATCTGTTCTCAGTAAATGCCAATATCGATTCAATATGGAGTAGAGTTTGTGGCTTTCCACATTGTAGTACGTAATCATCCGTACTTGCTCCTTTAATCCTGTACTCTTCACCTTAGGTGAGAGCGTTTGTGTTCTATCAAGCTCTTTTGCTCTCCTTCTCGCCTTGTCTACCTTGTCATGTTCATAGCCTCTTGCTTTGAACCTGTTCGAGATATCAATCAAATTCATTTTGAATTCACTCTCCTCTGAGCAATTTCTTCTTGCCCGCACCATTTCTCCGAAAGGTATCTTTTCTATCTGGCTCCTAAGGTGACAGCTTTGCGCATGTAATACTGCGTTACAACTGGTTTCCTTCCTATAAAGCCTGCTACACAGTCTGTTTTCTCTTATATACAGTTCTATGTCTAAGAATGCCATTCTCTCCTGGCTATATTGAGTAGTGAAGCTCAAATTCACGTCATTATCATTCAAGTATTCGAAAAATTCTTTGAGTTTCACTTCAGTACCAGTCCAAATCATCAGACAGTCATCTATAAAACGACCCCAGTAGTGAATATACTGTATCCATTTTTGACCGCGATGACCCCAGATCCACTCCGCCTCGAACCACCCCATAAAGAGGTTAGCAAAAGACGGAGCGAATCTTGAACCCATCGCGGTACCAAGGCGTTGTCTATACCATTTACTGTTAAAGAGAAAAACATTATTTTCAAGTACCAATTCCGTCATCTTTAGAATCATAACAGTGTGATCAAAGAGCTCAGCAGGTCTCTTATTAAAAAATGTCTCTATTGCACGCAATCCAAGACGGTGATGAATATTCGAATATAAAGACACCACATCAAGGGTGACCAGGTACATACCGGGTTCCCACATCAACTCACTCATGACATTTAACACATGTTTTGTATCCTGGATAAATGATGGCAAATCGTGTACATATGACCTCAAAAACATATCAATGTATTCAGACAATCTCTCAGTCGGACCCCCAATCCCGGAAATAATAGGTCTTCCAGGCGGTCTTTCTCTATTTTTATGCACCTTGGGGAGTGTATATAAACATGGTGAACGAGGAGTCCTTACCACTAGATAATTGTATTCATCAAAATCTAGTAGAGTCTGATCATACCATGTTTTCAAACATCCATTAATCTTAGTCATTACATCTGTCAAGGGGTTTCCACTTAAGGACTCATAATACATGTCATTATGCAATTGAGAGAGGATTTCATCATTATAAGCTTCCGTATCTTGTATAACTACATTTCCTCCCTTGTCCGCCATGCGGATAGTAACATCCTTGTCATTCATTAGTACACTGAGTGCCTGCCTCTACCCTATAGACAGATTATCATTTCTAATGTATGGTTTGATCATTCTACTTCTGTCAATCATTTTGTCTATTTCTAGATTACATGATTTGTAAAATACATCCAAAACATTCCCTGCTGTTAATTGAGGTGTCCATTTGGACTTCAGTTTTAGACCTGAGCTTTCACTCATGTACCTGTTAACCTCAAGATCATCCAAAAGTCTCCCCACTGTAATTGGATCCTCTTCATTTTCTGTAATAGATAAAAGTAATCTAGTAGCATTGACTCCTTCAATCGTCAAATCACTCAATGTTTTATTGTCACCCAGACATTTAGTTCTATCTGGTACATTTGCAAAGAATTTTTTCAATTTCAACAGTCTAACAAATTTGTATAGATCTATTTTTGTCATATACCAATCAGGTAACATAGTAGGGCAGAAACCTAAGCCTTTTTTCAATAATGAAAGCATATCTTTAGCTAATTCCATTGATGACAGATTGATAATTTCAATTTCATTATTCAACAAATCATCAGTCACACTCAGTTCTTCCAAGATCTTGTTCTCATTCCTACTCTTCCTACTTGCTGCACCCCTGCCTCTGGTTCCTCTCCTTGTCTTCTGATACCTGCATCTCGGTTCCTGGCTCCTGTATCCCTGTTCCCAATTCTTAGTCTCTTTACTTCTTCTAAAAAATTATTCTCTACATAAGGTAACACTTGTCTCCCCTCATTCTCATCTCCCTCACTGCTGGACAAGTTGCTAGAAGATGCATCTGTATCACTCGGTAACGGGACAACCATTTTAGATTTCGAACCACGATCCTGTTTGACTAGATAGTCGAAGCACTTGGCAAAAGTAAACACTCACCCAGATTTATAATCGTTCTCATCACGCTTCAACTTCCTTGCCTTCCTTCGTTTAATATCAGCTTGTAAGTTATTTAAATACTCATCCAGAATAGTGTAATTTTTAATTGTTGCTTCAGGTAAATTCAGATCTTTTATTTCATCTTCAGTCTTCTGAATTTCAACTAAAAGCTTCGTAATCTTTCTTTCAGCATTCTCAATTAACATTTTAATGAGATTTCTTGAACTATTGGTAAGCTCTTTCTCCCAGGTATCTAAAAGATCCGGTTCTAGATCCTCAGATGTGGGCATGATTTGGGATCTTAGACCTCTTGGTATTCTATTTAAAGTTAAGTATTGTCTTAGTGTCACTGCATCCCACCATTTGTCAAGTTCCACTCGCTTTAAGGATTCCAATTTTTTAAACTTATCCCTCAGTCCTACTTTTTTCACATTCTTAGCACCACCTGTTGCTGTGCCTATAGATGCACCTGCCAGTAAATTACTGAATAAATCCTGAGCCTCCTTGTCTCTATTCATATTCCCTTGCGGCTGCACCTACCTGTTACTGAATAAAACAAAATAGTGGTAACCCAGGCCAACCGGGCGCTCTGCAAATAAGGGTATAGTGTTAATTCCAAAGTATCTAACTGGTGCTCCAGAGGAAAGGTGTGGTTACCAACACCCACCACAACCTACTCGGTAGGTCTTTAAACTGAATGAATCTCCCAGAGCACTCAAAATATTCTATATTCAAAATCCAAATTCAAATTCAATAAAGTTCGTAAATTGACACAGTCACAGGTTAATAATCCAAGTATTGGTCATCAACTCAAGTCCTTCCAATCAATTCCAAAACTTTATTTTCTTTGGTGATCCTTATCCTTCAAAATTCATAAGTATCCACATACAGTAGTCATCGGATTAAACAGCCTTCAAAGTTCATAAGTATCCACATACAGTAGTCATCGGATTAAGCAGCCAACACGTGTTTCGTCGTGTTAATTATTACACATCGACTTCATCAGGGCTGCAATTATAATACAAATAAACGTAAATGTAATTTCAAAAGTGACATATAAATTAACAAACTCTACTATTTGAAGGAATCCAGTGAAAAGTAGAATAGAACCAAACAGAACCATAAAGAACATACAACCCGGGTAAGTGTGCATGTCTCTGATTAACCATCACCAAATAATATAGATAGTTGAAAAACATACATTTCAAGAGATACGCAGATCTTAATAATCCCAAAAACTCTTCCTTTGAGTTTCAAACAATGTTTGGGCTAATACCCCAAAATGGCCCCACAAGGGTTCTCCAATCCCCAACTCCATTAGTTTCAAAGGTAGTCCCCCCTCATGAGTGATATCTCACTTAAGTATCCAAAACGTGTGCGTTATTTGCACACAATGTTATATACCCAGAATCCTAGGGGATTTATATATTATATTCAGTCCGATATTCCTAATCACAACCCAAATAGGTATTAACTTGGATAAATCAATATAATTACCATAATCCACATGTACCGACGAATTCACTTGTGATCTATAAATTCACTTTTGCCAAAAGTCACACTTTCCAATATGAAATATCTCGACCCTAAAAATTGAACAACCCAAGACCTCCAGTTAGGTAAGTATCTGGCAGTAAGTTTACTGAAACGGGTCATGTCATCAAATAGTATTCATATACGACTTACCCCACTCTCAAAGTAAAGTCAGGACAGGAGTCCTCTTTGTATAATTCACTGTAATTGAATCCCAACAGTCTCGATCTAAAATAAATGATCGAATGCAGATATGAATCAGTATCTATATCAAGGAGTTATATCTAAATACCTAAATAACGTATTTAAACACAGGGATATCCCTCGTACATACCTATATCTAGTAGCGCGATCGTCTATCCACGGACCCGCTCTGTAATCGGCGTCCTGCATAGGCGCCATATTGGTATTCCTTTTTATGCCGTTTCAACTCGAGCGCCATCTTGTAGTGGGTTAAAGTCTAAAGTTAGTCAAAAGGTCATTAAACGTGGACGTGACCACTTGTAATGGAATCATCGAATTCCGTTATCGACACTCGTCATTTGTACCCTTATCTTAATATACAATATCAATCAGAATCTTCACACGAAGCACAGAAAAAACGGGTGCCAGTCACCATAGTCCCGATTAGGTATTGGCAAATGTCAATCCATTTAAATACGGGCGCCATGTTACGTTTACTAGAAGTCACCACTGTTATAATAAACGGGAACCAAATTGCGTTTCCACACATTCCCCTTTTAAACCGGCCCGTATTATCTCACAATATTAGATATTATTTACCATCTTGGGATGAAAAGATATATTAGGGTCCCAAATAATATAGATTAGACTAAATAAAGTCAAAAAACGGTCAAGATCTAGACTAATTCATTTCACAGCCGAATAGGAGAAGATAGATGGAAGATAGAGTGAATTTATAGGTAAGCAACCATGCAACATATAACTATTAGCATATGTTATATGTTATATTCACAATATATATACTTTGAACACAGTCTTCGATTGACTTCAGTATAAACATAAACATACAATATATGTCAAGAAAAATTCAATACTTGATTGTCGCTTATTACGAGATGGAGAGTATTCAAAGCCTTGAGTTGATGACCAATACTTGGATTATTAACCTGTGACTGTGTCAACTTACGAACTTTATTGAATTTGAATTTGGATTTTGAATATAGAATATTTTGAGTGCTCGGGGAGATTTATTCAGTTTAAAGACCTACCGAGTAGGTTGTGGTGGGTGTTGGTAACCACACCTTTTCTCTGGAGCACCAGTTAGATACTTTGGAATTAACACTATACCCTTATTTGCAGAGCGCCCGGTTGGCCTGGGTTACCACTATTTTGGTTTTCAGAACATGCTCTTCACAACTTCTGTAAAGAAGATACAACAGGATTATGTTTAAAAACAAATGCAAACGTTAAAGGTAGGACACATGTGAGGGCAAATATACCAGTATCTCAGGCAACTTGCAGTACCAATGTAACATGCTGTGATGCCTTGTGCAAGAGTGTAAGATACCGCCTCTCTGCACAGTGTTCTTAAATGAAGTACACTATGTAGAGAGTGCAGAAATATCCAGAGGAAGATAGAGGCAATAAGTAGATAATGCCAACTCTCTTTTTGTGGTAGTGTGGTTGATCAGTTAGGCTTATTAGACCACAGTGTTAAGCATTTGTTGTACTCACACAGGCAATAAATGAGACAAACACTCATGAATAAATCCAAGACCAATGTGCTATAAAATAAGAAGATTCTTTTTATATATTTAAAAAGCAAATCAGAAATACACTTCATGAAGTTCCAATATTTGCAGAAATACTTCTTAAACATTTAATTAAGGAGAGAAAATGCAGTGCAGTTCAAAGTATGCAGTACTTTCAGTGTCGATACAGTCAGAAATTTACCACTGCGTTTGTCGGAAAAGCAATGGAAGCATATGGCTTGAATGAAGTTCAGTAGACTGCCAACCAGTTACTGTTGCCAGCAGCAGGTCACTGTAGGTCAATGGATGCAGAACACTGCCAACCCAGTGGTTGCGGTTGCTGGACAGCTGGTGTAGATGTGGATCACGAAAGACTGCTGACTCAGATACCCCCTTGGTCACTGGAAGGAGGACTCTACCAAGGTGTTTCGAAGTTCACCGGCAGTGGGCAGCCCACAGCTGTAATGCAGAACAGACCGCCATGGAGTAGGCGGTCTTGCCAACATTGCTGCGGTATGCCATATAATTCACTGGCAAGAGGGTACAGGCTCTCAGGACCAGGGCTTTCCCAGCATCTGTCGTTATGCTAAGAGGATCCCTCAATGTGATGAAGGTGTGCAGGGGTGGGTTCCAATGTACTGGTGAACTAACAGGCCTGTTGTGAGTCACGACGATACAGAGTGGGCGGGTCCTCAACCACTGTGGTTTCTTAAACGCTGGGCGCCGGGGACTGGAGCCTCTAGCCCAAAGTGAGTTTCTTGGCAATTTAAAAACCTTGCAGGTTCCAAGAAGCACAGCAGGTCTCAGTTGTTGAATCTGGTTGCAGTTGGCAGGGTTTGAGCTGGTTTCTTATGCAGAAGGGCTCAGTTCTTGATCCGCCAGCAGTCTTTTTCCATAGTCTTCTTTAGGTCTGTCCAATCTAAAATCAGGTTCTCCGGGAGCCACACAAATACTGAATTTAGGGGTATTTTAAGGGGAGGTCAGATAGTATCAAATGGGATGCCTACCTGTATGTTGCATACATCCTCTTTATGCTCACCCCTCATGGGGGGTGGGTATACCCTGACTCCTAATAGGCTACTATCCCCATCCAAAAGATGTCAGATAGTGGAAATTGGGGCTACCTCATCTGTCCCCCCTGGTGGGTGGCATAGGGTGAAGGAAGACCTACCTCCTACTCTACTTAATGTTCAAGCCAGTCTTCTTGACAAAAAGTGGAGCAGGACTGCTTCTAACAGCAGAGGGCTGGGGTTAGGGTTCAAACGCGGCATGTCCTTGAAGTTCCAGCTTCTGTTGAGGCAGATCCTGCAGGGGGGAAGGTGTGACTACCTCCGCCCAGAGCAGGCATTGTTTCTGGATCTGGCGAACTCTGGCTCGCTACCCGGGGGACCAGAAACATGTCTGGTGATAACAGGCTGGCTATAACTAGCAGGGATAACACCAGCAATTTGTAGGTTTCATGGGACCCTGTGAGGATTTATTAAGACAAGATGTTTGGTACTAAACACCTTAAAAATCAGTAAAGCTATCATGGAGCTGGGAAACTCTTGTTGACGAGTATCCAGCCAATGTATTCTTTATAACTTCCCTGTTCACTTACAATATCCAGGATGGACTAGATATCGTAAAGACCCATCGGCTCATGCTGAAGGGTCCTCACATAGGATATAGTGCATCCTGCCATAGGGCTTAAGCTAACCTATATCTTATGCAGTGTGGGGTTGGCATGGCACACAGAGCTGTGCGCTATGTCGACTCTTCAGCTTGTCCTGCACCTGGACACGCTGCCTGCGATAGTATCACCGCCGGATCCTGGTGAGGGGTCCCTGGATACCAGGGGTAAAATTTATTGGGGCTTACAGGGGAAACAGAAGTTGGGCCAATCATGATACAGTTTTACGGAATGGAGATCTGGCACTGGGAACATAGTAGTTAGGATGGACTCAGTGCATATACAGTTCGAAAATACATCAGGCAGTGGGGAGCTGACAATGTAAAAAGAGAAGCTTTCCTATAGAGGGGAAGAGAGCAGGGCAGGGACATACTAAGATGTGGTGGTGCTGCTCTCTTCCCAAGCACTGACAGCCAATCACTATGTATGCACCTTTGCACCATAGTGCAAATCTGTCTGCATGAATCTAGCATACATTTTATATTGGAATGGTGTTTTGTATTGTAATGTTACTCTTCCTGTACAAAATAGTATGCATAGACTTACTTTAAAACTTTATCCACGGTATAGCATACATGTAAAGTCAAAAACTTTCGGAGAAAGCAAAATTTTTCACCAGTCTATGCCAGAGTCAAGGACGTGTATGATTTTTGCCCTGTTACAAATGTTTTGCCTTCGCGTGAACGCATTCTTCGGTTTTACTTCACAACTAGCGGTTGCCGGCACAAGTAAGCGCAGTGGGGTGGTGGGGAGCAGCGGGGGGAAGCCGACAGATGATGGAATAGGTAATATTTATTTATTTAATTATACCTGTTCCGTCGTCTGTCGGCTTCCGCCCGCCGCGCCCTGCCCCATCCCACCACCCTAGCGCGCTTGCCGGTGCCGGCCTCCGCTGTTTACAAGTACTTTCCAATGCAAATCAAAATTTGCACTGGAAAACATTTTCAAAACAACAATTTGCTCCAGTTTGCATCACGTTTGTGAAATAAATCCAGCACACTGGAAAATTGTAACAATATTTTAATGTGTACGAGGCACTTTTTAAGCAGGAGGAGACAAAAGTGTGTATATTTTGTTGAGAGCTGCAAAATACTTTACACAAACCATGCTTCCTTTGCATAGAAAACATGACGTAT
Source organism: Lissotriton vulgaris (assembly GCF_964263255.1). Taxonomy (NCBI): domain Eukaryota; kingdom Metazoa; phylum Chordata; class Amphibia; order Caudata; family Salamandridae; genus Lissotriton; species Lissotriton vulgaris. The sequence continues at coordinate 1,075,491,993 of NC_141699.1, read as the reverse complement.
GGTTAAAAAAAAAGCTTTTTGCCATCTAGTATGAAAACCTGATTTGAGTCTACAGGGGAGACAAGGCTGAGAAAAGTGTTGCATCTAAATTGTAACTACAAGATCCATTTTAAATCCTGGCTTTACCATTTTCGCATTCTGTGTTTTATCCCCCTGTGCATTGGAAGTACTTTTGCAATAACTACATGTGGGGTACCTGTATAAGGGTCTCAAAGCGAAGCTGAAATCCCAGGCTCCATAAGTTACCTATGATAGGGAATGGGGTCGGTCCGAGGTGATACTGTCTCCTTGACCACTGAAGCTTGAAATAGTGTGTGGCCAGGAGAGCCACAACCAGAGCCAGAAACAGCTAATGGTGCTCACCTGACTTTGCTCTTGTGTGTACAAATCAGACAGAACTCACTTTTTCTGAATCCACCTTCTCTCACAGACTACTACTCTCTGGGGCATATTACTAAGGCCGGTGATATTGGATTATTGCCGCTTTAGCAGCCGTTTTCGGCAGCTAAGCGGCGATAATTCCATTGCCCTATTAGCAAGATGTTGCTAACTGATATTAGCGACAGCTTTGAGGCGATAGCGAGCGGTTTGGGGCCCGCTTTGCATGTTAGCGATATTTATCGCTAATGACATGCAAAGTGGGCGTACCCAACCTGTTAGCGACTGAAAGCAGCCGCTAACATCACTATCGCCTATTAGCAAGGCAGGCGTAGCGATGGAAATATTTGCGCTAAGAGCGAATTTCTCCAAAAACTAACGCCTGCTAAGACCAGTTCTTAGCCATTATATCCAATGGGAGGTGGATATAATGGCTCAAACCCTGTTAGCGATAATGCGTGAATATCGCTGTATTCTCAGTGATATTCACGGATTTTGCCGCTATCTTATATTTGTTTTCCCAACAAGGTGACCTCTGTATGGTGTCCTGTAATGACCTACTACCAGTACATGCACTAAATCTTTCACCTGTGGGTGATTAAACAGGCACCTGTCGTTCTTGGCTCCTTTGCTGCCAGGGGTATTAAGCCATAGGTCGGGTTTGTTTGCAGTCCATAAACTAGTCCTTTCCAACTTTTTTCACACGTGAGATAACAGAAGATTAGTGCTGTAAAACCAACCGTTCTGTTCTGAACAGGGCTGTTCTTAAGAATGTATGAAAGTTCCTGAGTTTAACTTCAATCATTTTACAACTTCAAGTCCAGACTCATGGGAGGTAAACCCTGCCGTACAACCTATTTATATAGGTGCAGTGCCCGAGCAGGGAAGTGTCAAATCTTCTGAGATACTGTATTGTTCACCCCCCACCCACGGGCACAGTTGTGTATGACTTGGGGTGCCCTTGCACTATAGTGTAAGCACACACACACACCTTTTCCCCATAGTGTAGGCAAACACCCATAGTGTAAAGGTGTGTGCGTAATTTCTTACCTAGGTTTTGTACTAGAAAGGCTCCATTCCAGGTCCCAATACTATGCTTAGACAGAGTTTAAAACTTCATCTATCCATATGATTGGTCACCCAAACAATAGCTTGGCTGTGACTAGTAATTCCACAATAATGGAGGATGGCTCTCAATTCTGCATTATTCTAAACAAATCACCTCTGTCCTGTCCACAGGGTTAAATCAATTGAGTTCTTCTCTAGAAGTAGTTAGGCATTGTTTTTTCTCCTCCATGTGGTCGAGGGGACTTGCAGATTCTTTTTCTTCCAAAAAGAGACACATCTGATGAACAAGAAAATAAAAAGAGATTAAGCCTTAGTCTAGTCTTCACAAACCGAGACGTTTCCGGAAAACCAGGAGACGCTGTAGGACAATTAACAGAATGGCAATCCATTATCACAACAATTACTGCAATGAAATGACAACTCATGAAAATCATCATGCATGGGGCCATCATGACGGAATACCAGCGAGCCAATATAGCTCCTAAGGGTCTCATTGTCTCTGACACACCCAGAAAATTCCTGGAGGATAAGCAATTCAAAGAGGAATGGTCCTTGGTCGCCTGGAAATGCACCAGGGACTTGTTAGTGTTGATTATTAAAACAGCCAAACGTCTAGACTTTATCATTAAAATCACAGTGGCAGAGGGAGCCCGCAAAGCCAGCATTACCACCGTGGCTTTCAAATCTAAATTGGAAGAAATCAATAACGAGATAGCAGAAAACAAGGACTATCTGATGAGAACAAAGGTGGCTAAACTGCAAAAAGACAACTCCAAATTCAACAAGGAGAAAATCAACCCATACCTCAAGGATGACTACGGCCCAGTAGTAGAAGATAACTCCTCAGATGACAGTCACACTTCCCGAAGAAGGAATTATTCAACAAGCAGCAACTCTTAGTATCAACATTTGGGGCGGCCAGCAACAACAACAAGACCATCGAGTACTACCCAACATGATGTACGGATATACTTCCCACCCTACTAAGGACCACCGATGTGGCAATACCCCAATTTCCCACCAGGCCAGCAGCCACTGTTTGCCCCCTTCCAACCACAACCTTTTTTAGGCAGAGGCAGAGGCTGTGGCAGAGGGAGAGGCAGAAAAAGAAGAGGCAGGCACAACCAACAGAAGCAAGTGCAATGGCAGGACCAAGTACAACATCCACACATGGAACTGAGAAGCCACATGACCAAGAAAAAATAATCATAAATAAGCCTGGGCAAAGCACTATGCTACGCTTGCGTAGTTTGTGAAGTTTGCGCTACTTCACACTACGCGAATTGCATGTAGCACAGTGCATTGACGCGTAGCGTAGCGTAGTGCAGCGGTCATTTTTTGCTTGCTCGCGGTCCTCAATGTCAAGTTGGTGACTGCGAGCAAGCAAAATGACATCCCAGCGAGACTTTTTCCTTGTTCGCGATCAGCAACATCAAGTTGCTGATCGCGAGCGTGGAAAATAAACCTCCCGGCGAGCTTCTCAACGCGGGGAGGTCAGGTTTCTCATTGCGAGTGGTCGCGTATGCTCGCGACTGCTCGCGATGAGAAACTACCAGTCCGCGTTGAGAAAGCTGCCTGCTTGAGTAGAAATCTACTTGAGCATCAGAAAACGACTGCTTACACTGTGCAAGATGCAGTTTTCACTGATTGCACAGTGCGGACAAGCATCTGGCACTGTGCAATCAGTGCGAACAGCATCTTGCACAGTGCACTATGCAGTTTGCGAAGCTTCGCGTAGCTCGCGAAGTGCATAGTGCAATTCGCGTAGCTACGTGTAGCGCTACCCACAAACTAAGCCCCTCTCAGAAAGACCTCTCAACAATATGGAAACAACCGTCCTAAAACGAGGAAAGTCTGCCTGAAAGCCTTCTTTGGGAACCAACCAGAATCTTTTCCTGTGGATTCAGGCTTACGCACATCCTGTACGTTCACCCTCACCTCCAGCATGGTACCACAAGAGGTTCTCACAGTTGAGAAAGCAGTTCTAAAAGAGATTGCAGAGAAACGCACCAATGTAGGATTTCACAACACAACCAGATTGGAAACAGAGGCCATCAAAACCTTGGCTAACGACCCCAATATCACCCTCAAAGAAGCAGATAAGGGAGGTGCCATTGTGATCATATCCACCACCGATTATAGGATGGAATGTCTGCGTCAACTTCAGGACGTCAGATACTATACTATACTCCCCAAGCCTCACAATACATATTACTGGTGGCACTCAATCAAGGATGGATCACAAAAATTGAGGCTGAATTCCTCATTAATGACAATCCCAGACTACCCTATTTCTTTACACTTCCCAAGATTCACAAGGGGGTACAGCCTCCCCCAGGCAGACCTATTGTTTTGGGCATAGGGTCAGTCTTACAACCACTTTCTAAATTTTGTGACCATTTTTCCAACCTTTGGTTAAAACCACACCAACTTTCCTTCAGGATACTAGGGATGTCCTTAATCTGATTGAGACCTCCAACCTAGAGGGTATACAGCCTGACGTCTTGATAACCCTTGACGTCAAAGCCCTCTATACGAACATTCCTCAATTGGCCACACTTGAGGTAATAGAGGAAATCTTGCGAAACACAACATGGACACCCCCCACTCCAATAAGTTTTATTATGAAATGCACACACATTGCCTTGACAGAGAACTGTTTCCAGTTTGAGGACCAGATCTACCATCAGACCCAGGGGACTTCAATGGGCAGCACCTTTGCCCCTAGTCTTGCATGTCTCTACATGTCAGACTTTGAGGCAAGACGTGCTCAGGGAAACCAACCCCTTCATAAATAATGTCTCCCTGTGGCATCGCTATATAGATTACATTTTGGTATTCTGGAAGGGTGATGCCTATCATATCCCCTCATTCCTGACCTGGGTAAACAGCCTGAATCTCTACCTCAGGTTTACGGCTAACACCTCTGACCTTGAACTACACTTCCTTGACTTAATGTCAAAAAGTCAAAATAACTTTATTCGGTTGTTCAAATTGACAACCATAAAAGTATTTACACTACAGATAATAACATAACATACACACAATCTTAAAAAAGTCATAATCGATTACAGATAAAAAAGATCACTAGGTTAAAAATACTGCACTATATCAAGATATAGGAGACCCTTTTAAAAGTAGTATTCTTTTGACAATAGATTTAAAAATTACAATCAGAGATAATTATCCTTCCATACTGTTTCTGAATTTGATCGCCATTTTCAGAAAACCACAAACAAATAAAGTGCAATCACAATTTAGCAGCTGTAAAAAATATTGTGCTGGACGATATTGACGAAAGTTCAATTCTTTCAAACAAGGTTTCAAGCATAACTTCCTTGGTACAGCATAAAAAGGGCAGAAGAACAGGAAGTGTGCCAGGTCTTGCGGAGACTTTTCGTCGCAGCCGCAAGCTGGCAACACTTGACCTCTATGGGAACCCCTAGGTACCGCCAACATTAGATGAAACAAGTTGAACCTGAACCTAGTTAACAAAAAACGGTCATAGCTTGACATTTGCCATGTCAAGTAGGGTTCCGTAAGTAAAGTGCTTTTAATTAATATGTGATTGCGTACACTTTCTTTTTTTAATTCACATGATTCCCTTTCCTGTTCTCTTAAATCAGTAAAAGCATTTTTAATTAAAATAAGATCCAATTTAGTGATGGATTCCGGACATAAAAAGAGTTCAGGACGGCCCAAATCAGAAAAACATTTCAATAAATATTTGAGCCAGGGAATTTCCATCCTGTTATCCCATGTAAGAGCTTCCTTTAGAATAAGCTTGGTCAGCGGAATACTGTCATTTAACCAGCTGTTCATCCAACATAACATGGGATTCAAAGCAATTTTATCACTAACATACGGAACCCCCAGTTCTTCATGCACAGAAAAATTTGCTGTACCCCTTGGAACCCTTAGAATCTGTTTTAAAAAATTGTTTTCAACTATTTGAAGTACATCCAAGGGAACATAGCCCCATATTTCACTGCCGTAACAAGCTGTGGTTACACTTTTGGCCTTGTATAATTGGAGTAGAGCGGTAACTGGACTATTTCCCAACTTTTTAGAGAAGTCCAATATGGCCGCATTTACCCTTGTAACGTCACCCTTTTTTTTCTGTATCACGGGTCCCCATTTTAGTTGACTGTCAAAGAGGACCCCGAGATAGGAGAATGTATGCGTTACAGGTATTTCCACTCCTTCTACTTTTAGGCGATTTGGTTTCTTAAATCCTTCACCAATCTTCATTATGTAGGATTTGGTGTTGTTAATACATAAATCTCTGGTTTTCATAAAGGTGTAAAAGGAGTCTAATAATATTTGAAGTCCGTTGGCCGTTCTAGATAAAAGGACTGCGTCGTCCGCGTATAATAAGACAGGCAGACCTTTTCGGCCAATGTAAGGATAATCTGTGTTGGTGCTTAGGAGGGTCTCTTCCAGATCATTAATATATAGATTGAAGAGGAACGGGGCCAGAATACACCCTTGTCGGACGCCCCGAAACACTCCAAAATCTTTGGTAACTTTTAGATCCTGGGTATATCTAACATTCGCTTTGGTGTCCGAATGTATATCTTCCAACAGGTTTACTTGACTTAATGATTAGTCGGAAAAATGACAGACTGGACACAATCACTTTCAAAAACCCTACTTATAGCCACAGCCCATTACTTTTCAGTAGCTTCCACCCAAAGGCCCTGAGTGAAAATCTTCCCTACGGGCCGTTTTTGCGAATAAGACACAATTACAGTAATCTGGAGGATTTTAAATCACAGGCATCTGAACTTACTAATCACCTAGTCCAAAGACAGTACCCAGTTCCAAAATAAGTACTGCTCCGAAGAGAGCATGGAACAGCAACAGAGTCAAGTCAAGTCAAGTCAAAAAGATTTATATAGCGCGCTACATACCCATAGGGTCTCAAGGCGCTTGAGGAAGGGTGGGGAGTTACTTGTCAAATAACCACGTTTTGAGTTGCTTTCTGAATGCTAGGTGGTTCTGAGTAAGGCGAAGGTGAGTGGGAAGTGAGTTCCAGGTTTTAGCTGCCAGGTAGGAGAAGGATCTACCTCCCATGGTGGTTTTGTTGATGCGAGGTACAGTGGCAAGGGCTTGGTTGGAGGATCGTAGCTGGCGGGAGGGGGTGTAGAAGGAAAGTCGTGTGTTTCAGGCATTCGGGTCCGATTTCGTAGAGTGCTTTGTGTGCGTGGGTTAGGAGCCGGAAAGTAATCCTCTTATTGATGGGGAGCCAGTGGAGGTTTTTCAGGTGACCAGAGATGTGTTCTTTACGCAGGATGTCTAATATGAGCCTGGCTGAGGCGTTCTGGATGCGTTGGAGTTTATTCTGGAGTTTTGCGGTGGTACCGGCGTAGAGGGTGTTTCCGTAGTCCAGTCGGCTCGTGACCAAAGCGTGGGTGACTGTTTTTCTAGTTTCGGTGGGGATCCAGCGAAATGTTTTTTTGAGCATGCCAAGGATGTTGAAGCAAGATGAAGAAACGGCGTTGACTTGTCTGTTCATCGAGAGTGAGGAATCCAGGATGACGCCCAGGTTCCGTGCGTGGTCCGGCGGAATGGGTGCTTTTCCGAGGGCCTCTGGCCACCAAGAGTCATCCCAGGCGGAGGGGGAGGTGCCTAGGATGAGGACTTTTGTTTTGTCTGAGTTCAGTTTCAGACGGCTGTGCTTCATCCATTCGGCTACTTCTTTCATTCCTTCATGCAGGTTGGTTTTGGCAGTGTTAGGGTCTCTGGTGAGTGATAGGATCAGTTGAGTGTCGTCGGCGTAGGAGATGATGTTGAGGTTGTGTTGGCGTGCGATGACCGCGAGGGGGCTCATGTATACGTTGAAGAGGGTGGGGCTGAGTGAAGATCCTAGTGGTACGCCGCAGATGGCTTCAGTGGCTTCTGACTTGAATGGTGGAAGGCGGACTCTCTGGGTTCTTCCGGTGAGGAACAAGGTGATCCATTCCAGTGCTTTTCCTTGGATTCCGACGTTTCTGAGGCGTTGTAAAAGGGTGCTATGACAGACCGTGTCGAAGGCTGCGGAGAGGTTGAGGAGGATGAGGGCGACTGTGTCTCCATTGTCCAGTAGAGTTCAAATGTCGTCTGTTGCTGCGATGAGGGCGGTTTCAGTGCTGTGCTTGGCTCGGAAGCCGGATTGTGAGGAGTCGAGGGATTTGTTGGTTTCGAGGAATGCGGCGAGCTGGTTGTTGATCGCTTTCTCGATGACTTTGGCCGGGAATGGAAGGAGTGAGATAGGGCGGTAGTTTTTGAGTTCGGTGGGGTCAGCTGTGGGTTTCTTCAGGAGGGCGCTGAGTTCGGCATGTTTCCAGCTTTCCGGGAAGATTGCGGAGTTGAGGGAACAGTTGATGACGTCTCGGAGGTGCGGTGCAATAATGGAGTCTGCTTTGTTAAAGATGTGGTGAGGGCATGGGTCTGTGGGGGATCCTGAGTGGATAGAGTTCATCAGACGGATGGTGTCCTCAGTGGAGATTGGCTTCCAGTCATTGAGGATGTTCAGGGGGGGTGGGGGTCCTGCAGGGGGTTGGGAGGGTTGGTCTTCGGGTCGGTTGTCGAAGCTGTTGTGGATATCTGCAATTTTGTTGTGGAAGAATGAGGCTAGGGAGTCGCAGAGGGCTTGAGAGGGGGTGATGTCGTTGGAGTTGGCTGGAGGGTTGGTAAATTCCTTGACGATGTTGAATAATTCCTTGCTGTTGTGGGCGTTGTTATCCAGTCTGTCCTTGAAAGCGGCTTTCTTGGCATTCCGAATTAGTTGGTGGTGTATGCGGGTGGCGTTTTTGAAGGCGTCCTTGGTGCTGGTGGTTGGGTCTTTTTTCAAGGCCTTCTCAAGGGAGCGACAGAGTTTCTTGGATTTCTTAAGATCATCGTTGAACCAGGAGGCCTTCTTGCTGCTTACTTTGATTTGTCGTTTTTTCAGTGGTGCTAGGATGTCGGCGCTGTTGGATAGCCATTGGGTGAAGTTGGTGGCTGCTTGGTCTGGGTTTGAGGAGTGGGCTGGGGGGTTTTGAAGAAGCGATGAGGAGATCTGGTCGATGGTGATTTTGTTTCAGTTTCTTTGCAGAGTAGGTTGAGGATGGTTGTTGGATGTGGGCTTGTTGTAGGTAAAGTGAACACAGCTGTGGTCAGTCCAAAGGAGAGCTGTGGTGTGGCTGAAGGAGACATGTTTGCTGGAGGTGAAGATAGGGTCGAGTGTGTGACCTGCGATGTGGGTGGGGGTAGTGACAAGCTGTTTAAGTCCGAGGTTGGCGAGGTTGTCCAAAAGGGTGGTGGTGTTGCGGTTGTTGTTCTTTTCAAGGTGAAAGTTGAGGTCTCCCAAAAGGATGTAGTCCTTGGAGGGGAGCGCGTGTGGAGTGATGAAGTCTGTGATGTCTTCACTAAATTGTGTGCGGGGTCCTGGTGGCCTGTAGAGGAGGGTGCCTCTGAGTGTGGTCTTGGGGTCGATGTGGATTTGGAAGAGAAGGTGTTCAGAATTGGCGAGATTGATGTCTGAGCTGGTTGAGATACGGAGGGATTTCTTATGGACGATAGCGATGCCTCCTCCTGTGTGGCCTGTACGGTCCTTGCGAATGATCTTATATCCTTCCGGGATGGCAATGGTGATGTCTGGGGCTGATGCGGCATTCATCCATGTTTCTGTTAGGAAGGGGACGTCCGGAGAGATGGTGTCTAGTAGATTCCAGAGGTCAATGGCGTGCCTGTGGACCGAGCGGGTGTTGAGCAGGATGCATTGTAGGTTGTTGGGGTCGGCTATCTGTTGTGTGTTCGTAGAAGAGGAGTTGTTCTTGGTGCTGTCGAACTTGCAGGAGTTACAGGAAAAGGGTCCATGGGTGTGTCCAGGGGCGGCTTGGACGCAGTTGGGGGAACGGCTGGGGTTGAGGGCTAGGAGGGTGGTGGCATCGTAAGTAATGCGGAAGGGGTGGATATTACGAGGACCAGGGGCACTGGCGCTGGGCGCAGTCCAGGCGCGGACGGGCGTAGACGGGCTTACCTTTGGCGCACCTTCGGCGCGACTGGGGCGCGAACGATGCGCGTGGACGCTGCGCGCAAATGCAACGGTCATATATGGATGGTGAAGGGGGAGGGGCAAGGGCGGCTCAGCTGGGAGGCGGGGCGGGCTCAAGGGAACGGAGCACAACAACAACAAAAACAAAATGGAGGGGAGAGCAGAGCAGGGCGCCGGAGGATATCGCTGAAATAATGTGCAGGTCAATTTCAGAGCAAGCCAGCAAAGCAGCGACCAAGCAATCTAAACGCAAGTAAATTCCAGGCGCTATTAAAACAAACTTTGTCACAATGCAGCTTAACGATACCACGTCTCAGCACAGAGACAGGGGAGCGACCACTCAGGGCAGGAGCGAAGAATGGATCACTGCGCTACGAGGTCAGGCGATGCTGTATATTGATAGTGGGAGGGCGGCTCACCTGGGAAGCGGGGCGGGCTCAAGGGAACGGAGCACAACAACAACAAAAACAAAATGGAGGGGAGAGCAGAGCAGGGCGCCGGGGGATATCGCTGAAATAATGTGCAGGTCAATTTCAGAGCAAGCCAGCAAAGCAGCGACCAAGCAATCTAAACGCAAGTAAATTCCAGGCGCTATTAAAACAAACTTTGTCACAATGCAGCGTAACGATACCACGTCTCAGCACAGAGACAGGGGAGCGACCACTCAGGGCAGGAGCGAAGAATGGATCACAGCGCTACGAGGTCAGGGGACGCTGTATATTGATAGTGGGAGGGCGGCTCAGCTGGGAGGCGGGGCGGGCTCAAGGGAACGGAGCACAACAACAACAAAAACAAAATGGAGGGGAGAGCAGAGCAGGGCGCCGGGGGATATAGCTGAAATAATGTGCAGGTCAATTTCAGAGCAAGCCAGCAAAGCAGCGACCAAGCAATCTAAACACAGGTAAATTCCAGGCACTATTAAAACAAACTTTGTCACAATGCAGCGTAACGATACCACGTCTCAGCACAGAGACAGGGGAGCGACCACTCAGGGCAGGAGCGAAGAATGGATCACAGCGCTACGAGGTCAGGGGACGCTGTATATTGATAGTGGGAGGGCGGCTCAGCTGGGAAGCGGGGCGGGCTCAAGGGAACGGAGCACAACAACAACAAAAACAAAATGGAGGGGAGAGCAGAGCAGGGCGCCGGGGGATATCGCTGAAATAATGTGCAGGTCAATTTCAGAGCAAGCCAGCAAAGCAGCGACCAAGCAATCTAAACGCAGGTAAATTCCAGGCGCTATTAAAACAAACTTTGTCACAATGCAGCGTAACGATACCACGTCTCAGCACAGAGACAGGGGAGCGACCACTCAGGGCAGGAGCGAAGAAACACTCCTTGAGATACTAGTACAACCCAAAGCCAACACTGATCAAATGACATGTGTAACAACCTTCACACCAGAATCCAACATGATGGCATTTCAGCCGTCTTCGGTCCGGCTTGCTTGAATCCTGATGGTGCAGTGAGAAAGGGATTCATGTCTGAGTATACCCTGCCACACCTATAGTGGCCAAAAACGATTAAGAAAAGGGGGTGGTGATGAGTATAAGAATTGGCTTGGTAGTTTGGTCTGCCCTGTTCCCATGATGCACTGGGCCAGGGACAGACTGATTTGCATATAGCCAGGTTCTGAACTGGGATCGTGCAGTGAGATAAATAACGGTGATGGATCAAGCCCTGATCTTTGGACTGGGTAAGAGTGGTCTGCTTAATTCAGACACTCTGTTCATCACCACCCCCTTTTCTGAATCGTTTTTGGCCACTATAGGTGTGGCAGGGTATACTCAGACATGAGTCCCTTTCTCACTGCACCATCAGGATTCAAGCAAGCCGGGCCGAAGACGGCTGAAATGCCAGAAACCGGTCCCCGGTAGCTTGTCTCCTTTCTGGCGAAGAATTGGCTTGGTAGTTTAGTCTGCCCTGTTCCCATGATGCACTGGGCCAGGGACAGACTGATTTGCATATAGCCAGGTTCTGAACTGGGATCGTGCAGTGAGATAAATAACGGTGATGGATCAAGCCCTGATCTTTGAACTGGGTAAGAGTGGTCTGCTTAATTCAGACACTCTGTTCATCACCACCCCCTTTTCTGAGTTGCAATACTTAGGCATGACCACTCGCCCAGTAAAAACAAGAATGACAGAGCACAGAAGCATCATAAGGTGCAAAAAAACGAATACAAAGATGTGTGCGCATTTTGTTGAACTCAAAAACACCACCAATGATCTAAATTGGACCATTTTTGAAGCTTTGCCCCAGATATCCATGGAGGCCCTCTTTAGAAAAGAATAGAATTGGGTGTTCAAACTCTCCTCACATATACGGGGCCTAAATGACAATAATACTTGGGCTGAGTTGAACCGCCCTTGACTCATTGGCCTCATTTAGAATAAATTGTTGCTAATTCTTTTAGATTTTTAAAAATGTTTCAAACAGATTTTAAAATATATTTCTAATAATTTTTTTCAATGAGTAAACGCATTTTTTTATTTTGAAAATGTTATCTGAAAAATTTGTTTTACTTTTTATTTCTTATTTTAGAATTCCACGAACATTCTCATTAGTAATGTTTTAACATTCTTTTTAGAAATGAATTTCACTGTTACTTAAAAGTGCTTGGTTTTATTATTAGAATGATTTAACAATTACAGTTATTTCAATAATTTATGTGCACTTTTTGGTTGAAAAGAGTGGTGGTGTAATATGTGTTTTTGAAATTGTTTATTTTTGAGTTCGTTTTTAATTTAACTTTTTATATAATTTAAACTTTTATTCATTTTATTAGGAAATATATTTATTTCTGTGTTTATTGTAAATCGTATGGTTTCTATCTATTTCAAAGTTTTTATGATGAATTGCTTGATGATTGTCAGAAAGATAGCATGTGGAGTGGAAACATAAAAGTAAATAAAGATCAAATAAAAAAATATTATGAATTTATAGTTAGTTTAATTTAGTTTTATTGATAATTAAAAAACAATATTTTAAGCATTTTATATTACTTTTATGTTGATTCTATTTTGGCAATCCTCCCTATTTAAATACTTTATGAATGTGTTTTGATCTAGAAAAGTAAAACAGACCTCTCCAAATTATAGCCCTTTGTAGAATGTGGGTAATAAATTAAGAACTCCCAAAGCAGAACACTTTATGCAATGCAGTTTAGTTTGGATTTTGAATAGTATTTCTGCTGCCCCTAAGTCTACCTTTCCTAAATATTGCTACATTAGGAGTGGGTATAGTAAATAGGCCGGGGCGTAGTTCGCAGAGTTGTGCTACGCGGAACTACGCAAAGTAAAAAAAAAATCGACAAAGTTCCACAAGTGGCGGAGTGCAGTGCGAACTGCAGTTTGTGCAGGTATCCCTGCCGCTCGGGTGGAAATTCTACCCGAGTGGCAGCTCGCTCTCGTGAACTTACCGTTCGCGATCGCGAACTTACCGTTCGCGATCGCCAGTGGGTAAAAAACTCAGCTGCACATTGCGAAGCAGAGTTTTCTGCACTCCTTGAGTTCCGCGGAGTGGGGTGAGCAGAAAACTCTGCAAACTCCGTGAACTGGAGCGAAGTTCACAGCCCAGGCATAATAGTAAATTCGAACTCCTACAAAGTCCAACACTTTCCCCAATATGATTATATTTGGAATTAAGTACTTTACCTGACCCCCAAAGTCCAACACTTTCCCCAAAATGGTAACGCTTGGAGTGGGAATTGTAAATCTGATCCCCCAAAATCCAAACTTTTCCTCAATCTGGTTCCGTTTGAAGTGGCAATGGTAAATCCCACCACCCCTCCAGAGTCCAGCAGTTTTCCGAGCCTGGTGAAGTTTGAAGGGGGAATAGTTATTCTGATCCCCTCAAAGTCAAACACTTTCCACAATATGATTTAGGTTGGAGTTTGAATGTTCTATTTGAATCTATTCACCAGTTTTCGAAAGGGCATGGTTTCCCAAACATCGGGTTTCCCATCACTATCAGACTAGTTGGAGTGAGTGAGTTTAAATGGCTAAAAGAAAGTTTGGGGAAAAAAATAAGCCTTTAGTTTTTTTCCTAAAACTCATGTGATTGTGCTCCATTCTAACGCGTGTAGGGAGAGGGTTCCAAAGCTTGGGTGCAAGATAGGTAAAAGATTGACCTCAACTCCTATCTCTCTTGATTCTGGGGACAAGAAGCTGCTCAAGGTTGTTTGACCTCAGGTCCCTATTCGCACAGTAAGAGGCGGCCAAACGCTGAAGAAATATGGACCTGTGTTGTGGTTTGCCCATTGTAAGATGCATAGTGCCTTAAATTGTACTCAGCAATTTATGGGCAGCGAGTGAAGACTTTAAAGCAATACACCTGTTATCGGAACACCTAACAGAATTCGGGTGGCAGCGTTGATGGTTTGGAGTATTTTTGTCACTGTCCTCGGACAGTTTAAGTAAAGAGAGTTGTCATAATCAAGATGATAAAGGATCAGAATGCTAAAAAGTGTGGGACTCAAGGATAAGCCACGCGAAACTCCACAATTCAACTGATGGCTGGAAGAAAGAAAAGGCCCCTCGCTAACCTGAAAGCTATGTTTCCCTAGGAATTTAAGCAAGCCACCTTAGGGTCTTCCCTGTAATACCTACTTATTCCAGTCAGTAATGAAGAATGGGATAGGAAACCATATCAAAGGCTGCACTTAGTTCCAGGAGTATCAGAGCTACTGATCTACCCTGGTCCATTATCATTTTGAGATCCTCTGTGGCACTTAAAAGAGATGTCTCTATGCTGAAGCCTCCACGGAAACCTGTCTGAGTAGGATAAAGAATGCTGTTGGTTTGTACCTATTGATTATTTTTTCTAGAATGTTGCTTTGTCCAGGCAGAAAGGGAGATGGGTATTTAGTTCCTATCATCTCATGATCTAAGTTAGGCTTCGTTAGTAGCGGACGGATGATGGCGTGTTTCCATTCCTACGGAATGCTACAGTTCTTCAGGGAACAATTATATAGATCACTCAGAGTGGAGCGCATCACAATGCACCTATTCAATAGAATATCAATTGGAGCAGGGTCAAGCTGTGAGCCCGACTTCACTGAAGTTGCCACAGTTTTAACCTCCTCTTTGTCCAGCTGCGAGAAAGTTCAGAGTACGTATTTAGTATTATTGGTTCTCGTAAGTCACTGAAAGTCATCTTTTAACAGCCCACCCTGCAATGTTCCTGCTCACATAGGTCATTCTACACCTCAGGCATCTGGATATTCTTGTCCAGCTGTTCCCTCTCTCAGCAGCTATCAGATTTGTTGAGGGAAGTTGCATCAATTGCTGCTCTCTGAACCTCCCCCTCAACAGGTGGTCTTATCACAGCAGGTATAGCAGGCTCTGAGATGATATGGTCTCTTTTGTCTTGCCGACACAGATGTTGAAATACACTAGGATCTTGTATGGGGCAGTACAGGCGTGACCACAATGTAGGTAATGGGAGTCTTAACATTTGAACTTTGTCCAAAGCTGGTGATGCAAGAGGGAGATAGGACACTGCTAGATGTTGTTGTGCTGTTATCATCTGGGATGGATGCAGATATGAGGTACCTGCAGACCTTATCATCTTCTGTTACATTTGCAGCAGGAGATATGTTTCTCATACTGAAGAGGATAGCAGTGAGAGTGAATTAGTATACTTTATTGGTCTGGTACTGGTAAAGGGAGATCAGAGATATCAATGTGATAAGTCAAGTCAGTGGATGAGGTTATTACATGTTGGCGACAACGGCAAATATTGTATATACTTCATATAACTTGACATTCAACATACTGTCTCCACTGGGTTTGCCTCAATCCTTTCAGAAACCTTCAAGTAGGCGTGGGCGGAAAATCCGTTCCGCTCGCGGATTTTGCGGATTTTCGGGAAATCCGCAATCCGCGAGATTTGCGAATTTCCCGCAAAATCCGCAAATCCGCGAGCAGCGGATTTTGCTCGCACTGCTCGCACTGTTAGCGTGAGTTCGCGCCCCGCGAATAAGTGCAAAATTGCAGAAATACGATCTTGGCAAAACTGAAAGTAACTACTTACCAGGTTCAAAAGTTCAGGCACATCATTAGTAGCCATTTCCTGTAGTGCTTCCTGAGGGGCCCCTCCAGAGTTCAGTTGCCAGTTGAAACTATTATGTGACCCTGCTCTGAACCTCAGAATAGTTACACATATGCCACAAAGGTCCTGAATTACAGCTAAGGGAGACAAGCAGGAGCCAGGCTGGAAGTTAAAATCCATTAATCAGCCCCTAATTCATTATTGTCAGTTGGGGCAGGGCAGGTGTTGTAACTAATTTTGCAACAATGAAAGCACTTAGCAAGTGCAAAAGATCACTAATCAGGGCGCACTAAGGAAGCAGGTGCCAGCTAAAAAAATATTCTGTGACACATTAATCAGCCCCAAATTAATTCAGGTCACTTGAGGCAGGGAAGGTGTGCTTTGCTTTGCCGAAAATAATGTACACTGGACAACCAGAGGGTGTAGTGATGAAACAGAGGGTGGCATGGGTGGGCCAGAGGGTGGCATGAGTAGTCAGAGAGTGGCAGTGGTGACAGAGAGTGGCAGTGATGAAGAAGAGTGTCCCAAACAGGCTGGACACGTAGAAACAACAAGTTCGCAAAACTTGCGACCCGACAGGTAAGTTCGCAAATTGCGAAATTGTAAAAACCCTCGCGAACTGGCAGAAACACGGGCGAACACAAAAAAAAAAAAAATCCGCAAATTCGCGGGAATTCGCGGATTTTGCGGATTGCGAATCCGCAAATCCGCAAAATTCGCGGATTGCCAATCCGCAAAATCCGCTCATGCGTGCCTTCAAGCATTGCTGAATTATTTATATGTAGGCTTTGCCTGAGGACCTGTCTGACGACTACTGCTATTAGACCATTTTGCTGCATTTATTTCGTTTTTCACAGCGTATGGATAGAGGAAGAGGGCTGGAAAGTCATCATGAATACTACATCTATCTATGTGAGTCGCAATGTCAAATAATGTTGAAGATGCTTTCAAAGAAGTTACATATTTCATCAGTTCATTGACATTGAAATTTGCAATTTAATTTGGATTTTAAAAATAATGGCGTTCTTGAAAAAAATATTTAAGGTGTATTTGAAATAATCAGGGTGTGTGCGTGTTAAGTTGGAAAGTAAGTGATGTTTTTATAGAACTGAGACAAGTGTGTTGTGTGTCAGTCTGACACAGATGTAACTTGCAACAGATGTGAGCTATAATGTTGCCAAGTTGTATTTTGAACTTTGCTGTGTAGATACGTATTTCTATTAGTCCTTAGCTGACCTTACCGTGATGCTTTTTCTTAGGTATTGACTTATGTACAAGGCATTATTTTGTTGCACAAGGATGTGTTTGAGTTCCCTGAAGTCCTTAGGTGTTACTGGTACATTAATTGCATGGGAACAGAATGTACCAGTCCTCTGAGCATGTATCATGTGCTGTGTTCAGATGTTGCTATCTGATGTAGTAAGTTAGTGTAGCATCAAATAGTGATTGTGTAATGCAAAACTTGACTAATGATTACTACTTTTGCACAATGTATCTCTACTATTTTGCCTATTATGTCTTGCCATGATCATTGTTTGCAGTCCTCTTACATTATCAGTGGTCAAACATATACAAGTGGCTAGTTATGCATATGTGAAAATATATATCATGAAGCGGGTGTTTGTGATGCATTAAACAGTTACACAAACAAAGTTTTATTTGTGCAATGCTTATCAAAAACAACTTGAGGGTGTTTATGTGATTAGGTACTACTAAGGATCCTTTAATGCTGTTGTACTTAATGTTGCGTTCCTGTTCTGATTAAGGTGGAAAGAAGCACAGAGCACAAGGAACCAACAAAGCCCATTTGGTTTGTTAAGAAAGCCCTCACTCACCGACCTGGTCGGTGACTTGCTTCATCATCGGGCCCCACCGGGTGTGACCGAATGCCACCCCGGTGTGCTGCGACGCCAGAATTACTGCGGAGCTGGTCTTGTGGGGGTGGGAGGGCTATGTGAAAAATTACGTGAATAGTGTGAAGTGGTGAGTTAAAATTGCCTTGCATGTATCAAAAAATTCATTTAATCAGACATCATCAAGGGCAAGGTTAAAAAATGTGATGGTGAGTAAGGCCAACTAATTGGATGGTCTACTCCCACTAGCATTAAGTGACAACGTGAATGGTCAACATGAACATGTTTCAGCCGGTGTGGTACAATTAACCTGGCATTCGTCAGGACCTAGAGTGTAAACCTCGGCGGTATGGGCACTCTAAGGCCCACCCAACCAGAGGACTTGAAAGTGAAAAAGTCTGTGAAGTGCAAAAAAGGGGAGGGGGCTTCACCACCCGAGGGCAGGACGCACACAGCCTCCGGTTATACAGTGACAAGACACTCTCATGGAAGATTGCCAAATTGCAAAATCTAACTGTGCGAGTGCGCAGGGTGCCAAATGCGCCGTCCCCTCCCTCCCGCGGTCTATGGGGTGGATTCTCATCCCTTGTGAAGTGAGAACTTACCTGTCTCACCCCACCCATTGTCTTTTTGCTGAATGGTCACTGGCCATTTGGCCCATTGATCGCTGAGTGATTTAGTGATGTCTGAATGTCCTCACTGCCATTCGCCTCCTTTTCACTTATTTCCCTCCCTGCGCACTCGCACAGTTAGATTTTGCAATTTGGCAATCTTCCATGAGAGTGTCTTGTCACTGTATAAAGCTATACTACCTACCATCTAGTCTCAGCCACAGGCAGAGCCACGCACCTCTGCTATTAGGTATGAGTTGTGCACCCTGGCACCTTGAGCACAAGTAACTGGCTGAAATCGGCTAATCTATCGACAAAAATTCTAATTCTTTGTTTGTCTCTTTCTGTTTGTCTGTGTCTTTTTATTCTCCACAGGTGCTTTTTACTTTTTGTCTCTAAATTTTAGAGACCGGAGGCTGTGTGCGTCCTGCCCTCGGGTGGTGAAGCCCCCTCCCCTTTTTTGCACTTCACAGACTTTTTCACTTTCAAGTCCTCTGGTTGGGTGGGCCTTAGAGTGCCCATACCGCCGAGGTTTACACTCTAGGTCCTGACGAATGCTAGGTTAATTGTACCACACCGGCTGAAACATGTTCATGTTGACCATTCACGTTGTCACTTAATGCTAGTGGGAGTAGACCATCCAATTAGTTGGCCTTACTCACCATCACATTTTTTAACCTTGCCCTTGATGATCTCTGATTAAATGAATTTTTTGATACATGCAAGGCAATTTTAACTCACCACTTCACACTATTCACGTAATTTTTCACATAGCCCTCCCACCCCCACAAGACCAGCTCCGCAGTAATTCTGGCGTCGCAGCACACCGGGGTGGCATTCGGTCACACCCGGTGGGGCCCGATGATGAAGCAAGTCACCGACCAGGTCGGTGAGTGAGGGCTTTCTTAACAAACCAAATGGGCTTTGTTGGTTCCTTGTGCTCTGTGCTTCTTTCCACCTTAATCAGAACAGGAACACTCTTTTGTTGTTGATGTCTAATATAGTTTGGGGACTAAGAGTGTTCATAACTCTCCCTATCTCTCTTGTTGTTTTTGAGTCCTTAATGTTGCACCATGGTTGTTTTAGTAATTCTTCAGTGTTGTATTGTTTTTCCATCACTAAGGGCACAATTCTGATCTCGCTAGGAAGGCCTCCAAATCGGATTTAGCTTTAATGGATCCGATTCGTAGCCATTTTTTCCGACCAAATCGTACACAGGTCCGAACGACAAGTATGATGCAAAGATCTCGTACGCATTGATCGAATCGTTTCCTAACCGGATTTCACCCATATGACTCGTTCGTAGCCGAATCGTGCTGCGCAATGGAGCCGGATTCTCAGCGAGCAAATATGATGCATGATTCGGACAGCCTTCACGACTCAGTATGTCTGGATCGAAAAAGTTGCCGGAATCGTTCTTTGGGGGCCTTCATGTGGAGCCCTCCGAATCGGGCCTGTGGGGGTACCCATGGGTCCCCCGTCCCATGCATGAACAGTGTGTCCCGTCACAGGGTGTAGGCTTTTCCCCACCTACCCCTTTTTGCTATTGGAGCCTGTATACGCGTCCAGAATACAGGCTCCCATAGAGTACAATGGAAGTCCGAGCGAACCGAGTCTGTAAGCATGCAGTCGCATCGTACTCGCTCATTCGGACTCCAGGTGCAGGATTTGCGCGTAAAGCCCTACGGATCCGAGTTTTATGGAGGGCTTTACAAGTGAGATCAGAATCGGGCCCTAAGAGTTAACACATATGATACAAATTGTGGAACTTTTCCCTTGACTTGTAGTAAACTAATGTTTGAGGCTTTGAGCTCTTATACTAGCAAATGTATGTACGTGTTCCACATCACCTCCTGTGGCTTTAAGGTTCATACACTTCAACATATGCCTTAGCAAATTTTAAAATATACATTTAATTTGTTTGTCCCCCTACTACCAGGTTGAGTGGTGGTAGTAGTGCACTGGCAATCAATGAAACTTCAACCAGATTTATAATTATGTTTTAGAAAAGAGTGCCATTGAGATGTGGCAGCAAATTACACTTGGACATGCAAGGTCACCCAGTATTAGTGTATAAATGGGACATGTCGTTTCATACTGGAAAATGTTCTGGACAGCAAGTAGGGAGTCCACAGATTACTATAATATGAAATCTGAGACATATGTTCACATTACATACCACTGAGAACTCTGCTTTTGAGACTTATAATGCCTTTAGTGTGCAGGATCTCCAACGTCTTCTTGTATGAGCCAGGGAGACCCACCAAAAGCCCCCTTAGAATGTTGGTAGGACCAAGCGTAGAGGGAACATGCTTCCCATGCAAGTCATTCCACCTCTTGCAGATGCCTTCCTGTCATTGCTGGACAATGGACACAGCATTCATGCTGTTGAAACTTCTGCCTCACATTTCCCTGTGGTGGCGTATGGCTGTTGTCTATGTCTATGCGTCTAACACCTCTGGCTCTACCCTCAACATTTCACCCTTTAAGGAGCGAGGAGCTCCTCTAGCCAAAAATAATAGTATTTTTGCTAGAGCATCAAGTCTGTAGTGTGTGTTTTTCTTTGGTCTACTTCGTAGGAGAGTGAGGAGATGGTGGTATTTGATTGACAGTGTAGGCATGTGTTTTGGCAGACTGCCTGTCAAATTATGGTGGGTATCCACCATACCGGTATGTATCCACCATAGTCATCCTCTGGCACAACAATCTGAACATGGCTCCATGGTAGTGGACAATTCTAAATATGGAGGTAGAGAACTGCCGCAGCAACTTTGATGGAAGGATTTTTACGCCAAGAAAGGACACATGACAATGTAGTACGCCAAGACTACAGACACACATAGGCAGAACTCTAAAGATGGCAAACTTTCAACTACAGTTTGGTGGAAAAACAACAACCCAACTGGTAAACTCTCGATAAAGTCCTAAGACACATTAGAGTAATTTTATTCCCTGTATAGGAGGTAGAGTTTGGGGTCAGAGTTCCTCCAGCAAAAGGACAACAAACAGTAAACGCAAGTGTTGAATTAGGGGATTTGTTACAATGTAGGCAGATATGGTTAATCTGCAGGAATAAACTAAGAGTAGTAGAAGTGCAACCTCTTTCCACAGTAGATATTGTTTGGTGTACATATATTTTAATTAGTTGTATACTCTATGATATAATACATAGCAGCACAGTTTATGTAATTAAGATTTTTAAAATCTTGTGTTATATTTTGTACAGAAGGAAGGAGAGAGTAAACAAAAGTGTTGAGAAATATGAGATTTATTGGCAGGAGTTGCGTGTCTGCCAATGTCGAGAACAAAACCATGTGTTATCTTGTGTACCTAAGGAAGGAAAGAGAAAGTAAATAAACGTGTTGAGAAATATCAGATTTATTGACAGAAGTTGTGTCTCTGCCAATGTTGAGAGTTGGCATGTATGTCATGACACCTGGTCTAGGATGTTATTACAAAGCACTGAATGTTATGCACTGTGGGTGATAAATCCCTGTGTAACTTGTAAAAAACAGAAGTAACAAAGGTGAAGATGCAAACAGTGTACACAATGGATTGTTTGTCTTAGAAAGTTTAAAAGAACAGAGCGTGTGAGGCGCAGAATGATACACTGAAACTAGAGAAAGGGACCAGCAAAGGAGGGAGGAGTGGATGGGAGGACTGGAAATAGAGGAAAGTCTTGAGAAGTTTGGTTAAACAGAGAAAGTGAGTGAAGGTACATTTAAGTGTAATTATTAGAAGCAGGCAAAAGAATTGCAAAGGAGAGGAGAAGGGGAAAGGGAAGCAGAATGAGATAGAAAACATAGAGTGAGATTTAACAAAGAAAAAGATAAACAAAAGAAATCTGCAAGAGACAAAACGTTGTACTCAAGCAAAAATAAAGGACACAACGAGAAAACAAGAGAGACAAAGGAAATTGATAAGAAAAATCTAACCTGAATTTTGCCAGCTGAAGAACGGGAAGGAAGAAGGAGCACACAATGGTGCCACTCAGTGTAGGACTGTTGATTCTTGTTCTGAGTTTCATTGCTGCACAGTTTTTCAAGCTTCAGTGGTCCAGGAGACAGTATCCCCCCGGACCGACACCGCTCCCCATCATCGGAAACCTGTGGACCATGAGATTTGAGCTTCGCCATGAGTTCCTCATACAGGTACCGTATATTTGGAATTATTAGGGTTTATTGTGCAACTGACTTAGAAAGAGTTTACCTCAAACATGCCCTAGGTCGATCAACTTGTGTACCTGTCCCAACTTAATGCTCAACCCCTACCCTCAACATCCACATCCCTGCCCATTGAAGAAATTAGACCTTCCACTGACCAGCCCTAGTTCTCCACTGTTTTGTTGTCCCCAAAAGGGACATCAGGTTGACAGGACAATCTCATCAGTCTCTTTGCTTCGAAGTAAGAGTTAGGAACATTCTTTGTATTTTGCTTCTAAAATAATTACAGCAGAATATAATCTGAGCATTCCCAAAAGTACCAAGAAGATATGGATAATTCATAATATGGCATTCATAGGTTCCCTTCTTTGTGTAAAGGTAAATCCAGACCCCAAGGCTACATAATAAGTGACACATCCCTAAATCATCTTTTAGAAAACACAATAGAAAGTGTTGTGCACTTGCAGGGCAGGAGAAAGACAATCACATCTTCATTGGTTGGTTAAACTTGTTTAGAAAACATCTGCTAGTTGTTTGCTTGTTCTACATTATATGTAAGTGAAGTTGTCAGCCTAAGGCATGTTGTTTGTTCTGTGCAGTTTGAGGTGGCCACCTTCAGATCTGTACTTGGTTTTCTTATGTTTGAACTGGTCAGTCTCAGGTATCTAATTGTTTTCATTTGGGTTGAGCTGGCCTTCCTCAGACTTGTAATTGCTTCCATAGGGGTTCAGATAGTAAGACCAGTACTTTAGTTCGGTCATGTGTATATAATTATCTGGGAACTATTTAAAGCGTGCACTCACCGACACTCTTTTAACCCCTGTATGTATTTTGAGCCAATTTAGTTGAGAAATTGGATCATCAACATGGAGTATATATACGGCATAAATGTGTTATTAAAGTACGACCCCCTGCCATCTCTATCAATGCAACCAGTGTGTGTGTGTGTGCACATTGGTGCCTCCGGGAAGGTGGTCCAATTTTGTTGCCGCAATCTTTGCGTACTGTAGGAATTGGCCTGTAACTAGGTTAAATGATTCTAGGGCCTTTTGCATGGAAATAAATAGATTATCAGGGTATAAGGCAGACAACATTAGGCAGCCACCCTACTGCCATTTAGCTATAGCCTGGTGTTTACAATTTGTACAAACCAACAACCATATATCCTTGTCTGGGGCATATGGGGCTCTTCTAAGTATGCGCCTGACCACTCTCTACAATATTCTCCCCATGTGTTGAATCACATGGTTGAGAGTTGGTGGAGTCCAAGCACCTTTATTAGGAGCTCCACAGTTAGTATTTGGGATGGGTTCATTAACTCCTTAGGAGCGTCGAACGTTCAGCGCCCAGTGCTGAACGTTCGAATAACGGGGGCGGCCCCGTCGGCCAACGGTCATGCGCAGCACTGGCAAGGTAGTGCTCGCGACGACCGTTGGCCGACGGCAGCACTTAAAGGGTTAAAACAGGTTTCGTTTCCAGTTTTGTTCGCCATCCAGCCAATGAACCCCAAATTATAATTGTGATGCATAATAATATAATTCAAAGTCCGGAACTTCCATGTCCCCTTTCTCTCACTCTCACCTACAGGTAGCTAGACTCACTCTACGTCTCCTACTCTGCCAAAGAAGTGACATGGGCTATTTGTCGAGCTCATCGAATACTGTTTGCGGGAGCACACAGAAGGTGTCCTGCAATATGTATAGACAGCTCGGGAGTACCACCATTTTGATAAGTGCTATTTTCGCCATTAGAGATAGTTGCAGGGAGTTCCAAAATTGTATAGACGATTTTAACCCGGCAATAACCCTCCCCATATTGAGATCAAATAATTGCTTTTTATGACGGGCAATATTATGACCTAAACATTTAATACTGTCTGTCGCCCATTGGAAACCAGGATCTGGCTGCGCTACCAACTGATGGTTAGATAGCAGGTCCACTGGGAATAACGTCGATTTTTGAGCATTTACCGTAAGTCTTCAGATCTTCCAGAATTCCTGCATCACCCCAAGAAGAATTGGTACCGATACTTACGGTTGTTGGAGGTAGACCAACGCATCGTCTTGGTCTGCTAGAAGTCTCACCGCTTGTCAGTTTCCAGACTCCGTTTCACAGGATGTGGATGGGTGCTGCCCGTCCTTCACTTGTTACAGCACACCTGGGCACCTCCATACCGCAGATTGGGAGGCCCTCTCAGCGGCCAGGACCCAACTTGATCACCCGTCCTTCTCCTTACATCCGGGCGCAGTGTAGATGTCGGTCCGTGCGATCTTCAGGCTGTTATTTGGGTTATTAGGAAAAGCAGGGCAGGACGTTTTCGACAGCCTGCCCGAATATGAGAGTCCACCTGGAACATTTATACCTCTGAACGAGTATCAGGAAGCATTAAAAAGGCTAGAAAGACAATTTGATGAAGAAAACAACATTATGGTCGCAAGGCACAAGTTTGCTCTAAGGAAACAACAAGAAGGGAAACTGTTGATGAATATATTGCATGTTTGAGAATTCTTGCTGTAGAATGTGAATATGAAGAGATGACAGATGTGTACATAAGAGATCAAATTGTTTTCTATTGTTATTCGAAAAAGGTGCAAGAAAGGTTGTTGGCATGCAAAAGGCCAACCTTGCAAGAAGTCATAGATATAGCTAGGGGAATCGAGAGATCGCTAGTATCTACTAAAGAACTGTCGCTTGCAGGAAATAACACTAATGTATTTTACTTACAGGACAAGAGGAAGGGTGATGGTAAAACATATGAGAACAATTTGGGTGAAAGGAAGGTAGGAGGTAAGCAATTGAGCTGTTTCAGGTGTGGATCTAATGAGCACTTAGCTGATTACAAGACCTGCAGTTGGTAAAAAATGTGTCAAATGTAAAAAATACGGCCATTATTCTACCTTATGCAAAACTAAAAGAATGAGTAATAGCATGAACATAAACACTGTAGGAAATTTTGATGAAGAAATGTGTGCAAACATTATTCTGTATGTTGAGATGGAGGAGGGTAGAATAAAGGGTCCCATTGGGGATGTAAAGATTGGGGAGGTCGAGCTAAAGTTCACCGCGGATTCTGGAGCTCCCATAACAACCATCTCAGATGTTCTTTTTGATGAAAAATGGCAGAATGTTAAGCTAATAGAATCAGATGTAAACCCCAAAGCCTTTGGTGAAAAGGAAATAAATATGTTAGGATATTTCAATGACACAGTCAATTTCAGGGGAAGAGTAATTGAAACTAAAATCTATGTGGCAGAAAAAGGGAGGATATTAGTGGGATGGAGAAATCTGGCCCGGTTAGGAATCATTTTGGTGCCTGGAGCTAAAGACCCAGTTATCTTGAGAGAGGAATGGGTGAATAGTATGAGCATAGAGGAGGATAAAGTAGACTTAACGGCTACTCTTGACAAACATAAAGAGGTGTTTAAAAATGTAATTGGTTGCGTCAAAGGTTTTAACCATGACATTAAATTGAAAGAAGGTGCCATACCATGTAAGCATAAAGTAAGAACCATCCCATTGTCTATAAAGAAAGAATTGAAGGAGGTACTAGAGAAATTGATGAAAGAAGGAGTAATTGAGGAAGCGGATGAGTCCGAATGGATTTCTGCTATTGTTGTTTCGAAGAAAAAGAAAACAGGAGACATCAGGTTGTGTGTGGACCTGAGGTCGCTAAACAGAAACATAATTGTAAACTGCCATCCTCTACCAAAAATTCAAGACATACTTCAGTCAGTATCAGGTTCAAAGTTCTTCTCATTAATTGACTTAAGAGCTGCATACCATCAGGTTTGTCTGTCTGAAAGATCTAAAAAACTAACTACGTTCATTACACCATTCGGGGCATTTAGGTATGTGCGGCTACCATTCGGGTTGGCTTCCTCTTCTGGTGTTTTTCAAAAACTTATGGACATCCTGTTTGGGGGAATGAAAGGGGTGGAAGCCTTTCAAGATGACATTCTTTTGCATTCAGAGACGGAACAAGACCACTTAAAGCTAATTGAAAAGGTGTTGGATGTTCTCAAAAAGAAAGGCATGACTGTCTCAAAGGACAAATGCAGATTTATGACAAATAAGATTGAATATCTGGGGCACGTCTTAACAGCAGAAGGTATCTTGCCAAAAGATGATCTTGTACATGCCATAAGGGGAGCCCCGGAACCAAAAGACAAGAAAACCCTTAAGTCATTTCTTGGCCTCAGTGAATATTATGCTAAGTTCATGCAAAAATATGCAGAAAAGGTGGAACCACTCAGAAGACTATTAAAAAAAAAAAGTGGTGTTTAAATAGACGAACGAGCAACAACAGGCCTTCAAAACTGTCAAAGAGGAAATAGCAAATGCACCTGCTCTGAAACCTTATGACCCGCAATTAGAAAACATAGTAACTGTGGATGCCAGTGCCGAAGGAATTGGTGCTGTGTTCTGTCAGAAACAGGGAAATGAAGAAAACACAATTGCCTTCATCTCTAGAAGGCTAAATGAGACAGAGGTCAATTACAGTACAATTGAACGGGAAACCTTAGCATGTGTATGGGCAGTGCACAAGCTTAAGGACTATTTATGGGGAAAAAGTTTCACTTTGGTGACTGACCATAAACCATTAATATACATGATGGACGGCGAAGGTCGAGGCAACGGCAATGCAAGCTCTAGACTGATAAGGTTGATGTTAAAGCTTCAAGAATTTAATTTTAAGATAGAGCACATAAAAGGGGGCAAAAACAGTAGAGCAGATTGCTTATCACGTTTGCCTATACAAAATCAAAAAGAAGAAGCGCAGGATGACACAGAATGTGTGGTGGCACTGATTGATGCCACGATGATGTGTGAAGGGTCGATAACAGATAAGGAATGGCAGGAGGGCATGGCAAAGGACGCTGTTCTAGCTAAAGTAAACACATATGTGCGGTCTAAATGGCCACCTGTAAGGAACCTGCCAAATGAGCTGAGAAATTACTAACCCTGGGCGGAGTTGGCGGAGTGGGGCTTCGCGGAGCTACGCGAAGTGGGCGAGAAACTACGCCCACCTCCGCACTCCGCGTAGCCCCACTCCGCAAACACCACTGGCCGCCATCCCCGCCATCCGCCTCCCTCCCGCCCTCCCTAAATACTTTCAAATAAAGGAATCAAATAATTTAAAAAGCACTTACCTTGCCGCCGCTGCCCGCCGCGTCCCCGGGGCTCGCTATCTTCCGTCTTCCGTCTTCTTTACTAATGCGCATGCGCGGGCGGCCGTGCATGCGCATTTTCTCGTGAAAATGCGCATGCGCGGCCGCCCGCGCATGCGCATTAGTGAAGAAGACGGAAGACGGAAGATAGCGAGCCCCGGGGACGCGGCGGGCAAGGTAAGTACTTTTTAAATTATTTGATTCCTTTATTTGAAAGTATTTAGGGAGGGCGGGAGGGAGGCGGGTGGCGGCCAGCTACGCTCCGTCTGCGGAGCGTGCGTAGTGCCGCCTGGCTACGCCAGCTCCGCAAAATGCGGAGTAGGCGGCACTACGCACACTCCGTGCACGGAGCGTAGCTGGCCGCCCACCGTTAGAAATTACCAGCAGGTGGGTGATGAACTAACGTTGGAAAATGGTTTCTTAAAAAGGGGCGAAGTCTTTGTGCCGCCATATGAACTCAGACAAAAAATTATAAAGCTAGCTCACAGAGGACATCCTGGTATAACTGCCACAAAGAATATTCTAAGGATGCATTATTGGTGGCCAGGCGTGGACAGTGAGATAAGAAACTACGTAGATAAATGCGAGCAATGTTTAAAATCAGATAAGCATTGGAGGAATGAAAAGAATGAATTGCAAATTGTAGAAATCCCAGATGGACCTTGGGCTAAAATTGCGATTGACTTTGCAGGTCCATTCAATCTATTGCCTAATGAATGCAAATACTTGATAGTATTGACAGACTACTATTCAAAATGGGTATGTTATAAATTTGTGGATGTGGTTACGACAGAAGTGGTCATAAAATTTTTGAAGAAAGTCTTTGACAAAGAGGGTCAACCTAAGGTCCTAGTGTCAGACAATGGGTCGCAATTGGTTTCACGTATGATGAACGAGTTTTTAGAAAATTCTGGTATTGCACAGGAAAAAACACCACTGTACAGTCCTAAAAGCAACGGCCAAGTTGAAAGAATGAACAGGTTCTTTAAAGAAGGGATACAAATGGCCATTGCAAATGGAATGGATGTGAAAGAATTCATAAGGGTGAAGATAAATGCGTACAACAATACGCCAAAAGAAGCCACTAGGCATACTCCATTTTTCTTGATGAGAGGAAGAACATGTAACAACATCATAACACCTAAAATAGGTGGATGGAGAGGAACAGTTATCAATTCAAAAGAAATATGTGAGAAAGAGCTCAAGGTAAAAGAGAACATTGAAAAAAAACAGAAGAAAGCCAAGGCATACTCTGATATGGTAAACAGGGTGAAAGACAAATGTGTGACACCAGGAGATTGGGTATTGGTGAAGAAGCCTGGTTTGGTGAGTAAGGGAGAATCTAAGTTCAGTAAACCCATGAGGATCGGTAAGGCTTCTAGTGGTGCTGTGTACATAGCAGGTGAAGGATGGCGTAGTAAAGACGATGTGGTAAGGCTGAAACAAGGACAAGAGAAGATAATTATGAAAAATGTTGAAAAGGAAGAAGGGAACCTTAATGATAGTGTGCTTGAATGGGAAGACATATCTGAAAGTCAAAACCAATCACATGCTGATGCCAGCCCCAGATATTCTTCGCAGTTAGGAGAAAGTTCAAGGAGTTCCACTATTGAAAATGGTGACACTGTTCTAGCCCAGGAAGACTCTGTGGTATGTCCCAGTAAAGAAGGAACTAGTTCCCCCGCCGCATGCATGGGAGACACCGCACTGAAACCAGTAAGGGGTTTGTCCTCCAGAGGGGGTAGAGTTGTCAACTTGCCTAAAAGATTCAAAGACTATGTGATGGAGTAGAGTGTACTGTTTTGTTTTTCTTTGGGGAAAAGGGAGATGTTGTACATGTTAATATCGTTTGGTATTGTGCGGGTGGTTATGTAGCATAGTATGCTTTCCTTCTCCATGATCTGACATCATTCCGTGTCATCATGGAACGTTCATTGCCTATTTACCGTAACTGTCTGACAGATGACAGCTGACTCCCATGGTGACTGCTGCTGTTCTTTCCGCTCCCTGCGGGCCCTTGTATTATCGAATAAAGTAACGTTAACATCACCGCTTGTGGCTGTCTTATGTCCACACTACAGTGTCCCATCATAGTTTCGGGCCTAATGGTTCAGGATACATGTTTGGACAACTTCCAAGCACACTACGACTATCCATACCAAAGGATGAGCACAGGATATTACGTAGGATGCTTCAGCCGAGTCGGAAGCTCCGTGCGGCAAGTCTAGCCGGCCATCTTGCTCGGCCATGCCCCCTCAGATCTTACTACCATTTTTGCAACAACTCTCAGCCAATCAGTTTAATTGCATTTTAAACATTCAAAAAATGAATAAGTAAGGTTAAACCACGTTTCCCTCTTCTGTGGCATTGCTGGGTAAAGCAGGCCTGTCCTAACCTCAGAATGCATTTCTGGGAGCGAGGCATTTGCCCCATCTGCAGTGAACAGAAAAGAACAAGTAACCTAAAGATCCTACGGCCACACTCCATTTTAAACAGGCTGAGACTCGATTTTCTGCCTAGTTATCAGAATGTTTACCTTTTAAGTAGATGCTGCGTGTCCTTATCTTTCCAAGAGCCTGTGACAGTGTCAATGCATCCAGACTGTCACATTATAGACACCTACTGCACCTCAGTATGGGACAAGTGTCTTGTTATCTGTATTCCAAGGCCAGCAAACAGCAATAACAAACAATGTAGTCTGATTTGAAGTATATTTACCATATTTATTTAAACTAATGCGTCTAAGACTAGTATATTGATACGCACAGGTTATGACACACATTTCTCACAAATTCTCTATATCAGATAAGATCAGTGATTAACAGTATCAAAGGCTCATCGAGTGGCCACGTATATAGAGAGGTCCTTTGCTCCATATTTTCCCACAAAATATTGCTGGAAGATCTGTACGGCCACAGCTTTCCATTTTATACGGAGAACTGATACTGAGCCAAGTCGAAGCGGAGAGATGAACCCAGCTGGTGATTTGTTTTCCTTTCGAGGGAACACCTCTCCTCACTACTGATAACTTCAGCTCTTGCTGTACAATGGTATGCAGTGTGTTGATTTCTCCTAAGAAACACTCAACGTATGGTGCACAGAAGGATGCTGTAGAATGATAGGTTGCTAGATGATGTCTCACTGTGGCAGAAAGGTTCATATTTTTTTCCTTGTTAGCCGCATGTTGTACTGCTGTTTTACAACTATTCTGTTTGGTTATTTTATATGTGCTAAGCAACAGTGTGAGAGCATTGTAATAAAACACTTTTAAGCAATAGGTGTCTTTCTCTTAGTGCAGTGCTGGTGTGCAATATTATAAATTACAGCACTGGTTTCTGAAGTAAGACTGCATCTCTGAATCCTTTTTAGAGGCTGTTAGTAACCCAAAGAGCATGGACACCATATAAATTATGGTATTAATATTGAATGTATGTGGGTCTGCATTAACCTGTTCTTTTACATTCAAGCTCTGATGCTCTGAGCTGAGGGGTTGATTACGATGATGGTGAGCCCCCCCGACAGACTGTCGGTGGCAGGCTCACCGCCACCATGAGGCCATTTCACGCCCGCCATATTATAATGGCGGGTGGGTCCGTGGCGGGCGGATAATCTGACCACCACGTACCCGACGAGCTTCTTGAGCCCACCGGTGCCGCAGAGCCTTCCCATCCCTAAAACGTTGGCAGTGCCTACCAGGCACTGCAGTTGGGATTAGGATGTGCCTCCCCACCAGCCTTTCCATAGCAGTTCCCCCGCTATGAAAAGGCTGGCGGGGATGGACATTGGGGGCCCTTAGCGGGCCCCCCTTTGCCCCTGCATCCAAGTTTTGGGCACTGGGCGGCACCCATGGTGCCCCCCCTACATTCCCCTGCACCATGTGGCAGGCACCACATGGTGCATGCCATGTAGTGCAGGGAAAATTATGTGTGCCGCTTTTACATTGCGGTGGGTGCTGCAGCCAGCAGCACCTGACACAATGTAAAATATAGCCATTGCGACCGCTGTGGTGGCGGTCACATCCTAATCCCTACTATGGGACCGCCAACAGCATGTCAGGTGGTCCCATTCCCCAAAACAATGGCGGACGGACTAAAGTCCCTCTCTCATCGTAATCACCCCCTAAGTTCAGGCATCCGTAGGTGTGAAGGCAAACCAAATAGAGCTAAGCTAAAATTCTAGTTTAAGCAACACTAGAAGGGCTTTGGCTTCGCTGAACCTCATCAGTGAGCTTCGTTGCTCAGACCATAGCATATGTGCTGCATCTCACAGCCAACTGATGCATATGCACGGCTGAGCCTCATCAGTGAGATCCAGATTGCGTCATTGGGCACATCAGGCACAGGACCCATGGCTGGTCATACTGCTGTACTTAGGAGTCACACTGAGGAAATGTGAAAAACTAATGGATGGAATGCGGTGGCGAAATGAAACTTGAGGGCATCCCCCTGTAAAGTACATGGAGGGGGCCTCCAAACTCTGGAACCAGTCAGTAGATCTCAGGCCTGGGGTCCACTGTCCGTGCATAGTGCCGGAGGGGGCCCCCTTAAGCTCCACTAGGACTGCAGGGGCTAATTTTACACCATTGATGGAATGTTCGAACTAATCTCAGACACCAGTCAATAGCAGCATTTCACTTGATCATTTTTATCTCATTGTGCCACTATATTGGTCACTTTTATGCAAATCAGCCTTGGTTCTACCCAGATAGTAACAGTACAGCCCACCCTGCAGGGCAATGTGCTTCTGAAATGGAACACAAAGCAACATGAGGACAGTTTCAGACTCATTGCACTTCATCAGTAAGGTACAGCTGGAGTCCTCTGGCACAGCGGGCACGGAATCCATTCTGGTGCACTTTTGTTCTTACACCTGCCCTCAAGTGATATGGTTTAGTAATTGTCTGCTGCATTCTCTCCCTAGCTTTCAAAAACCTATGGGAACATATTCACAGTTTGGATTGGGCAGAATCCAATGGTTGTGGTGAACGGATGCAATTCTGTCAGAAATGCACTACTAACTCATTCAGAGGAACTTTCTGGACGCCCTTCGACTCCTATTACTGACAAGCTTACAGGAGGCAAGGGTAAGTTTTCTTTTGTATTTAACAATGCACTTATTCATGCAAATGCATAAGAAAGTCTAGCAAGCTAGCAAGGAAATCTAATAGGACATGAGTGCATGAAGTAAAATGAGGTTGACAACTACAATCTCTATAGTATGTGAAATGTCATTTAAAGTGTGCGGTGCAGATATGTAAGTATTCAAATCTCATTGATGTGGGTCTTTTGGTAAAATGATGTTTTATACGCTTGAGCTCAGACAACCACATTTGGTCATATGGCCGAGATACCCGCCACCCCCTCTCAACACAATCCCCAAGAATTGGGAAACCGGAATCAGTTCTTGAACTTTTGGAAGGCGGGAAGGGAGTCACCCTTCCCGGCCGTATTTATTAAAATATGAAACAAAAGAAAACATTAAAATAACAGTTTCATATAATGTACAATTTCATTTCCACATTACGATGTTGGCTAACCTTAACAGATCTCTAATACAAAGGTTCTCCTAGCCGAACTAACATCCTACAAAACATTTGACTTGAAATTGTACATCCTAACGTTAAGGGCCAACGGCAAGGTCGTAACCGGTGTCAGATCCCTAAACCAGAAATACCCCCCTCACTTGTGAGAGGAGCGACCGCACAGAGGCGTACCTCAAGTGCATTTACCAATTTCCCTTTGTACTTGACGGGGCCCAAATAAACTCAACGCCATTTAACGGTCGTTCGAGGACTCGTGTGAGGTGTCTAAAAGGTAGCGTAAACCCCCTCCCGCACCCCACACAACTTACCCATCTGCCGTCGCAGATGTCCTGGCCCCGGGAAATTCCCCAGGAGGGGCCGTAGCCCCTCCTATCCAGGAAGGGGCCTTGACCACCTTTCCTTTCCTTCCGGCGGCCTCTCCTTAGACAGGACCGCCTCCCCATTGAGGGGCCAATTGGCCACCTCCCCCGCGCGCTCCCATCCGTAATGGGTGACGCCCCCTCATAGGGATCTTCCAATTACTGCTCACCGATCATGACCTTACCGCCCGACCAAAATAAATACGACAGTTCTACCTAAATTACTAAGATCTATAAAGCAAAACAACATTTATTATCAAGCGTAAATACTGATCAATCATTGTACAAAATTACTTTATTAGCAAACATACTGAAAATAACCAATCTTTATTGCATCGTTACGAACTTTCACGACAATTATCACAACCTGTAAGAAAACAGAGAAAACCAAAGATACTATATCAACTGTATTTACAACGAATCGCTGTCCTCAGGTGCTGGTGGGTGGGTCAAAATTGCTCTTCGTTCCGTCTCGAGCTCACGTGCAGCGGGGAGGTGCAGCTTCAGAGCACAGGAACAAGAGGATGCTTTCTTGGCTTCCGCTCCTTTTATCCGTCTTCAGGGTGGGCGTGAACCCGCCCCCGCCTGCCTCCAAGGGCGTGGCCGGCCGTGTTGGTGTCTAGGCCAGCCCACTCTAGGGCAGGAAAAAGGCGCGCCCCGGCTACGCCGCTTCGGGCATACCAGCCGGGACTCGCCTCCCGCCCAAGATGGCTTCCCGGGGGGATCGTGGTACTCGACCATACGTTCGGGGGGACCGATTGGTCGCCCCTTTCCATATGGCCGAGATACCCGCCACCCCCTCTCAACACAATCCCCAAGAATTGGGAAACCGGAATCAGTTCTTGAACTTTTGGAAGGCGGGAAGGGAGTCACCCTTCCCGGCCGTATTTATTAAAATATGAAACAAAAGAAAACATTAAAATAACAGTTTCATATAATGTACAATTTCATTTCCACATTACGATGTTGGCTAACCTTAACGGATCTCTAATACAAAGGTTCTCCTAGCCGAACTAACATCCTACAAAACATTTGACTTGAAATTGTACATCCTAACGTTAAGGGCCAACGGCAAGGTCGTAACCGGTGTCAGATCCCTAAACCAGAAATACCCCCCTCACTTGTGAGAGGAGCGACCGCACAGAGGCGTACCTCAAGTGCATTTACCAATTTCCCTTTGTACTTGACGGGGGCCCAAATAAACTCGACGCCATTTAACGGTCGTTCGAGGACTCGTGTGAGGTGTCTAAAAGGTAGCGTAAACCCCCTCCCGCACCCCACACAACTTACCCATCTGCCGTCGCAGATGTCCTGGCCCCGGGAAATTCCCCAGGAGGGGCCGTAGCCCCTCCTATCCAGGAAGGGGCCTTGACCACCTTTCCTTTCCTTCCGGCGGCCTCTCCTTAGACAGGACCGCCTCCCCGTTGAGGGGCCAATTGGCCACCTCCCCCGCCCGCTCCCATCCGTAATGGGTGACGCCCCCTCATAGGGATCTTCCAATTACTGCTCACCGATCATGACCTTACCGCCACAGGCCGGATAGTTGACCGGCTATCCGGACCCCCCACAAAACACTCCTACCTAAAGGTCATGCTGTAATCTCCTTAACCATGCTATGAAGTCTCCTATGAGTAATTCGTTCCCCACCCGGGACAAATGAACACCGTCCCCCAAATACATACTGTCCCCTTTAATACAACCATGCGAGACAGAATGCAGTGTACTCGAACGAAACAATCTACTCATTTTATTATAAATTTTCCTTACTGAATGATTCAGCGCAGAAACAGAAATAGCCCCCCGCCACACTTTTCGTGGGATCATATGGGACCATGCAATTGTGCACCCTGGAACTCTTCTCGCCAACCAACTTACCGTGGAAAGCATCGCCTCCAGAAGAAGTCGTCTACCAGTGGTCACGAAATCATTGCCCCCAAGATGCACTATGACTACAGACGGCGGTGACCTTGTCCGCCCTAACAAACCCTCGAAAAATGATCGAAACTGGTCAATACAGAGCCCGCCCTTTCCGTAGAAGGACACACTGTACCCGTATTCCCCAGCCACGTGAATCATGTCACCTGCATTGAATACGTCCGCGGCACGCCTCACGTATGAGTGGCCCACGACCCACACCTCCTTTTTCACAGCCGGCAATGTCTGACCGCTGGCCCCCCGGTGTCGGGTCGACTGGTCAGTCCGCCCCGCCTCGTAGGCTTGCGCAACTGAAAACCAAACAAAAACAAGAAGCGTGAGTACATCATTACAGCTTCACAACATGTGCAACCGCACATACCTCTTATAACAGTTCGAGGACCAACGCCCCACACGTTTTACTTGTTCAACGTTCAGACCCCTGGCTGTAGCTTCCGTAGCAGCCCCTATCCGAAAGGAATGGGTCCCAAAGTCGCCGGGGTTCAAGCCCGCGGCAGCAATCGACATCGCAAGCACCCGCTGAAACTGAAACCTTGTCAGTGGGGTGGCGTCAGCGTGTCTTAACAAGGTTCCCCCCCATGCTGCCACCCTCTGTGCTAAATATTCCTCTACGCACCCCACAGGGCACATGGCAGACCCGGGGATCCTGTGGATGATTACGCAGTCCCCGATTGCATCCTGATCGGATTTGGACCTGACAAACGAGACCGTCATTGTCTCCTCCCTGACCTGAATGTGTTCCCGG
The DNA here is from genome assembly GCF_964263255.1 of Lissotriton vulgaris. NCBI lineage: Eukaryota > Metazoa > Chordata > Amphibia > Caudata > Salamandridae > Lissotriton > Lissotriton vulgaris. The sequence continues at coordinate 1,075,456,097 of NC_141699.1, read as the reverse complement.
CACAGTCCCCCCATCGTATCCCGCTTGTTCCCTGCCACTAACTCGCTGACCCGCATAGCCCCATGGAATGCTAACGCAAATGCGGCTCGGAACAACACTGCTTCGTACTGGGAGGAACATGTTATCGGTAGCACGGATAATAACAGGGCCAACCTATCCAGACCTATCGGGTGCCTATCGTCTACTCTGCGACCCTCAAGGCGTTGCCACCCACGTAGCGCTTTTTGCACAACGAAAGACGCTGTCGGGTCCTGGATCCCATGAGCCTTTGCCATGAAGGAAATGGCGGCCCGATGCCTCTGGGCCGTGGCTACTGACTTGCCTGCGTGACGTAAGGAGAGCAGGAATCTCACTACACTCTCTTCCAGACCCCAAAGCTCCCTCCCGGCAGTACCCAAAAAGGCCCAATAGGAACAGAACGCCCCTTGATATGCCATCCTCGTCCTGGGTGCTAAACTCTCTCCCACGAGGTTTTGTAGTTCGGGGCACCGAGAGACCAGAGAGCTTCGGGAAAGGGTGCCGCCACCGGGTCCGCTGTGGGCAGAAAACCCCAGAAGGCCTGCATACGGAAACGAGAAAGCGCATCAGCCGCTTGGTTCATCACCCCCCGAAGACGGCTGTAATGCCAGAAACCGGTCCCCAGGAGCTTGTTTCCTTCCCAGTGTAAGAATTGGCTTTTGTAGTTTGGTTTGCCCTGTTCCCATCATGCACTGGGACAGGAACAGACTAATTTGCATACAGCCAGGTTCTGAAACTGGGATGGTGCAGTGAGCTAAAAAACGGTGTTGGATCTAGCCCTGATCTCTTGACTGGGTGAGAGCTTTCTGCTTAATTCAGAGACTCTGTCCCTCACCACCCCTTGTTGTAAATATGGTTCATCACCCCCGGCACGTGTCGCGCCCTAAACAGTACATTCAGTTGCATGCACAACAACACAATTTCTTTGAGCAGTCTCAGAATCAATTTGCAACGTGCTGCCTGACTATTGATACACTCAACCACGGTCATGTTATCAGACCAGAACACCACAGAGTGATCCCTAAATCCTTCTGGCCATGTTTTCAAGGCCACCATAATGGGGAACAGTTCGAGAAAAGCAATGTTACTTGTCAACCCGCACTCATGCCACCATGACGGCCATTTTTGGGCCGACCATTGTGTACCCAATATGGCGCCAAAACCCACACTCCCCGCCGAGTCTGTCCATAGCCCCAACTCCTCGGAAGACACTGCTGGTTTATTCCAGACAATTCGACCATTGAAATCCGCCAGGAATGCAATCCAAATGCGCATGTCCTGGCGAACCTCTGCCGAGAGCCTCGTACGATGATGTCCTTCCTTCAAGCCGACCATGGACTGTGCGATCGAGCGGGAAAAGGGGCGTGCCATCGGCATTACTCTCAGGGCAAAATTCAACTGACCCACCACCTGTTGCAATTGATGCAGATTCACTTTCGTTGCACGAATACACGTCTCAAGGGATAACCTGAACTTTAACACCTTTTCTTTAGGTAATCGAAAACAACCTTCCACCGAGTCGAGCTCGATCCCCAGAAACTCGATCAAGGTCGAGGGGCCCACCGTCTTACCTGGCGCCAATGGCACACCGAATTGATTCATTAGGACACAAAATTCATGTAAAGCCTGTCCGCACTCAGAATCCCCGGCTGCCCCCAGAAACAGAAAGTCATCGAGATAGTGCATAACATGTTGAAAACCTGTCTTCCTCGTGAATACCCACTGCAGAAAACAACTGAATTTCTCGAAATAGGCACATGAAATTGAGCATCCCATTGGCATACATTTATCCATGTAATAGCGACCCTGAAACTGAAAACCAAGGAGACGCTGATCGTCTGGGTGTACCGGGAGCAACCGGAACGCTGACTCGATGTCCGATTTGGCCATCAGCGTCCCGGGCCCCAGGCGATTCAACATGGCAACGGCCTCATCGAAAGATGCGTACCGCACCGAACATACTACCGGGTCTATTGCGTCATTCACGGAAAGACCACGTGGGGCTGATAAATTGTGTATCAGTCGAAACTCACCCGGGTCCTTCTTGGGGACCACCCCTAGAGGAGAACACACAAAATTAGCAACTGGTGGCAAATCGAATGGACCGGCGACACGACCTCGAGTCACCTCTTTCCCAATCTTTACCTGCACCACTGCCGTGTGCTGTAAGACCGACATTTGATTCTTACAGTCCGGTACCCCCCGAAAATCCCCCACTGGGATGCGGAAACCATATGAAAACCCGTTCCGTAACACCCCAGCGGAAGCATGATCTGGGTATTCGCTGAGCCAAGGAATCATTGCCATGGTATCAATCGGGGTTGGTAAAGGCGCCCCTCGGACTATATTAGACCTGTTTGGCGCCTCCCTTACCACCGTTATCACCCGTTTTGGCTCTGCACATGGACTCAGGATGGGATGGCTGCCCGCACCCCCCACACTCATGTCTGAATTTGCATGACCCCTGGGGCCTGGTACATTTGCCCCTGTTAAAGTTCCAACAGATCCCCTTTTTTCCTGTGTTGCCACTCGGCTTCGTGTGGAACTCGTTACCTGTACTCGTCCGAAAGGGCGTCCCAGAGTTTTGGCGGGAGGATTCCCCCCCGTTACTCCCTACTAATGGCACCTTCAACATCCCTGTACTTTCCATTTTTTGCCAAGACACAGAGTCGTAACAATCCCAGGACAACAACGGGTTGTGTTCTTTAGCTTTTCTAAACAGGTTATCATAGCAGAACCACTGATTGCCCCCGTATGCCACAGAATACTCCATAATACGTGACTGATAGATGGGTAACTCGGTCAACAACTCAGGCCTGCGCTCCCCCATGATGGAAGTGAAAATTCCCCACGCTCTGCCCCAAGTACCAATGGTCTCGTCGACCTTAAAGGCGGCCATTTTTGCGCGCCAAACACTCGGATGCATGAGCTCTTTTTGACTCTTTACATGCTCGATCTCGTAATGGTCGGTAAGCAATGAAAACATGTTTATATATTTATCCGCCCAAATCAATTCCTTGACTTCTAGTGGGACGTGCTGGGCAATCTTCTCCTTTCGAGAAGGCGCAGACTCCCCCCCCGCAATCGGCAATGGCCGCTTACCTGAAGTAGACCCCACGCTTGTCGCCGAACTTGGGCCTGCTGTACTTCCAACCGCCGGGACCTGCGGGGGAACAAGAGATGGAGTCTTCGCAGCCTCCCTAGATTCCCGCAGTTGCCTCATCACTGCCCGGGCGTCGTCAGCCGTGTTGCCCTCGCTATCGTTTCCCAACCACGCTGCCAATTGCGCCGCTAACTCGGGGGGCATATCCTCCCTGTTCGCAGGGGTGACCACCACAGGGATTGGATTCCCCTCCTTTGGCGCCGGGGTTGGCTCCTCTCGTGGCACTTCGGGAACCGGGGTCTCCCCCCCAAGTGCTCCCCTTCTGGGCCTCTTGCTCCTTCAACCGGGAATTGTTCCCTGCAAAGGCCGTTTCGATCCTCCCTCCCCGTCCTTAGCCTCAACCTTTCTCTTTAGATCGGCTATCTCCTTCATGAGTATGCGGAGCATCTCCTCGGTACCGACCCGCTTTCCGACCTTCTTAGGCATTCTTAGACGGGATATCTGTAAGACAAAAAGAAGGATTACAACGCTCAAAATTGCTCTTCGTTCCGTCTCGAGCTCACGTGCAGCGGGGAGGTGCAGCTTCAGAGCACAGGAACAAGAGGATGCTTTCTTGGCTTCCGCTCCTTTTATCCGTCTTCAGGGTGGGCGTGAACCCGCCCCCGCCTGCCTCCAAGGGCGTGGCCGGCCGTGTTGGTGTCTAGGCCAGCCCACTCTAGGGCGGGAAAAAGGCGCGCCCCGGCTACGCCGCTTCGGGCATACCAGCCAGGACTCGCCTCCCGCCCAAGATGGCTTCCCGGGGGGATCGTGGTACTCGACCATACGTTCGGGGGGACCGATTGGTCGCCCCTTTCCATAAAACTAATAAAAGCAATGTTGGTTTGTTTAAAGCACTAAATCTGTCTTACGATTTCTGGACTAAAAGGAATGTCCTGCTGCAGTGAATAAATAAACTAATAAACATAACAAAAGCATCATCACTTCCAGGTGGAAAAAATAACAGATGTGCTAAATAGGAGAACTGAATCTTGGTGCATTAAATTACAATTCTGGGCGCATCTACAGTGCCCATTGTCCTCATACAGCATGAACATCAGAAGTTCTAACTTTACATATTTTCTCAAGAAATATCGCACGTTTCGCACAGACAAAAAATAAAGATTATAATTTCAGTTCCATGCAGGACACTTGAAGCGCAGGAGTTTCAGGGTTTGAGTATTTTTTACAAAACAACCATTGAGCAAAAACAGGAGCAGCACGGACCACAAAATCACTTTCTGGTGTGGAAAAGGGCGCTTTATTGAAAACAGGTGCACATTACAACAAAAAGCACTTTGGCCTTTGACTTACAATACTAAACTTCACTATACAACCAGTCACCTACGATTGCTTACCTTCCACCTCAAGCTTCCCACCCCCTTTACATATTCAACTTACAACTAAATCCTACCCTTTTATTGAACTAGTGACCTTTAACTCTCTTATCACTTTTCCTACATCTATTAACATCGAACTATCTACAAATCCTACACTTTAACATTTTCTTCTTGTTTACCCCAGGTGTAAATTTATTGACATCCCCATTTTCCTGATTCTCTGGGGCATATTATCAACGCTGTGCAAAAAATATCGCACAGCGTTGATAACGTGGAAAAGATTTCACATCGCCTGTTAGCAGCGTATTCTCAGCGCTAAAGCCTACAGGCGATGTGAAATCGTCGTTAGGTCTCATTTGCGCATGAAAACAAGCGCTGTTTTCACGTGCTAATGTGTGCCTTGATAATATGGGGGGTGGATTCAGCTTTATGATCCACCCCCTTATGTTAGCAATGCCTAACACGTACTAAAAGCAGGCGTTGGGAGACCTGCGAAAGACACGTTTATCGTAGGTCTCCTTCTCCCAAGGCCTGCCTTGTGAATAAGGCAATCCCACCTCCAACCACATTTTACATGTGGTTGGACATAGGAACGCCCACCCTGCATTTCATTAGCCTTATTCATCGCCCCCAGCGTGGGGGCGATGAATAACGCATGAAATGCATCGCTAACCGGAGTTAGCGACGCTTTGATAATAGGGCGATAATTAATTCATGCGTTAGCAACCGGAAAAGGTCGCTAACACATGAATTAAGGCCCTTGATAATATGCCCCAAAATTTCCCCAACAATAATGTGAATCTACACCCATGACAACTTATCTCCCAACCGCCATTCAGACAAGGCATCCCTGACTTTTATGCCCCCCACCAGGACGTACTATCCCATGTACACACGTTCAATGTTCTGTCCAAAACCTCCTTCACTTGACATACATAGAGCTCCATCTTTTAGATAAATGTACCCCTCCCCTCTGAAGAATTCCTGCACATCATATGTCAAATCCGGATGTTCCACTTGACCAAAATTTCCGTCCCTTACAAAACCCCTCATATCGCTGTTGACCTTGCACCTTGCCTTATCTATTGCAGTAGGTCTGTCCGCCACCTTCACTCACTTCTCGGAACGGATTCTGTCCATATCACGCAACATCCTGCCCAGGGGTGCTTGATCTCCAACATATCCCTCTTTGTTTCTTTCAATAACACTAGCCCTTCAGAAACCACCATATCATTCTCGCCTATGTGAAGAACTAAAACATCAGGACATCTATGTTGCCTCAGCATCTTGTTCAAACAATACTCTCGCCATTTCATCCCCTTTTCCTTGCCATGTGATCTTGAACAAACTGTCATCAAAACCAAGGGTAATTCCTTGACCTTTCTGAAGTCTTTGTCTCTCTGCTCATTTTCTGAATGAATGTCTCACGATCCAAATAGTTCCAACAAAAAGGAAACCCAGTACAGTTAGGTGTGAAAATAACTCCACTGATGTAAAATCTCTAGTTTTTCTTTTGAAACCCTCACCCACCAGGCTTACCCCTTGGTGGCATGCTTCATCATTGGGTTCCTCCTGATCCACTGTGGATCTGTTGCGTGCCACTGTTCATTATTCTTCCCATGCCTGCAAGTAGAACCTCAAGGTGGACTCCGCCAGTGACCCTACCACCAACTGGAGCATCCTTTTTTGCCTTTGTTCTACATGTTTGCTGGCATCGGTGTCTTGACCTTGTCTGCCTCTGGCCAGCCCATGGAACCTCTCCCACTGTGAACGGGACAGAGCATCCACTTGTCGCCTTGTAGTTGAAAAATAGAGCGACATTTGCGCAATGTGTGTCAAGGCCTTGTACATGGCAAAGAGTCGTGATAATTTTAAACGAAGTATATTTTGTAAGCCAAAGCAGTTTCGGGGGAAACTAATCCAACATCGTCACACATGCAAATGTGTGTAAAAGGTTATTGTGTGAAAGGGAAGGCAATGTAAGGAACGTGTTCATAGTCAAAGACGGCTTGTGTTGTTACATGGGCCTAACTAAGACACATAACATCCACTCCTCAGACAAAGAGATGACCAATAAACTATATAAAAAAGAACATTGAAAATCCATAAAAAAAGGTGGCATTAAAAGCTATGATATAAAAATCCCCTAAAATGTATACTAAAAAGGCAATCATGCATTTTGAAAGTCAAAGCACAGGGAGAGCCATTTGCTTGAAAGTATAAGACATAAAAAGTTAATAGTATCTTGTTGAAAATGACTCTTTACAAAAAAATCAGACCAAGTTAAGAATTCAGACCATATGGAATTGCTAATTGTTTATGTGTTCCCAATGGTAGGCAAAATATTTCTGTTTCCAGCAACTGCAGACAATGTTCCAAAAGGCGTAGCTAGAAGCAGGTTTATGGAGCAAATGTGTTCCTATCCATTCCTCACAGCAGCCACTGAGGGAGTGACCACAGCCTGTAAATGGTCTGCAGAGACAAGATTCATATTACTACGAGCTGAAGCATCCCAGGATAGCTCAAAAATGCATTCAGCAGCAATGAAATACGCTGGGGACAACAATACAACTGTACCTTTAAGGGGTCCACCAGTACATCTATGTCCGACAGCACAACCAATTCTGATCCGAGGCATAAATCCAGGGCACATTCATAAATGCACATCAGGCAGCGGAATACAGGTTGCACGCAGTGAAGCCAGACAGGTCAAAAGGACGCAAACCAATGCTTATTTAGGTCTTGAAGTCAAGGTGTACCGAAGCATTGCAGCATGTGTTCTTGGCACAACAGCACAAGTGGTAGTGCTTGTTCCATATTGTTTTGAGCTGGGACATCCATTGCAGAGCAGAAAAATGTAAATCATGGTCCAGGCAACAAGGAACAGAACAAGGGGAAGATCTCCAAAAATGCTTCCAAATACGGAGTGTATAAAAGATGGAATTACACTGAAGACTTCCTGGAAGGTAATAGCCACTCCAGAGCTCATAGACTTAAACAAAAGTACGCTATTCCCTTCGTATCAGACACATACAAAATATGATGGACCAGCTCCCCAAAATGCAGTGGGAAGTTAGTATGAAGTTGTGCCTGTATGTCTGAAGAGGACCTTGCATCCTGGAGATCAAATGTTTCCTTAGCGGATAGTAAGGCCACATCTCATGTTGATTGAACCATTGTGACTCTTGTCTAAAATATATGTGCTGCAATAATCAATAGACAGAAGCAGATGAAAGTGATTAGAAGCACCAAGACAGTGAACAGAATAAAAAGCTCCACCAGCGTGCTAATACAATATATATTCACAAGCATATAAAGCAGCATCAAACAATAAAGAGAGCCGGTGTACTCCTACTATCCAGTTCCTAACCTAAGTTTCTAGGGCATGTGTGTTCTGGCAAAAATCCCCGTACTGGATGATCTAACTTCGGTTACCTGAAGGGAAAGAATGTAAGTCCCTGTCTTGGTCATGAGCCGGACACCCCTGTTGCGATATCAGCAAGCTTCTGGGCCATAGTTTCAGCGTGTAGAGACCTTGCCAATGACAGCAAAGCGCTCCTCTAGCTCAGCCCGGATATGCTTGTTTATTTATAATGAAAAGGATCCTTGCAAAATCCTGTGCAAGCCAGCATTGTTATGGTCTATATGGTTTCTTAAATCCCTATTGGATCAAAAACATGTTTTGGACCCCGTCAAACTAGTTTTGAAAATTTCGCGAAGATTCATCGAACGGTGCCAAAGTTATTATCAAAACATAAAAACACTCTTCCTATGGAAACTAGGTCCTAACAATAACTACCTACTGGCAAACACCAGTAGGTAATATATATACCGCTACTGGGTAGCTATAGTTAGGGTCGCGTTTCCATAAGAAATGTGTTTTATGTGTTGCTAATAACTTTGGCCCGTTTGAGGAATATCCATGAAAGATTAAAACAAGGTGCTACCTCTTGCCTAGTTTGCACATTAAAAGTTTTGGAAGATCTGTCAAGCAGGGACGAGAAAAAGGGGGTAGTCCCAAAATGTGTTTTCCCCATTAATTTTTCAATATGAACTTAGACTCCACTACAGCCCAAACCACTAGACGGAGTTACACCAAATTTGGCAGAAAGCTAGATCTTGACCCAGAAAGAGTGCTTTTTGTATGTGGTGTAAATACGTTTGGAGGAATTAAGGGTAAAAATGTGTATATTTCACTCCACGCAGCCGACAGATCTAAAAGCGAGATTTGACTTGTTGCCACCACATCAACCAGGAAGTGGTAGCAGCAATCTTAGGACACAGATTTGATCCCGAATTCTTACAAAAACTAAATCAAAAGACATAAAAGGGCCAGGTACAAATGCCCTGACTCCTAGGCCTGGTGGTGAGTTCCCAGAGGGACCCACCTGGGCCCAAAACATAAAAAAAAAATGTTTTAGGGAATTCGCTGAGGATGCACAAATCTGTGGAAAAATCTTTTTTAAAAAGCAAACAGTGCTTCATTTCTAAACCCCAGATGTCGGGCTGGGCCCATAGAAACTGCATTTTTTTAATGTGTTTTTGGGGAGGGTGGCAGGCATATCCCCACCTCCACAGGATATTTTCAGACCTGAAGACTTCATCACCAGATCCTGAATTTGTTTTGGGTGGAGAAGGGTGCACAGTCCCTCCTGGGCCATTTTCATACTAGGGACCCCATTCTACCTGGGCCTGACATATTTATAAGGGGGAGAAGGGCATGCAGTTACTCTCCCTAGGCTGCTTTAGGACCCAGCGACCCCATCCACTGGGGCCTGATGTTCTTTTAGGGGAAGGAGGCATATGTGCAGGGAAATATATCAAAATATTGCTCTCTCACAGAGGGAGCAGCATTAGTAGCTGCTCCCTGTGGTGGGTGGGGGGAATGCTGGCTCCTGCATCATGTTGGGATCCGACTTGGGCTGTGGGGCCCTTGAGGCTCCCTGTAAGGTCCCCATCAAGTATATGGTGGGTGCCCTGGGTGGACACCAGAGCACCCATCTTCAAGATGAGTGCCCCAGGGGATGGACGCGCCTCTCCCCTTTATTTTAAAGAGTGGCCCTGGTCAATAGAGTCCCACGGCCTAACAAGGCTCCGTGGGGGGGGGGGGGGGGCACATGGCCCCCTTTCCTTTATTTTAAGGAGTGGTCCTGGAGAATGGGGTTCCCAGGGCCTAATAAGGCTTGAGGAAGGGGGCTGCATGCCCCCCTTTAAAGACATGGCTCTGGGCATGGGGTTCCCAGGACCTAATAAGGTTCAGAAGGGGGCCATGTGGCCCCCTTCCCTTTCCTTCAAAAAGAGGCCCTGGGGACTCTGGAAGGGTGCCTTGTGCCCCCTCCCGTTTTTTGCAAGTTGGGCTCCCTGGGCCTATAATGTGTTAGGGAGGGGGTCCACCTCTTTAAAAATAAAAGGCCTGGTGTCTCCAGGTCCAGGTCCTGTCGCCAACCCCGCCACATACGGCCAAAGGCTGCATGTAGCGTGGGGTTGGCCACTGGGCTAGGGTGCAGGACAGGTCTTGTGGCCAACCCCCCACCGTTTATGGCTGAAGGCCATATGCAGCATGGTTTGGATGCATGTAGGGTATTGGCAGCAGGGCCTGGCCGCTAACCCCCTGCCAGGCACAACTGAAGGCCATGTACTGTGTGGGGTTGGCTGCCTTTACGGGGTTGGGCACAAGTCCTGGCCACAGTTCTGGCCTTGCAGTCAACCCCACTCTACACACAGCCTTTGGCGGTGCATGGTTGGAGTTGTATTTATGTAATATAATTAAATATCACTTTATGGTAAAAAGAAATTTAGAACTTCACTGAAAAAAACAAAGGTAAAAGTAACGTTATAGTTAGATGAAATGTTCAGTAACAACATAACATTTCAAACTCCAAAAAACGCCGAAATTCACCAGTTACAGTTATAGTTATCTAAATTAAAAATAACTCGTGCCCTAAGGTAACTGTAATGGATAGGAGGTCAAACCCATGCACTGCTAACTACCCCACATAATACATCACTCATGACTTCTTTGATGCCATCAATGATAATATCACTTCAACATTTGCAATGAAATTATTGATAGGAAAACTGAGCATGACGGGGAGCATGAGAAATTGTTACTTGAGGGCACGAGTTACAGGTCCTTGAGATAACTATAACTTTCATAGGTGAATTTCTGTGTTTTTTAGAGTTTAAAACCTTATGTTGTTGCTGAACATTTCACATAAATATAATGTTACTTTAACCTTTGTTTTTTTCAGTGGATATATATATCATAACCTAGTTAAAGTAGGAAGAACATTTATTGGTTTGCTAATAACTTTGGCGTCATCTGACGGATCTCCACAAAAATTTCCTGAAAAAGGTTTGTTATCTTCAGCTCCGTCCAGGAAAATTTTGGTTTGATCCAACAAGCAGGGGCGAGAAAAAAAGGGCCACTTTCTTAGGGATTTTTGAACAGTGCTGCAGCCAAATGGCAGAATGGAATAACACCAAATTTGATGGAAAGCTAGATCTTTACTGATGAAGTGTGCTTTTTGTGATTTCATGTAAATCTGTTCGGAAGTTTCTGATAAAAAGGTACAAAATATGTATATATTTCTGGTCCATTGGGCAGAAATTGACAAATATAAGCCTTCTGAATGGCTGAGGGGAAATTCTTTAGAGCGAGCATTCTGACTTGCTGGCAGCAACATGAAAAAGAAAGGTTGCGGCAACCACTACGGTACTCATGGACTTGATCCTTGGTCCTAAAAATATTTTAAAATAACAAAATAAAAACATAAGGGGTCTTCAAACCCTCATCATGCACTGCTTAAGGGCTCACATATTAAATCACTCATGATATATTCAATGACAATATATGAGATCTAAAATGACACCATTGACAACAACACTGTGCATGGTAGGGACGCAAGTGATAAGCTACTTTTGGTAATTATGACTGGTGGATTTCAGTTAGTTTTGTTCATTTAAAATGCTGCGAAAATACTGATATTTTCACCTAACTATAATGCCACTCTAACCTTGTTTTCCTGTGACTATATGTGTGTGTGTGTGATTTAAAAAAAAAACCTGAAATGCACCATTTATAGCTTGCGCGCCTATCATGCCCACCTATGACCTCACATATTACATCACTCATGTAATGGACACAACCCATATATTTGTTGCATGTTCAAATAATATTGCATATTGGAATCAATTGTTTTTGCTGATATAATAATTAATGTGTACTAACATTCAATGGAAACCTAAACTGTTTTTGCTAGGCCATACTCCAAGCAAGTCAGGTGTGCATTCTTTGAAATATTTGATGCATAACTGGGCAGGCTCATGTGTGGCTACAGCGCAAACTTTGAGATGTTAGATCCTGTTTGCAAGAATTTTTATTTTTGTGTAGCCTAACTTTTCGATCATACAAAATGACCCTGAACGCATAATTTAAAGAAGATATGGTGTCCCATTAAAGACTGGTTAGGCACTTTAATTCCTGGTTACATTAGTGAACTACGATAAGCTTTAATGTTTCATGAATGATTTTGTTCAAATGGGTTTTCTCGATGTATGATGCTGCTATTAATTAACATATTTATACATGTATATTTGTACATTTTAACAAAAAATGGGTTTGACCTCCTATCCATAATCCACTGCTAAGGATAAGTGGCCTTTTCACAATGATGCAGATTTACCCACATGTAGATTTACTATATCTGGGTGCAAGTTTACACTTTTTTGCTAGTCACCATTTCTGAGTGATTTACACCTTATTGTAGAATTACTTGTTTCCACCTCCAGGTTGAGCCTCCTACATTACAATTTACAATGCTTCAAAGATATTGATGCAATGTTATAACTAGTAACTTTTCTTATATAGGTAGATATATCCACTACTGTAGCGGAGATGTTCATATGGGAACCTATAAGGGAAAATAAGAACTAATAACCTAAAAAGAATTAAACCTATTTTAAAATATAACTATTCAAGTATTACAAATATTTATAATTACCTTAGAACTAGTCAAATAAAATGTTACCAAACATTAACTAAGTAAATTAATTTTGTATTAAATAATTAATTACATTATTAGTATTTAATTCATACATTTGCTAAGAATAATTAAATACAAATTCCCACCCTCAGTAACTTTTTTCTATTTAACTATGTAATTTTTTAAGCTATATGTTGAAGTACTTTAAATTATGTCTAGTTTTTAACATATGCTGTTAATGTAAAATGTTTTTTTTGTATTTGGGGTTATTAATACTTTTTAAAATAATTATTTAATACATATTTATGTTTTTATCATTACAATAAATATGTGTGTGTGTGTGTTCACTTACATACATATATATTAATAGGTGCAGTATGTGGATAGCAAAGGCCCTACTCATCTTTTCTGGGTGGTTGTTTGTTGTGTTTAGAAACCTGCCCCTCCCAAAACCCAACCCTAAATGTCCCAAACACCTCTTATGTTGTAGTTAGTAGTCCCCATTTTCCAGCCACTCACCTTTGTCCCTCCCATATTTACTACTAAAACATAGGCGTATCCTTGGTGCAGAACTTTGCATAGAAAAGATAATGGAGGAGGAGTTCTCTAGTACATGGGTTAGTGAATAACATTTTGTAGTTTGTGAGTTGTACTACTGTAGAACAAAATGCATTATATGAATAGTCCCCTTGGTGTTTAACAAGGTCTACCATAACCGTTCTTGAGGATATGATCATCTATGCAAAATACCCTTTTATACCCAAATTTCTGAACTCTTTCTACTACAGGACAATTTGGTATTTGATATGTAAAATATATAAAATTGCATTTCATAAAATGTTATACATATTATTCAATATTGTAATAAAAGATACATGACAACACCAGACATGATTCTCTGAATTGATTGCAATTGGACAAATGTTTTTGTAAATATGTTTTGCCATTGATAGTAATCTCCTTTGTATTATTTATTAGCTCACAAATACTATAGGGTCCACATATGAAGTGGCCCATAACCTTGGTAGGCCAACATAATTCCGACGAGGCTGGAACAGGACTTTATTAGCACCACTGAATTGCAGAGGCTCTCGTAATGTGTCTTCGATTTAAAATTTTAGCAAGTCACAGACAGATACGCAGTCATTTCCAAATGTTAACATACATACATGCATAGGCATTGCATAGAACCGTAGTATAGGAACCTATTGTCCACACACTACCCTTCAAGTTAAATGAACAAATGGTTTTGTGCAAGAACAACCCATGTACTGCACCAGCCACATGTCCGTGCATCATGCTAGGTTTTGTGCCTGTGTAAATACCAACACTGAATGCCATCAATATATCTAGAGTTATTCATTCATTAATGCTTTCATATCTGTAGTAATAGGGTTCCTTAGTGGTGCCTAGCATGGCACACATATTCTCCTCAGTCCAGTCCAAGGTCTTCTAAACCAAGCTCTTTCTACACATCTATCCAAAAGAATGCAAATTTCCCACTTGCACACCAAGGAGAAGCATGAACAGATAGAGCCTGACTTATATGTTAGAGGAGAAGGAACTTGGGGGCATATTAGCAAGAACCTCGTTAAAATTATTGCTGTTTTAGTGGCAGGAAACTGCCGCTAAAACTGCGATAATGGGCTTGCTAATATGTGTTATAGAATTCCAATAGAAGCCCAGGTTAGATGTGCAGGACATCTAACCTGAGCTTCTATTGGACTTCTATAAGGAATATTAGCAAGCCCATTTTGGCCGTTTTAGTGGCAGTTTCCTGCCGCTAAAACTGCAATAATTTTAACGAGGTTCTTGCTAATATGCCCCGGAGTTTCCTCCCTGAAAACACAGTGATCCGCCAACCTGATTTTGATGATGGCAAACCTTACATTTGGCCACAGTGAAGATTACTCCCTCACCGCCATGGCCAGATTTCTTTGATGGCCAGATGGAGTAAGGGCTGTCAGAGAATTGGCTGTATGTCCATCCATCCAACTACGATTGGCAGACATATTGCTGTTTTGTTATTGTCTTTTACTGCTAGGCAAACCCTGGAGTTGACGGGCAGTAAATATGAAATAATGCCCCCCTCACCTTGGGAAATGGCTCCAATGAACAGGGGTGGCATTATCTTTGCTATTTTCCAAAAGAAATTCCCATTCTAGGATTTTTCATTTTGACAATAAAAAAAGAAAACTGGTTAGTGCAAGGCTTCATCATTTCACAGCAGTTCCTGCCAATGCTTTATGAATGAGCTCCAGCTTGGCGGTCATTTAAAAATCTGTCAGGCGGGCCCTCCACCAGGCAACGGAGTAACTCACTCCATCACATTGGTGGAATAACAGGGCATCTGCCAGGACGTACATTGGCCCCATAGTCCCTAAACACCAGCTCTTTTGCACTTCTGTTCCAAGGATGGGTATGCGAGGATAGTTTCATAAACACCACTCCCTTTGCAACTTCTATCATAATGATTCATTTTCCCCCCTTCAACTTCTTAGTCCCTGAAACTGAGGTTCTATTCCCACTTGTGTCTACAGGATTGGCACACACACACATGATCTCCTTAACACTGTCCCCAAAAAGGCACAGATAGTCCCCTAAGCTCCAAATCTTTACAAAATGACATTCCAAGAATTGGCATCTTCTTCAAAATATCAATTCTTTTCCAATTTCTGCCTCAATGACCAACACTTACACATGGTGTCCTATCTCTTCCTGCTGTTTCTGTCTGAAGGATCAACACACATATGTGGTTTGCTAAATCCCAGCTCTCTTCCCACTTCTTTCACAAGGATAATAGCACATGCACGGTCCCAATCTCAGGAAAATGTGCATGATCCTGTCTCCTGGTTTGTAGCTTGCATCTCTAAAGCTGTCCCTAAGATTGCTCATTTCCTTCAAGGTTTCCTTCCTGTACTTCAGAGAAACATTTTTCTAATTCACCTAATGTAGTTTGCCCCCTCCTCTCTTCCTTGTAGGGGGAGGATGCTGCATTTCAAAATGTAGCTGCTTTCATTGGCTACTTCACTGGGCACTCATTTGACAACATTAAGGCTAATAATTACTTGTTTGTTTGACAATTAAAGCCCTGTGAATAAATCCTTACCGCTGAGGAGGTGGAACAAAGCCAAGCAGCCCAGTATACATCCACATAGGACCTGATGCTGGATAAGGGTCTTTTGAAAACATGTTTTACTATGGCTTTATGGATATTTTAGAAGTTACTGCAGGAAGTCCCAGCAAATTACACCTTAACAAACAGAAGTAAGGGGTGTGCTTGCATTTAGGAATCAGCTCTAACTGCACCGGTTTTAAAGAGGATGCTGTAAAGGTGTTTAGGCGCCCTGTCAGAGCTTTGTGGTATACGCAGGAATGTGTGGTATGATCTTAGTAAGCTCTCTGCATTTACTTGAAGTTCAAAGAGATGGAGTCATTCTGGATCAAAGAATTGACACTTTTGTCACTGGTTGAACCATCAGAGAGATAGTGGTACCCAAGTGCAAAATTGCATCATAAACCAATTGGCACATGCCATAGTGTTATTCCTCATTTTTGCATCTGCTGGCTAAAGCCAGTGGGATACTGTGTGGTAATTCAATTTCTGCACTTGTGTATTACACCATGATTTAGCATAGTACATACGATGAGCCTGGGTGAGGGGCCAACAGGGCTGCTGGTGAAGAATATAGTCAACAGTACTGCTTGTTCTCAGGTCTGTGCCGAATTGATATCCTTTCGCCGATTGCATCCTTATGCCGCTTTGGAGGTCCGCTATGGTAGAGCATCGCTTTCTGCCAGCGTCAACTTGAATATCTCTTATTGTACTGTATATTTAAGGTAATGTCATATCAATGCATAATCCAGCTGAAAACATAGCCATTGGTCTCATATTATGGATCCCACTAACTTGACACAAAGAGGACATCGAAACATTGCTCATAAGTATCAGCAGCATATGTTGAGACATACTCTAGCTTGTCTTTCTGAGCCTCACAAGCTATGTAGTAGTGAATGCATGAAAATGTGTGATGCGGGTAGAGGAGAGTTCTGAAAAAAATTCACTTTTTCTCGTCTACTAAGAAGAAACTTGAAGGGCATAATCAAATCATTAATTCCTCTAGGGATTGTCTTTTCAAATGGACACAACTGGAAGCAGCAGAGACGCTTCAGCTTGATGACTCTGCGCAACCTGGGGCTTGGGAAGAAAAGCCTGGAAGTGACAATCCAAAGAGAGGCTCAACATTTGGCAGGGTTCTTCACAATGACTAAAGGTAAGGGGGAGTCTTTTGGTTTTTTTTTATAAATATTTTATTTGCATTTTATAAGTCCACAACAATGCAATCATGTAGTCAATGGTACACACACCCAAGTCCTCCGACCCCCCGTCCCTGTCTCGCTTATGTCCGACAAAAGTAGTACAAATGCGACCTGAAAACAATATCGATAGTACACAGCTGTTCAGTAACATCCTAACCAAACTCATCTCAATGTGCTCATGCTTATACAAAGGCTAGCACTGTAGTCACCCCCCTCACAACCCCCCATCTAATCCGTGATAAGAGCGCCACCTGGACCAGACCCTTCAGAACTTCTTCGGGCACCCCCTAGCTTTATATGTCACTCTCTCAGCAGCCATATACATGTCCAGCCCTCTCCTCCATTCTTCTAGTTCCGGGGCATCCGGCGATCCCCAGTGTTTCGCTATGTCTCTCTTTGCCACCACCACAAGATGTCGGTCCAGTAGCGTTGTATCGCAGTGCACGTCCACACAATGTGGAAGAAGTCCCCATCCTCTCGATGACACCTGAGGCAGCTCATGTCCGTCACCTTCCCCATCTTATAGAGACGCACTCTGTCGTAGTAGGTTCTGTGGAGCATATTAAATTGGATAAGGCGCAGCCTGGACTTAATTGATACCTCTCTGGGGTGCATTAATACTATGTCCCAGTCAAGGTCATCCATTACTCCCACCTCCGACTCCCACGTCAGTCTAAGTTTCGCCAGGTCACCTAGCATGTTATTCGTTAAGGTTTTGTAAGTGAGTGAGACTGCTTTCCCATGAATTTGTTCTTGCAACAGACGTCCCTCCAGTGGCGCATATTCTGGGAGCCCGGTTATTTGAATATTCTGGGCCCGCCAAGCGTGCCGCAGCTGCGCATATTTGAAGAACTGGGAGTTGTGTAGAACAAATTCAGTCTTCAGCGCCCTGAGGTAAGGGGGAGTCTTGATCCACCTCAAAGTCACAAAGCCTATTCAGTGTGCAAACCTTCACTCTGTGTCAGCCAACAGGCTATATTGTATGAATTAAATCCAAGCAGCCTGTTGAAAGTTCAGAGGATACTTCAGAGTTTCAGGGAAAACAAATATGTATGTATTTATATATGTGTGAAGAGGGGAAGGATTTTGGTAAAAAGAAACATAGTCCAGCTGGGGCCTGTTTTCTGAAGGCATTTTGAAATCACAACACATGCTTTTCCTGGATAAGATTCACACATGCTTGACACCCACCAAAACTTTCACAGAGGTATACCAATAGCTGCTTTTAAGTAATTCATTTAATATGTACGGTAACTGGGGCATTCCCTGAAAAACAAAACAGATCCATTGTGTGGGGGGTTCTCCTGATAATGTCAATCTCATTAAATTATAAGGTATAAAGGTTCTTTATCAAAGGTTAACATACAGACGATCCTCATACCCGACATTCTTGTCTGATTTGCTGGCCTACGTTCAAAATGCTGTATTCCACAGATTTCCACCTATAGAAATCTGTGACACATACAAAAAGTGATGGTAGGAATGCTTGAATTAATCTCAGCCACTGGTAATTACTCGGGGACGCATCCCAGTCCATTGTTACATTGTACACCATGCCACCTCAGTTTGGACCCAGCTATGTGCAAATACGTCTTAATTCTGCTCCAATGGGAGCAGTCCAGCAGAACTTCAAAGCCAGGTCCTCACTGTACTGGAACACAAGCGACCCAGGACCAGTTTCACCCTTGTTATAGGCTCATCAGCAGGATGTAGCTTGGTTCCAGTGAGACAGTGTGCATTGGACTCACATCTGGGAACAAACTGGTAAATGGAGTGCTTGCATTATTATCAACCACTGGTAATTACTCTGGGCTGCATCCCAGTCCAATGTTATTTTGCACACCATGCCACATCAGTTTGCACACTGCTATATGCAAATCAGTCTTTAATTGTTTGAAATTTGGACTGCTTGTACTAATCAACAATTGATTCACAAACAAGCTGAAAATGACAGCACATGTTTCGCTTCAATTAATTGAGTAGACATTTAATTAGAGAGTAAGCAATCAACTAAAACCACCCATATTTCAATACCATGCTTAGTGAGTATTCAAAACCACATGTAGAATGTAAAAATAGAAAAAGTGACAAAAGATAAAGAGAAACGAAACAAGAAAAAAATAACAAAATATAATATTGACAATTTCTACGATATATATGTGTTGGTCGCATTCAATAGCGTGAAACATTTAGAAATATAAAATGTTCCACTTGTCAATTAAAAAACCTTTTTCCAAGCTGTTTACAAAACCAAGGGCATGGTAAATATCCAACAGGAGGGTTTTGTCAGTCTAAGTGCACCATTTAAAGCTTAGAACTGAACTGATAAGATGAACATATTTAAACTCAATCAAAGTTTCTCAAGGCGTTTATATGCATTTTTAATTCTATGACTAATACCTGGGAACTCTAATAGTCTTATGGGGATGTACGCTGTTACAACGCATGATTTTACCACGCATGCTGTTACAACGCCAGTTTTACAACGCAAGCCATTACAACGCTTTGCTTTGGGGGGTGCTGGATAGTGAATAGTTTAATTTACTATTCCAACTCCAGTCCCCGTGGATAGTAGGGAAGGTGTTGGATAGTAAATTAAACTATTACTTATCCTAGAGCGCCCCCCAGTGCAATGCGTTGTAATGGTTTTCGTTGTAAAACCTGCGTTGTAAAAGCACTGCGTGGTAAAAGTTGCGTGGTAAAGGATGTTTCCCGTCTTATGGTGTATTCTTTGTGTTGGAAAAGTTTATATGAAAAAGCAAAAGTAATAATGCCTTTAATTTGTTGTTTTCTTACCTTTAAATCATTTCACTGAAGCATCTATATTTTTTTGTCAAAGTCGTTTTTATTGTGGTTTCCAAAACATAGACTCAATGCACAGTTCACCAGTATGCCCTCGCAGGGGCTCTCCGAAATTCAAAACACATTATTCACACATACTGACAAATAGGAAATCGAAGTACCCTATACCCACAGTGTTTCCAAGCCTTGTCCACAACATAATTGAAGGGGTCAGTTTCGAGGTAAATGGGGTGCAGTCGCTATGTCCATCACGAGGGATCATCATCAAGAGCAATGTCACTTCCATGAGTGTCTCTACGCTTATTCCTCCCTCTATGCTCCCCATTTCGCCCAAGTGCCAGTATGTGCCACCAGCACGCAATGCCCCCGAAGAGCTCGAGGAAGCTCGATAGTGGGTAATACATCAAGAGTCAAACAGTAGAAAAAAGATTTTAAAAAAGGAAGAAAACCCCAACTCACCCCCCCTCCCCACAATCCCCCCCCCCCCTCCCCAGTGGTGGTGTTGCAGTACAATAGAGTTTCCGACCGTATATTGTACCTCAGACTTGGAATATGCATCTATATTATACAGTGGTACACATCATTCTGATGACAAAAGTTAATGTATAATTGGGGGTTCATAAATTCAATTCAGACATGTTATATAGAACAAGAAATGAGGCATAAAGGGCATTCAAACTTTAGGATACCTAATTGGCCTTGATGAGCTTGCTGGTTGATCAAACTGTATCCAGCATTGAAAAAATTACAGCTTGACCCAATTGATATTTAAAGAGTAATTGATGACATACAATGTGAACTATTTAACCCTTAAAAGATATAAAATGTTAGATGATATTTGTAAGAAATTGGGAATAATATTTGAGGGGGATAACTATTCACCTCAAGTAATAATCACAATCCTTGTTAGGATGACTTGTTAAAGTCACTAAATTAACCTTAGCTCAACATCCTGGTAGCTATGGCATAGAGCAGACAGCCTAAACTTAGAGGCAATGTGTAAAGTATTAATACAGTCAAAAACAGTCATAAAGTCAAAACACACTCAAGAAAAATCCCAAACCAATTACAAATGTAGAGTATATTTTAATAAATAAAATGTCAAGAAAACTACAACAATCTACTGAGGGGAACCAGAGATATGCATTTTTAACATGTGAGGTTCAAAATAGCACCAAAAAGCATTAAGTGCCAACCACGGTCATCTTGTTACGCTGGATTGGCTAGTTAAGGCCAACGTTAATGAAGCACAGGGTGTATACAGAAACCAGGTTCGACCCAGTCGGAAATGTTACCTTCGGACTTAGACTTTAAATGAAAGTCAAAATTCTTTAGTAGGGCAAGGCAACCAACGCATAACTCTGATGGCCCAACAGACTAATGATCATCAGAGGATTAGCCAATTGTCTGTCCTCACTATTTAGAGTGGGCATAAAAATGGCAAGTTTTAACTCTTCATTAAAGGGACAGTGAGAAATGTAAGATGATCCTTATATCACAGGAAATAACCCCCATGGTGAGGGGTCATGGAATTTTCTTTTTCTTTTCAAAAGCAAAATCTCTCACATTTTATTTTTGAAAATTAAAAAAAGCATTGAAATATTGCCTTACAGCTTCACCATATTGACAGAGCCGTCAGTCAAATGTTTAATGCATTTGCAGGAACCAGCATGACGGCGCTTCCTTGAAATGCAGGAGATGTTCGCTGGGTTGTCGGACATCTCTACATTTGGCAGGCAGAGTATCCTTACCATGGCAGGGGTAAAGTCCTCTTCCATGGCACCAGTACATTATCCGTTTGCCAAACTCTAAATCAGGTCCTTAGTCACTTTTTTGCAGCTTAGACTTTTCTAGCGGGGAAAGGCTCTAGACTGCAGCTGAATAGGGCTCCCCGAGACTGGATAACTTCTACATGAGATCTTGCTGATTCGTATTTGCAGTGGAAAACTCTGAGCGGGATCTACTTGAATCTTCAGCCCATTGACAACCCACCTTTGGTGGATCAACTTGGCAGGATGATCGGTTACTTCCTGGGTTTAATCGATGTGCTTGTATTGCATGTTTTGAGATATTTGTGTAACTATAGGAGAATAATATTCAGAGGAATGCACTTCCCTAAAAACTGAATTTAACTTGCAATCTGCCATAATTTCAGTTAAATAAAATCTGTTGGGAAGTCCAGTATCTGAAGAGGCTGTTCAGAGAAAAACAGGGAAAGGAGGTAAAGAGAGAAGCAGCACTCCTTATGCATCTCAGACTTCTGACTTGCACAGACTGGTATAAGTCATGTGGTAAGGACCTTTGGTCTGCAATGAACTGACTGGTAACCCCAGTAATCTCATAAAACAAGGTAATCTAATCTAAATATATGTGTATGCAACAATTCCTTCTGAATATTTTTCAGCAGGATAGCTTACCAGGGTATGGAAGCAGAGAGGTTGCAGCTAGCCCCCAGAAAACCAGGATACAATCTGGGAACTGAATATGAAGTCCACCTATAATAGATGAGGCGCATGCCTTCTACCAGTTTGTGCTTCCAAGGTCAGAGGTCCGAGAGGCTGAGTGTTTCTTCTCTCCCTACCTCCCTTTCCCAAAAAATAGGTTGAAACCTGCTAAGGAGCCAATGGAAACATATTAGTGCATTAAAGGTTATCTTAACAGTACCTGCCTATTTTCTTGAAGTGGCAGGAGATGATACATCATCAGGTGGGGATAGAGTTACTCATCAGGGACCCCACAGCCTAGCAGACGATCCTTATGATAGGAGTAATGTCCCTGAAGGGGATATCACCGTATCTGTCTCCCATAAATTGCCTAAAATGGGCTAAAGTTGCCAGATACTACTTCATTTAAATCACCTTCCAACATTACTTGTGGCAATAATGATTCACTGTGCCTGGTAGCCCAGGCCCCTTAAATTAAGAGAATTCCTATGTTTTTGTCTTGCAGTTGCCCAAATGATCTCTCATCCTCTGCCAATGCCTCAATTATGGTAAGGGCCCCTTCTCTTAATGTGAACAATTCAAGCCTTCTTCCTTTCAGATATGTTCAATTCTCTGAATCATGTCACTGTTTGGAGAAAAAAATAAATATATATATATATATTTTAATTATACTGAGTTCCTAGATGTGGTGACAACTAATTTAAGGCAAACACATAGTTTGCACCTAAATACTTACAGCCTATTTAATAATCCCACTACTGGGAGTGCTCCAAAAAAGTAAGAGCACCCACTGATGCCTAATCCGTCCCCCACTTTTTCTCTTTTCAGTTACAACCATACAAGGAAAAGGTCCTATAAATATGGTCTGTATGGTTAGGTGCATGTTTTTTACTATTTAATTGCACAGAGAATTAGCAATCGCAAAAATAAGGGTAAAAACTAGGCCTGGAGGAAAGCCTTCAGACCCTTCATGGGCTATATAAAGGCTGAAACATGTCGACCTTATCGGAAGCCTGGGAACATTAATTCCTAAAAGGACCACGCTGACCTGACCAGAGCATATTTATAGGACCTTTTCCTTGTATGGTTGTAACTGAAAAGAGAAAAAGTGGGGGACGGATTAGGCATCAGTGGGTGCTCTTACTTTTTTGGAGCACTCCCAGTAGTGAGATTATTAAATAGGCTTTAGGTGAAAACAAAGTGTTTGCCTTAAATTAGTTGTCACCACATCTAGGAACTCAGTATAATTAAAATTCAAAGTAGCACTAAGGAGAATACATTTAGAAGGAAAAACAGACTAGACCTATTACATACATGACTTATTTTTTCAACAGACATCATGGGGTACCAGGGGAGGACGGACTCTGTAGTGGCCCATGGAAAGGAGGGCACTGGCTCCTTAGATGGTTGTTAAACAATTGTTTATGGGTTTTTATCAACTGTAGACAATAGCAATTGTTGCAGGATAGGACAATAACAAATTATCAATGGTAGATGATAGCAATTGTAGCAGGATGAGACAAAAATAAATTATCAACTGTAGACAATACCACTTGTAGCAGGATGAGATATTAACAAATTACCTGACTGAATTACACTGGCTCACACTGAAGGATGGGGGGTGACCAGTGAATAATATGGTTGGGTTAAAAAACTTGGAAAAAAGAACTAGGGGGTGCACGATAAAAAACGGTGTACTGCAGAACAGAATTTGGAGAGTTTTTGGCGCAGTAGTGAACTCTGATGTATTATGTTGGAGAGAGAGGGTTATCCGATGTCTAAACATTTAACACAGTGAGGGAAGGGGATTCTCTTCAGTCAGTTCCTTATACTGTATAAGCATAGTATCCCAGGTAGCAGCAATAGGGTGCCGGCTTCTACGACGGGCCTCCTCCCAATGCAGTGGAGAGCTTTCTGCTTCTCCTCATCTAAGTAGTGCCTTACGCCATAGGGCAAGAGTCGGGTGGTGTTGGTCCTTCCAGTGCATAGTTAGTAGGGCAAACAGTAGGGCCAGATTGGTGAATTGCACCTGAACCCTGTGTTTTGCTTGTCTTGGAAAATGCCTAAGGCAGTAGCCTCCCATGAATTTAAACTTTCTCCTAACACAGTATGTTGGCACAAGGACAAGAGGTCAGTGGGTCCTCTCCATGGTATGATCGTACACAGAAAGGAGGACAGTAGCTCCTACCTTGGCCTGATCCCAGGATGTGTTCGTGCTGAACTGTTCCCATGAGGCACAGGGTCAAACTGATTTGCATATGGCCATGTCTGAACTGGAGTGGTGTGGAGCGCAAAAAAACGATGTATTTAGGCCCAGATCTCTGTACTGGGGTGAATGTATGAAATTGTTCTGCATTCTGTCCATCAACTGTGGTTTTTGCATTTGTCACCCCGAGTGGTGGGGGGTATGCTCAGACGTGAGTCCCATGCTCTCCACACCACTGGATTCAAGCAAGCCGGGCTGAAGACGGCTGGAATGCCAGAAACTGCTCCTCGTAAGCTTGATTCCGGTCCAGGAAAGACATGGCTTGGCAGTTCGGGCTGGACTGTTCCCATAAGGCACAGGGTCAGACTGATTTGCATATGGCCATGTCTGAACTAGGGTGGTGTGGAGTGCAGAAAAACGATCTATTTAGGCCCAGATCTCTGTACTGGGGTGAATGTATGACATTGTTCTGCATTCTGTCCATCAACTGTGGTTTTTGCATTTGACCCCAGGATGTGGCGTCCGACAAAAAAAAACAGCACTGGCACCGCCCGTGAAGGCTAACCTGTTTGGAGGAGCCTCAAAGGAGCTTTGCAGGAGCTTTCAGTGCCGGAGCCATGTCTATCTTGATTGCTCTTGTGATGTCTTCTCCGGCCTTAAATCCGATTTCTTTATTTTTATAGGACCTGATTGTCTGTATAATCTTATCTTGGTTAATGTTTTGAAAAAAATGATAGGACTGGCAGAAACTAAATCCGAAATAAGATAGTCATGGTGACAAATGAACAAGTTCAATTATCACATCTATCCTAAAGAAGTTCAGGAAACAGGTAATTCCAGCATATTGACGCATGTCTTACATTGTACACTTTCTATGAACGAAATTGGAAAGTGTGTACCCATAATGTGAAAGAAATAGAAGAAGCTGAATACACATTCTACTCCTGTCTAAACTTCACACTTTCTATGAAAGAAATAGAAGAGTCTGAAAACAGAAATGGTGGAAATACTCAGAAAAGACAGAATGATGGAAACAGGAACATCAGAGCAGACAAATGAAGTAAATAGCAAAATCTGACAGGGAAATGTCATAGTATTTGCAACATCCTTGGAATAACTCCTAAATTGAAAAGTGTTTCTGCCATTTTTGTAAAACATAGCAATCATGATGATATTTAACTATTACAAATGTGTTTTGAATAAGCTCGATTATCAGAATATCATGACACATGACCAAAACAAAAGAACATGCTAGAAACATGCATTGAATGGAATCACAGCTATTCAGATGCTGCTTGTTTAACACAGCACATTTATTTATCGAAATGAAAAACCTGTTATTCACAAAATGCCTGTTTTGAGTCGGTAATTGTCAAAAAAAAATTCGGTCATTCAGCTTATGGGAGGCACTAACAGCTAATCTGATGGCTGCTTTCCCTTAAATTAGTAAAGAACAACATGAGTAATAGTTCATTTTAAAATGTGCTCAAGGCATCATATATTTTGAAAAAGAAAACAATAACTATAAAAAACAATAGGGGACAATTGATTCAGCACTAGACATACTTGTTAATTAGCTTTCTCAATAATACCGGTTGAGACATTGTTGTTGTTCTACACTGCTTCCCCTTAACCCCTTTGCTGCGGCGGGAATTCCGCCGCAGCGCTAACGGGGCGGGGGGGTCGAGCAGCGCTCGCATGCTCGTGACGGAGCCGCTCCGTCACGAGCCGCGGTTGAGCTGTGCTCGTGACGGAGCGGTTCCGTCACGAACTCGCCCGCTCAATAGAACGCGCCACGCAGGCGCGAAATTCGCGCCGCGCAGGCGCGCCGAGCGGGCCATGACGGAACCGCTCCGTCATGAGCACAGCTCAACCGAGGCTCATGACGGAGCGGCTCCGTCATAAGCACAGAAGGGGTTAAAGATACCATTATTCCCAACTGGAAATGGAACAAGTTTCTCTGTTTGTGCTCGAGAGCCCTCAGTCATGTCTTCTTGTCACCAAGCACTTCTTTCCAAAGGGTTTGCCATGGTGTCATAAACAAGCCCAAATTAAATCAGAATTAGATACAATAGGCCTGTCAGCAGCAGGCAGCTACAGTCAGCTGTAGTCAAGCTCTAGAAACAAACCAATCCCATAAGACTATGAGCCTAATTATGAGTTTGGCTGTGCTGGAGCGGGACCGCCCTGCTCCCGCACCGTCAAATCCATGTCACCAGATTAGGAGTTTTTTCTCTTGTCTGGAGGGTGATTCTTTGATGTTCTTAGGGCGATGGCTATGAAATAGGCACCACAATGGGAATGTAAAAGGCAGTACCTGCACGGCATAGACTGCTGCAGTCAATTCTGTTCAGGTCCTGGTGTGCATCCACATGGCTTGAGGCAGCAGAGGGGCCCGTTTGTTTCCTCACCACCACACAGTGGCGTAGCCAGTCCCTTTGCCTCCTGTGGCAGTCCCTGCCTTTGCATGTAAGAGCTGGGAGTTGCTGGCAATATTCCCGCCCGAGGCAAACACATGAAAAACCAGGGTTGCTGGTGATTCCCATGCCCCCCAGCCCCCTTGCTATACCACTGCCACCACACTTTTCATGTGGCGGTGTGGAAACTCTTAATATGCTTGGTCTCTGATCTCTAGTAGTTGCAGTGGCTCCAGGGCAGCCCATCCACCCTGGTTGCAATGGGTTGGAAGACCTCAAAAAAAGGTGTGATAGAGTGCAATCTGTCACCCCTTTTTTTTAAGTATTACTGTCTGCCCCTTGACGAGTTGCACCCATCGACTACGGCAAAGAACAAACAAACATAACGTTGTCACATGAGAGACAATCGAAAGAACATTTTCTCAAAAGTTAACCCCTTGAACTACTTTGTTTAAACTTATGGTGGATTGTGATTTAATTTCTGTTTTATGCATATTTTTATAGTAAGCATGTTAGCATGCGTATCATTAACTAGCACAGAATACTGTTATGTTCAGCTTAAGGCTGAAATACAAACAGTAGGACATCGTATAATTGATGTCGTAAATATCACCTAAGGGTGGGCAGGGAAATTAACCCCTTCGCTGCGGGGTGTTCCCCCCCGCTGTGCAGGGGGAGGGGGGCCGCGCGCGGCACCGCTGTGCTTGTGACGAGCTCGGCTCGTCATGAGGCACAGTGCAGCTGCACAACGTCACAACCACACGCATTTTTCGAACGTTTAGCACAGCGGGGTAATTATCCCCGCGTGCAACGTTCCAATGGCCGTGACGAGCTCAGCTCATCATGAGTGCAGCTGCACTGTGCCTCATGACGAGCTGAGCTCGTCATGAGCATAGAAGAGGTTTAGTTTGATGCCTAGGAAGATTGAAAGAATAGTGTTTGGTGTAGTGTAAATAACGTGGTTTGGTAGACATGATATTGAGGCATTTTATGATGGCAAACGCAGTGCAGTAAGGGATCTGTAGTACCTCAGGTCTTGGTAATTACTGTGAACGGGGGATTCTGAGGGGTGGGACGGTTTTTAATACAATGTGGCCAGTGAGTGAGTGATGGAGGTGAGGTTCAGGATGAGAAGGGGTTCAACTCTGAATGATGATGAATAATAGGTTACGGTTAAAGCATATAGAAGGCAATGTGAATGCGTAAGCAGCACGCAATTGGGATGTGTAGGGTTAAGAGTTGATGTCAGTTAATTAAAGGTTGAGGGCGGAGAAAGAGCACAGGTGCTTAAATTGCAGAATAAGGTGAGAACGCTGTAGGTGGACGGTTGTGAATTAGTTGGGAGGCGATTACAATAACAGATCTAGAAGGTAATGGTTTGGGTAGATAGGATTTTGCTGTTGGGAACAACTAGTTTGTAGAAGGATTTCACACATGTTTACGGGAACGGTCTAAATGGTGGTGTTGAATACGATAGAAATGAGGGAGGTTGAGAGAGGTGGAACACCAGAAAGCGGCAAGCTTACCTGCCACGCCAACGGGCTGGACAGGGGCCGTGAGGTGAAACGGCGGCAGTCTTCCTTACCGGCGGCAGCGGGGCGCTGGGAGAACCACAGCCCCCAGCAGCCTCAGGGGCAGCGAGTGCCTGTGACGCGATTGGAGCGCCCGGAGGCGCAAGATAAACGCTAACCTCCCTCTCGCCACCGCGAGTCGCGCGCGGGAGGCGCCCGGGAGAAGCCCGAGACAAGGGCGGGGCCGTCTGTGGCCGTCCGGGGACAAAAGGGGACGGGACGGGCCACCCCCCTTGGCTTTACTTGTGAGTACGGGCAAGCGGATCCCTGTGGATGTTACTTTGTTAATGTTTTAATAGTGACTTCTGAACTACCCCAAATATGTCTATTCAATCTACCTTACCAGATAACTATTTACTGAAAGTAGTAACTAGAATTAATAGCGATAGGAGGAAATCGCTAGGTAAAAGTACATTACCTGATCTCCCATTGGTTACATCCCCGGATACCAATAATTTCGATATGAATACCACCAATGGCATTATCACAGCAGCCGAGACTGATAACACCGGTATTAATGTCGAATCTACTGAGGTCTCCGATAACCTGACTGTGGTGGAAGTT
The DNA here is from genome assembly GCF_964263255.1 of Lissotriton vulgaris. Taxonomy (NCBI): domain Eukaryota; kingdom Metazoa; phylum Chordata; class Amphibia; order Caudata; family Salamandridae; genus Lissotriton; species Lissotriton vulgaris. Next base: position 1,075,427,291 of record NC_141699.1, on the reverse strand, counting down.
AACCCATGTGAGACCTCTGAAGGCACCCCTCAGCAGTACAATAGGGCTACTAAATTTATGAGAGCATGCAGGAAAACAGCTCCTAAATGGGGAAATCATTCTGTTAGAAAAAACAGAAAAGACACCACACACAAGGAGAACAACCAGGAAATAGGGGCATTATCTAAAGACGGCTGCGTTTCTATTAAGCCTGACCAAATTGACTTGTTAGTGAGTACTCTCGATAATAAATTCAAAATGGTTGTAGAGCCCTTGTTAGCTAAAATTGATGATCTGTGGGCAGAAGTACTGAGACTAAGGGTTGTGGTGGATCAGCATGCAGTTAGTTTGGATAAAACCATATCAAATATTAAAGATACAGCGTGCCCAAACACAGCACCTATACAGGACAGGGTACAACAACGCCTTACAAATAGTGCCCCCTCTACTGCTAATACTGGGAAACAAACATCTAAAGAGTCATCTGTATCAACACGCCTATTAGCCCAGGAAATGGGCCGACCTTCCCAGGTACCGGCAGCTGGGCCAACAAGTGTAGCGTCAGCTAGTTCACATACTGATGAAAGATCATTACCAGCTCCAAACAGAGGAAAGGGTGTTTCGGTGCCAGCAGTGTCAGCAATGCCTGCTACTATAGGGGGGACTAATGGGGGGACTAATGGGGTACCTGTAAGGATATGTAGGCGCCCAGTAGACCTCCCCCCTCAATGTGTACCCTATGTTGTGGTCTTAACTAATGTCCCGACTCTAAGTCAGACCCCCTATACCCTATTCCCTAAAAAATAAAACAACTTCATGGTTAAACCGCCACTTTGGTTATCCAGTTGGCTACTCTGATCAAATTATTTCTATCAGAAGAGTCAATTGGATTGGTAATACTAGGAAGACCTGTGGGAGCGATTGCGTGATTATTAATTTTAAACATCCGCAACATGTTGCGACTGTCTTGCTTAGAGCGGCCTCACTCACGCAGTCGGAGACAGATGTTGTCGCAAGACCATTGGGCTATTTCTATAACCATCTTAACAGGTTGCCTTCTGCTAATGGTAGGGAGGGGGCTAAGAACTATTTCAATTATCCACCTATCGTAAATAGACCTGTGCTTTCTACCTTTTGCCCTAGTTTTCAGGATGGTACATCTATCCCGTCGATGCACATGTTGAACTCCGCCCCTGGCGGGAATAGATTTATAACACACACCCCCAACCCATTATCAACCTGTGATAGTACCCTCTTACCTGTTAATGGGATGGTTTATCAAGTTCCAATTCAGAATAGGTACCAGTCGTTGAGTTTTTTGGACCAAAATGATTGACATGAGATTGATCCGGTTCTTGGGGGTGATGCAAATAGTAACAATATTGGAGAGTTAACTATGCCTGCAAATGAACTGGTTAATAATGTGATTGTAGATTGTATGCCTGTTGGGGGAGAAGTTGGGAATTCAATGTGTAACATAGAGCTTTTTAATGTAGATGATAACATGTCCGTATTTAGTGATGGAACGCCTATTGTCAGCCATGATAGGGAAAGGGTAACTTGTTATATCGCCAGCTGGAATATTGCAGGCCTGATGACCAAAGAGGATATGCTAGGATGGAAAGATTTTATTAGTTTATTTGACATCATCTGCCTACAGGAAACCTGGTGTAAAAATGTTAAGGGCAGTGATGGCTTTGTATCCTATGAACTTCCTGCTTTGGCTTCGACCCATGGTAGAGCAAAAGGAGGGTTGCTGGTTTTGATTTCAGTCAAGTTACCTATTTCGGTGAAAAAGTATGTAAAAGTGGGGGCTCATTCACAAATTTTATGGCTAGCACAAGAAGCGGGTAGAAATATACTTTTGATTAATTTCTACAATAATATATTTGATGGCACCAGACACAGTGCAATTAATGAATTAGATAATGCTTTGACTAATTTTGTGAAAAATTTTAATGGCGTTTATGATTTTATTTTTGTGGGGGATTTTAATGTTTCAGTTTGCCCCTTATCATCTCAGAAGTTATGTGGTGTTTATAATCGCTCAGGGGATGCTGATGTTCATTTCCCCCATCATCTGTATGGAGAAACACTGAATAACTTTCTGATAGATTATGATATGGAAATTATGGAAAATGCAAAGAATGACCAAGGAGAAAATATACCAACTTTCAAAGGGAGGGGGGCCAATACTGTTATTGATTTTATGTACATGTCCTCTAACCTAATTCCCCTGTGCTCAGAGCCCAAGGTGGTTGATGTTATGTTAAGTGACCATAACTGCTTAACTACTGAAGCCATGATTTGGAAACCTATCCCCACACGCGATCTGGGTATTATTGCTAATATTGAACCCCACAGACCAAATGGTTTTAGGTTGAGGTGGAAAGGAGAAAAAGCTGACATAACATCTGATTCCATCATCAATAGCTGTTTGATGGAAATTACGGCAATCCTCGAACAGGATGAAACTGTGGCTGTCAGTATTGATCACTTCGATAGAATTAATTCAACCATCAATAAGAAGTTTACTAAGGAAGTAGGGCATCAGAGTAGACATAAAAGGGGGTGGTTTGACCATGCCTGTTCTACTGCCCGGAGTGACCTTAAAGAGGCCTTAGTAGCTAAACCAAGAGATAAGAGTCTGGTGATTCAATTTAGGCAGGATTATAATTTGACCCTTAAACGCAGAAAGGCTGAAGTACAGCAGGAAGCGTGGGACAATCTTAGCCAAGCGGCAGAACTGAAGAATTGTACTTTGTTTTGGACTACTGTGAACAGCCCATTCCTTAAGGATGAGAAGGTTCCAGAGCTCACATCTAATGTGAGCATGGAATCATGGATTCAACATTTTTCCACTATTTTTGACTCTGGTAATAGACCGGCCTCCCATGGAGAAGGCTGGCCCATCGTAGCCTTGAATATCACCACAGATGAGGTTATGGTTAGTATAAGAGCCAGTAAGGGAGGGAAGGCCCTTGGACCTGATGGGGTACCCATAGATGTGTATAAGACCGCCCCGGAGATTTGGGGCCCATTGCTGGTCAAGATTTTCAATGCAGCTGTTTGCTGCAAAATACCGTCTACATGGGTAGAATCTATCATTGTCCCTATCTATAAGAAAGGCGACCGGGGCGACGCCAAAAATTATCGGCCAATATCCTTACTGGACTCATCTGTTAAAGTCATGAGTCGGGTTCTTCTAGTCAGATTAGAGGAATGGGCAGAGACTAATGAGATTTTAACTAATTGTCAGTTTGGGTTCAGAAAAGGTCGTGGCACCATTGAGCAGTGCTTAAATTTAGAACTTTTGTTAGGGAAATATACCCAGGCCAAAAAAGGGTCACTTTATTTATGCTTTGCTGACCTAAGCAGCGCTTTTGATATGGTAGACCACGCTATATTATGGGCTAAACTGACTGAAATGGGAGCTCCCGAAGGTATAGTTTACTTTTTGGCCCGCCTGTACGAAAAACTTAGCACCAGTGTACGGTATGGACCTAATGGGGAGTGTACGAGTAAGTTTAGGATCGGGAGGGGAATTAGGCAGGGGTGTGTTTTAGCACCCCTACTTTTTACACTCTTCATAAATGAGGTGGATTACGTTCTGCAGACAGTTACGGCAGACGTCCCTAGAGTTAACAATCTTAACATCCCTGTGTTACTCTATGCGGACGACGCAGTGCTGCTGTCCAGGACTCCCCTGGGTCTTCAACTGTTGATGGACAGGTTTGTGCTGTTCATCAAAAACAGAAAACTGGTGATTAATAGTTCAAAAACTTATGTGATGGAGTGCGGGACCGGACGAGCTAAAACGAAAGCTAACTCTCATTATTTTATAGAAGGTGAACCGGTTCAAAAAGTTGACAATTTCTGCTACTTGGGGATCACTTTTTCAAAAGATGGCAGCTGGGATATTGAACTTAAAGCGGGTAAAACAAAGATGATTAGGAGTGCTAATGGGGTTTTCGTATTTGCCAAGAAGCTGGGGAATAGACGCATTAAGGACATGTTAAAATTTTTCCAATCTAGATGTCTTTCTGCGGCCCTTTATGGGGCTGGAGTATGGGGTGTGTCATCAGCCGGGAGTCTACAGGTGGAGGAGAATAATTTCCTGAAAAGGCTCCTGTGTCTACCCAAATCCACCTCCAACAACTTGGTTCATAAGGAAACAGGGACTCAATTCCTGAACGATAGGATCATGTTAAGACCCCTATTACTATGGCGCTCTGTTTGGCTGAATGAAGGCACCTCATTGAATAGAGCCATTATTGAGGATTGCCTCTCTTTGGACCAGCACCCAAGGATCCCCTGGATCAAATATAGTATTGATTGTTTTCAAAAGGTTTTCGGGTTTAATGTGACCAATGATCGATATTGTGCCTCTGATATCTCCAAGTCAAATTTGAAAATTACTTTTTTGAATTATTGTTTAGAGAAGCGTGCTTTGGAGGAATCTAAACTATCCACATGTAAGCTGTACAATAGCATGAATGATTTCACTGGATTTCATCCATACCTGACACAGGTGACCAGAGTTTCGCACCAGTTTGTACTAACCAGAATGAGGAGGGGAACGGTACATGATCTGGTTGCGTGTCCCAATGTAAAATTGCGCCCTACTGGACCCTGTGCTTGTGATAACAAGGCGGAACAGAGCACTGCGCACTTTCTTTTATCATGCCAGTTGTACAGTGAACTAAGGAAAACCTTCTTAAAGCCAATGTTAAAAAGATTTGGAGTAAGAACAATTACTGACTCTATGAAACTGCTTTTTAATCTACACCATCCGGACATTTGCTTTTTTACGGCTACTTTCCTGCTTAAGGCAATTGGCGCCAGGAAGAGTATGTGTTTTTAATCATTTTAACTATTTATTCCACCCCCCTCTGGATAACAAATGTATTATGTTTTTTATTTTTAACCTATGAAATGTTTGAATTTGTAATTGTGTGTGCTTTTATGGACATGTTTTTTATGTTCCGAATAAAGCTTTATGAATTGAATTGAGAGAGGTGGATTTGGGCATCGATTTAGTTGTAGCGTGTTGGCTATGTTTAGTGGGAAGATGTTGATTATGGTGAAAAGTTATAAAGTAAGGGTTTGAAAAAATGTTATGCAGTTATCAACATCCTGAATTGGTTAAAATACATGGTCTCACAATTATGTTTTTAAATTGTAGAGCACCCCTGACAAAGGGCCAGGAATAGGCCTAAAATGCATTGGGTTACCAGGATTAACTAATGAGGATTACTTATGTACACTCCTAGCTACAGTATAAGGCCTGGATTGGCATTTCTGCAGCTTTTTGGATACAATGAAAAGCGTAAGACATCTCTCATGGGACAAGAGGACAAACTATGGAAATTGTGGAACATTGGATGAAATTGAAATAAATAATGATGAAACTGTATGAATTTATGGCATCAGTGTTATGCTTCAATCAATGCAGTACGACCGACATTGGGGTGAGATGTCGCCCCATCTTCTCAAGCGGTCGTAAGACTGCCACCACCGTGCCCCCGCGAGTCTGGTGGTCCGTGGTCCTCCAGACTCGTAATAAAGCTCTGGAATGTGCTTCTCATTACAAGGAACATGAAAACATTGCTGTCCTAATAAACGTAATTATACTTGTTTCTCGTTTGCACATAAAGTCTCATTGTGTCATAGCAAGGATGGCGAGGCCCTAGTGCAAGCCAAGACCATGAACCCAAAACACTGCTGTTAAGTAGTTAAAAAGGGCCATAATTGGAGAGCAGTGGGTCATTCACATCCCTTGGCCGCAGTGCCACAGTACCCGCTGCTGCATTGTTTCCTTTTTTTTAAACATATGTTCATTGGCATTTATAATGAACAACATCCGAAGGTGATGACAGTACTAAATAGAAGCATCAACAATCTGGGCATAACAATTCTACAATAGTCAAGTAGGATACAAGAAATGGTCAAGGCCCCATACACAAATCATGTAATGTTCCAGAGGTTATTATTGCCCAGTCTGGACCACTGTCCTCAGCAAGATTAAATGTAATAAAAAAATACAGGGAAGACAATAGCATTTATTGTGCAAGGAATTTAGAGGTAAGAGGGGAGTAAAAAAAAGAAATAACCAAGCTAGTACAGGGATTCCTCGATTCTGCCAGTTCAGGGAGAACAAAAGTGCTAGTACGAGGGGTGTGAGGGATGGCGGTCTGGCCAACCTGTGGCCCACAGGGGAGGTCCTCCACCACAGGAGTAGCACGCTGGGGACCAGGGGGTGAAAGGATGGATTAACCAGTTGCTACATTTTGTAATCATTACTAGTAAACCCTTGTTTGTTTTTGTACAATGACCAAAGTTCCTTATACAAAATACAGGATAAACCTGTTAGGATGTTTTCATACTCAAGTTGGCATCATCAGTCAGGAGGAGGAGAGGTGTGTTGCAGCGGCCAGGGCGGCTGACTCCGGAGGATGGGCTCATGGTTCGATTCCCAATCGCTGGAGGCAGCTCAGCATCATGTGACTCTGGGCAATAGCTCACTTAGGGGCATATTATTAAGAACGGCATTACAATTATCACCGCTTTAGCAGCAGGAAACTGCAGCTAAAGCGGCGATAATGGGCCTGATAATCTACCCTTGTGAATTCCCATAAAAGCCCATGTTCGGGTGTGAACCTGGGCTTCTATGGGAATTCACAAGGGCATATTATCAAGCCCATTATTGCTGCTTTAGCGGCAGTTTCCTGCCGCTGAAGCGGCGATAATTTTAACGCCGTTTCTTGATAATATGCCCCTTGATCTCCCCAACGGCCCCCAGCGCCTTGAGACCCTTACGGGTGATTAGTTTGCGCTTTACAAACACTGGGTTATTAATATTGTGTGATGGCGGCAATATTGGAATATTTGTCCAAGGGGTTGTTGTCACGCAGTTATAGTACAGTAATGCTATCCATAATTCAGTCCTTTTCTTTATTCCATACTGCATTTGCAATGGCCTGATTTATACTGTATTCCAGTCACTGTTTCTTCTTCATCTTTTAGGAAAAGTGATAGATCCCGCGCCCAGTGTTTCCCATTCGGTCACCAGTGTTATAGCTGCTGTGTTGTTTGGGCACAATTTCTCCAGCGATGATCGGGAGTTCCACCGGCTCAATGAAGCAACAGATGTCATGGTAAAAGTTATAAGTTCTTCTTGGGGGCAGGTGAGTCTCCAACAGTCTTATAAGCTACAGAAATAATTGCATTGTGGGAGGAAAACTGATGTGATAGATCAGCAAGAAGGAGGTCTCAGAGACTAAGCAAAGAAGATCAGGGTAGAGATGGAAGAACTGTACCCAAACCAGATAGAGCTTTAGATGGATGCAGCACCATTATGATATGGAACTCCTACAGATGTCCACATAACATAAAACAATAATAAAACAGTGACACATAATGCATATTGAAATCAGCAATTGGAGTGTATTACAAAGAGCCTTTCAGAGCATCATTTTCTGTCCTTTATAAAGGGACAACATGCATAGCACCGCAAGAAGTATATTATATGGCTACAGTTCTATAAGTGCAACCTTTGGAAATGACATCATGCACAGCGTAATAAACAAATGTGTAAACATCATATAAAATTATATTCAAAACCCTTAAATCATATTATACACTATATAAAGTGCAACATGTATAGTGCATAATACGAATTGTAAATAATGTATAATACATTCTTATAAATGCAACCTTCAAGAATGACAACATATATATACAAAAGTAAAATATACCAATATTATACATCTAAAAAACATTACTAGAAAATACAATTTTACAGCACAATCCATCATAGCATTCGAAACTAGCATTAACATTAGTTTTAAACACCCACCAATAAGGTACCACAACCCTGATAGAGTAACAAAGAGGACCTAAGAGGATTAATAAATCTTGTTACTGATCATATCATTCAGGGGAAACATTGGACTAGCTTTAAACGCCCACTAGTAATATACCATGGCCCTAATAGATGTTCTAAACTGATCTAAAAAAATCTTTATAAACAAAAACAAACAAAACAAACACCTGTCAAACACAAGGACTAATAGATGTTAAAAAAGTATCTAAAAAATTGATTAATCTTCTTACAAATCATTCCATTCATGGGATACAATATAAATATACGAGCGCCCAAGGTGGAATGTTCATTGTATTTGACAAACAAAGGCCTTAGGAAATGGTAAAGAACATTCTGTAATACAGGACACACAACAATTATGTGGTTGAGATCTTGAATATGTAGCTGGCACAACTCACATCTTCTATCCTTTATCGGGTTTTAACCCTCATGACAGTAATCACACATAAAGGGAGCCAATTCAGTTTCGGCAAAAGGATCTGCCTCTGATCTCATGGGGCAGACTCCATATTATGTAGGGCTGAGGTTTGTTGCCCAGATTGCTCTCCTGAACCACCTAATTACGTGAGATTGAATGGCTTAGGGCAGTATCTCTGGACAAACCTATTTCAAGCATGGAACCCTTTATTAAGCTCTTCTTAGTGGACTTGGGCATAAAACAGTCTATATTCAGATCTCAGTCAAAGGTTTCATTAGCCCACTCTAAAGACCTTAAAATCCGTCCTTGTTTCTGAAGGGTGAAAAATTCAAACTTCAATGCTACTCGCAATATTTCCTCCTCTCCACATATGAGTGAGATTCCCCACCTCAAAACAGCAGCCAGAGAAAAGTAATTGGAAGATAATAAAGCAAACTCCAGGCACAATGCATGAGGGACTGCTAGTGTATTCCAATCCAATCCAATCCAATAATCTTTATTTCATCAACATGCCATAAAAGAGCTACACATTAAAGATACGAATGCAAGAGCCACAGGAAGTTAAAATCAGCATCAACGAGTTAAAAAGGATAAAACAGTCATAAAAATGCAATTAGAATTCAAGCATGGGCCACAATAAAATTAGAATTCATGCATGTATTCAAAATACACTTCGGAGGAAAAATACGACCTTCAGTCCCCTCAAAAGGGTGCCAATAACTTGTAGTGAAGACATGACACTGCTTCCATACATTGCTATGTTAGCATAAGTGAATTAGAAGCTTAACACCTTGACTGCTGCAGTAATTCCCCCTCTGTGCTGCGTTCCTTGAATCCCACTATTCATGACGAGCTCAGCTCGTCATCAGCACAGCTCAACTGTGCCTCATGACGAGCTGAGCTCGTCATGAGCATGGAAGGGGTTAAACACCATTTTGATCTTTTGCCACTTTTGCACACAACACTACATGCCTCTGTTATTGTAAGTCGAACTACTTGCTTTTCTCCGCATGAGAATGGTCTGTTTTTCACATCTCTAGACTTACACCACGACCTCAGACTGTACAGTGTGTGCAGAGTCTTCAAGGTCAAATAACAATGCATGCTGTTGATTCAGGTTGATTGGCCCACGCTCTAGACACAACACGCACACAGCTGCAAATTACTGAAACTCGGTGCCTTTAATATTGCATTGCATGCATGATTCTGGCACTTGGAGAAAACCTTTCCATCTACTGAGAGCCGTGCTGATCCTGTGATGTGTTTTACCTCATCTGAACTTGGAGGCATGGGGTTCCCCGTTTTAACCTAGAGATCTTCTATGATAAAACCTAGCTCCTAGCCAGGGGAGGGGGGTACACAAGGTGCTATAGACCTGGTTCCACTATCATTATAACATGATTTTTCCCTCTGTGTCTTACGGAATTGTAACAATGCTGATTGTTTTATTTCTAATAATTTGTCTGCTAATGTTAGCCAAAATACTGCATCTTAGAGCATGTAGTTAAAATAAACATTTTAAGCTTTACAGTGTCGCTGATTACTCACGTTGTTGACTTGTATAAGAATAAAAACGAAAGAGTGTTCTTGATTCCCACTATTCCTGAGAGTTTACTAAGTCCCTTGTTCTGGGTTGCCTAATCATTGGTAGCTTTGCTGTAGCACGGAGAACGAATGAGGCATTGATGCTAATCGGATTGGGGTTCTGGGCACTGAGGTGGGTTTTTTGGTACACCACAATACACCAAGGTCCTGGTTACCTGCGCATAGTTCTGTGCATGAGCAGAATCCCTGCAACAAATTCATATCTAAGACCTTGTATGCATAGTACAAAGAGGGGGGATTTTGACCATATGGATTCACAAGACATGTCCAAAATGACATCTCCCGCAAATTCTATGAAATCTTTATAGGGTGTTGGCCTAAGAGAGGGGTCTGCTCGAACAGAGATTCTTGTGATCAGTATCCCGTCCATTCTTAGAGAAGACCTTACTGAGATGCAGATAAGAGTCATCTATTTCTAATTTTTCATTACCAAATTCCAAATAAATTCCTCTTTAGTCTTGACCTATTCTTACAAAAGATCAAGATTTTTTTTTTAGAAATGTTGATCTTTAGAAAGTGGGCTTCTGCAGACTTTGACAACGCTACAAGACGTTGCTGCAAGCCAATAGGAGGAAGGTTCATAATGGCTATGTCATCTGCATCTAGTAGGGAGCCAATGGACATTGTTCAGATTCTGGGAGGATCCCCCATCACTTGATTTAAGGAGCTTGGAAGTTCATAAATATATAAAGAAAACAAAAGGGGAGCCAACAAGCAACCTTTCTTAAGATTGCTTTGGGTTTTAACCTTGCAGGATAAACACTGCGTGCCTCCCATCAGAAGTTTTTGTGCCCAGTTTTGGTATTTAGCTCTTTGATGAGACCCAAAAGGTGGTGCAGAACTCCCAAAAGAAGAAGATTTCTCCACAGTGCTTGGCGATCAACTCTGTCAAACGATGTGGAGGAATCAATAAAAGTTGTGCATACTGGCATACCTCGAGAAAAGCCATATTTTTCTACTACAGTTAAGGGCCACAATATTATCCAGTGTACTATGTAACCCACTTGTTCCAGGTTATTCTGATCTTGAACCCGCTGCAGTACATGACAGAGTACACTCTTGGCAAAGGATTTGCTAGAAGCATCCAGGAATGCTATCTGTATAAACTTGCTGGGGAGGATTAAAGACCCTTCTTATACAGCCGTACAATAACACTACCCTTCTATGATTGGGGGATTTTCCCAGAAGGATAACATTAAATAATTAAATAATGTGGCAAGAAAGGATCCCCAAGCTACAGTCTCATTTTTAATGGCAATGGGAACTTCATCAGGTTCCAAATAGCCATAAGATATGTTGTTCTTTTTAAATCTCGCTATCTTATCAACAGAGGGAGCACGATATATAGAATACAAACCCTCATCCACATGTAGAGTCACAGGTATATCTAACTTGTTGTTACTCAGATACAACTGGGAGATATATTCCTCTAAAGCATTTTCAGGAATAGGGTTTCCCAACACCTTCCCCCTCTATAGTCATAATATTTGGTGATCAAACTTCAGTTTTTCCTAGAGTCTTTGGCACTTGCAGTCACTTCGATTGATCCATTTTAAATCACATTCCCTCATACCTTCATGGAGTTTGCGTCAGGTTCTAAACCATTTAAGGTGGTCAATTTCATGCTGCAGAACTAAGGAAAACAGCAAAATCTGTTTTCTTATCGGTAAATTTATTGCCTTAAATGGGGATTTTCTCTTTTTTGACAATTGCGTTACATCAGGCCTAGTGCTCAATTTATAGAACTCTTCCATATGGGAATCGAAAAAAATATTAAGATCACCACAAGCATGTCCCACAGGGTCGGCACAAAGTCCCTTGATATTAATTCTTACGGCAGACGTATTCCAAAATTTCCAAAAAGACCAACCATTCAACTTGTTAAAACCAGTCATACCCAATAGAGGGTTTCCCAAATCTAATTCTGGAGACTAAAGGCCACAAACGTACCAACTAAGCTCTGATCACCATATCCATTGGAAAAACAGTGAGATTCTCACATTCCTGAAACATTTCAAAAGAGACTACCGCATAATCAAGTAAACTCTAAGTGGAGAAAGCGTGAAATCTATACAAAGCAGCTTCAGCAGCAGGAGATCTCCTGTTTAATATAATCAGGTCAAATTTTCTAAGAGTCTCAAGTAACAGAAACCCATGCTTGTCTCTTCAAGTTTTATCAGGAAACAGAATCTCCGGAATGGACCATATATGTTATTTGTCAACATTGCCAAAGGTTGTAGAGGCAGAATTAGACCCCTTTGCATTTAAGTCGCCCATGATTATAACACAGAGGCAATCTTCAGTAATACACATATCGTGAACAAAAACAAAAAGCGAGCTCACCAGGGGATCAAATGGTTTCCCAGGTGGAATATACATATTCACTAATAAAAAGAAGAATGGACAGCCATTGGCACCCTGGAAGGCCAACTTCAAGCATAGACACAAATTCAAGGGATGTATATCAACTGTATGATTCCAGTTAAGTGTGTTCCTAAGCACAATTGCCAACCCACATGCATGGCCCCTTTTGGAATGCTTTGCATGACAGGAAAATGCAAAATAACCAATGCAATCGAACTTTGTACTAGACCTGGTTTCTTGTAAATACATTATTAGGGATCAGAGGATTTCAAAAATTCAAATTTTCCTCATCATAACCCAATCTGGACATATTCCATGACGGAAGTAGCCCATCCAGGCTACCTCAAAGGCTCATTGATCCTGGTTGAAGAGCTGGTGTAATTCAAATTACCTGCCACCCATCTCCACTGAGTGAAATCATCCTTCAAATGGATTACAGGACCTTCCACCACATTATTTTCTCGACCCTTTTGCCCGAATGAAAAAACTATGTCTTTGGGATTCCCATGTATAACATGAGAATAAAGCCCCACTGCACCCATCACCATTGACTTAAATACTTTTAGACCATTCAATTGTTTAATAGGGGGTTCCAAATAAGACATCAATCCCTCACTTTAAAAAATACTCACAATTCTGAATAACTGAATTTGAGATAACCAGGGAACCAAAGGTGACTCTCGAATAAGGGAACAGACCAAACGAAATAGTAGTCACATTTATGATGTCACAATTTTTCACCAATGTTAAGGTGTCAATCTCCATAAAAGAGTTGAAGATGGAGCTTCTATCTACTGGGGGAGACTTGTTATCAAATTACGGGATAAAATCCAGAACCAATGATAGAGCGCTGTGCTTCACACTGGTCCTCTGAGAAGGGCCTATCAGGGGCAACAATAGAAGTTCCTCAATCATCAGACTAAGGGGCTCATTTTTATGTTGGTCAGAGTTGCCTCCTACCAACATCGTCTCGGGACCGACCGACTGACCTCTGGCCGGCAGTCCCAACCACCTCATTACAAGGCGACTAAACACTGTTCAGTCACATATTCCCATTTCTCAATGGGAGCTTGTGTTACAGCCATAAACGGCTATTATACAGGCTCCCATACAGAAATGGGTGTGTGTGTGAAACCCTGAACCGTTGTGTCAGGCACCCCATGGTGCCTGCCACACATTGTAGGTATTTACAGCGTTACACCCTTGGTACCCCCTCAACCACCAACCGTAGGCCGCTGAGGTAGGGTGACACTGCTAGGGATCCCAATGTCACTTTCCGACAGCCTTTCCATGTCGGAAAGGCCAGCATGGAAAGACTGTGGGAAACCAACATCATAATCCCGATGGCGGAAATGGCGTCTATAGGGAATTACGGTGCGGGCCACTGGTTGGAAGACTCTGAGAGACGGTCGTAACCGCATCGGAATTACCGGCCGTTTTACGCTCCCACCGAAGATATCATAATTTAGGGGTTGGACTCCAAACCGACCGTGTCGGTCGGAACGCTCCGACTGTGGTGGAAAGCTTCTGACTAGCGGTCGGTGGCTTTCCGACCTCGATCATAATCGGCCCCCAAGCATTTTTGCCTCATAATTGAGCAACGGACAGGCATATGAGGTAGAGGCTGCTGCAGTGCCATGATCTACATTTCTCGTAGTCGGTGGATGAGACATCTGAGACACCTTATTTGTCCCCCCTAGGTGGGATATTTTCCATCAAGTCACCCAACCAAATTACCAGCATAACCAGAACCTGTCTCCAGCAAGGGAAAAGAAACCCCACTTCCTATTCCCACTCCAGGAGGCTCAAGCAGGACATTCGATAAGATACTCAAGGGTCCCAGAAGGGTAGAAAGGACAGAGTGAAACCAGCCAGCACTGCTTCAGTTCTCGCCTCTACCCCAAACAGGATCATCATACAGGAAATTCTGTGTAGTAGGCAGTTGAGGCACTGCCTTCAAGAAGGAATTTTGTTAACGCCCTACCCACAAACTCTCTCTATCATAATCCTTGTGGAAATGCAGTTTTTTGTTTTCCATTTAGGCACTCTTCTTATTTTTGTATTATTCTTTTTCTTAGACGCACCCTTCTGACTTCTTACTGAAGACTCCACCTCACCCTCCATCATGGCCCTGCTTAACCACTTAAATCTGGTACAATATGATGCAATGTGGCTGATGTGCTAGCAATTGCCATCTCCCCTTAGAACCTCACACCTGACTGAGTTGCTGATCCAGTTACCATCCCAGCGTTTTTTGGTGCCTTTCTTTACCCCTAACTCTGCCCAAGGAGGTGTTCTGGTCCAGGTATCCAAACAACATACTTAAACATAGCTCTTCATTTAAAAAAAAAAAAAACAGTCATTTTTTGGGGGCACCACATAACCCAGCAGTATAGCAGCATGAGCAGAGATATATTTTGCCTTTCCTGAGGGCACAACCATGTTAGATTTTTTAGACTTTTGTTTCACAATGCTATCCTTTATTGCATTTGTGTCTGACTTTGACTTGGAAGGGCCAGACTTATTTACGTTCTGCACTTCAAACAAAATTGCAGACATAATTTCCAATACATGATCAGAACATGAAACAGTTTTTTCCAATAAAGACAAAATATAGAATGAAATCTTTTCAATGCAAAATAAAATATCAGATGAAGCGCCATCTCCTCCATTATCGGTGTTCAAATAGGTACTCGGGAGGAAGACATCATTGTCTAATTCTGAAAGGTACCCTCCAAAGGAGAAGAACTACAGTACAATGGAGGAAATGATAGAAGCAGAGAAGAGAAGGGGGAATTGAATTAAGTAGGCCTCTTCATCAGGCATTTCCAGTGAGGGACAGCAATTGGGAGAACCCTCCCTACCCTCCACATGCAAATCAATGTCAATGTCAGGGAGAGTAAAATCTTTACCAAACCCCACCTCTTTGCTGGCAACTGTAATAGCTTCATTGCAAATTTCACTTCTCTGCAATACTTCTGAGGTTGCACATAACCCCCCACAGTGCCATACTGCTGGGATGAGCTTAAACATTCTTTAATAATGTTATAGTGGGTTAAAGGACATTGACTGGGTAGCTGCAGACAACTCTACAGAATACAAAGTCGAAGGTGGCTGTACACCACCAGGCATCAAAGCACCACTGGAACTCCCCTGCTGCTGGCCTCTATTATGACCAACAAAGTCCTGATGCTGGCTCCGAGCAGACTGCGTCTACGAAAATAGACACAGGCTTACACGGGCTTGCTCGGAACCCTGCTTGAAGCTGCGTCCACCTTGCTTCACTTCTCTGACCTTGTGACGAATTCTGGCAACTGACGTCAGTAGGCGTGTTTCAACAGCAGCCTGAAATCTTACCCTTGAATGACATGGAGGCCTGTTTGAGCAGAAAGGAGGCGGGGCAGTAAAGAGTGTGCAGAAGAGGGATGAGGCACTCAGCAAGGGTGCTCCTGTTGCCCACTTCAGAGCTTTAATAATTGCTCTTTCTTTTGCTGCTAATTCATTTATATGATTGCCCATAGTTCATTGTCAAAATAAAATAAAGTCATGTTGGAATGCCTATGCCCTACTAAATTCTGTGGTACAAAAGGGGGTGGTGATGGACGGAGCATCTGAACCAATCAAACACTCACACCCAGTCAACAGATCTGGGTTTAATCCATCACCGTTTTTTAGCCCACACTGCCACCCCAGTTCAGACATGGCCATTTGCAAATCAGCCTGACCCTGTGCCTCATGGGAACAGTCCAGCCCGAACTGCCAAGCCATGCCTTCCCTGGAACGGAAACAAGCTTCCGAGGACCGGTTTCTGGCATTTCAGCTGTCTTCAGCCCGGCTTGCTTGAATCCAGTGGCAAAGTGAGCAAGGGACTCTGTCTGAGCATACCCTGCCAACTTATGGCGAACAAAGCGGTACAAAAGGGGGTGGTGATGAACGGAGCATCTGAACCAATCAAACACTCACACCCAGTCAACAGATCTGGGTTTAATCCATCACAGTTCTTTAGCCCACTCTGCCACCCCAGTTCAGACATGGCCATATGCAAATCAGTCTGACCCTGTGCCTCATGGGAACAGTCCAGCCCGAACTGCCAAGCCATGCCTTCCCTGGACCGGAAACAAGCTTCCTAGGACCGGTTTCTGGCATTACAGCCGTCTTCAGCCAGGCTTGCTTGAATCCAGTGGCAAAGTGAGCAGGGGACTCACGTCTGAGCGGATCACTGAAATAATATCGAGGGACAAAATATTGACTTGCAAAAATATCGTGGACAAAATATCGACAGTCAAAATATCGAGTTTGTATCTACAAACAGGTAAGTACAAAAATATCGAGTACAAAATATCGTTTACAATAATATAGTTGTAAAAAAGTATCGACTTTATTAAAAACAGTGTTAAATTAAATTAATATTCAAATTTAATTACTAAAATATACTTAAAAATACTTAAATTATCTTATAATAATTAAATAATAAATGCAAATAAAAAAAAAATGTTTACAATCTTATTTGTTAAAACATATATATATAGTAACATACTATAATTAAATAAGATACTATTATATTACCGTACGATACCAGAAGTGTAAAAAATACTATTCCCACTCCAAAGAGTGCAAGCGTAGGGAAAGCGTTGGATAGCGTAGGGGTTAAAATTACTATTCCCACTCCAGTGGGTGCAACAGTAGGGAAAACTGACCCTGAACCCAAAGAATACCCCTTTACCCAAGAACTGAAAACTGACCCTTAACCCTAAAAATACCCCTTTACCCAAAAACCCAAAACTGACCCTGAACCCTAAAAATACCCCTTTACCCAAAAACTGAAAACTGACCCTGAACCCAAAAAATACCCCTTTACCCAAGAACTGAAAACTGACCCTGAACCTTAAAAATACCCCTTTACCCAAAAACTGAAAACTGACCCTGAACCCTAAAAATACCCCTTTACCCAAAAACTGAAAACTGACCCTGAACCCTAAAAATCCCCCTTACCCAAAAACTGAAAACTGACCCTGAACCCTAAAAATACCCCTTTACCCAAAAACTGAAAACTGACCCTGAACCCTAAAAATACCCCTTTACCCAAAAACTGAAAACTGACCCTGTACCCTAAAAATACCCCTTTACCCAAAAACTGAAAAGTGACCCTGAACCCTAAAAATACCCCTTTGCCCAAAAACTGAAAACTGACCCAGAACCCTAAAAATACCCCTTTACCCAAAAAACAAAAACTGACCCTGAACCCTAAAAATACCCCTTTACCCAAAAAACCAAAACTGACCCTGAACCCTAAAAATACTCATTTACCCAAAATGAATTAATATTATTTAATTACCAATTAATTATTAATTAACAATAACAATAAAGTAAATATATTAGCACACTAGCTGTAATTAATCTAATTTAATAATTAATATTATTTTTCCCAATTAATTAATTAACAATAACTAAAAATTATATATATAAATAAATTACTCTAAGTAATGTAATTAACTAATTAATATTATTTAATTACCAATTAATTACTAATTAAAAATATGTACAAAATTATATTAATTAATTAACTAATTAATATTAATTAATTACCAATTAATTATTAATTAAAAATATTTACAAACATATATTAATTAATTAATTATTATTAAATTACTCCCCACCCTTATCCCCTATTAACCCAACATCCCGCTCCTAAACATTAACTACAATTTATATTACTATTAATACATTTTTTTTTTTAACCTTTTTTCTACATATTATCTATATTTTTTACTTTGACTATTCATCAATATTTTGTCTTGTCAATTTTTTTGAGTCGATATTTTTGTACTCGATATTTTTTTATCATTATTTTATTCGATATTTTGACCAACGATATTGTTATCGATATTTTATTGTTGTCGATATTTTTAACTCGATATTTTGTCCATTCGATATTTTGGAGTCGATATTTTGTCTGTGCACCGTCTGAGCATACCCTGCCAACTTATGGCGAACAAAGTGGTACAAAAGGGGGTGGTGATGGACGGAACATCTAAACCAATCAAACACTTACACCCAGTCAACAGATCTGGGTTTAATCCATCACCGTTCTTTAGCCTACTCTGCCACCCCAGTTTATACATGGCCATATGCAAATCAGTCTGACCCTATGCCTCATGGGAACAGTCCAGCCCGTACTGCCAAGCCATGCCTTCCCTGGACCGGAAACAAGCTTCCTAGGACCGGTTTCTGCCATTTGCTGAGAAAGTCAACTAGTTTCCCACTAACTCTATCTTCGGGTTCCCCCTTGGCACAGTCCAGAGGACTGATTGGTCCATGAGCCCTGGGACTACTTGGAGTTATCGCCTAGGAAAATTGACTCAAATTGACTCTTATTAAAAGAGGAATCAAATTCACACAGGGCTTTTTTATTGTACAAAAAGTATTTGACCTAGACTTGAAGGGGAGAGTATGCTTTGTACTCCAGGTTTTCCCCAAAATGTTAATCTCTTGAAAAATGCATCGTTAGTAGACACATTTTCTTTGAAGAGTCATTCTTCTAACTGTTCAAATACAGCTGTCTCCTTGCCACTATTATTTTACTAACTGCCATAGCTGATGCAGTTAGATTATCAAAGGTTAGGTGAGAGAGAAATGTTGCCTGAGCTTACACATCTGCCAATAAATGGGATATAGCTCACCCTGAAAGAATATATACCTGCTCTTAATCTCAGATTCAAGCTTAAGCAGGCTCTCTTTAAAGAGGATTTTACCCACTAATCCACTGGGTCTGGAATTGCTACTTCCTCTGAATTTGGCTGATTGGTCAATCATGTTGGAGAGTAATGGATTTATTGATAGTTTTATGAGGAAGATCAATTCCCCCCTCAACCAAAAGTCATTCTAAAAACCTGATAACCGAAGTCTTCTCTGGATCCTTCCATTCCCTTTTTAGGAGTGGAGCAGTGTAATTTTGGCTCCAAACCTTCACGTCTTGATTATGCATATATACATGCATGTAGTGCCATATATTTGTGTGCTGTAATGTCATTAACGAAAAGTGGTGCAATTGACTGGAATACTGAAAGTGAATTTGCTGTATAATTCAGACATTTGTACGAGTGTGCATACTAATGTTTGCTTTGGTACCATTATAAGTTATAATGGTACCAAATTTCAGTTCTCATATCTTTCTTCATTTATATAGTTTGAGTAATTTTGTTAACTCCATATATACTCACGTATTCCTTTGAATAGTATCATGTTTTTTTTTAATAACTATGTATGCATCCATAACCATGCATTAAAATGTGTATCGAAGTGTTTTGCTACGTTAGCTTGACCAAAGGCCTTAAGCATTTGGACTCTAACATTTACTCTTCAATGTGAAAGTTTGCTCGGGTTGCAATGTTTTCCTTTTTTTTGCGGGTGGGTTTGTGTGATCTCATAGCTAGAAAAAGGCACATTGTGTATGAGAGAATGTGAGGCTTGGGAAAACAACTTTTGGTGAGGTCGAGTGACGCCAACAAACAAAGGGATGACCCTTAATCATGTTGTATCTAGAGACTGGAGGAATTCTAGGACATCCTGATGTTCAGACCATGAGATGGGAGTATAGAATAGGGTTGCCAAGTTCTAATATGTGAAAATGTGTGAAAAGTACAGGGACACATGCGGTGGTATTCCCAAATGTTTGGTGGAGGCTTAACTGGTGGTCACAATTTAGCTTTAGACGGATTCCTTTTAGACTTAAAGGGTTACAGACCTCTTTGCTATATTTCAGTTTTGTGGCTTTATTATTTTTTCGTTTGATCTATGTGCTGTTTTTTGCAGTAACATATAAACACGCTTAGTTACAGCATATGTATCAGAAATAAAATATAAGCATAACTGCATCAGTCAGAGTAGTTATTCCATATCCTCTGGGTGTCCCCAGCAATAGAATCGCTGGGGCGTATGGTTTGACCTTCTTGGTGAGGACAAGTGACCTCCGATAGCAACTGTAGGTGACCTGCAACAGAAGGGGAAGAGGACCAATCCTCCTACCACAGGGGTGAAACAGAGAGAGAATGGCACTAACCGTATATAGGGCTTCCCTACCTACTGTGTCCGACAGGTACCGGTCTGCAACCCATCGAGCCACCCATTGTAGTTGAGACGCTAAATAATAGTGCTCTTAGTTAGGTACTTCTAACCGCCCCAATCCAATGGTAGATACAACTTTGTGAGTGCTACTCTAGATCATGACTTGTTCCAGATTAAACGCATCAACGCTAATCATAAGCACAATTGAAGGACAAACACTGTAACAATCAAATACTGATGATGACAATGTGGTTTGTAGCTAATTTCAATGTGCATTGGTATATGACAAAGAGAGCATCTTCCAGTTTGTGTTGTCTTATTATGCGGGTCATAATAATGTGTTGTGTAGTATCTATGTTAGTGTGAGTTATATGCACTTTCTGCATCTTTATAGGAAGGTGCTTATGAGAGCATAAAGTGAAAAATGTTGGTCGAAGGGTATTTTTAGATGTTTTTAAGTGCAATGAAATTGAAGAATTAAATATTTTGTGCAAATAAAACTGTTTTAATGTGTATACGACATTGGTGTATGTTGGTGTAATGTAAACATGTGTGTGTTTACTATTGTGATATCGGAGGGTCAAGGGAATTAAATTTTTTGTTGGTTGAGAATACCTCATTTCCCTTGTCTAGCAATAAGGGGTTCCTCTCTACTTTTTTATTAATTAACCAGGCAAGCAGGGTGTCAGTTTGGTCCACTTGTGCGTGTCTCCTGTCTGAGTGTGCTGTGTAGTTAAGGCATCTCAGCCTTTTGAAAAGAGCTGTGTGTGATGTCCTCCTTTTTTCCAGCTTTGAGGAGCGGGAAGCATCCGAGGATATGGGTGCTTCCAGTGATAATAATTCCCGCTCCAGTCCTAGGAGTTCCTGCTCCACCTGTCATTGCATCCTACAACCCAACCCCTTGCAGCTGCCTCTCAGCGTCACCTTAAACGCGTCCCACTAGAGTGAAACGTAAAACGCTGTGACTGCATTCTGCTCAAAATACTGCTGTGCAGCAGAGAGGAGGGACTCGCGGAAAGGCAAGTCTTCCAGGATGGTAAATTGTTACTGCCACATTGGAATCAGAGAAGGCTTCACATCCCATGCCAGAGATATATACTGCGGATTATGATCCGAGTGCGTGCAACCTAGATACTCTGACTGTAACAAATATGGCAATGGGTTAGATGTGCACAATATCCTATCAACGAGGACATGGAAAGTGTGTGGCACAGAGTAAAAGGAGTATACTTGTGTGAAGCCCACTGTTCTGGATTGCCCCATATCAGTTTTGGGTGTGGCAGTATCCCTTCTTTTGGCAGATAGGACCGCGGGTAATTCGGCTGAGCCAACGCCTTGAAGTTATAGAGACGTGCAGTCAAGGAAATCCCTGCCCTCAGATAGCGAACAGATGGCACACCTCTACATAGCCACCACCTCCCGTTTCTTACTTATCATCCTGGCAATGACGTTCTAGTGCCCTATGAGCAGACCGGAATCGGGCCTGTTGCAACTCAGGACCGCAAATACAGCCCTATAACCCAGCACAATGTTTCCGCTGAGTGTCCTCCAGTATTCATTCCCATGGAGTATCTCAAAGGGGGTCAGCTACTCCAGTGTTTATTGGTAGTATAGGAATTAATGTGCTTCACAAACGATGTCTCTACGCCTTGTGTCAAGTCAATCACACATGGATAATCGTTTCAGTAGGGAACTAGAGTAAGCAGGGTGGCATTCACCATTGCGCCCACAATAGAGGGAGAGACAGTTTCATGAATGGGCGTGACCATATGCACCTGTTAGCAGTGAATTTAATAGGATCTTCAATTTTATGGGGAGTTTAGATGTTTACCCTTTAACTCCAGCCATGTTCACTCTGCGTGTCTCAGGCCGCTGTGGTTTCAGAGCATGCCGCACATCTCCAGGCCCAGCTCCAGCCCCGGTGCTCTAGTGTTGTGGGGCCTGGTGTCTCAGTCCAGGAGCCCAACACACCGCTGTGAGTCCCCCTCCCGACTCTCACCTCCATTTAGGTTCTGCTGCAAAACCTCTGCACTCCAGTGGGCTCCAGAATCAAGGTGCCTGCTTCCAGTTCTGGGCTTCCAGAGCTCGGCACCCCAGCAAGGCCCACCTCCGCAGCCAATACCTCTGCATACTCTGCACAGCTCCGTCACATCGGATCCTCTATGGTGGGCAAGAAGCAGGGCGAGCACGACGGCCCCCAGGTCTGACAGCTAGCAGTGTATCATCTGCCTCTGTCCGTCATTGCGTTCCTCTGGCTTCTTCCGGCCTCGGGCCATGTTTAAGATATGGCGCAGGCCGCACCCATAACCAATCTTGCTGCTCGTTCAGCGTGGAGCTGCAGCTCCAGTCCTGCAGCCAAACATGCTTCACCGCTGCACTCCTTGTGCACCTTATCCTCCTTAGCCGACGTGCTCCGGACTATCCTATGACACCACTTTGGAGGTGAAAATTACAGATAATATGGGTGCAGTGCGGTGCGATGTTAGAGTCCGCCAGCCATCTTGAGCTTGCAAGCCATGCCCCCTTGTTGTGTGGCTTTAAGCTATGCAATACTCCTGATTTTGGAGAACTTCTACATAAGAATGATGACACCTTCCTGCTTTACTCGATCTTATTAGGGTTTCCCCCAATTATTGCTATTCTGTTCAGGCTTAGTTTAGGTAATTTAGATGTACCCATGTATAGATGTTGTTCCTTTGTTTGCGTTGCTTTTACTGAATTCTTTGCATGCTTTATGCTGTTGCATCTAAACTTTGTAAAATGATTTGGACTTCCAGTAGTGATTCTGCATTTTACAACATATTCTTGAGACTTGTGAACATCAGTTTGGCTTCAAATCTAGCTATATAAATAAAAATGTAACTGTTCGTTTGTTCATAATCTCAAATCTCCGAAAGTTCTTCACCGATTGCTTTGAAATTTTGACACATCCTTGCATTCGAATACGCGCGGGTTTTTATATACACAACGTTGGATTCGAATACGCGTGTGTCGAATACGCACATGTTTTTAATCGAAAGCCCAAACAGACACATAAAAATGTCAATGTGCGTTTGATAAAAATCTTAAATATATGAAAGTTCTTCACCGATTGATTTCAAATTTTGACACAACGTTGAATTTGAATAAGCGCGTGTTTATATATACACAACGTTGGATTCGAATACGCCCATGTCAAATACGTGCATGTGTTTAATCTAAAGGACGAACAGACCCTATCGATTGGGTTGCTGCGCATCAACTACAATAGACGCATACCGACAATAGTCTACATATATTAGGCTGGACAGTTGGTGTCAGGATGGCAGACCAGGAAGTGGGTGGAGGGAGGGGGGAGGAGTTGGTTTACTTGGCAACATTAAGAAAGGATGCATAGAGACAATAGTCTACATATATTAGAATGGACAGTTGGTGTCAGGATGGCAGACCTGGAAGTGGGTGGATGGAGGGGGGTAGAGTTGGTTCACTTTGCAAGATTAGCGCGTGTTTATATATACACAACGTTGGATTAGAATACGCGTGTCTCTAATACACATGTGTTTTTAATCGAAAGGCCGAACAGACCCTATCGATTGGGTTGCTGTGCAACAACTAAAATGGACGCATAGAGACAATAGTCTACATATATTAGGATGGACACTTGGTGTCAGGATGGCAGACTGGGAAGTGGGTGGAGGGAGTGGGGAGGAGTTTGTTCACTTTGCAACATTAAGAAAGGACGCATAGAGGCAATAGTCTACATAGATTAGGATGGACAGTTTGTGTCAGGATGGCAGACCAGGAAGTGGGTGGAGGGTTGGGGAAGGAGTTGGTTCACTTTGCAACATTACCGTGTGTTTATATATACACAACGTTGGATTCGAATATGCGCGTGTCCAATATGCACGTGTTTTAATCAAAAGGCCGAACTGACCCTATTGATTCGCTTGCTGCGCAACAACTACAAGGGATGCATACAGACAATAGTCACAAAATCATATTTTATACCCACAATGAAATTAAACATATTAGAAACGTGCGCTTACTTTTTTCTTTCTCTTCCATTTAACCAGACTGAGCCACAGCAACGCGTGGCCGGGTACAGCTAGTTTGTAATACATCTAAATGTAATTCTGTTCATCGTTCAATGGGTTACACTTTAAACTGAACTCGTAGATGATGTTAATTCCTCTATATTTCTCAGACATCTATAAAAGTCTATTACAGGGAAATTTGGATATTCGGCTCAGCTGAATTCACTGGGAACCTTGGAAAAAATGGCTTGTTAAACTCTCTGAAACATTTATCACTTGCAGAAAGATTATCTTCATCTACAGATAACGGCAGATTGCTTTTCCTCTTGGCGCTCCAGTCTCTAAATCATCTGTATCTTAGCTAGGGTATGACAAAGAGGAGGAAACCTGAGGAATTGCTTCCTCAGGTTTCTTGACCCTCTGTTGCTTTTTATAATGTTCCGATAGGAACTTTATAATCATCTGAAGCTGGTTTTCAGAAAAATTGTGACCCTCAGTAGAGGGTCACTCCTTAAAATGGCCTTTTGCAGGATCACAAGGTCCCCTTTTCCTGGCAGAAGAAGGAGAGAGGATTCTTTACTCTTGCTGTGCTTCCCCATGCACCAACATACCTCTTCAGAAAGAAAAAGGTAAAATACATCCCTCTGAAGGATTCGAAGCAAAAAAGCACTTCAATTAGTTAGCTTGACTATAACACACATTTATTATTTACACACTAGAGCACACATTCCAAGTAAGTCATTAAATATACAACCTGTTATGTAAATCCCCTTATAACAAAGACACAATAGATAGAAAATAACAGGCATTAAAGAGAAATGCTCCATTAACCTCTTGTGTTTGCTGAGTCGTGTACAACCTATGATTTTAAAACTAGGGGAGGGACAAGCATAACTTGGTTCTAACCGGAAACAGTAATGCACAGAGTCACAGAAATAGAAAGTATAATCCTTAACATAGATAATTAAAAAAGCCAAACATTTCTGTAGAGTGCCAAACCAGCGAAGGCCGAGCTCACATGATGCAATTGCAGCAGTAGGCTTTGCTGCCACAGAGAGGCACAGTAAACAAACACATCTCGTAATTAAATTAAAACAAGTATTGGCAATGCCTATAGCTCTGGCTTTAAAGGAATGTTTCAAGGGAATATGAAGCATTACCAGTGGAGATTTTTTATGTGAAAGGTATGGTTCAGATATATTTTTTATTATGGGGGATTTTAACCATAAATTGAACCCAAAGAAGGTAGATCTCTGGCATAGCGAAATTTTGGAAGCATATGAAGTAAAACAAGTATCCTTTCTAGCCTGTGAACTTTTAAGACAGGATGACGCATTTGGAAATTATCTAGGGACAAAGGGCCTATTCTGCCTGAATGGCAGATTAGAATCAGGTAGCCTAGCACAGACAACTTTTAAAATAGGCAAACAAAACTGCCCAATAGACTATATGTTTATGTTTGCTTGGAACGTTGCTCTTATAAAGAGGTTTAAGATATTCCAAAAGGAGGTAGTGACCATAACCTCCTGCAGCTGGAGATTCAAGGGGGAATCCCGAAACCCCGAGATAAGGTAATCCCACAACAAATTGAATACCCTAAAAGAGTGACTACTAGATTGGTCAGACCAAACGAAACGGAACTCCACACGAGAGACGTGAGAACACGGGATGGCGATGGGACTTATCATGGCTCCATCTAATGAGTAATTACTTGTTACTGATCAAAGAACGGAAAGATTGACTCCATACTCCACGAGCCCAATTCCCGGTGTACTAAACAAACACTTTAAAGGACCCTTTTACGCTCAGGCTATACGATTTCTTGTTGACGGCAAAAGATACATGCTCACCACGTAATTTGTTAGCCTTGAAAAAGCCCGCGGAGGGCGAAACGCGCGTCGGCTGTGACGGTGTGGCAAAATAAAGGAATTGTTAATAAATGGACTTGGAATAACATTCAACATTGTACATGTCTTTTTGAGGACTATGAGGAGCTTGTGAAATTACCTTTCGTAAGAGCTGTAATGGCTAAATGCTATTTGGAGAATAGTAACTAAGAGGGATGTGCCTTGGTACTTTTTCTCACAGGTAATTAGAGATACAGGAGGAGCTTTGATGCCAAAAATAGCAATTGAGAATGGACTTAAACAGGGCTGTGTGCTGGCCCCCATGCTCTTTGCTATATTTTTAGCTGATTTACCGACAACCCTAGAGGTCGAAAGAAGTGCAAGCCCAAGAATGGACGGCAAGAAAGTATCTTGCCTATTGTATGCAGACGATCCGGTGATATTGGATCAGACTGAAATGGGCCTCCAAAGGAAGCTAAATGCTTTCAGAGAGTACTGTGTTGGGAAATTTGTAACTGTAAATATGGATAAAACAAAAATGTTATGTTTTGGGAAATAAGATACCAGTTTTAATTGGTTTTTAGGAGATTTGAAATTAGAAATAGTGAAGGAATACCGATACCTTGGGCTGTGGTTTGACAGTACCTTAAAGTGGCACACTCATTTAGAAGCACAGAAACCTAACGCTTTTGCATCGATCTGTGGGCTGAAAAAATTTAACAGAGATTATGGAGACATGTCCCACAGACCATTATTAAAGGCTTTTAGCGCAATGATACCCCCACAGGTAACTCTATGGAGCAGAAATTCTTTATCTAAGTGCTAAACATGATTGGGATTTAGAGGAAGGGAAGAGTCTGTAAACATTGCTGTCATTACCACGCTCATCGATGATCCAGGCAATAAGAACCGAGATAGGTACAATTGCCTGGAGCATACAGTCTTAAATGGTTTTAATTAGATTTTGGAAACAATTGGACACAGAGACAGGTCAGAAGGTATCTCAATGGTGCAGAAAGGAGATCCAATCGAGTAGCCTAAAATAGGCTAGGGAGGCAAGGAAGAAATTTCTATTGGCTAGTGAGAATATAAAGGTGACAATCTGTCAGGTATCCTTACACATAGAATTTGCTAAGAGTGGTATTAGAAACCATGAACAAGAAGTTTCTAGAAAGGCTGACATAGATTAGCTGAGTAAGCAAAAATCTGTACAAATTATGAGAGAATCATGGCTAAATGAAAATTGGTTCCCCTACTTGGATATTCTACCTAACCACTGGTATAGAAAGGAGATTTTAAGATTAAGAATTGGTATAAATCCCTGGCTGGTAAATGAGCAATTAAAAGCAGAAATGTTACATCATGATGGATCCTGTAAATGTTAGACTGTTAGAGACTGTGTAACAGTATTAGACCAGCGTAAACGATACCTTCGCCCAATATTTCTAAAATGTGATACAAGGCAACGGACTCTGGCGGCAGCTTTACTTCCAGAAATGCCCATTCTTGAGATAGCAATTGCACTGGGTAACTACATGAAAGCAATTAAAAGCTTCCCCAGGAAGGATTAGCTGGTATTTTTTAGAGATTTTAAATCTGTTTTGATCTTTGTACTAGGTTTGATATAAATTTTAGATAGATGACTCCTATATATTTTTAGACAATGTATTAAATTAGACATAATTCTTATAACGAGTTTGGTCGTCCCATGTACAAAATTAGTAGTGTTATTCCACTACTGATAGTGTATCCATTTTTAATGCTGGGAATGTATATATTGTGCTGTTTTATCAATTATAATTGGTTCTACAACTGTTTAAAGACCACAGTCTAAATAAACTTTGCTTTTGAACTGAATTACCCGTAAATTGCTTTGGAATGGATATGCATTTCTGTGGAAGCAAAGATATGTAGAAACTATTGGTGTAGGTTAAAAGGCCAGGTGACATTTGCACTGGCAACCATGACCTAATTTCCATGTAGGTTAATGACTTTCCTCCTCCCCAATTGTGCTGCTGCCACAGGAAACACCATAGGCTATTTAATGCCAATTGCAATACAATGCCATGTCTGTACCTCTGAAAGTTTAAGCTCAGGCAGCTTGATAAGTGCACAAAATGATCACAGCTGTGTGTAGGGCAATCAGTTGTTTGTGGAAGCACCCAACTTCTGCCCAATCAAAACATGACCCCTGGCTCCCATCATGTGGGCGGAGCCAAAGCATCTTTCAAGAGATGCTCACATACTTGTCTAGCAATAGCTGCCCTGTGAAGCCAGACCATAAAGAGGAAAAGACAGTCAAAGCCTGCCTAAATTTAACACAACCCATTTGCTTAAAAAGACAAATAATTGAAGTAAGGACAGCAGGTTGAATCACCGGCTGTCCCTGATAAATAAGCACAGGGTTCTGCACTGTGAAGGTGGGTACTCGAAGCAATGCACAAAAAAGGCAGGAGGATGATTAGCTCCATTCCCCTTTAATATTTAGGGGTGGAGGAATTGTGTTTAAGAGGTGGTTTTATAGGGGTGGCTACTGCGAAACGTCTCCTCACTACTACTGCATTGAGTGCTTTGGTGCACTTTTCTACATTTTTTAAATTTACTGGTACAAAAGAAGTGTCCATCATCTTGGAACAGTAAAATAAATCAAAAAACAAAATGACCACTGCATCATCCATGTGATGATATCTGTACATGCGTGCCTTATCACTTAGGGGATGCATGATGAAACAAGCACACATATATATTATCTTGCTTTAGGTATTTTGCTAGTGCTGTTCCTTACTGGCAGACAAACATTTCTTTTCTTTTTGCCAATGAAGAACAGTGTTATCCAAAAGCACTGGCTAAGACAAAAGGTTAGATAAAACAATTGAAAGGTGAAACCTAGGGCTTAATCAATGCTTGTGAGGACATTCTATTCTCTGAAGGGGAAATTGGAAATTGTCCATGATAGTGCAACACTGGCAGAAAGCATAGTTTGGAAACTGGAAGCAGTGGTTGTCTATCCATGTTTTCGACCAGTACTCTGCAGATCAAGCAGTAACTGGAAGAATTTACAAATGAAATGCATGTGCTTTAGATGATACAAAGGCTTTACAACAGGGGCAGAGATATGCAATGTGAGGGATCAAATGTTCATAATATGCCTCCTAGCTGTTTTTGCGTATGTCCAAAGTAAGCGTGAAGAAGCTATAACATTCATGCACTCAAAAAATAAAATTGGCATAACTCAATGTAATATGGCATAAGATTATACCTACAGCTTCACTTTGGGTATAGTACTCTGGCACACTCCTGAGCATGTTAAATCACACCACTACTAATCTGCTTTAACACGTCAGACCCCCTTTCCATATTACACATGTGAACTGTTTAAGCGTGGCCGATTGCATTGGGCACCGCTCAGAGCAATTGATCCCAACTCATCACATATATGAGCCCTAACCCTTTTCTACTGACATATTTGCTTCTGTTTCATATGGTTTTACAAAAGGGTGCAAGAAACCTCTGATGTGATAATCATATCATGCCAGCCACATAACTGCCTTGGTTCTTCTGGACCTGCTGAATTGACCATTTCAAGTATTCCTTGTGTTGTTTTGGAGATCTGAGAGCTACAGTACTCACTATTTGAATCAATACTTCTTTTTCCAGCTCTTCAATGCTTTCCCGCAGCTGATGCAGCATCTTCCAGGACCTATTCAGCACTTTTTTGAGTGTGACAAATATTTACAGAGATTTGTGAAGAGGGAGATTGAAAGTCACAAACAAAATGGATTTCAAGAGGAACCTCAGGACCTAGTAGACTTCTATCTGAGAAAGCTGTCCACAGTAAGCTTATTTGCCTTTTATAAAGTGCCTTCTTCTAGCTCTCAGCAGTGGCTTCACTAGAAATTAATTTTATCTAGGGAGGGGGTGGGGGGAGCACACATTGGCTAAAAGCTTGTGGAGCCACCTACAGAAGTCAATTGGAAAGAGCATGTGTGTGTTGGTGTACACACACACAAATATATATTACCTACTGGTAGGTAGTTATAGTTAAGACCATTTTTCCGTAGGAAAAGCATTTCTTTGACTTGCCTCTATCTTTGACGTAGTTTGAAGAATCTTCATGAATTTTTCCCCAAAGAAAGTGCATCCATGGTTCTCGTTGTGTATGGAAAGTTTCGGGGTAATCAGCCAAGCGGGGGCTGAGAAAAGGAGAGTAAAAAAAAGTGTGTTTCTTGTGTTAATTCCGATAGTAGCTTTGAACACAACTACAGCCCGAACCACTGGACAGAATTACACCAAATTTAGCAGAGAGCTAGCTGTGGTCCACAGATTGTGCTTTTTGTAATTTGGTGTAAATCTGTTCAGTAGTTGTTTAGAAATTTAAGAGAATGCAAATTTGTATATCTGGGATAGTGGTTAATTCCAGAGAATTTCACGATTAATCGCAAATACACCAACAAGAATGCCATGATTGGCTTTCCACAACCTGAGCAGAGAGTTGCAACCATGATTTTACCTTATCTGAACAGTCCCTGGGGCTGAAAATTAAAATAAACAGTGGTATGAGAGACCTGGGTAGAGGTGCCCTGGCCATATGTTTAGCATTTTGGGGTCTTTGAGGGACCCTTGATGTGTATAACATGTTGAGAAACAGTTTTTTTCCACACACAATATTTGTGAATTTGTCGCAATCACCAGCGTGCCCCCCTGTATAACATCACTGCAAATGTACTAATATCAGCCAAAAATTCAAAAACAAAACCTTCACAGACCCACCCTGACAATGATGCAGCCACTCACAGATGCACTCAGAGAGAAATACACCCAGTCACAGACTCATGCACCAATTCACAGATCCACTAATACACTTATGCACCCAATCACAGACCCAGTCAGTAATTCATCCACACAGTCACAGACCTACACTGAGAGTCATGCACACACTTGCAGACCCACTCAAAGAGGTGTGCAATCACTCACAGACCCACACAGACAGTGATGTACCCAGTGATAGACACACTCAGGCACTGAAACACCCACTCAGAAACTTGTGCACCAATTCACACCCACTCAGATACTCACTCAGCCATTGACAGACCCACTCAGACACTCACACACCCACTCACATACCCTCTCAGAAATTCACACATCCACTCAGAGACTCGCTCAGGACTCATGCACCCCCTGACTGACTCACCCAGAGTCTCATGTATCTACTGGGAGACCCACTGAGACACTCACAGACACTGTAAAAAACACTCAGACACTCACACATCTATTCACAGACCCACTCAGAGACTCTTTCACCCACTCACAGACCCACTCACAGTCATGCAGCTCTCACAGACCCACTCAAATACTTATGCACCCATTCACAGACCCACAGAGAGGCTCATGCACACACTCAGAGATCCACAGATACTCATGCAACTACTCACAGACACAATCAGAGACTCATGCACTCACTGACAGATCTACTCACAGACTCAGTCAGCTGTTCACACATGCTGTCATAGACCCAGTAAAACTCTCACATACACTCACAGTTCCGCTCAAACAATCATACACTCACACAGAGATTAATCATATTGTCACACAGTCAATTGGAGATCGATAGTCATGCACTCACTCACAGACCCATTAATATTCTGATGCAGTCACTCACAGACTCACCCATAAACTCAAACACCTACTCAGAGACCCACTCAGAGACTCATGCACCCAGTCTCACACCCACTCAGAGATGCATGTGCCCTCTTACAGACCTACTTAGAGACTCGTGCACCCATTTACAGATATATTCAGAGACTCATGTACCCACTCACAGACACACTCTGATACTTATGCATCTACTCACTGAGTCACTCAGACACTCATGCACCCATTCACAGACACACTCAGTCACTCGTGAACCCACTCACAGCTCAACTCAGATACTTATACACCCACTCAGAGACCCACTGACACCCTTACGCACCTAGTCACAGATCCCACTGAAACACGCATACATGCTGTCTCAGACACATTCAAAGACTTATACTTGTTTCCATAAAGCTATTTAGATAGTAATATAGCTAATGTGATGGTTGGAATCAATTATATAGTAATACATTTTGTATGTGCTGGTGGCTATTGAATGTCTGCTCTTTTTTTGCATTTTTGGGACGTATTTGCGATCATCCTGACATCATTGCGAATATTTCAAAATATTTAAAAACAAAGATCTTTATAGAGAAAATGAACAACATTTTTGGCACTATAGTGAATCTTAGAAGTACCTTTGTTATCATTGTGTGTGTATGACAGCTACACATAAGAACGGATGCAGAGTTTCAGGTTGCTGAGAAACACCCTGTTGCTTTTCTCTGTAAATTGAACTTCTATAGAGTCCATGCATGTCGAAACACAGGTTGTTTTTGTGGATAGAGCCCATGTTATGGTCCCTGAGGAATGCAGAATCAGTGTAATCAACATGTTTCAACCAATATTGGCTTTGGCACATGTTAGAGGACACCAAGCCAGTGTGAGGAAAAATGTTCATTAATTGTGCAAAGGTATCCTTCATTAGGATTACCAGTCCTACACCAGTCAGTGTGCCTAGGTCATTGCCACCACAGTGCATGAGGTGATAGGGTTGGGAATCCACAATGCTTTTAATCAAGGCAGCAATGTATGCTATTTCAACCCTCACTGGCCAATCCAAGTATAGTCCACATTAGGAAAACCCAAGTCCCTGTCAATACCTCTCTTTCTAGTAGCCTCTCTTGTCCAAAAGACATAGCTGTGGCCAACAATCCACACTCTAACCATTTTGAAGTGAAGCAGCAGTAGGAGACAGGAGAAGGCTGGAGCTGAATGAGACAGTTTTCAAAATAGAAGGCAGTTAACATGAAGGTGTGCTCCTGATATAAAAGCTTGAATGGATGCTGTGAATACGGAGGTGGATAAAATTAGGTAGTGTCTAGAAAGCTTCAGTAACTACATCTATGATTGGTAGCAGGGAGCATAACAAAGTGAAATTCTGACTTGGATATTCTTTTAATTCTTTACTGTAAACTGCACCTGCTGCAGCTCATTTTGTAACCATTACTGAAATGGGGCAACCCAAAAGGTACGGACCTGGGTATATCGCGATAAAAATAAAACAGTGGTCCAAAACCTATTTCTTTTTAAACTGATCCAAACAGTCCATATTCATATAGTTATTTGTTCATGGGCGTTTCCATTGAATCCGCACCAATGCACTAATGAACTCAGTTACTCCAAACAAAAAGAGATATCACAACACCAACAATATATCAAATCAGAGTCCAATATTTAATTTATTGTCTCTTAGTCAAACAATTGATAATCCACAAATCTTTCGGAATAAAAAAGTTGCCCAAAGGAGCGTGCACAAGAGGAGTGATCAAAAGGGTGTATACAGTGAATAAAGGAAAAGGAAAATCAAAGTGATAGTAAACAGAGTATTCACATTATTATTATACAATTACGGTTTCACAGTTTTCCTTATTGAAGCTACCTGGCCACACAAAACAATCATAACAGCTAATGTCAGTAAATAAAAGGACATCAATGTCAATTGTGTGCACTTTTTTATCACAAGTATGGGTCCACGGTAGAGCTAGTATCATCGACGTTTCGACTCGACTTATGGTTGTCTGGCAATTTGAACCTGGACCATGCGAGTCTTCATCAGGACAGACATTAGATGGGCAACAAGGGGTAACAGATGACCCCTAGGGTACAGGGCCAACAAGGTATACCTCCTTACTGGACCGAGTAGAATTCACTCCTTTTCGATGATTGAATCATCCATCACAAATCATATTCTGAAGTTTTCTAATCAGCTGTATCCAGGAATCGAATCAAGTTCCTGTGTCCAATGATCAGAAAGCTTAAAATCGTGCCTCGATTCACAAAAGGGACGCTCCTGTCCCAAGCGATCAGGAAGCAAGCTGCCGTAGTTGCAGGCTACTCGATCCCCAAGTTACAACTAGTTCCGAAAGTCTTCCGCGTTTCAGGAAGTATCCTCAGGTTGACATTTGCCTGCACTTTTTTGGATTTGAGGCCTTTTGACTTTCTTTGGATCACTTTTGGATTAGAAATCAACTTTAACAAGTAAGTTTGTATGGGGCATTACAGTTGCTGTAATGCTGTTCTGCATAAAAACGAGTTTTGCAAAAGTGAAAGCATTCAGCAGGTGCAAAAGTTCAAACTAAAATCATTAGTAACCATTCCCTGTAGTGCTTCCTGACTGGGGCCCCTCCAGAGTTCAGTTGCTAGTTGCAACAATTGTATGACCCTGCTCTGACCCTGACAGCAGGCTCATAGAATAGCTACAAGTAGGCCACAAAGGTCCTGGAAAAAAAATTGCACTGCAACAGAAAGCAAATTACAGATAAGGAAGCAGGTGCCAGACTGGAATTTTAAAACAGTGACACATTAATAAATCAACCCCAAATTAATTCATGTCAGTTGAAGCAGGGCAGGTGTGCTTGCTTTTTCCCCCCATAATCTACAGTGATGATGAACCAGAGGGTGGCATTGATGTACCAGAGGGTGGCATGGGTGAAACAGAGGGTGGCAGTGGTGAAACAGAGGGTGCTGGGAACCTGTGATGATGAACCAGACGTAGAAACAACATAATCGCGACCGTTGCGAGCCGACATGTAAGTTCGCAATTGTGAACTGGTACAAAACCCTCGCGAACTGGCAGAAATCCTTGCGAACACAAAAAAAATAAATCCGCAAATTCGCGAGAATTCGCGGATTTTGCGGATTGCGAGTTCGCAAATCCGCAAAATTCGCGAACGCCAGATTCGCAAAATTCGCCCATGCTTAGTTATAACATACATTTTTATATAATTCTTTAGACCAAGAACTTCCTTCTAAGGTAAGTACTTTTTATGCTATGATTTTTCAAAGTTCGTAAAATTCATTACTTTTGTGCACAATTATGCACCATTGAAATCAATGGGAAGAAATAAGAAAATGCATATAAAATCATACAGTTGGATTTCGAGGTTCACCTCCTGAAATTAGGTAAGTAGCAAGGTCAGGCCCAATTTTCTACTAGCAGATTCACAGAAGCATCCCGGATTCAGCCGGGAGCAGGCTGCTGAGGTCGTTGGTAGATGGTGCACTACGAAGAATGCGGCCACTTGAAAACACACTGCACAAGGAGATTTACAGGTAAGTCTGGGGGCCCCACATGATGACGCACGTTTCAAAGGCTTCAGGCCCACTGAAGCACAACTGGTTCGTCGGTACCCAGGTCTGAGTGAGGAGCAGATAGATCAGCCAGGAGGCGTGTATCAAGATGTCCTAACGGTCAGGAGCAGGCAGCTTGGAGACGGGATTCCAGGACAACTGGGCTGCTCGCAAAGTGGGTCTCAGGTGTCTTTTCCACCCTTGATGGGTTCTTGCTTCCTGGGCAATTGGAGTCTGGATTGGACTCTTCGTCTTGGTGTATTTTGCGAAAGGTCTTGTACTCTGGGTATTGGTGCAGCACGGTCACAGTCACTGACACAGCCACTCACTCCCCCACCCATTCAACTACTCAAACACTCACTTATTTACTCATACAGCTATTCTCATACCTATTCAGTTAGCCACACAACTGCTAACACTACCTCAATAGCTAATCACATACCCTCTCACATACAGTCACTCACACTAACAGTCACTGACCCATACAGCCACTCACATTAGTGGTCAGTCATCCACACAGTCACTCACACAGCTACTCACTGACCCAAACTGCCATTGATACTAGCACACACTCACCAATACAGCCACTTACTCTCTTATACAGCCAGCCACCTGCCCCTTCACTCAATCATATGGATACTGGTACTAGCAGTCACTTACCCATACAGTGATTCCAAAACATACTTACCAACGTCAACAGGAATAAAATTAAAAAGTCATTATCATTAAAATATAATTACAGAAAACAGAAGTTTAATCACTATACAACGATTGTCAAACATTATTACCAATGTGTGTATATATGTTTTTCCCACTTTTTCCAATACATGCGATCGCCGCAAATTTTCCGTGAAAAGCGGAACATACGTATCGGTATGTTTTGCTGCAAATTCACTACGCTTAAAAATGTTTTGGGGAAAAAAACATAGTTAATAAACTACTTAAACACATACCAAGGAATAATATAGATAAATATATAAATAAGAGGTCCATTTGCAAGTGTTGTTCATAATATGTAGTAGAGATTTCAGAATCAAAAAATACTAAGTATTCTTAGTAGAAAGTAACACAAATAAGTACACAATTTCCAGAAGTCAGTGCAATCTTCTTAAAAAATTAGTTTTAACTCAAATCTTCTTGTTTATTTAAAAAAAATTAAACCTCAACATGAAACATTTACAAATATAAAGAAAGCACACACCCTAGGTAAAGCTCCACTTCATGAAAATGGGAACAAATCTATCTT
Organism: Lissotriton vulgaris; assembly: GCF_964263255.1. Lineage (NCBI taxonomy): Eukaryota > Metazoa > Chordata > Amphibia > Caudata > Salamandridae > Lissotriton > Lissotriton vulgaris. The sequence continues at coordinate 1,075,390,663 of NC_141699.1, read as the reverse complement.
CAAAGCTGCGCAAATAGTAACCAAAAAAGGTCTCTCTAAAAGTCCATAAACTCACTTACATACCCATCCAAAGCACCACTTTTACTTCCACTCATGGACACAAACAAGATCTGATACAACCAGTCACAAATCCAAAGAGGCATTCACACAGTCACATACCTACTCATGTACTCATAGACCACCTCAGATAGCTACAGACACACTCCAACTCTCACTCAGAGAGGCTCACACACACTCATACACCCACGAACAGACCTACAAAGGTGCACACACATAAACAGTGAGCCATTAGAGATTACATTTTATGAAACTGTTTTAGTCAGGAAACAGTATTTAAAAAAACATAGAAATTCACTGGAAAAAACAAAGGTTATAGGGATGTTATAGTTAGGAAATAGAATTTTAAAAAACTTAGAATTTCACTGGAAAAAAACAAAGGCTACAGGGACATTATAGTTAGGGTCAGATTTCACTCATACAAAACGATAGAAATTCAGCTGTTGTAGTTACCTGAGATAAATACACACCCCGCAATTTACTTCATACATCCTCACATATTACATCACTCATGACATGGTTAGTGACATCAAGAACACAGTAGGAGGGGGACTGGGAGCTAATGGAGAGAAATCCAGTACCCGTGCTCCCAATGTCTACGTGTTAATCACTGGAGGGTAACTGTTCCTAGAAAACAAAGCTGGCCTATTAGGTCACTAGAAGTACATGTGAAAGAAGACCTGACTCATTCAAAGGTTATTAGTTGGATATAAAGAGGTGAGAGGTGGAGAAGGGGAATTCCCCCTTGTTAGAGAAGAACCCAAGCGGGTGTCATGCTTCATCATTGGGTGTTGCTTCTCTTGGGTTGGCTCTGCTGTCCCACACGGGCCCCGCAAGAGGGCTCTTTGTTGGAGATCTCTTTAGAGAAACGCCACTGTTGTGAGTACGGGTGTGTGGGGAGTTGTGTGAGTGAGTTAAAAATATTGTACTGGTACCCTGAATTTTATTTATTCTGGGGTCCATGAGATATGGTTAAAAACTGTAGCCTAGTGGAATACCCTTGATCTGATTGTCAGAGTTTGGCGTATTTTCCTTCTGCGTATCTCAGTGCTTGTGGTGTTAATAAAAAAGTGGTGGTTTCAGGTCGACATTTTTCACGCCTACTGTGGTCCCAAATGGATCCAATGGCGTTTCTTCAGGACCATGCAAGAATTAGAAAGTGGAAAGTGAGGTATAGGTAAGTATCAGTATCCAACCTGTAAAAACGGAGAGAAAGAGAAAGCAAAACTCGTCCTGTAATGATAGTTTGAGATGTGGAAAACTCGTCTCGTAATGATCATTGAGTTATTGCCACTAACCTAGCGTTGGGAGGCCCTTCTGAGTAGCTATACACTCTAGAAAATTGTATAAATAGTATAGATGTCTGCATATCTGTATTTCAGTATATACTTACGGAGTGTGTATACATGTATATGAAAACTTTTGTTTGTGCCCATATGCCTTGGGTACGTGTGTGTATGCACACAAATCTTTAAGGGGAACGTCCCATGTACATACTTGTGTATACATATATGAACACATGTGTATAATGTATACTTGTGCATATGTAGCTGTTCATATGTGTATGTGCACATGTTCCTTGTCTATGTGTGTAGGTGTGGATGTATTTTGTATTATTTGTGTATAATTATGCATGTAGGTATACATGTATATGTATACAAATACAGGTTTATGTATATGTGTATCTGAATACATGCATACAGATATGCATGTGCAAATGTTTACTCGTGTATATATGTAAATTTACTAAATTTACAACTTAGGGGCCCATTACGATGTTAGGCGGATGCACTGTCTCGGAAACAGACCGACTGCCCTCCGGTCGGCATTTCCAACCGCCCTCCGATCGACGGTCCCGACCGCCACATCAGTATGTGACTGAACACTGTTTGGTCGCATACTGACATTTCCTCATGTGTTATGCCCATAAACCGGCCATAGTATATGCTCCCATAGGGAAATGTGAGGTGATGTCAATCCCTGCATCTCATGACAGGCACCTCAAGGTGCCTGCCACAAAGTGCAGGGTTTAAAAGGGGGCCACCATAGGTGCCCCCTCAGCCCCCAACTGAAGGCCGTAAGGGAAAGGGGGCCCTGCTAGGGGCCCCCCAACATGCTTTCGACAGGTTTTCCTTGTCAAAAAGGCCGACATGGAAACCCTGCCAGAAACCATGCATCGTAATCCAGATGACGTAAACCGCCATCCATTTGGATTATGGGCCGGTTTCGACTGCCCAATGAGCTCTTTGAGCCTGTCCAAAGCAGCCAGAATGACCGACGATGTCAGTCGTATGGCCTCTGACCTGAGGTCTGTAGTGCTAGAGGCACTCCTTTGGTTTGAAACCATGTCATGACCTTTGACTACCATGATTTTAATTGACTTTTGGTGTTTTACTTTACTCAGTCTGAATATACGTCCTGCATATGCCTTTTTTCATGTAATCTTGCAGTTCTAAAGTGGGAGCTGTCACAAAGAAGAATAGCTTGCAAGAACAGAACATGTGGGATGTGCATTTGAAAGCCTGAGAGAGAGAGTGAGATGTTGAATGTACTTTTTAGTCCATTGAGAGATTACGTATGTGATGCTATAGGCAGTGGTGCACAAATGTGCATTGTGTTGTACATTGGGAAGTATTATGAAGTTCGTACTATTGGCTTTGAAATGCCCTCATGTAATCTTGAATTCTGACTCTGTCTTGCTTGAGATTTTTGCACACACACGCAGGCCCCCAGAGTGCTCAAGTTGTTTGGGTTATTCACGTTCAAGGTTGTTTTATTTTTGGAAAGAAGATTGTTGAATGTACAGTTGGAGACTTTCATAAGGATAAAGGCTGGAACATGTGAGAATGCAGAAAGAATGTAGGAACTCCTTTGACCTGGAATGGTTGCATGGAATGTAGCCAATTTCAGTAAGTTTCTTTGGTGCGGAGGAAGGTCCTGTGAACCTTCTAGTGTGTTTTGAAACTATAAAGCTGACATTTGTTGACTTAGAAACCAGGATTTTGGAATCCGAAAGGGGATGGACTCACCTACTTCGGGCTAGCAGAACCCGGTTTGCTGAGGCTCTTAACCCTGGATGTGAAACCCCCAGTCTGGAGTGGGCTAAGATACAGTGTTTGCAACCGGTGAAGTGATTTGCTTTTGAGTATTGATCTTGTAATGTGTGAGTGAGTCAGAGTGCACATCCAAAGTAATCATCTGACGTATTAAGGGCCCGATGTAGGACACCAAATACTGGTCGGTAACGGGTGATTTCAGCCGTTACCGACCGGTATTTGTTTTTTGATATGTAGGGGCCTTAAATCTTACAGAATCGGTAAATTTACTGATTCGGAAAAATACCGAATCGGTAAATCTAGATGTAGGTGGCACTGAAAACAGTGCCACAGGCCCTTAAGAATTCGTTATTTACCACGAAATAATATTTTGTGGTAAATAACGAATTCCAGTGTGCATGTACACCTGTGCCATGTGGCACACATACATGCCATAAGGGCATGTATGTGTGTCACATGGCACACAAGCCAGAATCAGGGGTGCAACACGGTGTCAAAGTGACATCCTGTCCCCCTTGACAATTCGGTAATTTTACCGAATCGGTATTTACCGATTCGGTAATTAACATTGATTCCTATGGGTCTCAAGACCAATAGGAAACAATGGCAATTACCAAAACGGTAAATATAATTCGGTAATTACCGAATCATACAGATTCGGTAAAAATTACAGAATTATTTCCTACATCTCATTTACCGAATCTAAAATACCGAATCGGTAAAATTCGGTATTCTAGAGTCGTAAATGAGATTTACCTTCATCGGGCCCTTAGTGTATATATCTTTCTGCTGATTTCTTGCAGGACATCCAGTATAGCTTGCTAGTATTCTTGTGTTTTATTTCATATTATTATTCATGCATTTAACAGTTGCATTTGCCAAGGCCCCCATTAGAATGGCGGGCGGACTTTGCCCGTCCGCCATCCTCCCGGTACAAGGGACCGCCCGCCATAAGGGCGGGGGTCCCGTGGGGCAAATTAGGATGCACCTGCCACAGTGGCGGTCGTATCCTGTATTTTTCCCCTTGCGGCGGAATGGTATACATTGTGCATTCCACAGCACAACTTGACAGGCACAACGCGGTGCCTGGCTGCCTGCCACGTTGTTCTTTGTAATGTAATGTGCACCCCCCACCCCCCCGGAGTCCTTGGGGGCCCACAACGGGCCCCCAGAGCAAACTCTGCATGCCTTTCCGTGGCCATACTAATATGCGGGGGTCGTTCCGGAGCGGATGGCGGGCAGATCGCCCCCGCCAGGCCGGCGGTGGCCACAGCTGGCCTGGCGGGGGCGATCCACCCGCCATCCTAATGGGCCCTCAAGTGTGTTATTATTGATTAATATATATATATATATATATATATATATATATATATATAGCGGTCGCCAGTAGGTAGTTATAGTTAGGATCAATTTCCATAGGAAGTCCATTTTTTGTTTTGCTTATAACTTTGGCGCCGTTTGAAGAATCTTCATGAAATCAGCTCCTATGTTGAAAGTTTGGGGGTGATTCTGCAAGGGGGGGCTGAGAAAAAAGGGGGGTTCCAAAACGTGTTTTCTCCATGTTAATTTCCATAGGAAACTTTAGACAAGGCTACAGGTCGAACGGGTGAACAGATTTATCCCAAATTTGGCAGGGAGAAGGGTCTTGGTCTAGAAAGCATGCTTTTGTTTATTTGGTGTAAATCCGTTTAGTAGTTTTTGAGAAATATTGAAATTTACAGATATCGATATTTGGGAATTTTGCCATCTGATTGCCTGAGGGGTTACGAGCACAAGCTTGCTGTTTATTGGCTGCGAATGGTGCGAGCGGTTGCAACTAGGAAGTGTTGGCCGCCATTTTGTGATTCCTTTGAAGCGATAAAAGGGAAAAAGGGGACACAAAGAGGAGGAAAGGGGAGGGTACGAGCGCTGTGAGCTCTGTGGGGTGGTTAGGGTGGGCTATACAGGGAGTCTGAAGCGAAGTATTTACCCCTACCGGTGTGAAAGTGCTGTTTTGCCCAGAGTGAAATGGCGCTGAGGTGAGGTGACGGTACACTCGGGGATGAAAGCGTGCACCTTAACTGTGAGCTGAGTGCTGTAAACTGATGTGCTCTGGGCGCTGTAGTATACTGGCCAAAGCGAAGTATTTACGCCTATCGGTGTGAAAGTGCTGTTTTGCCCAGAGTGAGATGGTGGTGAGGTGAGGTGCCGGTAAACTTGGGTATGAAAGCGTGCGCCTAAACTGTGAGCTAAGTGCTGTAAATTGATGTGCTCTGGGCGCTGTAGCATACTGGCCGCTGTAGCATAGCTGTGCAGGTGCTGTTAGTATGTGTTTAGACTATAGCGGGAGTGGGAAGCAAACTACTCACTGGTACCAGTCTGAAGACTCGGGGATGAAACTGTGTGTCTAAATCGTGAGCTGATTGCTGTTAAGTGATGTGCTGTGGGCTCTGTAGCATTCTGGCCGCTGTAGCACACCTTTGTAAGTAGTGTAAGTATGCGTTTATACTATACAGGGAGTGGGTAGCGAACTACTCACCACTACGGGTCTGAAGACTCGAATGCAGTGTTTTAGCAAACAGGAATAAAGAAATAATAGTAAAAAATATAATGCAGAATGTTGCAATGCCGCAGAAGAAAAATGGTGAAATGAGGTGTGTCTAAGAAAGTGGCTGTGTGTAATAAAGCGATGGAGTTTGCAAGAGCTAGTGCATCCAGCTGACGCAAACTTGAGCCGCTTCGGCTGTTTTCAAACGTAAGCTCCTGCATCAGTGAATTCCACATTACATGTTACAGTTCCACACTTTAATTACTCTAAATGTTATAATGGAAATAAAGGTAGGGTACGATTACTACATGTATCCTTTAAGAAAACAAACAAAACAAAACAAATTTGCAAAATGTCATCATCAAACTTCTTAGGTACCCTGGTACTCCGTTTTTTGTAACACAAAATTATCAACAGTAGAACAGTCAGCAAACTCTTGTACAGTAGATTCAAACTGGTGTGTGTGAGCATTGGTAATAGTTCTACCCACATCGGAACTTTGAGGAGGAACTCAAACATTGCGCTTCTGAGAAGCACATTCGATACCCTTCTGGTCAAACCATACATTATTGTCTTCAGCTGTTTCAAAAAAACATTCTTGTGCAGAGAGCTAAGGCATCGAGCTGAGGCAAACTCCAACCGCTTCTGCTGTATTCAAACCGAAGCTCCTGCATCAGTGAATTCCACAATACATGTTACAGTTCCATGTGACATAAACAATAGCTAGTAGACATGAATGACTAAATTGTATAATGAAAATAAAGGTAGGATACGATTACCACACTGTGCCAACCAGTTCCTAAACAATGTCGTGTTTTTTCATCTTGATCGCCAGCTTGTGAGCAGAGGCTTAGAATGAGTACATTTGTGTGAAAGGGCTTTGTGAATAACAGGCAGGCAGAGAGACGTGTGCACAAAGTATAGACATGGTTTCAAAATGGATGTCGGGTTTAGTCTAATTTAGCAAGTCAATAGCGTATTTGCATAGGCCATACATCACCGATCCCTAATTAGAGTGGCGACGTAAGGGGCAATAATGAAGACAGAGTTAAAATGTCTGAGTATACTGAGAAAGTTATTATATCGAAGTAGTACAATTGAAGTGTATTATAAAAAATTAAAGGAAGATGGAAAAAATCAATCCAAGAATAATGTGAGTTTCTTACAAGTCTTGGAGATTCCAGTGCAGAAGTTCTTCAGCGGCTTGAGATGCGTACTGCTCCAAGAGGCTATTGTTGCCACCGTGTGAGAAAAGCGAAGCGATCCAATTCATATCCCCGAAGGGATAGGAATGTTCCTCAAATGTTGGAGCTGCAATTTGAATTTGCAGGCAATCTGCAATGTTGTGAAAGGTTGCACGTTGCAGGAGATCTTTTGCAGCTGTGCAGCAATCCCATTCCGCCACAATACTTTTTTGTGTTGCATCCGCCATTCCTCCACTGCCTGAACAATCAAGTTCATGGTTTTCAAGATACTGCATTACCTGCTGAATATCGGGACCGTTTGTTGGGATGTTGGCAAGGCATAGATCCATTAGCCAGTCGAATGGGCAAGTTTTACAATAAAAAGATGGTTGCACGCAGATTGCATATGTGTAAATAAATGTCATGTTGTAGCTGGCTCCGATAAAAGATAGAGGCAGGCAGCCGAAAAGCTGTTCCATTTTTTTACAGTGTTGATATAGCTTCGCGTAGAGGCATATTCTATCGGACATTGTTGTTACCACAGGGAGCACAGCCATTTTTTACAAGCAAAAATAGTGATAGGATGGCCGCAAAGGGAGCTAGAATTATGGGCACTGTTCCTGTTATTCCAGAGATGATTGAATGAATGATTTCTGGTATTGCACGAAAAACAGTTTGAAACCTTGTGAGAAGGCCGGAGAAGACCGTGTTAAAAAAGTGTGCCAGACCTTGAGTGTGAGATGTGTTGAAAATTGTTTAACGATTCACAAAGTTTAATGGGAAGTTTGTATTTAAAATGGAGTGTATTTTACTTGAAGTTCGTGGTATCTGCAGTCGATACATTTCTTTTGCAGAAGTGATGGGCATTTCTGTTGTGAACAAAAGCGCTTTCAGTTTGGTTTGTTTAATGAAATCTGTTTTCAAAGTAGGGATTGTTGGAGTTTGGGAGTTACTTTGTGTGGGTGGGAATAGACATTGCCACAGGATGTTACTCGGTTTCAAACAGTAAGGACATACGGTATGCCAGCTCACATTCCGGAGGAGTTCATATTATTGTGAGCAGATAACTGCTGTTAGAAAGCTGTGTGAATGTTGGTCTGATTGTGGGAGTTGGCATCCTTTTAGGAAAGGACACAAGATTGGGGGCTGTAAGCTTACAAGCGCTGTGTAGTTGGACATTCTTGGATAGTAATGAATGACTGCCATTGTGGTTGCACTTTTCACCTTTGAGAAAACCTTCTGTATGCTCTTTAAGACAGCCATATGTAAATGGGTGAAACCACTGCTCGTGAATAAACGTGCTACCTTATATAATCGCATACAACATGACAAACAACATGTACACCTAGCAGACACAACAACACTACATACTGTGGGAGCCATGGCTAGCCATGTACACAAACCAAACATGGCATGGCACCTTTGCCACACAGTGCAGAATGCGGGGTGAGATGGGAGCAAAGTATGTGCGAAGGTGGTAAGTAATTCTCGATTATAAAAGTATACAAGTCAAGTCAAGTCAAAATTACTTTATTCGGTTATTATTAAAAACCATAAAAGTATTTTTTATTTAAATACTCATCAACATTACAAGATTAAAAAGAATTATTACGTTATATCATCCATAAATATAACATTGCAGCAATTCCGTATATGCAAATATCACTATGAAATACAAACAATATAAAAACATTTCATGTGCAATAGGGCGAAAAATACATAAAAGGATCCGGACATATAAATCTGTTTCAGTTGCTACTTCTTTTTTTCCTTGCTCTAACTGCTGCTACTAAAAAGCTAGCAATACTGAAAGTTTCCCAAGGATTGCTCAGCAATTGCAGGTGTAAAAGAGCTGGTTTCGCCTGCAAAAAACCTTTATTTTTTAAAACAGGCAGGATATAACGCCGACGAATAGGTAAATAAAAGTCGCAGAATAAGACAAAATGCATAGTATCTTGCCTCGAAAAACAATCACATGAGCAAGGACCCAGGGCTTCTATCTTGGCCCAGCCTAAAGGATCAGCCAGAAAAAAATGTAAATAGTTAAACCTAAATCTACTCAAAAGAAAACGATGTTGGGACTTGGTAACAATATCCAAGTAAGGCTCCATAAAATAGGACGTTTTTAGGAGCTGGTGGGCACGGACAGTGGGTTTCAATAATTCCAAGGCCTCTCTTTCTGATGTTGCTATGCGCTGAAATGAGGTCTTGGCCCACACAAGATCTTTTTTGACATATATTTTCTGGGCTGTCAAACAAGTTTGGTCGACCTAACCACTCCGCCGTGCTTTTCAAATGTATCAACCATGGTATACTACTTGCCCTATCTAGAGACATGCAATCTTGTATCATCTCTTTATTTAATACCAAATCAGGATTAGACCAGATCGAGATCCATTTGAGAATGGGAGACATTCTTATCAGGTCAGAAACATAGCCGAGACCCACCTCTTGATGAATTATATACGAGGATTGGGATTGAGGCACGGAGAGCAGGCTTCTTAGAAACTCATTTTCAACAATTTGGAGCTCTGTACAGTTATTAAAGCCCCATATTTCCGAGCCATACTTCACTGTTGCAATGCTCTTGGCCTTATAAATATTCAAGACGGCCTGCATGGGCTTGGCACCTAACCTCCGGGGGAAGTCAAGAACCGCCCCTGTTGATCTAGCCATAGCTATTCTCTTCGCCCTCTTTGGCGCAACCCATGAACACCTATCATCAAATAGGACCCCCAGGTACGGGAATGTGTGGACTCTAATTAGTTCAGTCCTGCCACAGCAAAACGTTTTAGCTACCAATGACTTTCCTCCCAGGCTCATGATATGTGACTTTGACAGGTTAACATTGAAGTCTAATGAGCCCATGAAATTTGTGAAGGTGGTCAACAAGTGCTGCAGCCCCACGGCTGTGCGTGGTGCTAATAATGCTGCATCATCTGTATAGAGCAATGCTGGAATCAGTCGGTTCCTTACATGGGGAATATCCTTGGCAGCTCCGGCTAAGGCTGGTTCAAGATGGTTAATATAGAGGGTAAATAACAAGGGCGCCAGGATGCAGCCTTGTCTAACTCCTCTAGTGATAGCTAAGTGCTGCGTAAGATTATCCCTTTGGTCAAACCTTACTGCTGTAAGGTCCCTGTGCAGGTCCGCTAAAAAATATACAATATTCTTATACATTCCCATTTCTAATAATAAATCCCAGAGCTTGGACCTGTTCACCCGGTCAAACGCTGAGGAAAGGTCCATAAAGGCGAGATATAAGGCCCCTTTCTTGGCCATTGTATATTTCCCTATCAAAAGGTAGAGGCTAAGACACTGATCCATGGTGCCTCTGCCTTTTCTAAAACCATATTGGAGGTTTGACAGGACACCCCGCTCATCAATCCAACCGGTCAGTCTGCTGAGGACCACTCTCCCCAACACCGTGATGGTGGGATTGATCAGCAATATTGGCCTGTAGCACCTATAAAAGTATACAATGCAAAGTGTTGAGGGGATGTGCCGGACAGTCTTGAGTATGCAGAGCACAGACATGTACATGTCAACATACACTGACGGCCTATTGAGTGAAGTGGACAGTGGACTAAACCATGATAGTACAGGCAGTAGGCAAGATTACGGAAACGTAGTGCATACTGCCCCCCCCCCCAAAATCTTTAGCGTAGTGGGTTGGCTCGGCCTACGCAAGGCTAGCGTAGGGGTATGAATAAGAGGCACGTTTCTCTGGGTGTGGTTTTGTTCCGGAATGGTGAACGTGTCTGCCAGGTCTGCGCAGCTTACACCGCCACAAGATTGCCCCGTGTGCGAAGGTGGCTGTGTGAATGATGCTCTCAGCCTTCTGGTATCCAGAAACCGTCATGGCCGCTGCAACGCATAGATGCCTCACAGTTCACCTTTCGACACCGCCGTATGTGAAAGAGGGCCAACTACGTGCCGGCTGAAGCTCCTGGGCAGAGGTCTGCGAGGTCGGAAGGCTTCTGAGAGCAATGCTGGCTACCGCGTCACAGGCACACAGCGCCCAGCCTGAGGTCCAGCAGCGTGGAGTGCTCTGTGTACTTCTAACACGGTAATCCAACAGGTACCAACAGTGGAACGGTGTTTTGATACCACAGTGGACGATGTTAGAACTGCATCTGAGAGTGGAGATGAAGGTACTCCCTTCAACCAGGTGCAACCAACTCTAGATCCCAACAGTGGAACTGTGTCTTGATCCCACAATGGACAATGTCCGATATTATATGCAGCTTGATTTTGATAGAACACTCTCCGTTGAGGTGCATCACACTCTGTGCTTCTGTAGCTAACTACTGTACAGGATTATTGGGATTTGTTGACTGTAGTCGCTGGACTACACCGAGGTACAGCAGGTTCGAACAGTGAAATGAGGTCTTGACTCTATTATTGAGGATGTCAGAAGTTAAAGTCTGTGATGATTTCTGTGTACCCCTTCCGATCAGCTGCACCAACTTGATGTCCCAACAGTGGAACTGTGTCTTGATCCCACAATGGACAATGCCCGATATTATCTGCAGCTTGATTTTGATAGAACTCCCTCCATTGAGGTGCATCACACTCTATGCTTCTGTAGCTAACTGCTGTACAGGATTATTGGGATTTGTTGACTGTAGTCGCTGGACTACACCGAGGTACAGCAAGTTTGAACAGTGAAATGAGGTCTTGACTCTATGATTGAGGATGTCAGAAGTTAAAGTCTGTGATAATTTCTGTGTACCCCTTCCGATCAGGTGCAACCAACTCGATGTCCCAACAGTGGAACGGTGTCTTGATCCCACAATGGACGATGTCCGATATTACCTGCTGCTTGGTTTTCACAGAACTCCCTCTGTTGAGGTGCATCAGAATTTGTGCTTCCGTAGTTACCTGCTGCACAAGATTATTGGGCTTGGTTGACTGCAGTCTCTGGACTACACCGCAGTACAGCAGGTCCGAACAGTGAAACCGGGTCTTGATTCTATGATTGAGGATGTCAGAAGTTAAAGTGTGTGATGATTTCTGTGTACCCCCTTTGATCAGGCGCAACCAACTCTAGGTCCCAACAGTGGAACGGTGTCTTGATCCCTCAATGGACGATGTTAGAACTGCATCTGAGGGTGGAGATAAAGGTACTCCCTTCGACCAGATGCAAGCAACTCTAGGTCCCAACAGTGAAACGGTGTCTTGATCCCACAATGGACGATGTCCGATATTACCAGCTGCTTGTTTTTCACAGAACTCCCTCTGTTGAGGTGCATCAGACTCTGTGCTTCCGTAGGTAACTGCTGCACATGATTATTGGGCTTGGTTGACTGCAGTCGCTGGACTACACCACGGTACAGCAGGTCCGAACAGTGAAACGGGTTCTTGATTCTATGATTGACGATGTCAGAGGTTAAAGTCTGTGATGATTTCTGTGTACCCCCTCCCAACCAACTCTAGGTCCCAACAGTGGAACGGTGTCTTGATCCCACAATGGACGATGTTAGAACTGCATCTGAGAGTGGAGATGAAGGTACTCCCTTCGACAAGGTGCAACCAAGTCTAGGTCCCAACAGTGGAACGGTGTCTTTATGCCACAATGGACAATGTTAGAACTGCATCCGAGAGTGGAGATGAAGGTACTCCCTTCGACCAGGTGCAACCAAATCTAGGTCCCAACAGTGGAACGGTGTCTTGATCCCACAATGGAAGAAGTCCGATATTACTTGCTGCTTGGTTTTCAATGAACTCCCTCTGTTGAGGTGCATCAGACTCTGTGCTTACGTACCTAACTGCTGCACATGATTATTGTGCTGGTTGACACCAGTCGGTGTAGTATCCCGCAGTATAGTAGGTCCAAACAGTGAAGCAGGGTCTTGATTCTATGATTGAGGATGTCATAAGTTAAAGTCTGTGATGATTTCTGTGTACCCCCTCTGATCAGGTGCAACGAACTCAGTGCTTTCTAATCCAATGGTACATGGCTGTGAGGCGTTAATGACCACTGCCTCTGGCCTACACTGCGGTCAGCAGGGCTCACAATTCAGATCGAGTGGTGATTGTTTAATTACAGAATCCAGTAGTCAAGTAACTACAACATCTATTGAAATAAACACAATATTCTTTTAGCATACTTGCTTGAAGAACTTTTTTTAGATGAGTTGTAGGTTTAGTAAAATGACCAAATTCATCTTGCAAGTCCAAAGGAACACTGAATAGTGTACACTGTGGACAGCAGAAATCGCAATTCGAATTGTTTTGATTTATTTATTGCAGAGTTTTCTGTAATTTATGTTGTTGTATTTTGTGAAGAGGCAGTGAGAAAAAGTATTCAAGGTTGTGTGCGTGAGTACTGCCTTCAATTAACACTGCAGACAGCAGTGTTCACAATTCAGATCGAGTCGCTATTGTAGATGACGCAGTCCTGTGGGAAAAGACATTGCTCCAGTAGGCTCTGTCTGCACCACTCATACGCATCATTGCAGGCTCTGTACACAGTTTTTGTTGCTTCGCGTATTGCAAACTGTGGAGCTCAAGTCAATGCCACGTGGCTGTGGGCCCTTGCTGAACACTCTCTCTGGCCTACACTGCAGACAGCAGTGTTCACAATTGAGATCGAGTTGCTATTTGTAGATGACACAGTCCTGTGGGAAAAGACATTGCTCCAGTGCGCTCTGTCTGCACCACTCATACGCATCATTGCAGGCTACACGCGGTCTTTGTGGCTTCGCGGATTGCAAACTGTGGAGCTCAAGTCAATGCCACGTGGGTGTGGGTGCTTGCTGACCGCTCTCTCTGGCCTACACTGCAGACAGTAGTGTTCACAATTGAGATCGAGTCGCTACTGTAGATGACGCAGTCTGTAGGAAAAGACATTGCTCCAGTGTGCTCTGTCTGTACCACTCATAAGCATCATGCAGGCTCCGCACACAGTCTTTGTGGCTTAGCAGATTGCAAACTGTGTAGCTCAAGTCAATGCCACATCGGTGTGGGCCCTTGCTGACCACTCTCTCTGGCCTACACTGCAGACAACAGTGTTCACAATGCAGATCGAGCCGCTACTGCTGATGATGCAGTGTTGATGGCAACAGATATTGCTCTTAGTACGGCCCGCCCGCAGTACGCATCATCGCTGGCTGTGCACATGCTGACTGCTTTTGATGTGGGTATGTTAGTGCACTATAACTGATGGAGCCTTTATGATACAATATCTTTGTGTATTATTCCAGCTCTATTGATTGTGTCTCCAAGTTGTGGTTCTTTTACGATATAATTTTTTCTGTATTATTTCACATCTACTGCCCCTACCTTACTACAGCACAAACTATTGATTCTTTTATTATTGAATCTCTGTGTGTGATCCAATGATTAATGTTGTAGTTGATGCTAGCAGCAACTATTCCCTGAGGGTTGGTTTACACTCACCCCACACGCATCCAGCACAGACGTCACTGGTTATGTGAACCTGGTAATAAAAAGGAGTCGAGCGCACATGAACTTACCCACTTCCACTATCCATCTGCGTCCGTGCGTTCATTATCTTTGCATGATACTGCCTTTGGGCCGTACCGCATTACATTGTGCTGTGGAAAGCGTATGCAGCCATGTTACCTCTGGTAGTGGCGAAAACTTTGGTTATGTGACATTTAGGTGTATAGTTATCACAGGTGGAAGGCTACTTTACAAAGTATGCATATTGATGAAGATGATGGTTGCATGTTGTGTGTAGTGTAAGATATGTGTACATTGCAAAAAGTTTAGAAAAAAGCTTTCTAAGCAGAAGAGGTGTGTCTCATCAAATGCAGTACAGAGAATGACTAAATGGGTGGTGTTTTCCAACTGCTTCAATGGGAAATGTTATGAACTAATAAAATGCTTTTTTTTTAAGGTCAAATGGCAATTGCGCACCCAGCGCGCAAGGACACCGCACCTGACACGATTTTAAGAAAATATATTTTCTATAATATAAGTTTATTACAGTTAGAAATATATAAATGTTTGAAATATTTTAGATTATTGCTTGCTCTCATATACACTTTTAAGTTATTTACATATAGTTTTGAGACAAAAAATTGAGGGAATGGCGTACGTGGCGCGACACCGTACATCTATGACGTAACACAGGACGCGGCAGCGTGCACTCATCGTATACGCAACGCAAAGAGGGTGCAACCCCACACGTACATGATGTAAGGCGCAGCTTGGTAGTGCGTACCCATCGCATACCAAAGTAGCAGCTGGCGTGACCTCATACGTATATGTTGTTATACGGGACGCGGTGCCACACCCACTCGAATACAAAAGGCACATCATTTAAATGTGATGGATAGGATTCACATGCTGATGGAACTTGGTAGACTACCGGTACGGGACTGTAGTTTTCAACAAAAAAAATAAAATATATACACATTTTGGGGGAAGATATAAAACATTACATAATTTTTAAAGTTAAAAAAGGATAATAGAGTTTCAAAATATTAAAAAGCAATTAGAAAAAATATAGGTTTTATATATATTAAAATATGAAATTAACATTTAAAAAAGCTTTGAAATTCACTCAAAAAACCATAGGTTTTGCAGACGTTATAGTTAGTTGGACATTTGACTCATAAAACACCAGAGAAATTCGCCAGTAATAGTTAGTTGAGCTAACTATAACTCGGGCGACAAAAGTTTATTGGTGTTGACGTCACATATTACATCACTCATGACATGGTCAGTGGCATTACTGATGACATCACGGATGACATCTCAAATGACATCACTGATGACATCACTGATGACATCATCCAGTGAATGTGTGTTTCTGTAAAGCTTAAATATTTTTCGTCATCACCAGTGCATTGTGGCCACGCAAATGCACAGGTCTCTCTCATTGATGGCCATACACTTTTAGACACACCTCCCGCTACAAGTTCTAGAATTGCGAACTTTTCAGCTGGGGTGCTACGTTCGAATCTCGGCATCAGCTTAACATCCTGTGATTCCAGGCAAATCACTTTGTTTCCTCGTGCCTACCACAAATGAATGTGTTCTTCTGTAATGTAAATTGTGCTCATGCCATGTTGTCGAGTTCGCGCTATATAATATTGCAAGGAAAAATAAAGTAGGGAAACTCGAGTTCACACACTACTGAACGCGCACTCTTAAGTGAATCAGCAGTGCACTGTGAATTGGAGCGTTTCACAGGCCTGTCACAGATAAGAAATGCTATCAGAACGAAATCGAGCTCAACTAACTATTACTGGTGAATTTCTCTACTTTTATATGAGTCAAACGTCCAACTAACTATAACGTCTCTGAAACCTATGTTTTTTTCAGTGAATATATGTATACATAAATATTTATATGTGTATATATAATATATATATATATATATATATATATACATATATATATATATATATATATATATATATATATATATATATATATATATATATATATATATATATATATATATATATATATATATATATATATCCATACTAATATAATAAAGAGAGAGCCCAAACCTTTGAGGCGGGTAATCTCAGGAACCACAGCACCAATCACAACACCCAATACAGCGTTGGAAAGGGCAGTTGCAGCAGAAGGACATAGGCTATGTAGATGCCCACCATATACATTTCAAAGGTAAAAGATCCATGCCAGCAAAGTAGTCCCTTGTGGGCGTGTCTGCGTTGTGCTGTGGGCGTGTGCTGGGGGCGTGACAAGCGCTGGGGACGTGTGGTACGTTCCGCCCTTCATGCCATGTCTCATATCGTGTGCTAATCCCACCCTGCTCCCTTTAAATACCCCTGCACCCCATAATCATAACTCACCCATACTACTTAAAATACCCCAACACCCTTAAACACTAACATATCTTAACCCTATAAATATACCCTGTACCCCAAAACCCAAACCTATCCCTAAACCTTAAAAACACTGCTGTACCCAAAACCCAAACTTAGCCCTGAACCCTATAAATACCCCCTGTACCTCAAAACCCAAACCTACCCCTGAACCCTAAAAATAGCCCTGTAACCCAAAACCCAAACCTAGCTCTGCACCCTAAAAATACAACTGTACCCCAAAACCCAAACATACCCCTGAACCCTAAAGTACCCCTGTACCCCAAAACCCAAACCTAGCCTTGAACCCTAAAAATACCACTGTACCCCAAAACCCAAACCTACCCCTGAACCCTAAAAATACCCCTCTACCCCAAAACCCAAACCTAGCCCTGAACCCTAAAAATAACCCTGTAGCCCAAAACCCCAAAATACCCCTGAACCCTAAAATACCCCTGTACCCCAAAACCCAAACTTAGCCCTGAACCCTAAAAATACCCCTGTACTCCAATACCCATACCTATGCCTAAACCCTAAAACCACGCCTGTACCCCATAACACAAAACTATATCTGAACCCTTAAAATACCCAAACACCCCCAAAGCATATACCTCAGTACCCCAAAACATAAACCCCTTTACCCATACTTACCTTATCCAAACATAAAAAAAACATGATTTTACCATTCATGCATTTACAACGAATTTCGTTGTAAATGTATGCGTGGTAAAAGCATTTAAAATGTAATGCCATGCGTTATAATGGCATTGCGGAGTCATGGTACTTTCGTAATAAAAGTATGCGGAGTGATGGTATGCAGAAAGAAAGTTGCGGAATAAAGGGTGTTTACCCTCCCCCGGTAAGTACATTGGTGGCACGGCGGCCCACATCTCCAGCAACATACTCATATTTTTTCATCACCCATTTGAAAATGCACAGGTCTCTCTCATTGATGGCCATACACTTTTAGACACACCTCCCGCTACAAGTACTAGAATTGCGAACTTTTGAGCTGGGGAGCTACGTTCGAATCTCGGCATCAGCTTAACATCCTGTGATTCCAGGCAAATCGCTTTGTTTCCTCGTGCCTACCACAAATGAATGTGTTCTTCTGTAATGTAAATTGTGCTCATGCCATGTTGTCGAGTTCGCGCTAAATAATATTGCAAGGAAAAATAAAGTAGGGAAACTCGAGTTCACACACTACTGAACGCGCACTCTTAAGTGAATCAGCAGTGCACTGTGAATCGGAGCGTTTCACAGGCCTGTCACAGATAAGAAATGCTATCAGAACAAAATCCTACAAAACAATATACTACTGGCAGGCAGCAATTCATACCCGAACAACGTCGGGACGGGCTGCTAGTATATATATATATATATATATATACATATATATATATATATCCAAACCACACGCTCACCTTCAAAGAAAGTAAGCAGGACACAGCTCCGAGTGCCAACAAAGGATTTATTCAAGCAGACCACAGCTTTGTCCTCGCAGTCCGTGAAACGCTTTGGCAGACGCGTTTCTAGCCGGAAATGGCCGTCATCAGTGCCAGCTTCACAGGCTGGCTGGTGAGTCCTGAACACAGAGACTGCCCCCTAAGTAGCAGTCTCTCGGCTCCTCCTCCTAAGTGCGGGTCCTTTGATGGATGTTTGTGGTTCGCAAGAGTGATGCATGGTGGGAACTGGAGCCCATCGTGGTGCGCATACAGTGATGGGGTAAACCAAAACACCCGAGTGGTGTCCCAAATTCATGGCGCAGGACTGAGTGCCTCCATACCACTCCCAGGTTTGTTATTTAGCTTGAACCTCCATTGGCACTGTTATCAGGCAGTAAGATACCGCCTACTCTCTCCCCTTGCAGAAATGACCGCCTGGTGGCAATGACTTTTAGCTTGGGGGGGCGACGCGTTGTGCACTCCTCGTGCTATACCACAGTTTTTTGCCTTTTGAACGCGGAGCACCAGATCGAGAGGGTGTGTCCTTGTACCGGTATCGGCAACCCGGTACTATACATCCAAACCACACGCTCACCTTCAAAGAAAGTAAGCAGGACACAGCTCTGAGTGCCAACAAAGGATTTATTCAAGCAGACCACAGCTTTGTCCTCGCAGTCCGTGAAACGCTATGGCAGACGTGTTTCTAGCCAGAAATGGCCGTCATCAGTGCCGGCTTCACAGCCTGGCTGGTGAGTCCTGGACACAGAGACTGCCCCCTAAGTAGCAGTCTATCGGCTCCTCCTCCTAAGTGCGGGTCCTTTGATGGATGTTTGTGGTTCGCAAGAGTGATGTATGGTGGGAACTGGAGTTTATCGTGGTGCCGCATACAGTGATGGGGTAAACCAAAACACCCGAGTGGTGTCCCAAATTCATGGCGCAGGACTGAGTGCCTCCATACCACTCCCAGGTTTGTTATTTAGCTTGAACCTCCATTGGCACTGTTATCAGGCAGTAAGATACCGCCTACTCTCTCCCCTTGCAGAAATGACCGCCTGGTGGCAATGACTTTTAGCTTGGGGGGGCGACGCGTTGTGCACTCCTCGTGCTATACCACAGTTTTTTGCCTTTTGAACGCGGAGCACCAGATCGAGAGGGTGTGTCCTTGTACCGGTATCGGCAACCCGGTACTATACATCCAAACCACACGCTCACCTTCAAAGAAAGTAAGCAGGACACAGCTCCGAGTGCCAACAAAGGATTTATTCAAGCAGACCACAGCTTTGTCCTCGCAGTCCGTGAAACGCTATGGCAGACGTGTTTCTAGCCAGAAATGGCCGTCATCAGTGCCGGCTTCACAGCCTGGCTGGTGAGTCCTGGACACAGAGACTGCCCCCTAAGTAGCAGTCTATCGGCTCCTCCTCCTAAGTGCGGGTCCTTTGATGGATGTTTGTGGTTCGCAAGAGTGATGTATGGTGGGAACTGGAGTTTATCGTGGTGCCGCATACAGTGATGGGGTAAACCAAAACACCCGAGTGGTGTCCCAAATTCATGGCGCAGGACTGAGTGCCTCCATACCACTCCCAGGTTTGTTATTCAGCTTGAACCTCCGTTGGCACTCTTATCAGGCAGTAAGATACCGCCTACTCTCTCCCCTTGCCGAAATGACCACCTGGTGGCAATGACTTTTAGCTTGGGGGGGGGGCGCCGCGTTGTGCACTCCTCGTGCTATACCACAGTTTTTTGCCTTTTGAACGCGGAGCACCAGATCGAGAGGGTGTGTCCTTGTACCGGTATCGGCAACCCGGTACTATACATCCAAACCACACGCTCACCTTCAAAGAAAGTAAGCAGGACACAGCTCCGAGTGCCAACAAAGGATTTATTCAAGCATACCACAGCTATATATATATATATATATATATATATATATATATATATATATATATATATATATATATATATATATATATATATATATATATATATTTATATATATATATATATCCACCTCACTTTCTCCGATCTTGAGCCCTCAACCTCTTACAGGGTGGCACCGGCACGCGGGGACCGGAGTTCCTCGCTTAACATCCACAACACATCCTCCCTTTGAGACCAAAAGAAGAGCGCCGTGCACCAGACTTGGAAAACAGGAGCTTTATTGCGAATACACCAGCATGGCAGCAGATAGGTTCCTTACGCGTTTCAGCTAATGAAGCCTTGACCACAGGTGAGCCTCTGGATAATTTGCGGGCGTGGCCTTGATGCTGCGCCCTTTAACCAAGACTGCAACGTCACTTTGCAGTCCTGGAGTACTTCAATGTCCACAATGCACTGTGTGAGTCTTTTCATGTTGCGAGAAAGTCAGCAATTACATTTTCCAAATAGTTCATTATTTCAGGCGAATTGCAGACTGTACACTCGTTTTGTATTCAGTTTCCACGTGCACCGTAACTGGCCCAAAATTATCTTTCTGCAAAGTTCACGCCGTGCTTCAGCGCCTGCATTCGAAAATCTGTAATGAACAGACCTGTGTCTGCTCACGTTCCTTTGCTCTGCTGCACCTTTCTTATTTTCGGCTGTAACTTTTCATACCTTCAACTGAGGTGACTCACGCAGGTGGGTCAGGCTCTTCACTTTTTACTTAATCCACCTCACTTTCTCCGATCTTGAGCCCTCGACCTCTGTAAGAGCCAACAGGAGGGAGCAAGCATAGATAAATGGCTGGCAGCATTTAAGAGGGCCCTTAGAATGAGGAGAGTTAGGTCCTGTGGGAGTTGATCTCAGTAGCTGGGAGGGATTGACTCCTGACCCTAGAAGGTGTTGCAGCATAATCTTACTCCCACATAAAACAGTATCTGATCAGGAAGTCTGGGCTCACCTCATAGCAGTACAGTATGAAGTTCGAGGGCACCAAGAAAGTCAGTACCCAATCTTGGGTGGACTTTGTTGACATCTAAGAAAAGACACTAGAGGGCTGAAAACATGGTAACAAAGAAAATACCTATAAGAGGAGCTATCATCTGTTTATGAAGGAGCACTTTTTGAGTAATTGTCCCTCAGAAAAGTTACACCAGTATCTGGTAGATTCAAAGCTTTCTAGCCCTAGAGAGCTGGCTCTGAAAGCTGATAAGTGGGTAAGGACAAGAGTATCCAAGAAGTTCAACGGGGACCCTGCAAGAAGGGGGGGGGGGTGTTAGACCCACAAAACCTAAAGAGGGGGGTGGTAAGCCAACCAAAGAAACTTCCTCAGTACCCCAAACACCAAACACCCAAAATCCCATCCCAACTCTGACAAGCAGAGGCTTAAAAAGTTATTTGAGAACAAGGTGTGTTTTGACTATCAGCAGCCAGATCACTTCATAGGTGACCCCGCCTGTTCCAAAAAGGTGGTTAGCACTGGGCTGTCCAGTGTAGCCATAGAGGAGAATACCACAGATAAGGAGGTCCTCTTATTATTTTGCTGGGAGACAGGTTCAAGCTGGTGACCCTGAGGGTGAGCGATGGCACTTACACCCCATTCAGGTGAATGGGATCCCTATCACTTTCCTAATAGACACAAGCGCCAGTCACACCATGGTGGTTGAGAAGTTGGTGTCCCAAGAGCAGTATGTGCCAGGAGAGGCAAAAAGAGTAAGGGTAGTCTCAGGCGAGGTCACAACCAAGTCTGTAATCAAAGTGCCCCTGGAAAGGGAGGGTACCCTTAGCTGGTATAAGTAGGTAGGCTTATATGAAATATTTCAAATTTTAAAATGACCCCAAAATGACAAACTCCAATGTAAAGAACTGGAGATATGAATTGTTAAAGATTAAATGTAAAAATGTGCTTTCTAGTGCTTAAAAGTGCCAACCGGGGACATATGGTCATTCATCACTGGGACCAAGTCAAAGGTTCAAGGCCCACCACGGCAAGCAGGCACATTATAAATAATAAGAATGAAATGAAAATGTCTAACATCGTTAAAATGCCATCTTGAACCTAACACCATAGTATCTACTTCTATGTGCTACTCTAAGAGAGCACAGAAGGCAGAGAAAATGTCAGTCTAGACTTTCTTAGGGAGAAGAGACGTACTGCGTATCCTTTTGACAGCAATGGCTAATTTTATCAGCAGAGACATGAAGACAGTGTTCCCTGCGAAGGGCAAACACACGCTGTGGGTTTCCTCCCAGACTCAGCTTTATCAGCTTCAGGCGACATGTAGGATCTGCAAAGTGTGCTGGCAGTGTGGTCAGGCTATCTCTGGCAGAATCTTGTGCGATAATCTGGACGAACTAACTCTTTTGACAAATGCTCAATTGGCAGTCTTATATACTAAATATTATCAGAAATTGGAATTTCTTACTAAAATGTAGAATGTCTGACATAGATTACGTGCAACAGAGGTGTGTCCCCCAGATGTTTCCTTATGAACATATAAGGTTAAAGGACGTCAATTCAGACTACACTATTTCGGCTATATGTCTAATTTTTATTCTAAAGTAACCTTGACATTGTGAAGAATAACGTTTTAACCCAGGCAGATGTCTCATCAAGTGTTACATCTATGTCATTGGTTGAATAACTTGATGTTTTCATAAGGTCAGATGACATCTGTCTCATATAACAGACATGACAATGATTCTGCAAAAATCGTGAAAGACGGCGGCTTCCATTGTTTAAGATTTAAAAGATGGCGACTTCCATTATCCAAGATTGAGTCGGGCCTACATGAAATAGAGTTGTACCATAGGGGCTTTACGCCAGTAAATTGCAATAAAATGTATAACTTCCACTAAAACTAATATCATAACACTCAACAGTCAGACAGTCGATTGTAGTTCATGCAGGCTGCATAATAATTCCCTTTTACTGCTTGACACTCTTACACACACACCTAAGACAAACCTGCTGAGGGTCATATCCATTAGCCTGTATTATACATTTCCATAGCAATAAACCACCCATCACCAACTTAACAAGCACAGAATATCTGAGGAGATCTGCCACATACCGCAGGCCAGAAGTAGACTATAATTTAATCCAACACTGCAGATCCAAACTAGCAACAATCTACTGCCACTTCCTGTCATCTCAAAGTGAAAATCACATTTAGGATGACATCAACAAAGGCCATCCCAGCAGATTTCTCCACCACTTCTCCCTTTAACCTATGTCTACACAGGACCATGAAGAGATAAACAAAATATCTTAGACTGGACAGCCCAGTAGAGTCGCCAGCTAAGTGGACTATGGACATAAGAAACACCAAAAAGGGATCTTCAGAGCTACTCAATGCTGCCAGTTTATTAAAAACCATAAGCTGAACGCCTATTTCTCACACTTCTTCATCCATCACACTACTAAGTACTGCATCCAATAATATGATAACTGCATCTCAGTGGTCATCATGCACAACATGAAACACTTCCCATACAGGATAAAATACAGAATCAACACAAAAGACAACACATTTCCAACCAAAATACTGCACTCAGTATTGAGTGCTACCCATTTAAGCAAGAACTTCAGCACCCTATATGCTGTGGAAAGCATTTTGATAACTTTATTGCGGTCATAGACCATAAAAGCACAGATAAAATATGTACATACACGGAATAAAATACATAAATAATTAAAAAATACATGGTTAAAAAGTTATTAAACAGTAAGTTATCAAAGTAAGGTATCAAAACATCCCAGTTTATCATAGATTGTCACAATTCATTAAAGTGAGCCTTCTGCGCCACATACCATATAAAAAACGGGATACCGCAAACACAATACAGGGGGAGGTGTCATATCTTTAAATTCTGACAGCTTGTGCACATTGTCTTAAACCAAGGCTTCTACATAGCGGTACCAACCAGCATCTCCTTATTGTACTGTAGGCTGGGCAGAGGAATAAGACGTGAACAATATCCTCTTTGGTGTTATTATAAACTGGGCAAATTCCCTCTTCTTGTCCATTCCATTTGCAAGTAAATGCCCCAATAGGTAGACAGCCATGTCTTAATTGTGTATAAAGTTTTCTTGCAAGGGGAGGCTGTATTAAGTCCAAACACTCCTCCCTCTTAGACACGAGTTTTACCTGCAAATATTCTGCAGACAGACTGCCCAGCGTTGTCGAGCTATGCAGAAGGCTTAGGTTGTAATGTCTCAGGGAAGCCAAGAGCTCCATTCTCTTCACCCTCGGGCAGCTCACCTCCGGGGTCTCCCATAATTGGGGCATACCAATTTGTTGTACAAGGGCCTTTATATGGGCTAGCCAGGGGATATTCCTGGTCTTTAGGTGCCCCCAGACTGCAGCGAATTCAACTCGGTCGTGTGGCTAGCAGTTCTGAGATGGACTCTAGGCCTAGATCTAGTCTCAAGGATGTGAGCGGGGTGCTCTGGGGGAGGCCTATCAGGTTCCGCATAAAGGCCTGTTCCACCTTGAGGAGGCTTGGTGTACTCTTATGGCCCCAGAGTTCTGCACCATACATCACAGCAGGTCTAGCTTGCACCCCATAGCTCTCAAGGGCTGGGGCAACTGGCTTAAACAGGGTTGTTAATGGAACTTGCCAATGCCCCCTCCGATCTGCGCCAACCTCAAAGTAGATTTGGATACCTGTGGGCCCCAACCGAAATCTTCAGTCAGGGTGACCCCCAAGTATACAAAGGTTTTCACCCTTTCGAGCGGGACGCCATTTAATACCGGGTTAGGGCGAGTTCGCTTTGGGGGATGAAAGATCATAAACTTCGTCTTTGCTACGTTTACCTCCAATCCCCTCAGAGCGCAAAAGGATACAAAACCATCCAGGACTCTCTGGATACCTGATGATGTTCGAGACAACAGCAGGGTGTCGTCTGCGAACATCAGAGCAGGTACCCGGTCAGTGGCCAACCAAGGAGCATCGCTGTTCCTGACCCTTTCCAGTTCACCCACCAGGCCATTTATATGAAGACTAAAGAGCGTCGGAGCCAGGGCACAGCCCTGGCGTACGCCTCTGGTCACGGGGAAGCGGGCTGATAATTCCCCGTTCTTCTCACATCTCACCTTGGCATAGTTCCCTGCATGGAAGCGCATCAGGACATCTAGCAGATAGGGCGGGAGGTCTAGTTCTTTCAGTACCCTCCATAAGCTTTCCCTGGGGACAAGGTTGAAGGCAGCCCGCAGATCTACGAAGACAAGGTAGAGGCTGCCACCCTCTACTGTTGTTGTCTCCCAGAAAAGCACCTGCAACCTACAAATTTGGTCCAGGGTCGAAATTCCAGCTCTGAAGCCGGCCTGTAGGGTAGTCAATATTTTTGGGTCCTCCATCCACCCCAGCAATCTGTCCAGAAGGACTCGGCCCATTAGCTTCTGTGAAGTATCCAGGAGACTTATCGGCCGGTAGTTTGATGGCACTAAGGGGCAGCCCTTCTTGAAGATTGGCACAATCTCGGCTCCTGCCCAGGTGTCCGGTAACTTGGCTCCCCAGAGGACAGCATTGAATAGAACAGCCAAGTACGGCACCCAGATTTTTGGCTGGGAGCAGAAAAGATCTCCTGGTAGTCAATCTAGGCCTGGGGCTTTGTTAGGTAGTTGCCTATTGATCGCCGATTCCACCTCTTTAACTGAGATGCTCTCGGTGTCTCCAGGGCCCTCCCTTTCCTTGGCATCCCGCTGACCTAACGAATAGTCCAAGTCCGAGGCCCCCCGCAGTCGATACTCGGGGGGGGGGGGTCTGGGGCTCGGGACATCCGGAGGGCATCATCTGTCACCGCTATCTCTGCCCCATTTAGGTGTTCACTAGTGTCAGTGTCAGTAGTGTCAGCATTTTATAAATGTTTCAAAACAATATAGTACAATGCAGTGAGTAACAAGGGGTCGAAACTGAGATACCATTTAAAAGTTACATCTGTAATGTATATATTATTGAGCATTGGGGTGAGTCTGAATAGGCAGCAACAAATTGCTGTGGGGGAAAAACTGTGAAATAAGAGCCTAATTATTTATTTTTACCAGTCATTTCCTCGGATGGCTGGAGCCACAGGCGCCCCACTCACTTTCTCCTGCTGCCCAGGATTCATTGCACAGCCTCAGTGATAGCTTGAAGAGAGGACTAAGGAGGATGATGAAGAGAAGGAAGGCCAAGAATGGATAGAGGGGAGGACGTTAACAGGAATGGTTTGATTTTTTTTGCCTGAGCTGCCTGTGGTTCACGGTCTGGCCCTGTAGAATCCATCCCACACCCAATGCTGGTTTTTCATTTCTATGAAGATTAGTCCGAAATGATTTTCAGGATAGGGTTATGAGCCCCTGGGACTACTAGTCCAAAGAAGTGGGCCAGAGCAAAACTCCTAACACCACTGGTTTTTAGTAACAGTTAATCACTGCAATTTTAAAGGATCGTGCAAAAATGAGGGGAATTAAATGTAAAAGTAGATCCAGTACTTGTATAGCGCACGAATCACCCCAAAAGGGGTATCTCAGTGCTGGGGGCCATTGGGAAGATTAGGCGAGCTATTGCCCAGAGTCGCATGGTGCTGGACAGACCCCTGCCACCGGAGCCAGAGATCGAACCGTGATCCCCAGCGTCTATCGTCAGTCGCCCTGGCCGCTTTGCCACACCTCTCCCCACGAATTACGCTTCTCCACTGGATCAAATTGTAACACCATAGGTAAACTACAATTGTAGTATCTATAAGGACTATTAACTCTATACATTTTACCTGGCTTGTAGAAGTTGGGGTAAGTAAATTTGAATAGCTTGTTCTAGGAAAATTCCTTGAAGATTTTTGTTAATTTTTTTGTTGTTGTAGTAATCGCGGTTTGGCAGTATATATTGTCATTTTTCTTTTACTCAAATGTGAATCTCACTTAAAAAAGTATTTGAGGATACAGGCATTGAGGTAAAAATGGCATTGAAATGTTGTATTTGAACAAGTCTCCTGCTAGTATTTCACAAAACATTTTATGTAAACTGCACGCTTGAATAAAATACGTTATCTAAAGCCAATAAAATAGTTACAGAATATTTTGCAACTGCTTTCTGTACTTCATCTTATGCTTATGAACTCTAATTTAATGCTTTAGGTTTCAGTACAATACACATTCTATTAAGTAGGACTGATTTTCCATTCATCATTTGAATTCATGCTGAATGCAATTCTGCTTTATTTTCAATTATAGTGATGTTGTAATGCATTCAACTGCTAAACTTGCTTCTTATCCTCACAATCAGGACACTGGAGATGCCAACTCTACTTTCGACCAAGACAACTTGGAACGAATTTTACGTGACCTGTTTGAGGCTGGAATTGAGACCACAACAACTACCCTTCGATGGGCAATCCTTCACATGATCACTCAACCAGACATCCAAGGTGAGGGCCTTGTAGTGTCCACACTCTTATGCCTCTTGATGTTGAATGCTTAGATTACTTTCCACTAATCCTTATTAAACCCGATCGCCTACTTTGGGAAGGTATGGCTCCACCCCAAAATAGACATATGTTTTGTCCCAGATCTAAACTCCTCATCCCAGTGTTTGTATGTTCCTCATTGTTGTCTCATAGATCTGAAGTACCCCTTGATGCTTCAACTTCCAGTACAATGCTATACAATACATTTGTAGAGTGCACAGCTATGGCCAAAGAAGTGACCTGGCATTGGCGGAAAGAGCACCTTCAACTACAGTGATCCTAAATTACGTCAAAGAGTAGTGTTTTGAGGCACTTTCAGAAAAAAACAGCTTCATTCGAGCTACTTTTCAGACTGAGAGGGAGGGCATTCCACGACTTCAAGGCAAGGAAAACAAATGATGTACCACCTCTTCTGGCCTTGTGAATGCGAGGGAATTTATGACGTTTCAGATCATTGGACCCCAGTGATCTTGACTGGGCATAGGGTTTGAAGTGGCGCCTGTGGTAAAGGAGACGTTGTTGGGTGTTTCAGGTTTTAAGCTATAGACACCTTGCCCTCACTCACCTAGTGGGCGTGAGAAATGTTAGCAATTTGATGAGGAAGAGCAGATACAGAGCAATGAGTATCACTGACATGTAATCTAGACTCCCCCCGCCCTCTTCTTTGTATCTGCTTACCGCAATGTTGAGACAATAGTACTGAAACACAAACAATACAGTACTGACATCATTACAGTGAAACAACTGTGTTCTATTGTGCCAGATACAATTAGTTAAATGTTATTGAGACTTCCTAAGGGACTGACACCCTACCATATGCCTGTGGATGCATTTCATTTTAGCACTTAATAAATAGCTATAATAATGTTCTGCAAATGTCTAACCAAAAAGCCCTCCATATGTCACTCAAGAGGCTGCTGCTCTTTGGAACAGCCCAGCACCATTTTTGTTTTTTGGTAAGTGTCCCATTGACCAAAGGATATGTATCTCAGTGTGTTGACCAATCCCCCACAGAAAGTGATAATCCTTTCTTAGAACTTACTTTTAGTGACCAGTGTATCGCAGGGTCACCTTCTGCCGCATGTGTTGACCCTATTTTTGGATTCATTGTCCACCAATCAGTAGTGACAGGACTTGGTGTTTCTCATTTGCTCCCCCACCACTTGTCAGTTTTGCCAGTTGTATTGATTTTTAAAGCTCGGTTCTTCGTTTTTTTTTTCTTTAACTAAGTTGCATTTAGACCAACAAGTAGATTCTTTGATCATGTTTTTTGGATTTAACACCAACCAAAATCCTTCAACAAGTATAAGGATGAAAGAGTCAGACATTTACAACTGCCTTTAGGATTGCCAAAATGCCTTGTTTGCTACCTACTGAACTTTAGAGTAGCAACTGGCAAACCCTGGTGGAGCCCTTTTTTGAGGGGCACTACAAGTGATTGATCACCTTTACAAGATACATGGGCTTGATTTAAGGTTTGCCAGATCGTACTCTATTTATCAGGGTGCCAGAGGACATTACCTCTGCCATCCTGACAGCCTACTCTCAGTCAAATGTGAGATAACCTACAGACCAGAATATATCTCTGTACCATGAAGAGGACCATTGTCACAGTTGTTCTTGTCAAGGTACAATACATTTGGTAGAGGGCTGTCATTGCTTTTGACTGCAGTCAACCACACTTTGTCTATTTCTTTTCAGAAACAAACTCCTAAAGTGTCAGTTTGTTTCTAGGGACATTAGAGAAATCAAATTAACTTTTGGCAGCTGAAAGATCTGAGCAGCTAATAGTGCCTTCCTGTTTGTATGCACTTCCGCAGTAGTGTTGCCACTCCTGATCAATGCAACTTGTCCAACAATGTGCTATACAAAATATATTGGGAGAACATGATGACTGTATGTTCACTTAAGTCGACTGTATGTTCACTTAAGTCAGACAACATGTGACTATGCACAGCAAGTTATCTTCCTGGGTCTTTGCAAGGTTCCATAACAGAGGAGTCAAATTGACTTTTCCCTTTGTGTTTGGCCTATAGCCTCACCATTGGATCACAAAATATGGCTGCAAATATATTCCATTTCAGTATGAACCTGAATCTTGCTGCCACATTTGGACCATTTGTGCAGTTATCTCAAGATTAATCTGCAATATATGAAACCTTGCCAACAGTAGGAATGTTACTCCCACATCTGTCCATCATGCTATCACAATGGTGAGTCAGCACTAAGTTGAACTTCTTTTATTTTAGTAGAAAGTTATGCTGTCTTGGTATTGCACATGCACCTAATGTGAAGAAGGATGATTAGCTCACAAAACGAGTGTGGTTCAGCCCACTTGTGAGGTCTCATACTCCATGTAGATGGGCAATGGGCCCAGCCAAGGTGGTTGTAGCCATTTGCCACTAGAGTACAGAAGTATGTCTTCCTGAGACTCTACACATCTGGCCAAGTACATCCATTCCACACTTGACTTTCAAGGAAGTGTGCATGAGCAATCAAAGGCCTCCCAGGCAAGTTGCGTCGGGGCAAGAGCTCAGAACTCAACATTCAGTCAATAGAAAGAATAACGTATTGTCCAGTCCAGTGATTATCTTTTGAATTAAAAGAAGGTACTTTATTCTGATAGCATAAAGCAATACTTCACGGAGCAATGAAGGGAATTCGACACAAGGTTGTGATCCTATTTAGAAGAGCTCTCATATTTGGCAGATCTGGCTTTTGTTGGCAGGGTGCAAACAGTATTCTGGAATGGCAGATGTGGCATCCAAGCCAATCTTAATATAATAGATGTCTTTAGCCTGCAGGCTGATCAGAGCTCAGACCTCTGCAGCAATGAGGCATTCTAACTCAAACAGTGGTAAGGCTGCATTAGTCTTTCATTCAGGGCAGACTCCCAATCACACCCAATGCTTCCTTCTTGCAGACATTCAAAATGTTGTTCACAACAAGAGCCATTGAGGGATACGGGGGGAACCTCTTCCACACAAAAATAGGTGTGCCTGCCTGCGCTTCATTGTAATCCATCCCTGGTAATACAGCAGTTCTTTGCGGAGACGGAGGAACTGCCCCACCGGGAGGTTGCCTCAGAGGGCCTTGGGGTGGTAGCTTTCATACAATAAGAGACTGTTCCTATCAGTGGGTTTTCTGTAGTTGGTGGTGAATATTGCCCCATTTTAGATAGAGATTGATAGGTCAAGAAAGGGGATGATGTTGTCTGATTTAGTGCTTGTACATTTCCGTAATGGGTCAAGAGTGTTGACCCAATCGCAAAAAGCTGCACACCATTCTATGTCACCACTCCAAAAGACCAGTATGCCATTGATGTAGAGACGCCACACTAGCAAATTGTATACTCAGTATGGCTGCCATTAAGTCCTGACGCAAATGCTGGGTTACACTCTATGCCCCCATGTCACTCAGATCCCCTGAGCAGACGTGCTGACATTTTAAATACAGAAACAGGGTTACCGCCTCCCACCAGCATTTGAGTAGCAGAGGGCAGGTAATACGCTGCGATTCCTGAGAGGCTCATGTGAGTATTTTCTATTCTGCATCCACCACGAAAGAGGTATGTCTTTACCACAACCACTGAGTGTTCATTTCAAACCATATCACTCACAGTTAATCCTCTTCAAACCGCACTCCATGCCAATGAGGCCCCCTATACGTCTATGCGTTTGTGTGTCACACTATCTTGGTTGGCGTTGTTACTCACATCGGGGTAACTTTTTGACTGGAACATTCACAGCTAGTCTGTTTTCAGTGAACCACACCACCGATCACGGCTCCCACGCCATTTTTAGATGTCACTTTCGTATCCCCTGCGTGTGTCATTGTGCCCTGACCATGTTCCACTTACTTATAATTGCGGGCACAGGTGTCCAGTATGTGTACGCCAGCATGCTGTCCATGGCTATCTCTTTCACTCATTTTATGTGTGTTGAGGTGCCACCAGTAATAACTGCAATCGATGCAACTATGGGGACAGATGTGCAGTGAGTAAGATCACTGCATTAGCCGGTTTCCGGCGAGTGGGGAATAAATTTGCTAGCATGCCTCTCCCTTTTAAGACACATCTCTTTCCTTATGCTGAGATTCATTACCAGCATCTTGATTCACTACTCATTCTGACACAAATGTAGTGCATGAATCAAAACGCATGATGTGTCTAATACGGTCAATACACTTCCACTGACTCTGAGAGCTTTATCTCTTGATACTCTCTTGAGGCCTCACTTAATATAATGGTTC
The DNA here is from genome assembly GCF_964263255.1 of Lissotriton vulgaris. Lineage (NCBI taxonomy): Eukaryota > Metazoa > Chordata > Amphibia > Caudata > Salamandridae > Lissotriton > Lissotriton vulgaris. Next base: position 1,075,358,961 of record NC_141699.1, on the reverse strand, counting down.
TATTCTAATGGGCTAGAAGATGTGCCAGATGATTACCAGTTTTTTTTCCAGAGCCTCTGGCATTCACTGGTTGAAAGCAGACATCCCAATGTTAAAAGGATATCACCAGGTAGAATTGGGCTCTCTTTGATTACAGCATGCACATTCCATTTGGGTCAACTTCAATGAGAGGATTGTCCTTATTGAACCTCTCAGGTTGTCCTTTTTGACATCCCAGAGGAGATGCTTTTAGTCCCTACTGAGAAGCCAAGGCACATTTCTTCCATTCAGCCATCTGTAGAAGAGGGCGTGTCTTCTCTGGTTGGATTAGGCAACAAGTAACCACCACAATGCACCATCCCCACAGTGTTCTGCCATTGCCGGGGCAACAAAACCAGAGGTGCTCTTCAGGTCTTTGGCAACTTCGTGTGACCCATGAGGTAGGTCCGACCATGGAGATGCGGTGGCTCGTCGCTATCCTGCTCCCCCTTTGCGGCGCTTGATCACACGACCGGCAGTCATGAAACAAACAGCAGATGATATCCTTTGATTACACTGTGCGCTTATCCTGCTAACCCTCATTATCCCCTCCCCCTACACAACTGTTCTCCTTTTCTCTCCCTCACATGCCGTTGGGTGTCCAGAGTTTCCTCTGCCCCCATTATACGAGCTCGATTGCGTTCGTTAGTTCATGACGTGGCTTTCTCTTATGGTTACCTCATCTATGTTAAGGAACTGTTCATATGTGTTTCCATCCCCAGATCTCTATTTTTGTACATTTGTATCCTATACCTCAAGATCAATTGTTTACTCATGTATACAAAATATAAATCTTTCTTTAACTTAAATAAAGCTTACTGACATAAATATATATATATTGCCAAATATATTACAAATGTTTAGCAACCCGAAAAACAGTTAGTATTTTGTTCTCTTCTATATCTCTTACATTTTAAAGAAAGCCTTTATGTCATTAAACCTAGTAAAAACATTCAACCATAGTGCTCTACAATGGGTAGTATGGATCATTGAGTGAAAAAATGAGGGCAAAATGCTGCTCTAGAATTAACCATGGGGGTACAAAAGGGGGTGGTGATGGACGGAGCATCTGAACTAATCAAACACTCACACCCAGTCAACAGATCTGGGTTTAATCCATCACCGTTCTTTAGCCCACTCTGCCACCCCAGTTCAGACATGGCCATATGCAAATCAGTCTGACCCTGTGCCTCATGGGAACAGTCCAGCCCGAAATGCCAAGCCATGCCTTCCCTGGACCGGAAACAAGCTTCCTAGGACCGTTTTCTGGCATTACAGCCGTCTTCAGCCAGGCTTGCTTGAATTAACCATGGACACATTCTTGTAACTTTTATGCTTTTTTTTGTCTGGCCAATCATAATTTATCCTAAAGTGCTTATTCATTTTTCTGACAGTAAATTATAATTGTCTGTCCCCAGAGAAAGTCCAGAAGGAATTGGATGCTGTCCTTGGAGAAAAGGAGACAGTCCAATATGAGGACCGGAAGAGGCTTCCATACACTAATGCTGTGATTCATGAAATTCAACGCATTAGCAGCGTTCAATCAGTCGGTGTCAGTAGGCAGCTTTTGAAGGACACTTCTTTGGAAGGATTCCACCTGAAAAAGGTACAACCCTACTCATGCAGGCAGAGCAGCTGCCCTAATTGTCCCATCCCACATGTCATTTTACTCTCTTAGTTCAGTCTAATACAGTTCTGAGTGCACCTGGCATGTGAGTAGAATTGGAGGTATCCCGAATCCCAAGGGACTTCACAATTTTTTTAATTACATGATTGAAAGAGTTGAGATACTTACTGGTTATGAGCAACCTTGCATGGATCTTATTTGAAGAAAAATTGGGTTTGTGTCACTTGGATAGAGGAAGTTGGCACACCTCTTTTGTTTGATGGTATTTGGTCAGCTGGTCACCATTCATCTTCATTATCTAAACTCTGTAGGCCCACAGCCATAGCTTCGAACCTTGGAAAGGAGGAACCAGGTTCAAGTCCTCACATCAGCTCAACATTGAAGTGGGGACTCAACCATGCTTACTCAGCTTGTCAGAATAATGTTTTTCTATTTTGCTGATATTTGAAAACTCCCAGAAAGTATGTCCTGATTTTAGCTTTATAGAGCACTAACCATAATTTCAATGTCAAAAAGACCCCCCCCCCGTTTTGTTCATTTACTGCAGTATCATCTGTTCAGTTTTATAGGTTTTATTCTATCATGGAGTCATTCGGTTTGCCACAAATTTGTCATTAAGGCAGAATGTTAGCACGCTAGTTGTTCATTATAACACTGAAGGGAAGCTGCAGTGGAACACTGGGGAACATATTCGCAGCATGCTGCTGGTTTTAGAAGTACATGTTTCACTCACCAATGCATACCAGAATTCTTTTCTGAAACTAATGAGGATGATATCTGAGAATTTATAGAAAATGCATCGCCATTTTAGCTTTTTAAACACTAAGCATAATTTCTGCGACGAATGGACACCCTCATTTTGTTTATGTCTGAAGGAAATGCTTTCAGCTGTTCAGTTTTGATTCCATGAAAGTGGCGCTCAGGTGTGTCATGCCTTTGTCATAAACACAAATGCTAGCACTCTTAGGGGGACCATTATGATGGCGGGCGGAGGCACCACCGCGGTGCTGGCGGAAAATGCATTTTTTTTCCGCACACCAGCAGCGGTCCTCACGCCCGCCATATTAGTATGGTAAAACATAGCCCATTTCTGGTCCGGCGCGGTGCGACGCAAACCGCCGTAAAATGCACCCGCCACCGCGGTGGTGTGAGCCAATAGAGACCCACCGCCGTGTGGGATGACGTCCCGACCGCCGTACAAATCAGGATGCCCAAACAGCCAGTCCCACCGCAGCGGAGAAACCGCCCAACCAGAGACGGCGGAAGCTCGACAGCAGAGCGCGAAACTAGATTCCCGGTCCCCTCCGCCCGGTCACGACCACAATGGATCCAGCTCTACACGTCTTCCTGGTGCTGTACCTAATACACTACCAGCAACTCATGCAACGTTGCGGACGCCGCCGCAGGTACGCTATAACACAACTCTGCACACAACAACAACACATTACCCATGTGCAGATATAGGGTTCCTGTCCATACCAGACACCCTGGTGGGGACAGGAACACATATGTCCTACCTGTCACAAAAACACCCCTCCACATCCAGGTCACCCATCTACCGCGAAGTAATGTCCCGGTCACGGCACCGCAGGGGTGAAGACGCAGGGAAACATGCACACAATGCAGAAGGCAGGGCCAGTGCCAGGCATGGACAGTCCACAGAGATCACAGGGCCACACCTCCACCCTCCACACACTAGGCCCCCCAACATGAAAGGACATGCCATGTGCCCCTCCTGTGCTCCCCCATGCACAATAACCAGCCAGGTGAACCCACACCCTGCACCACACACTAAACAACTAGGGAGACATCCTCAGCAGGTGTGGCTGCAGAGGAACACACAGCATAGAAGCACAGGGGGCCAGGGCAATTCACACACGACGACAACACCAGACTCATGGCAAGAACACTGAGTCCAAGCACAAAATGAGAACACACACTGGGGCACGCGAGACGCCGCTCTGGATTAAAACCATCCGGGGTACATTATGGAACATTCATGACATCACAGGAAGTGGCATCATAAGCGGAGACCGCAACGCAACGCCACTTGCCAGAACCCTTTCCTGGCCATCTTTGCTGCCAACATTTGGATTGTCTGCACACTGGGGGCCCGCGCTGCTGAGAGCGCCTGCATCTGAGGCTGCCCATCCTTGCACCTGGTCCCCCCCGCCGCTGCTCATTACATCTTCTGCGGCCGCCGAGCGGGGGGACTACAGCGCCCATAATTCCCGGCAGGGACAGCCCCGCCCAACCACGCCCTTTCCCACACCCGGAGGTGCACAAAACACCGGTCCTCCCTCGCAGGAGCGGGAGACCGCAATGCAACGCCACTTGCCAGAACCCTTTCCTGGCCATCTTTGCTGCCAACATTTGGATTGTCTGCACACTGGGGACCCGCGCTGCTGAGAGCGCCTGCATCTGAGGCTGCCCATCCTTGCACCTGGTCCCCCCCGCCGCCGCTCATTACATCTTCTGCGGCCGCCAAGCGGGGGGACTACAGCGCCCATAATTCCCGGCAGGGACAGCCCCGCCCACCTACGCCCTTTCCTGCGCCCGGAGGCGCACAAAACACCGGTCCTTCCTCCACGTCGCGGGACGCGCGCGGGCGGTGCCGAGCGAAGCCTGGGCAAAGGGCGGGCCCTCTGTGGCCAGAGGAGGCCAGGCCGGGCCCGGTCTCTTTCACCCTTGGTTGGAATATCAGAGTCTCCGCAAACGAAGGTACCTTGAACGTTCGGTACTAACATTTAGTGATTCACTGCCACATTGTTCCTGGCTGCTTGTACTATCAATGTGCCAGAGCTCACAACGCAAGCTAGTACCAGAGTGTTTTCGATTATGTCCCCAAGGGGTGCCAAGGGCGTTAAGGGAAGGAAATCTCTAGCGGGAGGGTCCTTGAGGGGCACCATCGATCAGTACATTACAAGGGCGGCCTCAGCGCTGGAACAAGAGATTGCCAACGCTGAGCGCTGTCTCTCTACAAAACTCCAGAATAAGCGCTCCTCGCTAGGGCTACTCCAACAAGCCACCACTCCTAATTCGACCAACGGGAAGGAAAAATCTACAAATAGCAACATATTAGCGTCCCCTCTCTAATCCTTGATGCCACAACAATATCTGAGCCCAGTAGATCCCATAGCAACAGGAATTCTAGTACAGATCTTGTGCTAGAAATAATCCCCGAAGAATCCCTGATACTTCATCCTTTAATGTCTAACCCAAAGAACAACCCTCAAACCCTATTACCACCTAACAGGCCCACACTAAAGAGAAAGAGGGGGGAAACAGTCATAAAGGGAGGCAGGCTAAACTACCTAACACTTCCTGGCATCCCCCGACTATCCATAGTACAGGAACTGGGAAAACAGCTCCAGGTCAGTCATCGACCCCGCCCTCCCTAAACCAACACCTAAACCGAGACCTAATGGGGAATATCGAGGTCCTAGTAAAATCCCTTCTATTGCCCCTTGTAGAAAGGGTCAAAAGGTTAGCAACTCATTTGGGGTCAATAGAGGAAGCCATCACTACAAACACAACTTTACTAAAGGGTCTAGCAGAAGACAATAGAAAACTAACACTAACAGTAAAATCTGGGACGCATAATGCAAGCACAGGGAATAAAACACTAAAACCGATACATCCATTACCGGAAAAAACACCGGCCCCTACCAAGACAATGAGTGACCAAAAAACATCTAAAACACCCACCGCGAAAGGATCTGTTGAACACCAAAGCAACCTATTGGATATATATGGAAAAAGTGATAGGGCGAAGTTAAATTAACAGGAATTCAAAAGGTTCCAATGTACGGATTGACCTGCCCCCAGAAGCAGCCCCCTTTGTTGCGATACTGACAGGGGTTCCGGAGATAAAAACAGGGAAAACTGAAGGGTATTCGGACCTTAAAAACAAAGTAATATACTGGTTAGGGAATAACAGACCCTTAACTCCCAACATTAATGGGGAAATTTTAAACGTGAGAAGGCTTGGTTGGGTAGGACAGAGGCCCAAAGACACGCAGGGCGATGTGATAATTATCTACTTCAGGGACCACAGAGTCATCTCGTACCTTAACGACTGGTATCATGAGAGCGGAGGGGAGGAGATCAGGATACATGACCTGAGTTACTTTTATCCTAGGTCATTATTACCCCAGCAATCAAGGTCAATCAACCCACATCACAACACCTCGAGGGGCTCAATCTTCAAAATCCAGACCTCAAACAGATTTTCTGCCCTTACCGGTCTGGATGGGGTAGATGGACTCACCAACGTACACCCTACGACATCATGTGTATTAAACACAATGGACTCTCTAAATACTTCCAAGGGCCCATTACCAAGTATGCCAGACTCAAGAAGTCCCAGGATTGTTGGAGACAGGGTAGGCACACCAGGGGAGGGAGAGACTGAACAGATCAATATAATCAGTACACCTAAGATAGTACCCTCCTCAACGAATTCCAAATTACTATCTGAAGCTGATAAAAGGAATTCAACATTAGACATCTGTAGAAATTACTCCAGGAAGTCCAGAAAGTATTCAGAGAAGTTTAATTACAGAGACAGCTTGAACAACCACCTTCAGCATTACACCAGTAAGATCTGAGTACCAGGTCACACATAGAATGTAGAGATAGGAATGTACAATAACAATTCTAATAAGGAATTCTATACTTAACATGGAATACTACTACTTAACATGGAAATAAAAAAAGTAGTCACCGTTGTCTGTAGTGAAGCGAAGAACAGGAAATATCTCACATTCAAGTCTCTCAATGTCTGGTTTCTTCTTCCTTTTTTAAAAAAAAAAAAAATATGATAAACGTTAAATATATGTGGAAATAGAGATTATTGTTGAAAGCGGAGTACTTTGTAGTTAAAACGAGAAGAAGAAACGATCAAAATCGCTTAAGGAGGTCAAAAATACGATCGTAGCTTCGTTGCTATGGGAACGAAGAAATAATCACAACAAAGATGGCCGCTAAGACGCATACGTAGAGACGTGATGCGTGGTGACGTAGTATTGGAGTGTTGTGCTCTTTCGTTGCAGGTCGGCGTTGAGAGGCACGGGAAGCAGCGCGCAGCGCGCGTTCGGTAAGCTCACAGTATTTTTTTTAAAGATGCAGAAATAGTGCAGTCAGCTCAGCGCGCGTTCGGCAACCTTCAAATTTCAAACAACGCAATGCGATAACACAGCAGCACAACACGGGAAAAATGTCAAAAAAAAAAATTGTAGTCAAGCAGAAAGTGTCACACAAGCAGCACTCGACAGCAAAGAGTTAATTAGAAATGGTTATCCAAATAAAGAGGTTCATCAAAAAAAACGAAGAGAGAATAAGAAAAAAACAACTCCCGCTGGTGCAATCAAAGCACTTGACACTTTAAACAGCCGCTGGTGCGATCTACATACACATTAAACGTGGAAAGTATAAAATACCTGGATAAATTTGAGCTGCAAAGACGAACGCTGTCAGTTACTCAAAACTTCCTCATAATACAAAACACGAGGTTTTTCTTCTTCTTAGGATTGCTGGGTCATAAATCCCGATCGTCGCCAAATTTATGTAGAAATTACTCCAGGAAGTCCAGAAAGTATTCAGAGAAGTTTAATTACAGAGACAGCTTGAACAACCACCTTCAGCATTACACCAGTAAGATCTGAGTACCAGGTCACACATAGAATGTAGAGATAGGAATGTACAATAACAATTCTAATAAGGAATTCTATACTTAACATGGAATACTACTACTTAACATGGAATACTACAACATCATCTTCAGGAACGTAGCTGGGCTTCAGAATAAACTTAAGAATACTAACTGGAGTAAAGAAGCAATATCACATAACATTATTGCTCTACAGGAAACATGGCTATGTACTCCAGTCCAATTGCTGGGTTATAAAACCTACTTTTCAAAAGCCATCCCATCAGTATCTGGAAGAGCTAAGGGGGGCCTGATAACATTTATATCTAATACCCTCCCCTTTGACAAAATCGAAGTCCTTAAGCTAGGTACCAATTATCAGGTTTTAAAACTCCCACCATCTCTGTCATTATAAATTTCTATAATAACTTGAACACGTCAGAATTAACTGATGTTTTAAATGAGATTTCCTTTTTACTCAGGACTTACCCCAGAAACATATTAAAGAATCGGTAACATTATTATGGGGCGGTGACTTTAATTTGACTTTGTGCAAAGATAGCGGCTCGAAAACATGTGGTATTGAGGATGAGGGCGGGAACAACCCGACACACTTCTCGCACACGACTGGCGGAGACCACATGAACGAAATAATGGTAGCTACAAATCTGGGTTTTGCAAACGGAATAGCCAACCCACCGGTACCTTTTTCTAGAACTTTTAATGGAAGGGGTGCTAATAGCATAATTGACTTTATACTCATCTCAAAAACTATCATTCCAAGATTAGGCACATTTGAAAGAATAATGAATGCAGTTAGCGACCACTTTCCAAATTTATTTTCAACGAGCAGTTTCCCCGCTATGGCAGAGAAAGCTTATTGGAATATTCTGGACCAGCAATCTCTTCAATTAGATAAACTAAATGGCTTCTCACTGAAATAGGGTAAGATTGAAAACTCATTAATGACCAATGTATTAAGGAAAGCTCTCCCCATGGTCTTTGCCTGTTTAGATCCGTCTACTACCCCAGAGTTGGTATTGTCCAACTATGAGATCATCACTAAAATCATAAGAGATGAATTGCTATGTAAAAAGAAATCAAAAGGGCCCGTAAGGGAGAGTTGGTTTAACACAGACTGTACAAAAGCCTATACAAAATTAAAGTTAGCTCTAACAGAGGAAACAAGGCGTAGAAACGAAATAGTGGAATTAAGGAAAAGATACAAGTTAGCCCTAAAAAATCGTAAAACACAGATTAAGGACAATTTATGGAACCAACTACATGAGAGCTGCTTCTTGAAATATAATATCACCTTTTGGAGGATAGTTAAATCTCCTTTTCTTTGTGACGGATATGATTCCCCGAAGCTGGAAGTGGCGATAGGCGCCACCGAGTGGGTTGAACACTTTTCAAACATCTTTAGAAACGACCATGACAGCCTATCAGGCACAGCAGAGTGCTTGAAGCAAGTCAACTACTCATTACAGTTAAAAATCACACATAAAGAAGTCATCAGTGCCCTTAAAAAATCAAAATCTGGCAAAGCACCAGGTCCGGATGGGGTCCCGGCAGACCTTTTTAAATATAACTTAGACCTGTGGTCTCCTATTTTAACAAGGGTATTTGAAGCAGCAATCAGCACAGGACCCATTGAGTCATGGTCCACGTCCATTCTGGTTCCAATTTTTAAAAAGGGCGACCGTCAAAGCCCGGCCTGCTATCGGCCTATATCACTTTTGGATTCCCTCGGTAAAACCGTTGGACAAATCTTTTTAGACCGTCTCCAGATCTGGGCCACTGACAATAAGATACTATCGGATTTACAATATGGGTTCAGAGAAGGCCTTGGCACGGTTGACCAGGCTGTGAACTACTAATAGGGAAGTATGTCTCAGCGAAGGGAGGAGCCCTGCACATGGTCTATGTAGACCTAACCGCAGCCTTCGACTATGTTAGTCACTCAAAGCTGTGGGCGATAATTTTAGACATGGGGGTAGATCCCCAGTTGGTGAACTTCCTAAGAGAGCTTTACTCAGATGCATCTGCCAGGGTAAGATATGGGGTTGAGGGAGAGCTGACCAAGCCATTTAGCATAGAGAGGAGGGTCAGACAGGGGTGTGTTCTGGCCCCCTTTCTATTCACACTGTATACTAACGGGCTAGAGCACGAGATGGTCAAAGAGAGCCAAGATTTACCATCAATACGGCGTCGTCCTATACCGGCACTTTTATACGCCGATGACGCCGTTATTCTGGCCAGAACTCCAGTCAGCTACAACGCTCGCTTAACACATACTGTAAATGTATGCATTCCCTGAATCTTAAAATTAACATAAAAAAGACATTCACAATGCATATTGGTCCGGGAACAAATAAAACAAAAAGCAAAGCTATATTTGGTAACAACTCAAGCCTAGAGACCACAACTTCTTACCCATATTTAGGGGTCCTAATAGACAAGAAGATAAACTGGGTACAGGCAATTCAAGTCAGGAAGTTATCCTTTTTAAGAACTGCGAAAGCGCTGGTGGCTTTTGCTTAAAAGCTAGGCAAGAGATCGCCCGAAGAGATGCATCAGTGTTGCCAGTTATGGTTCAGGGCTATGGGGTTACTTAAATACTGAAGCATTACAGAAGGTAGAGAACTTCTTTATTAGATACCTTTTGTAAGTTCCCCAAAGCACAACGACATATGGCTGTCACCTAGAATTAGGACTGGACCACATAGCCGACATTATAAAGATCCAGCCCATAATGCTATGGCAGCGCATCTGGACCACTGAACAGTGTGAGTTAACCCGTTACCTCAGAGAGGAATGTATGCTACTTGATAACAGTCAAAAGATCAGATGGTTAGCTTACGTAAAGTCCTTTTTTAATGATTTAGGCCTGCAGAGATATTTTACCCACCCAGCCACTATCTTTGAAATACCCAGAAAAATGCTAAAAAGGATCTCTCTTCTTCATCTGGGCGCCCTCTCGAATGACTGAAGAAATAGGAAAGCGTTCAGTCCAACATCTGCTGATCATCCAAACCACCTTCTCGATCCAGCCATATCTGAAGTACAATTTAACCCAATTTGAGAAATTTTGGCTTACTCGACTCAGACTAACCATATTTCACAGGTTGGTCTCGTTTCTCAAGCAGAACGACTGGACTAGGAATCTGCCACCATGTCCGTGTGACAATAACTCCCCACAATCTTCAATCCACGTCTCCCTGTTCTGTAAATTTTACGAGGCTCCACGCAGACGATGGATTGTTCCGTTATTGAGAAAATTGGGAATTCGAACCTGTCGACCAGCATTCCTAGCACTCCTGATGTTAGAAAATGAACTATATGCTAAATCCATTGCCTGCTTTTTAAAATTCTGTGTAAATTATCGCCCTAATCTTAATTAATTAATGCTTGTTGCATTTTTTTAACCATACAATGTATTCTTCTTTTTTAAAATGATTTTAACTGGAACCATGTTAAATTTGTACTTTTATGTTTTTTTCGTATAATGAACACCGAATAAAGACTTTTGACTGGCTGACACACAGCCTGCCAAGTCATACAGACATACCCCACACTGACACACAGCCACATACACAGACCACATGCAAGCAGCAATGGAGGACAACACATAGGAAACATAAAGTGAGGTGCACACAAATGGAAGGCCAAGGAGCTAACCACCAAGCATGTGTACATCACATGCAAGAGAAGGAACATATAACAATACCCTCAGCCCATCAGATCACACATGGCTGGCACAGTGAGTGAAGTCAAACCACAGTCACCTCAGTGCAACAACTCAGGGAGACAGCTAGGCAACCCATGTATAGGCACAGGGTTGAAAGGAAGAATATGATGTAAAACAGTGAACAGCCACACATCTGTATCCAACTACTTGACAGGGGTATGTCAGCAGCACAACACACAGGGCCCATTGCAACACTCCATGACTGTCAAACACAAGTAGGAAAATGTACACATACCCCCCCCCCATCACACCTGTAGCACACAACACCAGTGTCAAACACACAGAAGGGTGCAAATAATGTCCAGTCAATATACTGACAAACAATCACACTCCAAGGGGGTATCCACAGACAACACACACAGACTGGGATGCCTGAACCAATGTTTGCACAAAAACAACAGCCAAACACATAACCAAATAAAAACACACACAGAAACTCCAACAAGGCCAGACATGACCAGTGCATCAAACCTTTGAGAAGGCAATGGGAGCACAGACAGAACATGAGTACACAACCTTATCAGTCAGGAACAATGCACAGACAACATACCACAACACAGACAAGAAGTGCATCATCAAAAAACAATCATGGACACAATCTGGGAGAAATGGGCCTACAATGACACACAGACAGACATACCACACCACCCATCAAGTCAACATTGTTTCATAGTGTACCACATACCTGCGCATGCACAAGAATGACAAGAGATAGCTCAAATATGAGAGGAGAAAACAGCAAGGACACACCTAAGAGAAGCACAGGAACTAGAATAGTCCTAAGTTCATGTGACAGACACACAAGTAAGGCACACCACACTGGCAACACACATATGAATGAAACACACCACACCAACACAACACACACACTGACATGCAAATAGAACACCACACACAGAGCATCTGTCATCAGCAAGGGACAACACAGCCCAAACACTGCACACAGCCACATCAAACACACAACAGATGCACATGCCAATAAATCACATTGCAAACACAGCAGGACATCAAGGGATGCACACTGGGCAAGGACAAGGCAACATACACTCACAACACTGCATGCACACCAAGCAGTATGTGCACACCAAACATACCAGTTCCACACAGATATGAGTGACACACCATGAACACCCATAACAACAATCAAAACAGCACACAAACAACACAACACGCAGGAAGTTAAGCAGTACCTCAGCAAACACACATACAGCTAACCCAACACCCACAGATGCACAAGCCTGGGACCCCAAAGTGGAAACAACATGACCAGAGGACTGTGCAGCACAAACAGTTGAACTGCATTTGAGCAACCATGACTGCAAAACAGTACAAATAAATCACATATAACAAATTGGGAAAATGTCCTGAGTGGCTCCTGTGCACAGATCTGCACCACAAAGCACAGTGTTACAAATGAAGTGTTGGGGAGGCACACACACAGGCAACCCAAGGGGACAGATGACATGAAAGTGAAGTGCTGTGTATGGCAGGAGTGTACCATACACAAATAGATGGAGTGCAGACTCACAATGGGTAGGCATCTGAAGCACAGATAGGGGATGGTATGACACCACACACCACATGCCATACTGGAGGCAATAAAGACCCATTTGACAGCAATGCATGAGAAAACACACCCACAATGTCAGTGTGGCTGAGCAGGTCTGCACAGTGACCACAAACAGTATCAAGACACATGGCTGATCAACAAAACACAATACTGACATGCCAGTCACACACTCTGCATACTCACAATTGCCACCAACATCAAGTAGGAGTCAGCCAGAACTGCAAGGACACACCAACACACTGCTCAGTGCACAACATACAACTCACACATGTGAACACAATCAAAATCACAGGGCTGAACAATCAGACAAACGGGCGCTCAACTCCTGGGTGACACATGTGTGTAGTTGACATTGCAGGGGCACACACACACCAACACTCACGACAAAGTCACCCCCTTCACCCTGCACACTTCTTGACCACCCAAGTACACACATTGAAAGTAACCCATGTGACTAGGATGACTACCCTTCACAAGATGACCATACACCTACACTGCTGGGCACACTTAAAGTAAGATCACACATACATGATTTCCCTGGCCAGCCTGTCTGCAATCCTGTGGATAGAATCCCACTCTGTGCTGGCAGTGCCTCCAAACCTGACATGTGTACAATATAGCTAACATGAAGAAAGAATGATAATGATAACAGTATTTCATCTTAAACCACCATCATTGCACCCACAAGCTTCAGAGTCAGGAAGAACTAAAGTCTCTGTCACCCCTGTAAAAACTAGAAAAAGTGAGACAACCCAATTGCAATGTTGAAGTGGCATACAGAGCATGTGTCACAGTAAACCCTACCCACACAGAAAACACTTTAATCAGTAAGGACACTGACAAAACAGACAGCAGGAGCAACTGTCTTTATACACATATTGCACTGATAGGCACCAATATTAGACAAGAGCAAGGCCAGTGGACAGCACAAAGTGCAGAGTAGTTACATGAGATCCTGCACAGGCAAGTCGCAAACAGCAGTGAACAACAAGGCCAGTGGCCAGTCCAATGCGCAGAGTAAGTACATGAGAAGCTGCACAGGCAAGGGGCAAACAGCAGTGAACAACAAGGCCAATGGCCAGCACTAAGCGCAGAGTAGTTACATGAGATCCTGCATAGGCAAGTGGCAAACAGCAGTGAACAACAAAGCCAGTGGCCAGTTCAATGTGCAGAGTAAGTACATTTGAAGCTGCAAAGGCAAGTGGCAAACAGAAGGGAACAACAAGACCAGTGGCCAGTCCAATGTGCGAAGTTAGTACATGAGAAGCTGCACAGGCAAGGGGCAAACATCAGTGAACAAGAAGACCAGTGGCCAGTCTAATGTGCAGAGTAAGTACATGAGAAGCTGCACATGCAAGTGGCAAACAGCAGGGAAGAACAAGGCCAGTGGGCAGCACAAAGTGCAGAGTAGTTACATGAGATCCTGCACAGGCAAGTGGCAAACAGCAGTGAACAACAAGGCCAGTGCCCAGTCCAATGTGCAGAGTAAGTACATGAGAAGCTGCACAGGCAAGGGATAAACATCAGTGAACAACAAGGCCAGTGCACAGATCTGCACCACAAAGCACAGTGTTACAAATGAAGTGTTGGGGAGGCACACACACAGGCAACCCAAGGGGACAGATGACATGAAAGTGAAGTGTTGTGTATGGCAGGAGTGTACCATACACAAATAGATGGAGTGCAGACTCACAATGGGTAGGCATCTGAAGCACAGATAGGGGATGGTATGACACCACACACCACATGCCATACTGGAGGCAATAAAGACCCATTTGACAACAATGCATGAGAAAACACACCCACAATGTCAGTGTGGCTGAGCAGGTCTGCACAGTGACCACAAACAGTATCAAGACACATGGCTGATCAACAAAACACAACACTGACATGCCAGTCACACACTCTGCATACTCACAATTGCCACCAACATCAACTAGGAGTCAGCCAGAACTGCAAGGACACACCAACACACTGCTCATGTCACAACATACAACTCACACATGTGAACACAATCAAAATCACAGGGCTGAACAATCAGACAAACGGGAACTCAACTCCTGGGTGACACATGTGTGTAGTTGACATTGCAGGGCCACACACACATCAACACTCACGACAAAGTCACCCCCTTCACCCTGCACACTTCTTGACCACCCAAGTACACACATTGAAAGTAACCCATGTGACTAGGATGACTACCCTTCACAAGATGACCATACACCTACACTGCTGGGCACACTTAAAGTGAGATCACACATACATGATTTCCCTGGCCAGCCTGTCTGCAATCCTGTGGATAGAATCCCACTCTGTGCTGGCAGTGCCTCCAAACCTGACATGTGTACAATATAGCTAACATGAAGAAAGAATGATAATGATAACAGTATTTCATCTTAAACCACCATCATTGCACCCACAAGCTTCAGAGTCAGGAAGAACTAAAGTCTCTGTCACTCCTGTAAAAACTAGAAAAAGTGAGACAACCCAATTGCAATGTTGAAGTGGCATACAGAGCATGTGTCACAGTAAACCATACCCACACAGAAAACACTTTAATCAGTAAGGACACTGACAAAACAGACAGCAGGAGCAACTGTCTTTATACACATATTGCACTGATAGGCACTAATATTAGACAAGAGCAAGGCCAGTGGACAGCACAAAGTGCAGAGTAGTTACATGAGATCCTGCACAGGCAAGTCGCAAACAGCAGTGAACAACAAGGCCAGTGGCCAGTCCAATTCGCAGAGTAAGTACATGAGAAGCTGCACAGGCAAGGGGCAAACAGCAGTGAACAACAAGGCCAATGGCCAGCACTAAGCGCAGAGTAGTTACATGAGATCCTGCATAGGCAAGTGGCAAACAGCAGTGAACAACAAGGCCAATGGCCAGCACTAAGCGCAGAGTAGTTACATGAGATCCTGCATAGGCAAGTGGCAAACAGCAGTGAACAACAAAGCCAGTGGCCAGTCCAATGTGCAGAGTAAGTACATTTGAAGCTGCAAAGGCAAGGGGCAAACATCAGTGAACAAGAAGACCAGTGGCCAGTCCAATGTGCAGAGTAAGTACATGAGAAGCTGCACATGCAAGTGGCAAACAGCAGGGAAGAACAAGGCCAGTGGGCAGCACAAAGTGCAGAGTAGTTACATGAGATCCTGCACAGGCAAGTGGCAAACATCAGTGAACAACAAGGCCAGTGCCCAGTCCAATGTGCAGAGTAAGTACATGAGAAGCTGCACAGGCAAGGGGCAAACATCAGTGAACAACAAGGCCAGTGGCAAGTCCAGTGTGCAAAGTACATGAGATCCTGGACAGGCAAGTGGCAAACAGCAGTGAACAACAAGGCCAGGGGTCAGTCCAATGTGCAGAGTAAGTACATGAGAAGCTGCCCAGGCAAGGGGCAGACATCAGTGAAAAACAAGGCCAGTGCCCAGTCCAATGTGCAGAGTAAGTACATTTGAAGCTGCAAAGGCAAGTGGCAAACAGAAGGGAACAACAAGACCAGTGGCCAGTCCAATGTGCGAAGTTAGTACATGTGAAGCTGCACAGGCAAGGGGCAAACATCAGTGAACAAGAAGACCAGTGGCCAGTCCAATGTGCAGAGTAAGTACATGAGAAGCTGCACATGCAAGTGGCAAACAGCAGGGAACCACAAGGCCAGTGCCCAGTCTAATGTGCAGAGTAAGTACATGAGAATCTGCACAGGCAAGGGGCAAACATCAGTGAACAACAAGGCCAGTGCCCAGTCTAATGTGCAGAGTAAATACATGAGAAGCTGCACAGGCAAGGGGCAAACATCAGTGAACAACAAGGCCAGTGCCCAGTCTAATGTGCAGAGTAAGTACATGAGATCCTGCACAGGCAAGTGGCAAACAGCAGTGAACAACAAGGCCAGTGCCTAGTCCAATGTGCAGAGTAAGTACACGAGAAGCTGCACAGGCAAGGGGCAAACATCAGTGAACAACAAGGCCAGTGGCAAGTCCAGTGTGCAAAGTATATGAGAAGCTGCACAGGCAAGTGGCAAACAGCAGGGAACCACAAGGCCAGTGGCCAGTCCGAGGTGCAGAGTAGTTACACGAGATCCTGCACAGGCAAGTGGCAAACAGCAGTGAACAACAAGGTCAGTGGCCAGTCCAATGTGCAGAGTAAGTACATAATAAGTTGCACAGGGAATGTGTGTGACTGTACCCTGCCATGGTCAGCAACACAGTCAGGGGGGTAACAATCGGCAGTACAGGCACCGCCGTGGGTGAGACAGGTGTGTGAGGCGGACTTCCACTCAGACTTGGCTGTCAGTTGGACTGGGAGGTGGCTGTGTGTTGTGGACAGTTGGAGGACTGGACCATGGAGAGAGAGGCCCAGCTGAGGTAGAGGCATCAGTGGCTTGGGAAGTCGGAGGGCTACTTGGACCAGGTGGTGTAGTGGCACGTGGAGGTGGAGTCTTGCTGTCGTGAGACACAGTGTGGGTGGGATATTGTGGAGGGGTGCCTTTCCACTTCTTGGAGACTCTAAATGGCTTCCCTGTCTTGGTATTAATGGAAAGTGGTGTGGACACAAAAGGCACACTCACCACCAAAGCTGTATCAGGTGCAGACCGTGGCACTCCCTCCGGGGTCATGCTTGGCCTGGCCTTGCCTTTGACCCACCATCCCCTGCTTACCAGGTGTACCCCCTACAGTGCCCTCCTTTACCTGCTTCACAGGGCTTTGAATGGGAGTTGAGGTTGTGGGTGAATCTGCCTTGGAGCTCTTCTTATGTGACTCTTAGCAGGCACCGCCTTCTCAGCGGGCACAGAAACTGTCTGCTTGTCTTTGCGAGACGCTTTTGGGACAGGAGAGTTCTTGACTGGAGATGCCTCTGAGGCATGTGACCCTGAGGCCTGCTTCTTGGCTTTGTGGCCCTTGGTGTCGCCTGACGGGCTTTTGTCTTTACGCTCTGGGGTGGCTTTAGTTTTCTGTGGGGATGGTGTCCGCGCCCTGGACCACTTGGGCTGCTGCTGCTGTGTGGTGCGTGTGCTGTATCTTGCCCTTGAGGTCTGTGGTGTATGGCCACTATTGTCAGATGTAGCCACTGGCAGGGGGTGGACAAAGGGACTGGAGCTGGACTCTGCGACTGTGCCAGCTGAATGCCTGCCATCACTACGGAGGACAAAGAGTGGACAGTCCGGTGTAGCCCACCCACGTCTGAATGAATGCCCTAATGAAAGCAATGACCTGTGCCAATTTTTTGTCGTGGTCTAGGAAGGCGTTGATGAGAGTTGTCTGGCCCACACACAGCTTGTTCAAAAGGTCCACTGACTTAACACTGAGGGCAGCAGGGGAGACAGGGGCAGGGGCTGCGGTGCCTGGGGTGAAGGACACCCTTCCCTTTGTATTGGTGCAAACACGGCCAGCACAAGTGGAAGTAGGTAGGAGGGTGGGCACTGGACGCTATGTGGTGGAAGAGGAGGACGAGTTCCTGCTCCCTGTGCCCGCCAACATAGATGTGTCACCGCTGGCGTCAGGTGACGTAGAGGATGGTGTCTCGAGCTGTGATTCCTCAAGCAGACGTCTGCCCCCCTCCGAGGCGCTGGTCACATCAGTATCACTGTGCTCGTGTGCAGCAGTTGTGCTTGATGCCTCATGACTAGTGTCCGTCCCCTGTCCTTCCGTGCCCACGTGAGATGCTGCATGAGAGAAAGAGAGATGTAGGGTCAGTTCATTTGATTTAATTTGATTTGATGTGTAGTTTTGTAAAGCGCGCGATTGTCCATGGGCGTCTTGGCGCTGGGTAGATGCAGGAAACCAGATAGCTTCCAAGTTATATATTTTCTAGCCTGTGGTGAACAGCCATGTTTTTATCTCTTTCCTAAATGAGAGCAGCGAGGGGCTGTTTTTGATTGCCTTTGGGAGCATATTCCATGTCTTAGCTGCATGCAGCAGAAAGCTCCTCCCCCCCACCGGACCTGCTTAAATCTTGGCACCTGAATCAGTTTTTGATGACTGGATCTCAATTCAATTCAATTCAATTAATTTATATAGCGCGCTACATACCCAGAGGGTCTCAAGGCGCTTGGAGAAGTGTGGGGAGTTACTTGTCGAATATCCAAGTTTTAAGTTGCTTTCTGAATGCTAGGTGGTTCTGAGTGAGGCGAAGGTGGATGGGAAGTGAGTTCCAGGTCTTAGCCGCCAGGTAGGAGAAGGATCTTCCTCCCATGGTGGTTTTGTTGATGCGAGGTACCGCAGCAAAGGCTAGGTAGGAGGAGCGTAGCTGGCGAGGGGGGGTGTAGAATGAAAGTCGTGTGTTGAGGCATTCGGGTCCAAGTTCGTAAAGGGCTTTGTGTGCGTGGGTTAGGAGGCGGAATGTTATCCTCTTATTGACGGGGAGCCAGTGGAGGTTTTTCAGGTGACCAGAGATGTGGTCGTTACGCGGGATGTCTAGTATGAGTCTGGCTGATGAGTTCTGGATGCACTGGAGTTTTTTCTGAAGTTTTGCGGTGGTACCGGCGTATAGGGTGTTTCCGTAGTCCAGGCGGCTTGTAACCAGTGCGTGGGTGACCGTTTCTCTAGTTTCGGTGGGGATCCAGCGAAAAGTTTTTTTGAGCATGCGAAGAATGTTGAAGCACGATGATGAAACGGCGTTGACTTGTCTGGTCATCGAGAGTGAGGAGTCCAGGATGACGCCCAGGTTCCGTGCTTGGTCTGTTGGGGTGGGTGCTTTTCCAAGAGACTCTGGCCACCAGGAGTCGTCCCAGGCAGAGGGGGAGGTACCTAAGATAAGGACTTCTGTTTTGTCGGAATTCAGTTTCAGGCGGCTGTGCTTCATCCACTCGGCAACTTCTTTCATTCCTTCATGTAGGTTGGTTTTGGCAGTGTTAGGGTCTTTGGTGAGTGAGAGGATCAGTTGAGTGTCGTCAGCGTAGGAGATGATGTTGAGGTTGTGTTGGCGTGCGATGGTTGCGAGGGGGCTCATGTATGCATTGAAGAGGGTGGGGCTGAGTGAAGAACCTTGTGGCACGCCGCAAATGACTTCAGTGGCCTCTGACTTAAATGGTGGGAGGCGGACTCTCTGGGTTCTTCCGGCGAGGAACGAGGTGATCCATTCCAGTGCTTTTCCTTGGATTCCGATGTTTCTGAGGCGTTGTAACAGGGTGCTATGACAGACAGTGTCAAAGGCTGCGAAGAGGTCGAGGAGGATGAGGGCGATTGTGTCTCCATTGTCCAGTAGAGTTCGAATGTCGTCTGTTGCTGCGATGAGTGCGGTCTCAGTGCTGTGTTTGGCTCGGAAGCCGGACTGTGTGGAGTCGAGGGATTTGTTGGTTTCGAGGAAGGCGGCGAGCTGGTTGTTGATAGCTTTCTCGATGACTTTGGCCGGGAATGGGAGGAGCGAGATGGGGCGGTAGTTTTTGAGTTCGGTGGGGTCAGCTGTGGGTTTTTTCAGAAGGGCGCTGAGTTCGGCGTGTTTCCAGCTTTCCGGGAAGGTGGCGGAGTTGAGGGAGCAGTTGATGACGTCTCGGAGGTGTGGTGCTATGATGGAATCTGCTTTGTTGAAGATGTGGTGAGGGCATGGGTCTGTGGGGGATCCTGAGTGGATGGAGTTCATCAGGCGGATGGTGTCCTCAGTGGAGATTGGGTTCCAGTCGTTGAGGGTGTTCAAGGGGGGTGAAGGTACGGCAGAAGGTTGGGTGGGTTGGTCTCCGGGTTGGTTGTCGAAGCTGTTGTGGATGTCTGCGATTTTGTCGTGGAAGAACGAAGCTAGGGAGTCGCAAAGGGCTTGAGAGGGAGTGATGTCGTTGGAGTTGGCAGCGGGGTTGGTAAACTCTTTGATGATGTTGAATAATTCCTTGCTGTTGTGGGCGTTGTTGTCAAGTCGGTCTTTTAAAGCGGCTTTCTTGGCAGTCCGGATCAGTTGGTGGTGTATGCGGGTGGCGTTTTTGAAGGCGTCCTTGGTGCTGGTGTTTGGGTCTTTTTTACATGCTTTCTCAAGGGAGCGACAGAGTTTCTTGGATTTTTTAAGATCATCGTTGAACCAGGGGGCGTTTTTGTTGCCTAGTTTTATATGACGTTTTTTCAAGGGTGCTAGGTTGTTGGCGCTGTTTGTTAGCCATTGAGTGAGGTTAATGGCTGCTTGGTTGGGGTTCGAAGAGTGGGCAGGGGGGTTTTGAAGAAGCGATGAGGAGATCTGGTTGATGGTGATTTTGTTCCAGTTTCTTCGCAGAGTAGGTTGAGGATGGTTGTGGGTTGTGGTCTTTTTGTAGATAAAGTGAACGCAGCTGTGGTCCGTCCAATGGAGAGCTGTGGTGTGACTGAAGGAGATATGTTTGCTGGAGGTGAAGATAGGGTCGAGTGTGTGACCTGCGTAGTGAGTGGGGTATTGACAAGTTGTTTGAGTCCGAGGTTGGCGAGATTGTCCAGAAGGGTGGTGGTGTTGCAGTCGTTGTTTTTTTCCAGGTGAAAATTGAGGTCTCCCAATAGAATGTAGTCCTCGGAGGGGAGGGCGTGTGGGGTGATAAAGTCAGTGATGTCTTCACTGAATTGTGCACGGGGTCCTGGTGGCCTGTAGAGGAGGGTGCCTCTGAGTGTGGTCTTGGGGTCGGTGTGGATCTGGAAGTGAAGGTGTTCGGCGCTAGCGAGGTTGGCGTCAGAGCTGGTTGAGATGCGGATGGAGTTCTTGTGGACGATAGCGATGCCTCCTCCTGTTTGCTTGGTGCGGTCTTTTCGGATGATCTTGTAGCCTCCCGGGATGGCAATGGTGATGTCTGGGGCTGAGGAGGCGTTCATCCATGTTTCAGTTAGGAAGGCGACGTCCGGAGAGATGGTGTCTAGTAGATTCCAGAGGTCGATGGCGTGTCTGTGGACCGAGCGGGTGTTGAGTAGGATGCATTTTAGGTGGTTGGTGTCAGGTCTCTGTTTGGTGTTAGTGGATGAGGAGTTGGTCTTGGTGCCGTCGAACTTGCAGGAGTTGCATGTGAAGGGTCCATGGGTGTGTCCAGGGGCGGCTTGGGCGCAGGTGGGAAGTCGACCGGGGTTAAGGGCTAAGAGGGTGGAGGCGGCGTACGCAAGGCGGGTGGGGTGGCTGGTACGGGGGCCAGGGTGTCTGGCGCTGGGCGCGGGCTTGGCGTGGACGGGCGTAGACGGGCTTACCTTTGGCGCACCTTCGGCGCAACTGGGGCGCGACCGCTGCGCGTGAACGCTGCGCAATTGTCCAGCTGTCATTAATGGAGGATGGAGGGGGGCGGAGCGTGGGCGGGGCGGCTGGGAGGCGAGAGCGTGGGGGGAGGGACGGGCTGAAGGCACAACCAAATGGCAATCGGTAAAAACACAACACAAAGGCTAACACGCCGATATTGGGCACAATAAAAGCAAATAACGTTATGGAAATGCTTAATTTAAATTAAATACTCCCGTGGGCACTGTTGAGCACACAGGCACCAAATACGGGTCAAGAGTCAGCAAAGTTAGACACTCGGCACAATCAATAAATGAAAGAACAGCAGTGCGAGGCGCTTGTGAAGGAGAGCAGCGCTACGATACCAGAAGCTGCAGGAGGCAAGGGTCCTAAATGGTCCTAAATGGCTCATACCATTTCAGGTGAGTTCTCAAAAACTGGGAACCCATCCCATGGAGGGCTTTGTAGGCCAAACACACAGATTTTAATTTTACACTTTTTCCTATTGGGAGCCATTGGAGAGATTTCAGTCTTTGCACTATTGGCTCATACCTGGTAATGTCCAACACCAGTCTAGCTGCTGCATTTTGTAGACGTTGTAGTGTTGCCAGATGCTTGGCCTGGATTCCAGCATATAAAGCGTTTCCGTAATCCAGACTTGACAAGGCCAGCGTAGTTACCACTGTTTTGCACGACTCCAGGGGGATGAACGGCAGAAGTTTCCTGATCATTTCCAGAATGTACCAGATGGAAGAGGCTAATTTTTTGGTCTGTGCCTCATTTGTCAGTTTAATGTCCAGGAGTATTCCTAGGTTCCTTACCTTATTAACTGGGGATAGGCGTTGGCCCAGGCTATCAGGCCACCAGTCCTGGGACCAGATTTGCATGTCTGTCCCCAACAGCATGACCTCGCTTTTATCCCCATTCAATTTTAGGCAATTGCCCTGCATCCATTGGTTAATTTGTTCCATGCATTTTTTAAATCTATCTGCACTCTCTTTGACATTATTTGCAATTGACACCACGATTTGGTTGTCGTCAGCATATGAGACTGGAAGGAAGGCGCAGTATCTTATTATTGCCGCCAGGGTGCCACGGACAGGTTAAATAGAGTGGGACTTAGTGATGACCCCTGGGGTACACCACATGGGGAGCTGAAAGATTTAGATTTGCCTCTCCCAACTCAACCATGAACGTCCTGGTGAGTGTCATGCTTTACCGTATCTAAGGCCGCCAAGAGATACAATAGGATCAAGACGGCCTTTCCTCTGGCATCCAGTACACTCCCAAGTTCCTCGGTAGCCATCAACAGGACTGTTTCTGTTCCATGCCCTTCTCAGAAGCCAAATTGTGAGTGGTCTAGGACATTTGCCTCTCTGAGGAATTGGGACAACTGTCTATTCAGTAGTTTCTCCAGAACTTTGGCAGCAAATGGTATTCTTGCAATGGGTCTATAATTACCCGGTTTTTGTGGGCCTAGGTAGGTTTCTTTAATAGCGGCAATACTGACGCTGTTTTCCATGCCTCAGGGAAGTGGCGGGATTTAATTATTTCGGTAAAGAGCAGCCCTAATTGCTTACTCAATAGTTCGGTGAAAAGGTGCACCACCTTAGGAGGACAAGGATCAGATGTGCCCCCAGATTTCGTTAACCTAACCACCTGGAGAATCTGTTCAGTTGAGGTGACTGAAAGTGGAATGAGTGGCCCCTTATAGGTGGTGAAATTTTGTCATTAGGTTCAATGTTGGGCAGCGTGTGAGTAGGATTTACTGTCCTTATGAAGGACTGATATACCCTGGAGACTTTATCTTCAAAGAACTGGCCCAGGTTGTTGCAAAACTCTGAGCTTATTTCTGTTAAAGTGGAGCTGTCAATTTTTGTTAATTTTTTAACTGTGGAGAAGAGTTCTTTGCTCGAGTTTTTTGCCTCCTCTATTTTTGGTGCGAAGTATTTACTTTTTTCTGCTAATATTCGTTTCTTGTAGATGGCCAGCGATGTTTTTTAGGGTATACAGACAAAATATCGAATCAAAAATATAGAATAGCACTAATGTTGAAGTGAAAATATAGAATGGACAAAATATCGAATAGACAGAATATAGTCAACAAAAATATCCAATTTAAGGTAAGTAATTTAATATCGATTTTCATAAATATAGAAAGTCAAAATATCGAAGAATATAATATAGGTATTAAATATATTGAATTTTTAATAATATTTTTTTTTTAAGTGTTTTGCATGTTAGTATATGTGTCAAAAGTGTATATTTTTTTATAATTTATTTTAAGTAATGAATTTTATGGTATCTAATTTTTGCGTAATTTATTTTCCGTAGCGGGTTGTGGGTTTATAGGGGAATAGGGTGGGAAGTAATTTAATTATAATTAATTAAATATTTTAATTTATTTATTGGTATTTATCTTGAATTAATTGTTAAATATTTTTTAATTGGTAATGAATTACATTTTAATTAAGGCTCCCAGTTTTCCGTTTTTACGGATTTTTACAGATAAATACAGACAGAAAACGATGTGCTTTCTGTCTGCATTTATCTTTAAAAGTGGATAAATACAGAAAATTGTGCTTCTATTAAGTGACTCTCCGTGCTTTCTTTCATGAATTATAGGCCAGAATCTGAGCAGATGGACAGCATGGGAAATTAAAAAACTGGATGAAATGTCTTTAAATAACGGAATATGTTAACATATATTCATGGAATAGTGCTAATATCTACCAGTGTGTGTATTGTGTAATATTTGGCAGCTCAAATAGCTAAAACACGATAGTCATCAAAGTATGAGTGCGCGTCTGTCAGTTACATAACTATGGAAATGTACAGTTTTACAACTTCATTTATACACAAACACAAAATAAATATGGGTAAATACAGATAAAATGGCCAAAAAATAAATATGGATCAATACAGACGGAAATGGCCAAAAAATAAATACCATAAAACCGGGAGTCCTAATTTTAATTGGTAATTAATTTTTATTAATTGATTAATTGATAATTATGTTAATTTTATAAATGTATTTCCCATAGCGGGTTGTGGGTTTATAGGGGAATGGGGTGGGAAGTAATTTAATTGTAATTAATTAAATATTTAAATTTATTTATTGGTATTTATTTTGAATTAATTGTTAATTGATTTTTAATTGGTAATTAATTTGTATTAATAGGTAATGAATTTTAATAATTTTATTTGTATTTTTAATTGATTAATTATTATAATATATTAAATTGGTTATTACTTTTAATTAATTTTTTATTGGTATTAATATTACATTTATTTTTATTTATATATGAAGTATTTACTTTCCCTACTATTGCACTCACTGGAGTGGGAATAGTAATTTTCACCCCTATGCTATCCAACGCTTTCCCTACTGTTGCACTCTCTGGAGTGGGAATAGTAATTTGTACCCCTACGCTATCCAACGCTTTCCCTACTGTTGCATTCTCTGGAGTGGGAATAGTAATTTTTACCCCTACGCTATCCAACGCTTTCCCTACTGTTGCACTCTCTGGAGTAGGAATAGGAATTTTTACCCCTACGCTATCCAACGCTTTCCATACTGTTGCACTCTCTGGAGTGGGAATAGTAATTTTTACCCCTACGCTATCCAACGCTTTCCCTACTGTTGTACTCTCTGGAGTAGGAATAGTAAGTTTTACCCCTACGCTATCCAACGCTTTCCCTACTGTTCACTGTCTGGAGTGGGAATAGTAATTTTTACCCCTACGCTATCCAACGCTTGCTCTACTGTTGCACTCTCTGGAGTGGGAATAGTAATTTTTATCCCTACGCTATCCAACGCTTTCCCTACTGTTGCACTCACTGGAGTGGGAATAGTAATTTTTACCCCTACGCTATCCAACCCTTTCCCTACTGTTGCACTCACTGGAGTGGGAATAGTAATTTTTACCCCTACGCTATCCAACGCTTTCCCTACTGTTGCATTCACTGGAGTGGGAATAGTAATTTTTACCCCTACGCTATCCAACGTTTACCTTACTGTTGCAGTTGCTGGAGTGGTAATAGTAAATTTTACCCTCCCGCTATCCTACAGTAAAAATATTGTATAATATTAATTAATATTATGTTAATATATATATATGTGTTAAAAAATTAAATTGTATGTTTATTTTTTTAACTCAAATCTTTTAAAGTTATTTAAGTATTTTAAGTATGTTTTAGTTAATTATAGTTATTATTTCATTTATTTTAAATTACTTTTAAGACTTTTAAAAAAATTCGATATTTTGACTAACTATATATTTTTTTCTCGATATTTTTGATTCAATATTTTTGTACTTACCTGTTTGTAGATAGGACTTCGATATTTTTGCTTTCTATATTTTTACTTCGATATTTTTAGTATTCTATATTTTTGTATTCTATATTTTGTCAGTGATCCGTTTTTTAGTCCTCTATTGGCCCTTGCTCATAGTTTGACCTCCATTTTTTTTCTAACTTCCATCAGAGTTGCTTTTGCAATTTTAGTGCATTTGTAAACCATGGTTGGGAAGGAGTTTTCCTCCTTGAGGTGTTCTTTTTTTGAGGAACTGCTGCTTTTATGGCCGAGTTGATCCAACTTGAAATTTGGTTTGTGGCTAAGTTACAGTCTTTGTCGAGTTCCGGGATTGACTTTGTTAGATGATCCTTTAAAATAGGGGAGTTAATTTTTGACCAATTAAAAGAAGTAACGTGCTTATGATGTGGTGCAGCTACTGCTATAACTTTTTCTATTTTTATAGCAAATATAATTGCCTTATGGTCTGACCATGGCACCGTTAGGACTTCTAATATTCTGATGTTCTTGTCGGATGTGAATATCCCATCGAGCATGTGACCTGCCTTGTGGGTGTTCTGCATTACGATTTGTTCCATGGCTAGATTAGATAATGCATCTAACAGTGTTGTTAAGCTGGTTTCAGAGCTCTTTTCCAGATGCAAATTGAAGTCTCCCAGAACCGTGAAGTCTGAGTTCTTCACGCTAGATTCCAAAAATGGGCTTAACAGTTGTATCAGAGGTGTTTTTGCCCTAGGCGGTCTGTAAATAAGAAGGCCTTTAAACGTATAATTGTTGGTAATGTTTATTTAAAAGTGCAGAATCTCACAATCTGGATTATCGCCCTCATTTAAACCCTTGGCCCTTAAGTCATTTCTATGAATGATGGCCGGCCCCCCTCGTTTCCCCTTCCTGTCTGCCCAGATAATTGAGTATCCCTCAGGAATTGCTAGTGCTAGATCAATATCAGAGGCCTTGTCCGCCCAGGTCTCAGTAATGAGAAAAAAGGGCTTCTATGAGTTCTGCTGTTTCAGAGTTATGCTTGACTAGTTACCGCATGTTGATTAACTCCGCCCTGAAGGGCATTGGCATCAACAGAACAATCATATGCAAGCAAAGCATCACTAAAGATGATGAAATCTCCATGTTGCACACCACCCTGTGCAATAACATTGTGTGACCTCAATTTTTAACTCATATTTTGCGTGTCAACAAGCAAACAGGGCATAAGTGAGCCATGTGATGACCACACAGCACAATATCCTGCTGGTGGCTTCGTTCACCAGACACACAAATATCTCTGAGCACACCTAGGGCTCTGATGGGGGCAAAGATGTACCCCATGATGACATGTTGCCACTGTCATATCTGGATGGAGCCGAAGGGGACAATACAGATACAGACTACAACATAACAGTCCACAACGGCCATGAGCTTATGCCATCCACCATGTTGTACTTTGGGGCACAACTACTGTTGCACATTGGTGTCAGATGTCTTAGCCTCACAGTTCTGAGGTCAGGCAATGCACGCATTGATGAAAGCACACTCAGATTATGGACACTGCCGTTTACTTCCATGGTATTTCCCAGACTACCCCAATGCAGACGATACCTGAAGCCCACGACTCAGAATGCAATGTCAATACCCATTACTCAAATTACATTAGGAAGTACAGGTAGGGCAAATGCATGACAGCTGCACCTAACACAGAGGCCACTTACAAGCCACTGCATCACATTACCAACAGCACATAGCCCAGCACTGGCCCAGGCTGTGAACACATACAGCCACTCACAGCCAAAGTCACCCTTCCAAGAATGCTCACCCCTAGCTTGCTGCTGATGCTCCTTCAAACGTGCATCCAGCTCAGGCTGTGTCACAGCCACGATGTGGGCCATTAGTGGTATCATGCTCCGCCGCGCCAACCTGGCATTCTGAGGGAGCAGCCTTAGCGTCATCTCCACCACATTCTTGCTCAGTCGGCAGATGTCATCCCACCTCTTGTGACAGTGTGTGCGCCGTCGTTTTGAGACACCCAGAGCCCACACCTTGCATGCATTGGCACTCCACACGGCCTAACGCTGGTGGACTTTGAGCTGCAGGCATGTGAGACAAGAGGGGGAAAAATCAGTGACACAATGTTATGTACCAATATCTCCCAGTACAGGAGCATGATACTAACTCATCCCAAATTCACAGATATGTCTATAAGAGACAAGAATGCATCTCACATGGAACATCATCATGGGAGAATCATACGTAAATGCATGCAGGTATGAGTGTGGACACAGTACCTGCCCATCTCATACACATGCAGGATGCCAGCACAGAAAGCTATGTGTAGTCTGCCACATCTACTGTCCATTTTTAGGTTGAGCAAGACATACATTACATATCAATATATGTTTGGGGGTGGACTCACTGTGTCCAACACTGCGCAGGCCTCAATGTCCTTGCCCTGTGAATGGCTCACTGTGTCACGGATGTCACATTGAGGGACATGATCTGACAAAACCACACCCTTCTCACAAGACCTGTTGTATGCAATCTTCAGGGCTGAGATGGCTCATTGATGGAGAGTACTGCAAAAAACACACATGTAACACTCTGTACACTCAGTGATGTGTCCTCGTCAAATTGGGCGGTGACAACATGGGGCATCAGAAATATCACATGAAGGGACAATTTGAGAGCGGAAGCAGTGCCTACACATGCGAGTCTGGACACATGCTGGTGCTGTGTCGTAGGTGGATGCCCACCAAGAGTGTCACCCTTGGGTAATGAAATCCTGAGCACAGTGCTGAACTGGAGATGATGTACAATTTTGAGCCAGACACAATTCCATCACTACCCTCTGGACGAAAACCCCAGCTAAGACCACTGATGGGCCTGTGAATGACATCAGGGATCAACACTGCCATTCACACAAGCAATCACTGCCCTGACTCCTGCATTACCAACTTGCTGCATCATTGTATGGCTGACAAGAGAATACGTGTCCCTCCAATCTTGATGTGCAGTCAGGGAAACGTGTGAAATAGGCTACACACCCCTTTACCCTGGAGGCAGCATGTGCATGACACAACCCCACTCTCTCAGGCACATACTGTAGTAGATCAACTTCATTTGTACCCACCCCCCTGCACTCTCACTCCCACTCTGGAAGACTTACCACAACATTTCAAGCACCAAATAGCCTTGGATACTGTGTGAGCACCTTGTCCACCAGGACCTCCAGCTCCTCTGTGGTGAAGGGCCTGGCACAGATCTTCTCAGTCCTTGCCATCACTGTGGCCAGGAGACAGCAGCAGCAGATGGTGTTGAGGGGTGGCAGGCTGCAGGTCCTGGAGACAGCAGCAGCAGATGGTGTTGAGGGGTGGCAGGCTGCAGGCCCTGGAGTCAGCAGCAGCAGTTGGTGTTGAGGGGTGACAGGCAGCAGGCCCTTGAGTCAGCAGCAGCAGTTGGGGGTGAGGGGTGGCAGGTAGCAAGTCCTGGAGACAGCAGCAGCAGCAGTTGGTGGTGAGGGGTGACAGGCAGCCGGCCCTGGAGACAACAGCATCAGCAGTGGTGGAGAGGGGTGGCAGGCAGCAGGCCCTGGAGACAGCAGCAGCAGCAGTTGGTGGTGAGGGGTGGCAGGCAGCAGGCCCTGGAAATAGCAGCAGTTGGTGGTGAGGAGTGGCAGGCAGCAGGCCCTGGAGACAGCAGCAGCAGTTGGTTTTGATGGGTGGCAGGCAGAAGGCTCTGTGAGCTTTAGAAATGTGAGGCTCTTCCCCACACATATATAGCCGTTTCAGTGGTTTTAAGCTGCTGCAATTGGTGTTCAAGGTCAGCCTTTTTCAAATGCATCCAATGACCGGCTCCGCGGTGGCGTAGCACGCCTACTGCGATTTTCAAAACTTGCATTGTGCTGCCGCGATTGCGGTTCCCATTGGCTGTAAAGGCATGGTCCATGGCGGTGACACTCCGCAGGGGACAGGCGAGCGCTACTGCGGTGGTGCATCTTTCAATTGCAGCCCGTGACACACCACCGGGGCCAGGCGGTAGCTAACGCAATATGTGTGCCATACATTACAATGTATGACCGTGATTTGGGTGGCAGAGCATGCCAACCGCCGTTTGACCATGTGTATATGCCTATCACTACGACGATTGTGTCTTGGGCATTGGCGGTGACACACCGCAGATGCCAGGCGGTAGCTACTGCAATATGTGTGCCATAAATTACAATGTATGACTGTGATTTGGGTGGCAGAGCATGGCAACCGCCATTTGACCGTGTATATATGCCTATCACTACCGCAATTGTGTCTTGGGCATTGGCAGTGACACACCGCAGGGGCCAGGCGGTAGCTACTGCGATATATGTGCCATGCATTACAATGTATGACCGTGATTTGGGTGGCTGAGCACTTTGACAGCACCTATACACACGTGTGAAAGACCAATGTGCAGCTCTCAACAGTGCACAGTGGCCACATGATTAATGGCACATGATTGTGCACACAATGCCAATGTCACATTTACCTCACTGCTGACTACACATGGCATGTTTGTGTTTATGCTTTGGAACATTGGCATGTACTCCCTCACATGTCACTTGTGATATTGCTGGGCATGCCCTCAGAACAGTGTTGTGATGGACCCACCAATAGGTACACTTGGCAATGTGTGTAAGTGCTGAGAAACTCATGGTGATGATTGTCTTACTGAAAAATGTGTTTATTTGAGTGTCTACTTTTCCTGGCTCATGCACATACCTGTTTTTCTCGCACAGACTATGCTCATTGTTTTGTTGATGTGTGCCCTGTTTGACTTACGCCTGAGGGTGTGGTAGGTACTGCAGCTACGTATGAGTCAGTCGTGTTGCTGTTTCACACATATGCTGTGTGAGATACTCTCAGGACTGCTCATACAAGATGTGGCCATATCCCTTTGGGCATTCTCATAGTCAGATATTGTTTTGGAGGTACTTGCTGTGTGAAAGTTGGACAAGTGTACAAGTAGTGTAGCTGAAGGTCTCCCTACATATAAGGTGTGCTGTAAGCTCAACTGTGAGACTAGCCATTGTTGCTGTTGTGTCAGTCAAAACGTAAGATGTCAGACACATCTCTTGGTGGATTGCATTGACATGTGTCCTCTTTCATCTCACCTAGGAGGAGGCCAAATGTAAATTTGCATCATCCCTTCACAGTGCTGGCAGACATGGAAGGTGAGGATGTCATACAGAAATTCCGTTAGTATAGAGACACCCTCAAAGACCTATGTGCTATGTTGGAGCCCCACCTGCAGCCTCGCAGGACATAGCTGGGTGCTTTCACACCAATGTCTAAGGTGATGGCGGCCCTGAATTTTTTTGCTGCTAGATCTTTCCAGTACACGGTGTCCAGCGCCGATGGGATGTCGCAACCTATTTTCAGCATGGTGCTGCGTGATGTCCTGTCCGCTAAGATAATCTACAAAAACA
Organism: Lissotriton vulgaris; assembly: GCF_964263255.1. Lineage (NCBI taxonomy): Eukaryota > Metazoa > Chordata > Amphibia > Caudata > Salamandridae > Lissotriton > Lissotriton vulgaris. Next base: position 1,075,327,434 of record NC_141699.1, on the reverse strand, counting down.
GGTATATCCATTTCCCCAGGGGGTATGAATTGGCGGGTGTTAAGGGTGATTTTTATGCCCTTGGACACTTCCCCCATGTTGTTGGTGCCATTGATTGCACATATGTTGGCTGGTTCCACCACAGGCACGTGAGCACATCTACAGGAATCGTAAGCATTTCAACTCCATAAATGTGCAAGTTGTGCGCCAGGCAGATATGATCATCTCGCACGTATGTGCCAAATTTCCAGGCTCGCCCCATGACTCATACATCATGCATAACAGCATTGTACCACAGCTGATGGCTAATCTGCTACCTGAGCGTGCATCGATTGTGGGTGAGTATGCAGAGTCAATTAGCGTGCTGTGACATGCTGTCCTCTGCTACAGTAACATTACAAGGTTTCTCTGTGTTTCTGACACCTAGGTGACTCTGCATATCCCAACTGTCCTTTGTTGCTGAGCCCACTGCGGAATCCCAGGACACCTGCTGAAGTCTGCTACAATGATGTCCATGGGAGGACATGTTGTGTGGTGGAGCTTACTTTTTGTCTCCTGAAGTCACGATTTCGCTGCCTGGATAAGACCGGAGGTGCACTGATGTACTCGACCAGGAAGTTGTGTCAGATTGTAGTTGCATGCTGCATGCTCCACAACCTGGCCATTCCAAGGAGATCCCCCTGCTCCTGGATGCTGATGAGCAGCCAAGGCCCCCGCCTGCAAACCAACCCATGTCCAGTGACGAGGGTAGTGGAGAGGGGGAAGGTGTCGACATGCGTTAACAGCTCATCAACCACTACTTCACTTGAAGGTGAGTGACGATGTACAACGGACCCATTGTCTGATGTTGTCGCTGTTGGCAGGGTGTATGTGAGCTTTGTGACTGCAGCCGGTTGTTGACTGAAAATGTTTCTGGGACAGGGTAGTTTGGCACAACTACAGGATGTGTATGTTGGCACTGTTGCTCATTGTGATGTGTGCATGATGGAGTACCTTGATGGTAAGTGTTGTGTAATGTCTGTTATGTCACCCCCTGATTAGTGAATCTTGTTCTGTTGTGTTTTCCCAGGTCCTTCAGCTGCTCCCTGTCTACATACATTCCATACTCCTGGTACATTGTAATCATGAAGACTGCACATCCTGGAATAAACATGGAGCAGAAACAACAACGTGTGTAAGGAGTATTTATTTACAATGGTGACATGTGAGGGGGTGAGCATTTTAACATTGAGGTTATTAGTGAAGCAGTGAGTTGACAGTTATGGTAAATGAGAGACTCGTGTACTCACCACATTGGTCTGGTGACCCAGTCCAACAGACAGATGCCATTCACAATTTAGTGTGGGTAAGGACAGTCCAAAATGTCAATGCAGTAGTGAAGAGGGTTGCCATCATGGCTGGCTCCATGACTGATGTTTGGCAGGTGCTTTGCCACGGGATACTCCCAGGGATTTCTTGGGACGGCCCCTCCATCGCTTGGCAGATGGGCCTCTGCTGTAGGGCCAGTGGGGTCTGAGGACTCACCCCTCTCTGTGGCTGCAGGGGAGGATGTTGAACTGTCATCCTGCGGCCCACCAGAGGGAGGTGGAGGTGTTGGTTGTGGTGCAGGCCTGTCCCTCAGTACAGCCACTAGCTGGCCCAAGAAGTCCACAATTTGGCCCATACGGGTGTCCATGGACCTCATCAGCAGGAGGAGCTCACATGAATCTTCTTCTGACCAGCCTGTTTGTCCGTGGGCCCGTTCATAGGCCCCAAGGACTCTGTTGATGTTGTCCAGGGCTTCGGTCCCAGGCTCTGGTTGTCTGTGACTGACCGATGCCCTCCTACCTTCCCTGCTGCCACGGACCTGTTGCCTCACCACTGTGGGCCCCCGTATCCTCTCCCTGCCCTCCTCAGTTGGTGGTGTGGGCTGGTCATCCTCTGGTTCAAGGAGAGTGTTGCAGGCAGCACTGGTGGTGGCAGTGGTGGTGGAGAACGCACAGGCCGTAACAGCAGGGGACTGTGGATAGGTTGGTGTTGCTGCAGATGTGGTGGGGGTGCGATGGGGTCCTGGGACCTATTGCGCCCTGGCACACCAGATGGGCCGACTTCGAGCTCCTCGTCCTCTGAATCCCGGGAGTCAACATCCGAGAGTCCATGTTCCGGGAGGGGGGGGGACTGACCCTGCAGGTTGCTGGTGTTGTCCTCTGCAGTCAGTTCTTGGTCACCTGTGGGACAGAGGGGAAATGGTCATTGTAGTGTACCCGCAAGCTTTGTGTTAGATGTGTATTATTCACTGTTTGTACACCACTCAGTTGACTAATCATCACATTGTATGCATACTACTGTGCCTCCTGACATAATGTTGAGCTACATGCATTACTTGTGACGTGTTGGAACATACCATGCGCCACGTGCATATTTTGTGATTACAGGGACATGTTGCCATCTAGCGACTAGCGCAACAAAGAATTTATGTGAAGCCTCTTTGTTGATTACTCTGCCTGGCAGATGTTACATCTGAGCATGGATGTATGTCAGTACAACGCGATCTTTTAGATCGCGGTACTTGACATCGCGGGCATTCCAACGCAAGTCGTTACAACGACTTGCTTTGGAGGGCGCGGATTTTGGAATTTTATAATTTTATATTCCAACACCAGTCCACGTAACAGTAGGGAAGGTGTTGGAATATAAAATTACAACATTCCTGTTCCAACAGCGCCATCCAGCGCAAGTCGTAGTAACGACTTGCGTTGTAACAGCATTGTTGTAAAGGCACTGCGGTGTAAACACAGCGTTGTAAACGATGCTCCCCCTGAGCATGAAGTGGCCATTGTCATCTCATGCATACCTTTGTCATGTAATGTGCAGATCTAAATTTGTACCACCAAATATGCTTTCTTTGTTTTCATATGGTCCTTGCTGCTCTGGTCACATGGCACTTACACATGGCATTCAGTGCTGTGCATGATTGTGCACAAACTTTCTTTTACATGTGAATTGGTGTGTCACACTTTGGTTGCTGAGACAGTTACATTTGCTTAGCTGTCTGCACACTGTGAGTGGTAATAGGATCTGCGGTGTGTATTTTTGTGTGATGAGAGGGCTGGTGTTGTCATATGGCACCGTGCTTTTTGAGATGAATGGCTGGGTGTATGTACTGGCTACTTCCCTGTTCTGTTTTCCCATTTGTGTTTGATTTGTGACACATCCAACACTTGTGTGTGTGTGGTAGAGGCTTCCATCCTGCTCAGGGGTGGGACAAGAGAGCAAAATATGCCTACCTACCCGTTAGTTTGAAGTGGACAGTGCAATGTCTGACATATGCATCTGGTTTGGAGGAAGTGCTCCATCTTGATGAGTTGTGGTAAAAGGGGGCATGGTTGTAGTAGTAGTGCAGGTCTCACACGAACAAACAGGACAACCTTGGTAGCTGGCTACCTACATGTAAGATTTTTTGGTGTACTACAATGTCTGCCACATGCTTCATGGTGTGTGGTGAGTGCCACATCCTGCTCAGGGGTGTGACAGCGTTGACTGGGCCTCCCATCTGCAAACCCCCCTCCCTGATGGCTACCTACCTGTTACTTTGATGTGAGCAATGCAATCTCTGTCATATGCCTCAGGGGGGGGTGCTCCATCTTGCTAAGCTGGAGTACAAGGAGGCATGGTGGGAGTAGTAGTGCAGGCCTCCCAGCCGCAAACAGCCCTCCCTGTGAGGATGACTACCTACCTGTAAGTTTGGTTGTTGTACTACAATGGCTCCCACATGCTTCTGGAGGGAGGGGGTGCCACATCCGGGGTGGGACAGGGGTGCCTGGTGCGAGTTGTAGTGCAGGCCTTCCACTCCCAAACAGCCCTCCCTGGGAAGATAGCTACCTATCTGTTAGGTGAGTGGGAACCATACAATGGCTGCCACATGCTTCTGGGTGGGGAGGAGTGCTCCATCCTGCTCAGGGTGGGACAGGGGGCCTGGTGTGAGTTGTTGTGCTGGCCTCCCACCCCCAAACACCCCAACCTGTGAAGATGGCTACCTACCTGTTAGATGAAGGTGAACAATGCAATGGCTGCCACATGCTTCGGGGGGTGGTGGGTAGTGCTCCATCCTTCTCAGGGTGGGACGTGGTGGCCTGTTGGGAGTTATAGTGCTGGTTGCCTGGACATGTACAACCCTGTAAATGTTGGCTACCTTTGGGGTGCTTCAATTGGAGTGAACGTTACATCTGTGGGACATGTGTTGGATATTGTGGTGCATTTGAATATACTTGGGCCTCTGAGATGTAGCTTTGTAGTTGTGCTGGACAGTACATAGCAGTGTAATGGTCTACATTTGTTTGTACTTAGCAGCCTGCACTCCCCGGCTATTCCTATGAGACTCTCTGGATGCAGTATGGCAAGCACCTTCTTCTCCCATGCAGTGAATGTTCTTGGGGGAATGGGATGGCCACCACCAGTCCTCTGAGCCAGCTCACGGTTCTTGTTCCTCTTTTCTTTCACAACCCTCTTCAAGTCATGCCACTGCTTCATGATTTTATTTTTTGAGCGCAGGGTGGTCCTTACTGCATTGACCTTATCGACTATCCTTGCCCACATTTGTTCTCTTGTGGCTAATGGTGTCTGTTGGACCAGGTTACCAAACAGTTGTGGTTGTACTCTTATTATCTCAATACCATGACTGTCAACTCACTCTCTGTGATTTTGGGCATTTTCTGTGGTGCCATGGTGTGTGGTGTGCTAATTTTCTGGGGTGCAGTTGTGAGGGTGGTGGGGGTGGTGTGGGGGTGCTGGTGTGATGTGTGCAGGTTTGCCTCTCCTTTGTACTCTGGTGTTGGGGCCTCCAGTTGTGGAGTATTGCTGTCAGGTGTGTTGAGTGGGTTGTCCTGGGATTGGTATTTCTGTAGTTGCCATGTGGGTGTGTCATTGGGGTGTGTTAGGTGTTTTTGGGAGCAGGGCTAGTTTACTGTGTGCACTTTGTGCCCTTGTTGTGATTTTTTTCTGTAGACTGCCATATTTGTCACGTAGCATCTGCAGCAGTGGCTATGCTACAGCCCTTTCGCCGGCTCTCCCATTCATCACTGTTTGCGATCGCAGTGGTCGGAAACAGCGGAAGGTACCGTGGTCACATCGGGGATATCCTAATTTTCCGTGTGGTCTCTCCGCTGTCCTGGCGGCGGTTTGGTGATTTTCCCCCACGAATCCGACCGCCACGGATGGATTTTAGCCTGTTCTGCCAGCGACGGGCAGTTTTTCGTTGCCTTGTTCCGCCGCGGTCTGATTTTTTGGGCGGTTGATCGTAATTGTACCGCCGGTTTTTCCACGGTACCGGCGGGCGGTTTATTTCCGCTACCATGGCGGTCGAGGTGGTTTTCCGACCGCCATCCTCATAGACCCCTAGGTGTTCATTAGAACACTGTGGCAAGGGGAAATAAACATCCCCCCTTGTACCATCTTTATGCAGTCGATAAAGCTTGAAAAGTAACACAAAATGGACAAACATTTTGGAGGAATTCACAAAATGCAGCTGGTATGTGTTGCAGTTATAAATAGTGTGAAGTCGACCCAAAGGAGCGTTTTTCATGAACACCAATAACATTGCACAAGGTCTCAATCATGTTTTTTAGACACAAGGATATTACCAGCCCAATTATGATGTTGGGGGTAAAGCCTCTTACCAGCTGCATTATGATGACAGCAGTTGGAGGGAAACTCTGCGTGGAGATTTCGATGTGCTTTTGACAGGCTCAAGGAGCCAGTCGAAGGTCACCATAATCCTGTTGAGATTATGATGGTACTTTCTGACAGCCTTTACATGTCTGCCTTTCTCTCTTTTATTGTATTGGTGTATTTTTTGTGGACCTCCGGTGGAGTTCCGTAACAAATAAACTAATTGACATGGAAAGGCTGCCGAAAAGTGACTTTGGGGGCCCCAAACGGGATCCGCATCCCCCAGCGGCCTCTGCAATGAGGCGCAGGGCACCTATGGTTCCCCCCTAAACATCCCTGCACCATGTGGCAGGCACAGTAAGGTACCTGCCACACAGTGTAGGGATGTTTAAAAACATCCATTTTACAATGGCAGCTTGTACTGTGGGTCTTTTCCACCCGCTGCACAAGCTGCTAATATAAAAAGGATGTTTCAGACCCCTAATAGGGTGGTTGCATCCTAATACTGAGGTTGGAACTGCTGATCTAAGGTTGAGTGGTTCGAGACCTCTACAGTGTTAGGCAGGTCGTATTGAGCCCCTAAGTGGTTTGTCCAGAATCACATGATGTTCAGCGGCATAACACAGGCCCTTCAGTGCAGGGAAGCCTGCATAACCCTTTAGTGGCCCCTAAAGCATTCAGAGGGACTCTATTCCACCCAAGGTCAATAAATATCTGTTAGATATGAGTGACTCAGGGATCCTCTTCATATTCTTCTAGGGTGCCCCTTAATTACTGTTAAGTTATGTCAATGCACTGCGGTTAAACTATCGTAGAACACTAGAGAATCGCCTGACAGATGGTTGCTGCTCTTTAAAGTACACATTTTACCCAGGATTTCTTCTCACTTGGCTGAAAATAGCGTGAACTTATAAAAAATGTGTTCTCATTTTATCTTATAGAGCACCCTCCATAGCCTTGTATGAGAAAATCATGAAAGAAAAAATTATTTCGCAAAAATCACCCTAGAACAACACAAAAAGAATGCATTGCTAAATCGGGGACCTGGGAAGACATGTCCCCTCTAATTGCATCCATTGGGGCTGGAATTGATGTATTGCATGGTTGAGGGCACCTTGAAGGTGGAGAAGTGTGGCTCAATGATTAGAGCGGCAGACCCTGATGCAGAGGTCTAGCCCGGGACCAGGATTCAATTCCCCGCCTTGGCGGGTTTTGGGCTCAAAAATTCCACGGACCAGATAATTCTCGCCTCGGTGCCTATTCCAATCATGGAGTCACACTCTGAAACTCTGGGCAATAGCTTGCTTAATCTCCACAATGGCCCCACAAAGCTAAGGATGCCTGGCCTCAACCTTGGGGGTGCCCAGGAGTGGACGCCTCACAGGGAAAGCCAGGATGGGTTCCACAGCGGTATTCGTACAAGCACCTTGAGACCCTTGCGGGTGAGTAGTGCGCTATACAAGTATCAATTTACATTTTTTTTTTCAATTTACAAGATTAACACCAATACTAAATGCGTTGGAGCCGGGTCGAGCCACGAGGAGCAGTATTTTGGCAGCTGAGGAGTCCTGACCAAGATGGTCACCCAATTATTTGATAAGGTCCGTAGAACGGATCAGAAAAAAGCGGAGCTCATGACACTCAAGTAAGGAAGAACACTGCTTGCACCTGTGGGAGGGTAAGACTATGTATAAAATTGAAGGGTGATAGGAAAGGTATAGTACTTAAGAGAAACCAGGATTTGTAAGCAAGCTGTTGACTTTGTTTAATCACATATAAAACAGATACAAATGCACTGGAATTTCAGATATATTGGTATGTAAAAGCAATCACATGACTAATAATATAATTGCCACCATTGTTTTTATGTAATTCTTTTACTGTGCTACTCCCAATGTAGGGTGTCAATGCGCTTTATATTGCATACGTACATTTTAAATTAACAATAAATCTTACAAGAGTGTAAATCAATGGACAGGATATGTTTCTTAATACAATGATGACAGGGCAACTGGAATTATGATGCAGGGACAGACCAAATTTTGTGGCAGAGTTGACTAAATTATGTGGCAAAAAAGACAATTATATGGCAAGACATGGCACTGTTAGTACGACCTCAGTATTTTGTAATGTAATGTAATGTAATGTAATGTAATGTATGTAATGTATTGTAATGTAATGTAATGTAATGTAATGTAATGTAATGTATGTAATGTATTGGCATTTATATAGCGCACTACTTACCCGTAGGGTCCCAAGGCGCTTCGACCGCTGCGAAACCCTTCCTGGCTTCCCTGAGAGATGGTCCCTTAATGGGTATCTCCAGGGTGAGACCAGGCATCCCCGGCGGTCTGGTGGGGCCGTTAGTGAAGATGAGGCAAGCTAATGCCCAGAGTTGCCGAGTGTGATCGCTGATCAGAGTGGGCACCGAGGCGAGAGAATTATCGAGTCCGCTGACCCTGGTCCAGAAACCTGCCGCGCCGGGAATCGAACCCTGGTCCCGGGCCGTCCTCTGCTCTCGGGTCTGCCGCCTCTAACCAGTGAGCCACACTACTTCACTACCAGTGAGCCACACTACTTCACTGTACTTTGTACACGTTGACATTATCTGGGTAAATGTTTCATCTCATTAGTACCACTTTGACTCCCAAATACAGAAATAAGCAACAGAAAGGAGACCAGCCAACCTTTGCAGAGGGCCTTTCACTGCAGTGCAACATATATCACTGTGGTTTTAGTAACTTTTAATCGGATCACTCATATAATATCGACTCCTAAAACCTCGAACTAGAAAAATATTGAGGAGAAAATATCAATACCCTATACTTAAACAAGAAATTACAAAAACATCAATAAAAATATATTGTCTACAAAAATATTGATGACAAAAATATCGACAACATAAATATAGGTTACAAAAATATTGATAACCATAAAATAATATGAAACACACCATAAATAATCGATAGCAACAATATCGACTACACAAATATTGTTAAATTGCATATAAACTATAAGGAAAAGAACATTTAAAGTTCAAAGATAGTAATTATAAATATATAATTAAATTACATGTCCCAAATTCTTGAAATAAAGTATAACAATATATATAAAAAATATAACAATATTTAAAAGAAAAATTATGATAATACTAACACAAATAAATAAATAAATTAACTATACAACATTAAATAAATATCCAACGAACGAAAAATCAACTAAAATTATAATATATCAATTACAGATATTTTAAATCACATTTATTTACAAATAATACCAACAATAAATAACATAAATACAAACAGTAAATAAACATTTTATATATTAAACTAATTAAAAGGTAACTGCTAGAAGATTCGAAAAAAGGTATCTCGACCAATACATTTAAACTAAATAAACACAAACCAATAGAAAACATTATCTAATTAAATAAACACTATGAAAACAACAAATTAATTAATGCAATTTTACTGTGTATCTCCCAAACAAGGAGGGAGAGCGTTACTTTGCGAAAGAGGGAACAGAGAAGAAAGGAGAACTACATAAACAACTTTATCAAAAATTCTACAACACAGGTAAGAATAAAACTTTGTAACAAAATATACATACTTCACCTTTTTTAATTTAATTTACTAAAATCATTAGATATTTTTCTTTAAATATCACAGATTAAACTTCATTACAAATACACCTAGAAAATACAGGAAAAATATTTTCTTGCCCACAATATTTAACTCAACATCATTAAAAATATAACAAAGTAAATGCAGACCTTAACCTACAAAGAAAGTAAAATATTCAGATTTTTTAAATGTAATACAAGTACAAAACATAATAATTTACAATTACAACTCCAAATCCAAGTAAACTCAGGGAATGTGCTGTACAGTAACACATAATAATTTACTATTCCAACTCCTAATCCACATAAACTCAGGGAAAGTGCTGGATAGTAAACCATACTATGTACTATTCCATTGCAAAATCTAACTAAACTCAGGGAAAGTGCTGGATGTAAACAATAATAATTTACTATTCCAACTCCTAATCCACATAAACTCAGGGAAAGTGCTGGTTATGAAAACATAATAATTTAATATTCCGACTCCTAATCCACAAAAACTCAGGGAAAGTGCTGGATGTAAACCATAATAATTTACTATTCCAACTCACTCCTTATCTACATAAACTCATGGAAAGTGCTTGATGGTAAACCATAGTAATTTACTATTCCAACTCCAAATACAAGTAAACTCTTTGGAAATTGCTGGATAAAAAACCATAATATTTTAATATTCCAAATACAAATACATTTAAGGAAAGGAGAGAATAAACCCCCACACCTACTTCGATCTTTCAAACTACCAAAAATATATCCTTAGCAAAAAATTGGTATTATTTTTTTTACAATTGATAAAAAAATACCATACAAATTTAAAAATGTTTTTATAATTTTTAATAATTACAAATTCTTAACAAAAGTTTTAAATATACAATATTCAATAATATGTTTTAAATGATTCACTTAAGGTTATAAAAAATATATTTACAGAAATGTACTTAAAATATTTCGCAACACAAATTATTTCAAATTTTACAAAATGTGAGATTATTTATTTTATAAGTTTTTTTATGAATAATTATATATTTCTAAATGTATCATTAAAAATGTATATTTTATACAAACATTCTCAAATTACTCACCACCCATATCCACTATTAATCCAATTTCCCACTCCTAAAATTTAATAAAATTCAATAAAATTTAGAAAATGTTTTAACCCCAAAAATATGTTTAATATACTCTCCATCCATATGCCCTGTAAACCCAATATCCCACTCCTAAAATTAAGCAAAAATAATAAAAAAAAGATTTTCCCTTAATATATTTTTAAATTACTCCCCACCCTTATCCCCTATAAACCCAACATCCCACTCCCAAAATATGTACAAACGTACAATTTATGCTAACATCTTTAAATTACTACCCACCCTTATCCCCTAAAAAACACACCATCCCGCGCCTAAAAATGATATGAAACAAAACAATATACAATTATTTGAACATAAAATATATTTAAACATTATGAAATTACTAATACAAAATTACACAAAAATATATAAAAAATGTATAAAGAATAGAACGCATACAATCGATATAATGTACATCTATATCATTTACATCAATATTTTTGCCATCAATATTTTTAAATTCAATATTTCTAATTAAGAATAAAATCGATATTTTTGACATCGAGAAAACTTACCTTGATATTTTGCATCATCGATATTCTTGACTCGATATTCTTGCAAGTCCATATTTTTGTGTCGATATTCTGTCCCTGCACCTTTTAATCAGTTTGAGCGAGAAACAAATGTTTTTGTTGAAATCTGCAGATTATGCAGCAAATGAAACATTTTGTGGCAAATGCGTCATATCCATAATTATGCTGAAAACACTGCAACTGTAACATTCATTGGACCTGATTAAAAGTTACATCATGGAGGAGTCACACATTATCCTTCATAGCTCACTGTGCTAGATAAGAAGGATCACAGTTTATGAACTGCAAAAGATAAAACAATCTATATGTTAAAAAGCAGTAACAACCTTACCTATCTACTTAAATACAGATCTGTAATTTGCCATTAATTTGATGTGCTTTGCAGCAGACACATTAACCCTCTATGCTGCTTTAAATAAAAAATGCGACCAGACAAAACACACATGTCTCCAGCGCATGCATTAATCACCATAGTTACCTTACCATTATTATCACTCTTTGATATTTACTGGGCACACAAAGATCTCTGCACTAGGTGCCTTAACCCCATACGATATTTGGAAATGTGGCCTGTGCAACCAGTTAAGCCAGAAAGATTTACTGTCACGTTTCTCCATGTTTCTAATTTCTTTGTGGCAGAATTAAAAAAAAAGTTGACTGTCAGACTGCTTTCCTTGACTCCCCCTCTTGTGACCTCATCAACATTTGTTGCACATAGACACGGGTAAGCCAAAAAATTAACGGGGAGACATGAGCCAGAGTCGAACAGTTTGGCTTAGCTGTATGAAACTGTGCACATGCCAAGCCCTGGAAAGGTTTGGGAAGTAAATCATGCAACAAACATCTTGCTAGAATATGGTATGAAGTGTTCAACATTCAATGAAGTGTATTTAGAATGCAAACACATTTTACATTAATACATCAGATCATATCACTGCATTGATTAAAAGTGATGTTTTTTAAACACCGGCTCCAGCTACAATGCATTAGTAAACTAAGAAGCAAGTCAGCTGTAATGCATACCTAAAAATGGCCCAAATTCTTGTTTTAAATGGAGCAACATTGTAGTATATTAAATCAAACACAAGTGCTTTTTGAACAGAGCACATCCTGAACTCACCTACCTGAAGCTGCTCTCATATGTGGTGATGAAAAAAGACTAATTGAAATAAACTACTTGCCTTGGATCACATAATTGGTGAGCATGGCAACTGTTTGATCATTAGTTTCCCAATTTTTCCCCATTTTGCAGTTCAGGACCTAGATGGGCATCTTTTGGTGTTCACTGTTAATGCTTAGGACCTGATTATGAGTACTGGATATGGTAGAATCCACCTACCTTGATTAATTAAAAAATTACAATTTTAATTGATACTTCGAAGAAGGTAGCCCGAGGAATATAATAAATTTTACTCTAATCAGCCGAAATGAGTGATATATCTATTCATCATAACAAAAAATATTTCTATAATAACACACCAATATATATTTACAATGCAAGATCAGTGATTCGTACGTTTGTCAAGAAAGAAAAAACGGTGACATTTGTCAACCCAGTAAGATGACCATAACCAACGCTCATTAGAACATGAAGTGACTAAAAAAATGCAATATTCAAAATATATTTTTAACTGTTTATGATCAAATCATTGCAAGTTCAAAACTGCTAAGAAGTGGTGCTTACCTGATTGGTTTAGGTGCTGTACCTGTGAGTACCCTGTAGAGAGGTATACCACATACCCAGAGCAGGTACCTGTAGGTACCCTGTAAAGAGGTCCACCACATACCACGGCAGGGACCACAGCACTGATTGTGCCATCCACAATAATAGTCTTTAAACATGGCTCAAACCTGCCATTGCAGGCCTGTGTGTGCACATTTGCATTTAGGCTCAGGTAGGCCTTTCTAATTCTTTGAGCAATGCTGAGGTGGCCTTTCACTAACACTAGAGCAACCCTAGGGTGGACCCTATAGGGAGGAGAACAAGTGATAGATGAAAGGCTGGGCAGGTACACTTGTGTGTTCCCTGCCCAGGTATTGATTAACCCCTGTGTGTGTTTCACTGACTATGAGGTTTTCTCTCCCCTTACCCCATAGGTTAACAAGGAAATTACTTTAAACTAACCGTGGGTGGAGAACTTCGCTCCGCCAGTGAAGTGTTTCAGAGTTTTTCCTACTCCGCGTTCCGCGGATAATGCTGTGTAGGCAAAGCCCCGCACATTCCGCGGCAGAGCAGAGTTGGCCTGCCCCCGTCTCCCACCCGCCATATAATAACGATTGCTAAAGCTTAAAAAAATTAGTTTAAAGCACCTTACCTTATCTGCAGCGTCTGCGGCGTCCCCGGCTGGCCTCCTCCTCTCCATCTCGTTCTCAGTGAAAACTGCGCATGTGCGGGCGCCCGCGCATGCACATTTCTTGCCTGAGGACCCATGTTGTCAGGTAGTATTGCCCAGATCCAGCCTAGATGGAGAGAGTAAGTGACTGGGCTGAGGAACACTTCCGAGAGCAATAGTAGGTGGGTTGGGAGACTGCATGAACCCCCTGTGCTTCGCAGAACTGAGTTGGTCTCGGATGGCGAATTGGGGACCTCTTGATTGAACTAGGACAGCCTCTAGCAGTTATTGCTCGGCATAAAGTGGGTGAACTTTCCAAGTGGTGGTCATCCTCCATTTGTCGACTGTTGCCTGGTTACCCCGTTACTGCAGCCTTCTCCCCATGGCCACTGACCAAGTGTTACTACGGCATTAAGCCGCAATAGTAGGGGTTGAGGGTTTTCGACTCTAACTTGTGGGCAGAGTAGTGGGGAGGGGTTACTGAGAGGAGTGGGACGGATTGTGCCACGGGGCCACATTCACATTATCAGCTGAGCTGCTGTGTTACAGTGATGAGTGCATATGTGTGCGAGAGTGCTCCATACAGACTTGTTGATACCCTTTGCACCATGTTATGGTGCTGTGTGAGTAAGGGAGAGTGCACCGCATAAAAAGAGCCTGTTAATATTTGCACCGCGTAGCGGCGGCGTTTCACTTGTTTGCTTAATTTCCTGACGAATACTCTATTTTGACATTGGTTTTACCCATGTGGCCTTCAACCACAGTGCTGCTGAAAAGTGTTATAGATTTCTGTGTGTACACATTGACACATTCCTGATATCGTTGTAACCTGGGTTGCACCCTAGAAACGTGTGGATTAGAATTGTGTTATTTGCAAGGGTAGGCCGAGTCCTGACAATGTGTCGCACTGCAAAAGTGCGCTCAGGTAAAATTGGATTTTTCCCAAGTGTGCATATTACTGATGTCCTATCAACACTGTTGGGCCTAGTACTGCTAGTAATATTTCCAAGTGTTATTTATGCCCAGAACCACATCATGTTAATGTCGTGAAAATGAATGCGTGTGTTGAATACAGTCTTTATTTACATACACTAGGGGCCCCATTAGGATGGCGGGCGGATTGCCCCCGCCAGGCTGGCGGTAGCCACCGCCAGCCTGGCGGGGGAAATCCGCCCGCCATCCTTCCCTGTATTCCCCCCCGCCATATTAGAATGGCGGGGGGGACCACGGCGGAGCAAAACACCGCCCGCCACTTTTCCGCCCCGGTCGCCTTGCGGCCGGGGCGGAAAACGAGTAACATGCAGGCGGTGTCTGTCAGACACCGCCCGCATCATTACAATGGGCATTTTACAATGCTTTTCCGTGGCGGCATTGCCGCCACGGAAAGGCATGCGGTGTTCACTCTGGGGGCCCCCTTTGGGCCCCCAGAGTGAAGGCCAAAGGGGGGTAGCACACGGGGGGGTACCTGTGGTACCCCCCTGCATTTACATAATCAAAGAGGTAGGCACCGCGCGGTGCCTGCCGCTTTGATTATGTAAATGCTGCACAGCATTTTTAGTATTGTGGCGGGCGGAGCACAGAGCTCCGCCCGCCACAATACTAAAAATACAGGATGTGCCCGCCACAGTGGCGGGCACATCCTAATGCTGCGTGCGGGACCCCCGCCCTTAGGGCGGGCGGTCCCGATGTCCGATAGGATGGCGGGCGGGCAAAGCCCGCCAGCCATCCTAATGGGGCCCCAAGTGTGAAGTCTCTTTTGTGATGCTCAGTGTATTTATTGTGTGAGAGTGCTGTGTCAATGCTTTACACATTGCCTCTTTGATAAGTCTGACTGCTCATTACCAAGCTACCGAAGGGTGAGCACAGGTTATAAGGTGAGTGTAATCACCTAACCCTGACAGGAGTGGTATGATCTGCCTGGCTTGTGCACCGGCTCAGCCAACCAGAAAGTACCAGTTCCAACACTGCTATTCTGGGGTCAGGGTGGGAGCGAGGTTGACACCTTCCACTGAGCCATCTTTGTCCTTTGGATGGCAGGAGAATAGGGAGAGGTTTACTCTCCTCCTCTACTCCTTCATTGGTCACCAACAGTATGGTGACCTCGGACAACTCATAGAGGGGTTTGAGACGATTTAGGTGGCGGACCATTAAGGGGTATCTGGAGGTCTTGAGCTCCACCAGGTAGGTGGCCTCCCCCTTCCTCTCAATTACCTCATAGGACCATGTTCAATGATTTTGAAGGGCCATCGGCTCAATTGGCTCCATCACCCACACCTTCTGGCCAGACAGAAACTCAACTGAGTGGCCTTCTGGTCATAACACTGTTTCATTACTTCCTGGATAGTGTCTAAGTTCTCTGAATCCTTCTTACAGAACTTCTGCATTTGGTAGGGGAGGGCTGGCATGTAGCTAACCCCATCAGAGGGGGCTTCTTGGGGGTATCCTCCCACCCCTCCTTCATGAAACTCAGCGACACCCTCACATGGTCACCAAAGAGGAGTTCAAAAGAGCTAAACCCTACATCCCTTCTGTAGTACCTCCCTGTATGCAAAGAGCAGTCATGGCAAGGGGGCATCCCACTTCCACCTCATGGGCTCAGGCAGGCCCATAATCATGCCCTTCATAGCCTTGAGGGTCCTGTTGAACCTTTCAACAAGAACATTAGTCTGGGAATGGTAGGTGTGGAGAATTTGTAGATTACTGTACATTCCTCCCACTTCATGTACCTGTACATGAAGTTGGTTCCCCTGTCAGACAACACTTCCTTGGAAAAACCCACTCAGATAAAAATCATCAACAGGGCACTAGCCACTGCAGGAGCAGTGATGGTACTCAAAGGGATGGCCTCTGGGTATAGAATACCAAAACCAGGATTAACCTGTTGCTAGGGGTGGGCGGAATTTGCGTAGTGGCGCTTTGCAAAGCTCCGCAAAACGGTAAAAAATCTCCGCAAGCACACAAAAGTTCTGCGAACACTTGAAATTGCTTGTTCCGCCCATTCGCGATCCTTTTTTCCTGTTCGCGAACGCTGTTTGCGTGCTCGGGGAGAACTATCTTGTGAACACGCATTTTGAAAGCACGAACAAGCAAAACATTTTACAAAGCCGCAGATTGCGGAATTTTTGGCAATTCTGCGTTCTCCGCGGAACACGAAAGTACCCAAATTCCGCAAATTCCGCGAGCGGAACGGAATTTACCGACCAGGCCTACCTGTTGCCCAAGACTGTTTTGTGGTCCAGGGGCCAACAAATGTTGATGCCCACGCTCTCAAAGTAGGTGCCAATGACAGGCATGAAACTTAGGGGAGCCTTAAGCTTTGTCCCCATTGTCCCATTGACCTGGCAGGTTAGGCAAATCCTACAGTAAGCATCAGAGGATGTCCTCATCCGGGGTCAATAGAAGTGGATGATAAGCCTGGCAAAGATCTTGTCCCAACCAAGGTGTCCTGCCAGGGGTAATCCATGAGCTAGACCAAGTAGGAACCTTCTGTAACATTGGGGGACCACCAGCACACATGCTGCCCATGCACAGGTGCAGTCGGCACACTGTACAGGAGGTTGTTTTACCAGTAAATATGGTGATCTCCAGAGGTTTCACCAGTTGCCTAGGCTTTGGCCTGCCAACTCAGCCTTTCTAGGGTTGGGCACTCTCTGCACCTGGCAGAACTACTCCCTGGATGGTCTACTCCCACCTTGCCATTCAGCAAGCTCAGGCAGGTATCCTAGCAAGGCAATGTCTACCCCAGTCAGCTCCAGGTCTGACTCTCTGCCGCCCCATCCATTTGGTATCGTGGAAGCTTCAGGGGATGATTTTGTACGCCCCCTGCACTTCCCTTCCTTGGCAGATGCCTGGCCTATTTTTCCAGGTTCCAGACTCTCCTGACTCCCCTCCTGTGCAGCCATGGATCGAGTAGCCCCGCAGACCCACTCAGTCAACCCAAACATTTCCAGGTGTGACCTGAACTCCCCTTCCTTCCAAGTCATCCCCTAGCAACCAATTCCCGGGCATGGTAGGGCTTACAGCTACCTTAATAGAACCCTAGATCCCCCTATTCAAACGGAACTACTGGGTAGGGGTTCTTGTGGTTGTCTGCTACTACGACCTGGTGAAATGTATTGTGTATCACCTGAATTAAGTATACCAGATGACACCTGACGGTAGTCATACTGGCTCCTGTGTTTCTAAGAGCATCCACCCTCTGGCCATAGATGGTGACCCACTGCCTATACTTGAAAGTATTGGAAGGCATGTGGGCTTTAGGCACCATCTCTTTGTCACCCAGGGGCACTAAGGAAACCCCACTGCCGCCCACACTGACTGGGACCATCTCCTCCACAAGCACTACACTAGCCAACCCCTGGGACTGCCCACCACTGGGGGACAGTGCCCTCCTAGGACGCTTGGGAACTCCCTTGTTGTGCCCATACTGATAGCACTCATAGCACTTAGGTACAAACTTTCCAGTGTTTTTATCTACAAAACCTTTCTTTTGGTAGCCAGATTGGGAATGGTCCGATTTCCCCTATGAGCTATTTTGGGGACTTTGTGAGAACTCTGTCTTGTTTTTATCTCCACCCGCCTTCTTCTGGTGGGAATCCTTACCACCCTTTTTGGAGTTCCCGGATGCCTTCTTGGACACTCTAGTACTGATTCAGAGGTCCACCTCCTCAGAAAGCTTCAGCGGCTAAATCAGCTTGCTGTCTACTAGGTGCTGGCATGGCTCTGTAAAACAAGTATTGAGCATATACTTCCTCAAAGTTAAGTTGAGTTGTTCAGCCAAACATAAGTGTCAACTTTGCTTGCCTCCACAAAGCCATTAAGTGCCTTGTTGGAATAGTCCAGGAAATCCTCCCAAGATTGGTTTGGGAGTTTGTTGCTGTCCCTGAACCAAATTTAGCAACAAGTATGGCTTTCCTAGGGGCATACATTGTCTAGTTACCAACCTCAAGTGTGAGATGTGTGTCACCCCCCACTGAAGGCATGTGCTTCCAAAAGCTACTCCCCAGTTTTCCTCTGGAACCTGATGTTCCTTCGGAGCTATCTCATAGGCAGAAAACCATGTGTCTATGCATTCTCCCACCACAAAATTGGGCACCAGATCTTTGGCCAAGACCCTCTCAGCCTCAGCCATGGCCTTAGCATTCATTTCCTCTGCCTCCAGTTTAATTTTGCCCAATTGCAGGATGAGTCCCCTATCTGTTCTCCTCTCCTCCAACTCTTCTGGGGACAGGTTCAATCAATCAGGGAAATTTTAAGCGGGCTACTCACCCGTGAGGGTCTCAAGGCACTGGGGAGTGGGGGGAGCAGCTCTGGTCAGTCGAAGAGCCAGGTCTTGAGGGTCTACCTGAAGATGTGCAGAGTGGGGGCCCACCTGATGTTGATCAGCAGCTCATTCCAAATCTTGACCGCGATGTAGGAGAAGGTTCTTCTACCCATTTTTGCTTTGCAGATGCACGGGGGTATGGCGAGGGCGAGGTCAGTGGATCGGAGGTTCCTTTTGGGTACGTGGAAGGAGATTCTGTTGTTGAGATATTGGGGTCCGATTTGTGGAGGCATTTGTAGGCGTGGGTGAGTATCTTGAAGGTTACTCTTTTCTCGACAGGGAGCCAGTGGAGGTTACGCAGGTGCTGGGTGATGTGTTCGTGTTGAGGGATGCCAAGGACGAGTCTGGCTGCGGTGTTCTGTATGGTCTGGAGTTTGCGGAGTAGAGACTTGTTGATTCCGGGGTAGAGGGTGTTCCGTAGTCCAGCCTGATGGGTCATGAGTGCATGGGTGACAATCTTCCTTGATTGGGGTATCCATTTGAAGGTCTTTTGGAGGATGCGGAGGGTGCTGAAGCAAGTGGAGGTGACGGTGTTGACCTGTCGGGTCATGGAGAGGGAGGAGCTGAGTACAATTCCAAGGTTTCAGGTGTGGTTCGTGGTGGTCAGGCACTGCCGAGGGCGGTGGGCCACCAGAAGATGTCCCATACAGAGAGGGAGGGTCCGAGGAGGAGGACCTCTGTCTTCTCTGAGTTCAGCTTCAGGCAGCTGCTGCTCATCCAGGATGCAACGTCTTTCATTCTTTCCTGAAAGTTGAGTCTGCTGGTGATGGGGTCCTTGGTGAGGGAGAGGATGAACTGGGTGTCGTCGACAAAGGATACTATGCTGAGTCCGTGCTGTCTGATGTTGGCGGTGAGGACGCCATGTAGATGTTGAAGAGCATGGGGCTGAGCGATGATCCATGGGGTACTCCCCAGTTGATTTTCGTGGGTTCAGAGAGAAAGGGTGGGAGTCTGATTCTTTGGGTTCTGCCAGCAAGGAATGAGTGGAGTTAGTCAAGGGCAGTTCCCTGAATGCTGGCCTTGTGGAGTCTGGCAGTGAGTGTGCCGTGGGAGATGGTGTCAAAGGCTGCAGGGAGGTCGAGTAGGATCAAGGCTGCGGTGTGTCCTTGGTCGAGGAGGTTGTGAATGTCGTTTGTGGCGGCAAGTAGCGTGGTCTCCGTGCTGTGGTTGTTGTGGAGTCCGGAATGGGAGGGGTTAAGGATGGAGTTTTCTTCAATGAATTATGTTAGCTAGATGTTGACGGTCTTCTCTGTGACTTTGGCCACGAAAGGGATGAGGGAGATGGGCCGGTAGTTGTTGAGGTCCATGGGATCTGCTGTTGGCTTCTTGAGTCGGGGTCTGACTTCTGCTGTTTCCAGTCGTCGGGAAAGATGCTGGGTTCGAAGGTGGCATTGATGGTGCGTTGCAGTTCTGGAGAAATGGCGGCAGTGGCTCTGTGGAAGATGTGTGGGGGCAGAGGTCTGAGGGGGCTCCTGAGTGGCTGCCTTTCATGGTCAATGCTGTGTTTTCAGTGGTGACTGGGGTCCAGGAGGAGATAGAAGGGCTGGCTGGAATTGCTGGAGGATGGAGTGGTTTTGGAGTCAAGTGTCTGATCGCTGAAATTGTCGTAGAGGCCCTTGATCTTCAGATGGAAGTAGGTGCCGAGTTTGTTACAGAAGTCCTGGAAGCAGGTGATATCTGGGATTTCGCTGGGGGGGTTTGGTGAATTCCTGGATGATGCTAAAGAGTTCCTTGGAGTTGCTGGAGTTGGTAAAGATCTTTAGAGGCAAACTGCTATCTGCCCTCACACTGGTTTCTCTTTCAGCAGGCAGATGCTCTCCCTCCTCGGGGATTTCCTGCTCAGGACCCACAGCCAGGGCCTCCCCGCTCCTAAACCAAGCCCCCCTCATCAGGATCTCCCTCATTATTATCCTCCTTCTTAGATTCTCATGACCACCTCATAGCCACCGAGGGCTATATGAATGACCAGTTTTGTGGCTTTTTTTCCTGCGAGCAGCCCCTTCCCATTGAAGAGTTTCTGCAACTCATCCCTGCTTAGGCCATCCACATTAAGCCTCTCCATGGTACAAGAAAATACGTTAGAGAACTTAACTTTAGAAAAAGGAAAAACAACCAATCAGAAAATTAGAGAGAATTTAAAAAGGCTAGAATTGGTCTCACATTACTTTCTGGGATTTTTAGTGTATACAAAACCTCGGTACTGCACAAACACATGTCCAAATCCTCATTGCTGAACACCAACGTAAGAAGTTAGGTTCTTATTGAGGGAGGCGAACCCTACTCAAGCAGCAACCACAGTCCTTGTCAGGGTAAAGTCTCAGGCAATTCCCAAATTAACCTGTGCTCAAACCCCTGGTACCTTGGCACAGAGCAGTCAGGCTTACATTAGAGGCAACTTGTACAATTGTTGGTCCAGCAATTCACAAAGTAATACAGTGAAGGACAACAAAAGAAAAAATGCACACCAATTTAGAAAAGTACAGTAGAATTGAATAATTAACTTAAGACCAAAACAACAAAAAGTGAATCAGCAGAAACAGAGATATGCAATTTTAAAGATTTGAATGAAAATAGTGCCAAAGAGCAGAAAGAGCCAACTGTGGCTCTCCCGATTGTGTTAGACTAGGACAAAGTCACAAGTTTAGGTTGAAAACAATGGAGTGTGGACCGGCTACAGGGACCTAGTTAGGCCTGCTAAACAAAGTAACTTATACCCTGTTTGCAGAGTGATGTGGAGTCCCTTATCCAGGATGCGCTGTGCAGCAAAGACGATGCAAGATCCTTCCATGGAGATGCATCCTGCAGAGGCAGTTCTGAGGAGCTGTGGTGGGCAATGCAAGGTCCTTGTGTGAAAATGCATTGCGCTGCAGCGATTCTGCTGGGACCACAGCTGAGCTAACAGAGCACTTTCAGGCTCACTTCCAAGGATCCAGGACTGGGCTGGCACCAATTGGGTAGGCAGGACTCACAGTTGGTGGGTTCAAAGTTGTTGGAGCCTGTTCTATCCCTGAGGCTTTGATCAGGAGGCAAGCCAGCAAGCCCTTGGAGTCTCACTTGTGGCCCTGGGTCCAAACTTCAGTTCCCCTCTAGTCTCTCAGGAAGGGCTAAAACTAAATTAGGGGTAACATTCGCACTTTAGTGCACTCCTGGACCACTACCTACAACATTGGCACTATTCATAAAACCCACTGTGGCGTTATCTTCACGTGATGTGGTGATAGTATTGCCAAAACTAGACATTAATTGTCTCAAACGGCTCATGAGAAGAGCTCAATTGATACTGAATGGTTCAAGCTCTTCATGAATCTTAAAAATGGCTTTAGCCATTATCTGAATGGGGCCTCCAAAAAGATCCATAACCAACCTGGCATGGTTGTATGTGATTTCATCGAAAATTATTTAATGGAACCATTACTGAGAAACCATTTCACCATAACTGCTTCATGGAAACATGCAGAATGAATGGCACTTACATTTCATAGAAACCAATCCATAGAATGCCTTTTATTCAGAATTGGCTTGTGCATGCTTATTGTTTGAAAGTGTAAATGCAATGGTTACATTCAGAATTTTTTTTGTCTGAGGTATTTATTTCATTGCTTTACTTCAGGGTACATTACTACATTGTCAAACAATTACTTTTGATGCTTTTAATTTGCTGACCATCGAACATGCCTAAACACCATCAATCCCTCACCCCTTAACAACACTGACCCCTTAAACCATATTACCGCCCACACAACAACTATGCCAGATCCTTACAAAAAACCCTCACCAACCTTAAACACAATCTATCTGAGACTACTAAAAAGCCATCATCACCCCTAAAGTACACCCATCCATGAACCCTAAAGGAGCTTTCAACCTGTAAGCTCCACCCATCCCTGAACCCTAAAAGACCCTCACCATCCCTATACTCTCCTCACCCTTGAACCCTAAAAACTCTTTTCTACATTTAAACTTCAGCCATCCCTAAACCCCTAAAACCCAATACCCCATCTAAACTCCAACCATCTCATAAAACTAAAAACCATTTACCAACCCCAAATCTACCTATCACTCACCAGCCCTAAACTCTGCAGATCTGTAAACCCTGAAAACCCTTCAATACTGCTACACTCCACCATCCCTGACTGTCAAAATGCCCAACCACCTCTAAACCTCTCATCCATGAACCCCCAAAACCCCTTACCACCCCTAAACTCCACTCATTCAGGATTGCTAAAAAAGCCCTCACAACCCCTAAACTCCACCCAATCCCGCAACCATAAAAACCCCTTTCTGCACCTGAACTCCTCCTGTTGCTGATTCCCCAAATTCCCTCATCACTCCAGACCATTACTAAACCCCCCTCTATCCCGAAATTCCTCCCATTTTAAATGCAATTTAGTGTTTTTCCTTAAAATTATCTTTTCTTCAAAATATTTCATTTAATTTTATATTTGTTTTAGTATTTCCTTACAACTGTCTTTCCTTAAAACTGATTTTCCAAGATTTCATTTCCTCATCCTGTTAGATTGCGGTTTTCCATTAATTCACACATAACCGCCTGGCAAACTGTTAGGGTTCACAGTCATGGACCTGCTGAATGGCCATATTGCCCCCAAGATGCTGAACAGAGTGATAATTATTACCAGACACAGCAACTGGGGCAAAACAAGTATATGCAGTAAAATATAAACCTAGAACTGGAGCTCACACTGAATGTCAGTATAGATACAGGCTGGATGTAACATGCAGTAAGCAACAGCAAAAGAAAACCTGTTCCAACAGCGGGACAAGAATCTACCAGAAACCTAGCAAAGTTCCCAGGTCGCTGCTGGGCATACACAGGTAAGACTCTAGAAGAAACAGGGGTGAACAGACAGGGGGCCAACAGGGCACTACTAAGAAGTGAACTAATAATTGTATCCAGGGAACCAAAAGGGAAACAATAATAAACAGTGAGGGCTACCAAATTGGGTGTGAACTATTGTAAGGATGGGAATAGCCAATGCAACCTGCAACGTGTTTCCAGGCACTAAACTGAAGTCTGAAGGAGTCTAAAGGGGGCTCTACCACTAATGACCTGGAAACAACTTTAAGACAGGAAGTGAGTCAGTGTGCATTCTCTGGGCATTAGCGGTCTAGTGATCCCACCCTTCTATGGTTTCACTGTACTGCTCTCCAGCACTTCCAGCCCCTGCATGTCTGTTGACTAATCTGATTCCTGAGATCTCTGAGATCTGCAGAACAATAACACCAACCTGACCATGATGATACAATATCACTTACACACACTATCTACAGTAGGTTTAATGTCTTAAGTGAAACCAAGGTAGCAGCTCTGCATTGAAATTCCTATTTGAGTTTAGTGCTGACTGTTTAAAATTAACAAAAAACTGCTTTTTGACAAACCAGGATAGAAAATGTTTATCTGCATTGAAAGGAAACACTCCTAGTTTAATCTCCTCTCTTCCAACCTGAGGATGAGGACACACAAAGGGTCATCTATCAACTGGGTAAAGAGTACAATAAGCAAACATATGTGACTTTGAACTCCAAATAAAATCTGCATAGCAAGACTAGGTCTCTTTCAAAACCTAAGCTACATTAGACGGACTGCTCAATCATTGAATGAATGGATTGAGGCCCACCACATCTGAAAATGAACATTGATAGAGCATTTTAAATATGAATTACTCAACACTGACTGAAATGCTAATGATAAAACAATACCTGCATGATCATTATGAATTGCATATTCTAACCATACATTGTTGATCAAATTAATATATAATGTTTCAACACCATTTATGAATATCATATGACTGCCCTACTTAAGTAGCATATTCTGTAGAACTGGAAAGTAACTACTCCCTTTTTACTGTCTATTTCTGTTGTTGCCCCAGGCTACTGTTGCATATTATTATGCCTGGAATGCCTTTGTTTGATTGTTAGTGATTAAAGGGGCACAGTGGTGGGGTGTGCAGGAGACAAAGGCATGGAGCAGCCTTGGACAAGCACGCTAGAGGAGAGGTAAGGTGGATGTAGGAGACAAAAGTACAAAACTGCAGGGCAAAGTTCATCATGTATATTAATACAAGCAGGATCATCTAGTATTATGTTACATATCCTATATATGCTATATATATATCGCTTCCTCAGGTATTAGGATAATGTGTTGAAAGTTAGAGAGCAAAGTTCTAAAATCTAAGTAAACATGGGTCAGTCTAGAATTGAACAGATTGATTCCAGATATCTCTTGCCTGAGGGAAAATCTAAAAAAAACAAGGTGAATATGAACAAGTTGGTGCCAAACTTGCCTGTGATGGCTCTGTCAATGCTGCAAATAACTCTTTAAAACATTTAAAGATCATGTGTCATTTTGCAGACTCTGGTGGGAAATGGTTTAATAAAATTCAGCTCCTGTAAAGCTTGCCAGTATGGAATGAATCAGAGAACTTACCAAACGTACGAGGACCGCACAGTTATGATTCAGGACTGTATAACATATGGCACCAATTATGTAGTATATGTTTTAAAGGGAGACTGTAACAAACTGTACATTGGCAGCATGATAAACAGACTAAGGACTAGGATACTGCAGCCTATACGGGCCATAAGGAATGGAGACAAGAGCTACCTGATGGCCTGCTATTTTGAAAAATATTACAATCGATTGCTGACAGGCTTTAAGTTCTATGGAATAAAACATGTAAGGCTGAACAGCCAAGGGGGTGACTGGGAGAAAGAATTAGGGAGAGAAGACTCCAGACTGACTGTTGAACTGGACCCGGAAACCCCTTGGGGCCACAATATGGATGCAGAACTTAATACACATTTGTAATCTGGCATAGAACTGTGGGGAGTGGACCATTCTCCCAACTGAGTGATCATTTAACTGTTATAGTACACAGTGACCTGTTGAACAGTGGACCATTAATTATTTGTCTTCCTTTTTACATCCTTTTTGATATCTTGATATCTCGAAACTAGACATTTATATGCACTGCGTCACCCTCCATTAAACCTCCAAAATCACCCCATTTGTGACACTTAATAACAATTTATTATGAATGGAATAAGGGAAGGAAACTCACAAAAAGGTACATCTGGTACATACATTAGAGGGAAAAAGATAAGAATTAAATGTAAGCGTCGCAAAGGAAGAGTGCTACTTTGAGAATGAGAACCCTCAATCACCTGAAGCTGACATGCTTCATCATTGGGTCCCCACCTCACACCCGCTCGCAAGGTACCTGATATGGGCTACAACTCCTAAATGGGGAGGAGCTGAGGTGTTTTGTAGAAAGATGAGCAGTTTTAAACAGGTAAGTGAGAAGCAGAGTGCAAAGCAAAAGTGATGGAAACAGACAAAACTATCGAAGGAGGGCTGGATAACCTTTATTCGAATGTCCTCCAATAATGGGGTGAAAATATGAGAGGACAGGGGTTTTTACCATATATATCCCCTTCCAGTGGTCAACATGCTTCTGCCCTTTGTTGACCCCGAAAGGGGTTCTGGGGCATTCATCGGGACCTGGATAATAAGTCACTCTGCTTGTAACAAAAAGGAGGACATAAAAGAAAAAAGAAAATACTCGCCTCGCCTGGTAGAAACAGGAATGGTCCGAATGTACCCTGGGTCCACCGGCATTCTCAAATCAACAAACAAAGAATTAGTTAATAAGACGTCCTCTCAATGCCATCGTTGAGGAAGTTGTCACAGTTGCTTTTAATGCTCTTAACTTGATGTGTTCAGTGCCTAGCAACAAACAAAGTGATATCGAGTCAGCTTACTACAGGAGTCATCTTACCAACAGTAAAAGGGCAATGGTCCGCTCTCAAGGCACAGGGTAGCGCCTCACCCACAGTGCTACAACAAAGTCATGGGGAGATAGAGAAACAGGGAAGACCAACATTGAGACGTGATATTAAATAATGAAGTAGTTCAACGCGTCACAATTCATGCATGCCAATATATATAATGCAGGACATAATAATCAGAGCGTCAGATAGTGTCCCAATTGAAGTCTATCAGAGGATGCTGAAATAATCAAAATATGTGTCCTATGTGCATCCGGAGTGATGTCTTAAAGGCTAACTCAGGGCTTTACAGTAGGGGCTGCCCTGAGGGGGTATTGCCAGTCAGGTTACTCCACCTAGTCGATCTGGTCGCAAAAGCCCTAGAGGCATTAGGAGATGCGGTGTCAAATTGCCACTCACATAGGAATTATGAGTGAGAGAACTGGGCAGGCAACCCCCAAGAGCCAAAACACTAGGTCTTGGCAAACGGAAATAAATAAAGGAAATAAACAAACAAAATGGCGGTGCTAGAGTAGACATGTGCATCACAATACATGGAAAACTGAGGCTCATGGTCCCACAAGATGTACTTGGGCTGTCAAAACTGCCCAGCAATGTAAAAGAGGAAATGTTTGTTCCATGGTTCAGGGGCAGTTTCTGTGATGTTCAGAGACTCCAGATTGCAGAAGGCAGTGTCGGGGTGTGTCTAGCTTTATGAGCCAGCCCTGGATTGATTTGGGAGTGGTTGAGGGTGATTAATCCAGATGTGATGTTTTCAGCTTGTTGTATGTTGTTAGTCATATTCAAACATTTAAATCACCAAGGAATGCATAAGTGAGGGTACTTGATTGTGAGGTCAGTTATGGTATCTAGAAAGGCACCTGTAAAATATCCGCTCTTTGGTGGAGGACAGTAACATAGTAGGAATGCACATGAGAACCTTGAGATAGGATTGCATATTTTCCGTAAAGACTTATATCCTGATCTTTTTATATCTTCTGTTTTGGTGACGGTTATATCCTTGAGTACATCTACTGGACCTCTTATATTCTTTTTATGCCACTTCATCAGGATCCTGGTGAAATTGCCTGGTGGAGCTGGATCATCTCCCTGCCACGTTTCTGTGGTGAGAAAGAGATCTGATTTTTGTAAGACAGTAGACTATAAATGTATGTGCAGCTTAGGAAGGAAACGATGGATGAGTGGAGAATGGATGATTTGGTAAAGTTCTCCTGGATGGGGGGTTCGGGGAGAGTATGGGAGTTTCCACTGTTGGGAACATTGAGATTTTTTGGCAGCTATTGCACTGTGAACTATTAGTTTTTGCTTGTCGAAATGACTTGTGGGATTGTGTGGGGTAGGTGTGCAAGTAATTACTCAGGCTGTTTGTCTTGAGGTTTCCTAAGTGTGTGTCTTTTCCAAGGGCCTAAATTCCACCCTATGTTGAGCATCTCTTTTGCCTTTACTGTAAATACATAGTACATGCATCAAAATGTAATTCCCAAAAAGTATTTTTTTACAACTTCATGCTTCATGAAATAAACATACTGTAAGGTTAAAACAGTGTTTGACATGTGCACACAAAAGATTAAGGAGCAAACAGGAATTTGCCCCCTTTCTGAGCGCAAAATTGTCTGCCTCATGCACAAACCATATTTTGTGACTCGCTAATCTATTAGCGACTCGCAAAATATGGTTTGCGACTCGCTATTAGGAAGGGGCGTGCCAAGGACGCCCCTTACTAATAGCGAGTCTCAATGAAATATATGTTTGTTTTGCTGCCGCATTTGCAGTCGGAAAACACTTGCAGTTTACCACCTACTTCAAGTAGGTGGTAAACCACTCGCAAATGGGAATGGGTCCCCTTTGTCAGTGTTTGCGAAAATATTTTTTAAGAGCTGGCTGTGGTCCCAGGGACCATTGCCTAGCCCTTAAAAAATGGAACTGAAAAGTTAAATTTTTCTTTTTTAAATGCATCCCGTTTTGCTATAAGGAAAACGGGCTGCACTGTTGTACATTCATGTTAGCTAGTCAAAAAATGCGAGTCGCAATTCAGCGAAATTTGCGACACCCTAAAATGAATTGTCATCCATCTGGCCCTAAGAATGGAAATTGAACTAACTAATGGGATACAATTACAATAAAGAAAAGAGGTTCTTGGAGATGAGTCTGTTTCCTTTAGAGAAAAGGAAATTGAAAGGTAATTAAAATTTTGAGAAATTGACACTTGGGGTCCATGTAAAGAGAAGTCCCTTTACTTAACATATGTTTGAATAGGTCATGTGAAATGTGAGTACCATGTGGCTGCTCACCAGTGATCTGATGTTATTCCTTGCAGGGCACTGTGATTTTATGTAATCTGGCCTCAGCTTTGTACGACCCTAATTACTGGGAGAAACCTCATCACTTCAATCCGGGCCATTTCCTTGATAAAGAGGGGAACTTTGTGACCAGTGAGGCCTTCTTACCCTTTTCTGCAGGTAAGCTTTTATCATGACTGACCATGACCGTCAAAACGTATCATTCGCAGGCAGCTCTTAGTGTCACTAGTTATCCTCTGTACCATAAATGTTCAAACGGATATTAGCAACTACATTATTAGATTATTATTCCTGCAATATGTTCCTTTGCAAAGGCAGTTGAGCTCAAACCCCCACATGCATCAAAGTATTTTGGAATCGCAAACGGTGCGATTCCTTAAAATCGGCCGTTTGCGACTCCAAAATAGCTTTTTGGAATGCATCATTCAATTTTAGAATTCGCATAATTTTTGCGATTTCTAAAATTGCATTTGCTTTTAAGAAATCGCAAATATGCGATTTCTTAAAAGCAAGTGCATGAATACTTATCAAATTGCGAATTCGCAATTAGGAGGTTAAATTTACCGAGTGGTTGAACCACTCGGTAAATTTGGAAAAAGGTGTAAAAATGCTTAAAAATGCTTTTTTTAAGCAGTCATGTTACGGACACACATGTCCTTAGGACATGTGTGTGTGCAACATGATGGAAAAAATACATTTCAGGGGGGCAGGGGAGGGTCCTTTGGACCCCCCCCCCTGCACCCATGAAATGCATTAACAAATTGCGATTTTCAAAATGAAAATCGCAATTTGTTAAAGCCTTCCCATTGATCCCTATGGGCCTTTTGGCCCATAGGAAACAATGGGAAGTGCGAATTCGCACTTTGGAATTCGCATAATATTTGAGAATCGGTAAAAATTGCGATTTTTACCGATTCTCAAATATTTTGCACAAATGTACATGCATCCCATTTTGCATTTCCTAATTTGCGATTCCCTAAAAATCGCAAATTAGGAAGTGCAAAATGAAACAATGATGCATGTGGGGGTTAGAGTGCTCAGCGTGCAGCACAATTTCTGAGTGTGACAACACTCCTTTCACGTGTGTGTGTGAGGTCACCACATTTACATGCATGTGACTTCATGGCTGTAATGCACCAGCAAGGTTACCAATGGACTTCATTAGTTGTCCCTCTGCCCACATAGTTGTTCCCTGAGCCTCGCTGAACCTCAGTTTCCAAATATGCAAATTCCTATTAGGAAATCGCAAAATTATTATTTCCTAATTTGCAATTTCCTAATAGCGAATACATATCAGTAGGAATTGCTATTAGAAAATCAAAGGTTACATACATTCCCTTTTGCGATTCCCAAAAAGCAATTTCTACGGATTCTCTAATTTGGAATCACTATTTTGGGATTTTGTACATATGGGCCCTAATTCCTAGTAACATGTTTAAATGCCACTGATAATTTAGAGATTCACAAGCTTTCAACAGATTGCAAAAATGTTGTTTAAAGTAATGTTCCAGAACTTGTCCAAAGGGGCTAAGCATCAAGATCACTATAAAAGTTACTATTATAGACTAACAATTTCACAGATCACATGGTAAATTTCGAAAAAATTATTTTCATAGGAGTATTTGCTTTCTAGACAAACATTTTACCTCTGCAGAGTAGAGGTCCCTTGATCGTGTCCATGCCCCATCCAAATTCAAGAAATAAACCTGTGAGCACAGAGGTTGTGTTGGCCTTTATCTCTTTTTTGATTGCAAGAACAGAAAATGTTCAATACTTAGGATTTTATTATGAGTTTGACAGTACAGGAGAGGCACCGCCAAACCTGTTTTTTAATTGCTTGACAGATTAGGAGTTTTCTATTGTCTGGCGGGTAGTTCTTTGGCATTGCCATGGGAATGCCTATGAAACAGGCACTGCAATGGGAGCATCAAAATCAGTACCTACGTGGCATAGACTGCTGCAGTCCATGCCGTGCAGGTACTGGGGCGCCTACACACAGGGGGGTACAGCGTATGCCCCACTGCATGCACGTCATGGTGCAGACAAAAGGGGGCCATGTAGGGTTGCACCGCAGTCGCACCGCCATGAAAAGTGTGTCAGGGAGGAAACTCATAATATGTCTAGCAGGCCAGAGCAGCCTGCCAAGCAGAATGCAGCCCCAAAAGACCACTGCAATACCACCAGGGATCAAAGATCAAGGGACCGCCAGACTCGAGGTGGGTGGCAGTGGAGGTGTTCCACCACCCTATTAGAACCAGGGCGGTCGAGCTGCCCTGGGACCATCAAAACCGCTAGGGATCAGAGAATGTTCTAATTTGTAAAACATAGGACTCACGGAGCCCAAGGGGATTGAAATCCCCATGGGCCCTGTGAGGCCTTTGTTCACAACAACAGCTGTGAACACTCATTGGAATGTTGGAGCTACGGGCCTCTACTGACCATTAGAAGCCTGGAGCTCCCAACATTCCAATGTTCTAATTGGTTTTTGCCGTCCTGTGTTTCACAACTCTAAAGTATTAATGGTGCACCAACTAGTTGTGACGTGACTAAAGACTTTTTTGAAGCTGCTCTTCATTATGACATGACACTACGATGCCTTCCAACTGAAATCTTTTTCCTTAAGGAAAAACCCGAGGTTATTTCAAGATCTTTTAACCTCTGCTCTCAGACAAGGGCCCTAAACCCCCTGTTACATCCGGCATGCATCTTCTAATTGTTTTAATGAATGTTCCAGCCATATTCTGAGCATTGTTCCTCACTGTAGTTATATGTCCTCATCTTCTTCTCATGACACAAACATGGATGGTAGACAATTACCCAATGTTCTTTAGAAAGTTCAATAATGTTATCTTAATCTGATAATTTGTGAATCCTTTTGAATCTGAGCCCCAAATTCTAACCACCTTGAGGTGCAATACTTGACCCCAGCTACTCTTAGAGAATAAAGTCAACTAAGCAAGTCTTAGCTAGCCTTCACAAAGCACTCTGCACATGCTTCAATACATGGAGAATACACCCAACAGTCATCAGCACATAGCTTAATTGTAGCATTGGCTGTTTGATTAAAACAAGTGATTTTAGCTCTGTTCTTTTGCAGGACACCGCGTGTGTTTGGGGGAGCTACTGGCCAGGACTCTACTCTTCATCTACTTCGCTAGCCTCCTCCGCACCTTTACCTTCCGTCTCCCTGATGGGGTGAAAGAAGTCAACATGGGCACCATTTTTGGAATTACACTACAGCCGTACCCATATAAGACCTGCGCCGTACCCCGCAAGGCAAGAGCCCCTGCTGTTGGAGACATTTCAGAATAGTGTATGAACAGTGCTAAGGGTTTTCTCATTTCAGGGACCTCTTAACTTTTTAAAGAGGTTCCCTCTACCAGCCCCCCAGTTCATTGAAATATGGTATAACAATTTGCAAAGTTTACTTAAAGGCAACAAATACCTTAGGTGTGTGAGTGTGTTATAGAACTTATTTTTCATTTTCTCATTACTTTACAAAATGTCGAAATTGTAAAAATAAAAAATCCTTCTCAAGAACAGCACAATAATTTAAAAATATGATGTGTTTTGTGGTTGTTTTGTGCCAAATCCCATGACAGGCTCAACAGATAAGATTCAAGGGAGAATGTTTTGGGAGGGCTTCATGAAAGACCTCCTTTGATGTTACCAACTTTTTTCTTTTATTTGTGTTCAAAAGTTTTTATTAGGAGCTTAAGAGATATACAGCTGAACAAAAGTTAATAACAGAATAAAGAGTACATACGTAAAGGGTAAATAAAACAGTAATATAAGTTGGCATATGGGGCATACAAATGAGTTGTGTCAGCAAGTTTACAGTAAATTAAATAAAACATAAGTTATACATTACGTTAAACATACAAGTCTACATAGGAGAGTTGCATCTAATATTACATGACGGTAGGCATACAAAGTCATAGAGTGATAACGTTTACCACCACAGCAGGCTAGTTAGGAAGGTGAAAGTACGGCATGGTCGCGAGGCTAACATGCATCAAGGAGGCTTGTGTAGGTCAAAGTATTCATCTAGCGAGGACCAGAGTCTCCTGAGTGGCGGACGCCACGGGGTTGAGGCGAGGGCTATATTGTCAGCCCCTCTTAAGTTGGTGACCCAATTCAGCCAATGGGGGCAAGAAGCTTTGTTTGTGCTTTTCCAATTATTGAGTATGATTTTAACCGCAGCCGTCAGCAAAACGTCGAGTAGGGCTTTGTCATTATCATTGAGTGTGGTGGCTTTGGCAAATCCGAAGACAAGCGTTGAGAATTCCCTTGGGAGGGTGATATGTAGGACTTTTGATATGAGATCAAAGATTCTGTCCCAATAGGAGGAGACGCACGGGCACCTGAAAATTAAGTGTTCAAGGTCCCCTCCCTCACCATTGCAGTTCCAGCATGTGTCATCGTCCTTGATTTTGTGCAGAAAGAGCCTCCTAGGTGTCCAGAAGGCCTTATGAAGTAGCCAGAACTTGGTTTGTGAGAGTATAGGGCTTTTTTTGTGGCGAGTGGTGGACTCCCAGGTTCTGGCCCAGTCTGCCTCTGAGGTAGGTGTGGTTGAGAACGAGTCCCAATAGAGCCGGAGTGGCTTGGTGAGGGAGGACGATTGTGGGCGAATAAGCTTATATATTCTAGAGACTTGGTGGCCAAGTTTGTTAAGTGAAGTGAGGAAGCCGGGGAGGGAGGGGGTGACGTCCTTCAGGTCCGCTTTTGCTAGCGCTACTTTAATATGTAAAAAGTTATAGAATTCTATGTGGTGTAGGAGGAATCTGTTCTGTAGTTCACTAAAGGTGAGTGGTAGCGAGTTTTCAGCGAGTTGGTGGGGGAATAGTATACCTCTTTCTATCCAAGAAGAGTAGTTTAGAGTTTTCCCTTAGTATGTTAAGGCGGCATTGTGCCAGAGCGACTCCCAATTTGAATGCCGGAATTGATGTGGTAAGTGTTTGCTAGCTTGGAGAAGAGCCATTTTGGCGTTTTTGAAGATAGGGCCCGAGCCTAAGGTCGGACGGAGTTTAATGTTGAGCAGGGCGCAGTGGTTGAGACCTTTTAATATGGACCTTTCTACAGAGAGCCACACAGCGGTATACTCCGTCTGTGAAGTTAGCCAGTACGATCCTTGTTTTGCTAAAAAGGCAATTTGATATATTTTGAAGTCCGCCAAGTTGACTCCCCCTAATTTTTTATCTAATCGTAATTTCTTTAAACTAATTCTGGCTTTCTTGCCCTGCCATAGAAAGATGTTACCAACTTTATGACCCCCTGCTCTCCCCTCACCCCCTTAATGTAATGATAAAACCTCAGACTTCAGAATCAGAAGGAGGAGAGTTGTTCTGAAATCTAAAATAGTGTCTGTTGGGGAAGGATGCATCTAAGAGGCTTCTGGCATGGAGGTGCGAGAAAGGGGATGTACTTGTTTATTTGCCTTCAAACTGTGTATTGCAAAAGTGGTGATGCTTATGCTTATCTTAACATGTCCTATTACATTCTATTGCTGAATATATATGGCGTTTTCTACCAGATTGGGGATTACTAAAGTCCTAGGCCAGCTAAATTACATGCATTTCTGATGCCCTACGGCCATTTTATTTACTATTGTACAATTGCACATTTTCTGCACTGAGTAGTAAACATAGCCTTGTTCTGGGGATTGACACCTCAAAGCGAGAAGATTGGACAACAGTGAAGTCAACTCTTGCCTGTGCCTCCAGTATCAGCTCTTCAAGGCTTTCTCATACTCTTTTTCATGAGAGATCCTGGCACCTGAACATTAATTAGTATCAGTCAGTTGCAGTCCTGATCATGTGGTTTGGGATCCATTCACTTGCATTGGGGAAAACCTGCATTATATAAATAGTCACTGAATCTATAGATTGTAGCATTATATGCCTTAACTGATTGTGAGCAGAAGATGTGGCCCGCTGAGACAGCAATTGCTTTGCATTATTCAGTTTCTATATTCTCTGGGTTTTTTTTAACATTAAATGCATATTAGGATTTATGGGCTATTCCAAGGGTTGTGTTTTCTCTTACAAGGTGATAGATTCATGACAAGCTTTCCATCATCATTCTTAAATTATGTGTTATCTTGTGCAGGTTTATTTGTATGACTTTGATAAACTAAGATATTTACATGCTGTGTCTGTGTAATTCTTTACATTGTATGTGTGTATTAGTCATGCACCATTACATTTCAAATGACAGTGTCTGGTGAGGGAGATGTATCCCTTGGTCAGGTCTGGATAACCATTTCCAGCCATTCTTGTGACATTTGCCATCACTATATGTCATTCTGAGTTGACCCAAAGCATTGTTTATTTATTTTGTAACATATATTTGAATTTTGCTGCTCTTTTTTTTCGTTTGACTACATTGTCAGAGGAGAGCTGTGTAATTGTAAGTTTTCCTTTAACATTGCACATGCCTGCTTTGGCGCTGAAAACTTGACAACAGCACTATAGAAAACAAGCATCAGCAAAGCCATTAGGTCTGACCTTGACAAGCTGTGTGGTAGCTATTTTTTTTTGCAAGCATTGTCAGAAGAAAAAAAAAAAGTTAAATATGACTGCCACATGCTTGCATTTAAAAGTTAAAATTTAAATAACATTCACTGATGTGGCTATTATACTTGTGAAGTTTTTTTACATACAAGTTTGTTTTTAAAGTTATGACATGTTTGGTATTGTTGTTATTTGACAGGAATACATCCACACATAACCAATCATTCAAATCGCAGGTAGCTACAATGTTATTTAAACACTTTATAACTTTAAAAAGGAGAATCACAATAAATTAATGTCTAACTGGGACCCAAAAGTACAGGCAACATAAATAGCAGATATTTACAGTTGATACATATTACAAATAAAGATAAAAGTGCACTTTAAACCAGCTTTGCCGCTGAAGAGAAAGGAACTATTAGGCAAATTGATGCAGTCACTCAAAGTGAAGGGAAAGTGGGTTGACCCATTGCACAAAGTAGAATGCTATGACGGATGGAAGCAAAATGTGAATGGCACGCTAGCAAACCAATGGACGAATCCCCTAACCAATAGCTACTCTATGTAGGTTTGTTGTGTATGAATGTTTTCAGAAAAAACAGTATGGGAATATAGCTAATGTTGAACATGGCCATCTGACATGAAAACATTCTCAATAGCACAAGATAACTGGAAAAACTCACAGTGAATCAAGTTTATAATGCAGAGAGGATTCTACTGTTTAATCAATATTGCAGAATGCAGAATGTTCACTGCATCATCCTATGAACATTATTCACCCCTCCCTATGATGTATCCATCCTTTCCTACTGTGTATTTGTTTTGTTTTTTAAAGAACAAATGAAGGAGTATTACCCGATGAGAGAGGTGAAGGCTTTCCAAACGTGGAAAATGGTGTTCATTGTTAATAAACCCCTCACTCACCACCTAGTGGTGACTTGCTTCATCATCGGGGCCCACCCAAGTGGCCTAGCGTCACTTGGGTGTGCTTCGACACCTGAGTTACAGTGGAGCAGGTCGTGAAGTGTGGATGCAAACAAAAAAAGTGTGAGTGTTAAAAATTGTCATGGTTTATGACTTTATATTACAATTTTAATAAAAAAGCAACTGGACAATATTAAAATATAGGTGAGATACTAGAAGGGGAGTTACGACCTACGTATCTCAATTATGTGTTGGTCAACATGTTTCAACCATTTGGGGTGATCCCCGGTATTCATCAGGACCAATGAAGGAAGTGGGAGGTGTGGGTCCCCTAAAAGACGCACCCTGTCCTAAATCCTTAGTCATCCAGAGGAAAGAATGTTCCACTGGGAAGACACTCCTAAAAAATGTAGGGTGCCAGAAAAAACCTGTGGAGAAAAAGGAGAAAGGAAAGGAAGTGATTACTATCCTGTAACGTAGTGCAGATTCTTAGTGCATTATACGTGCAGTCGTACTTGCATTCCACGGTGGTGTTTTGGAAATAGTGTCTTCTGGAGTTGAGGGTGTGCCTTCTTAGCTAGTAGAAGCGTGCTCTTATCGTGAGAGTGTACGCTTCATTTGGAGGATATTTAAGGCTATGCAAAAAATATTGATGTTGTTCTCAGTGTGTGCCTGAAAAGCATGCATCAGCGCTATATTAAGTAAAGAAGGGTTTTGTGCTCATTACTCAAATGGCGAAGAGTTGTGAACTATGCCAGATGGCTACTATTTGTAGCAGGTGAGCTAAAAGATATCCTATTTGGGACTTGTGGTGCTTAAGAAAAAGAGACATACCAGACTCACAAAAACATATAACACGAAGCATGTCACAGAACGTGACATGTCAGAGAGCAGGCTTACTAGAGGGATTCTCTTGTTTGGCTTCAACGAGCAGGGGGTAGGTGCTTCACGCGTTACAACATATTCTAAGTGAAAAGATGTATATCACATGGATAGGTCTACGGAAGCAGGCCTGGGTGGCGGCTCGTGAATTTAGGCAATGGGAGATCCTGTTTGGAAGGAAGGTTACTTACAGTTGGCTGTCGTGGAGAGAGGCTAATCACCTACGTCTACCGTCCACCGCTCGGCTATGAGAAATGGGTGAGCGTGGTGATTATTTAACTACTGGCTGGCTTCCGGGTGTGGTCATGTGACTACTATGGAGGCCCGTAGGGAAATGGGTTGTCATGGAGACAATGAAATGCTGCGCAAGCGCAGTGTTGGGTTTATCAAAAGTTCCAGGTGAGTATGCTGCGCATGCTTGTTAGGTAGGATTATACAAAGGAAAGTGGATGTTACAAACAGTTGTCCTATTTGAGTACAGAGCCCCATGGGATATTATCATTAAGACCCCTTTTATGTGTGGAAAGTCTGTATATCCATCTCTGTTCTTTCTCGAACAAACATTGTCATTGTTTTTTGTGGTTTCTTCCAAAAGAGCTTGGCGCGGTTGATTTCTGGCTCGTTTTTGGCATTTGTTTGTGATCTTTTTTGGGTAGCCACGTTGTGCTAATTTCACCGTGAGGTCTTCAGCCTGTTCTTTGTAATCCGTGAGTTTGCTGCAATTCCTACGTAGTCGTAAGTATTGGCCATAGGGAAGATTTTCCCTCAGCGGTCGTGGGTGAAAACTCTCGAATCTTAAGAGGTTGTTTTTTGCTGTAGGCTTGAAGTGTGTTTTGGTGGTCAGGACTTCTTGTTCTCTTTTGATCTGTATGTCTAAGAAGACCATTTCATTCTTATCCATATTGTGGGTGAAGTGGAGGTGTTGGTCACAAGTGTTGAGCCAAGTTATAAATGTTGTTAAAGTTTCTTGTGGGCCCTTCCAGATTGCTAGCACGTCATCAATATATATGCGCCAGAATTTGATGTTATCTAGGTATGGATTGTTAGGTGAGAGGATGTATTTTTTCTCAAAATCATACACATACAAACCCGCTACGCTTGGCGCAAAAACACTGCCCATTGATGTGCCCCCTATTTGCAGGTAGAGGGACCCTTCGAACTCAAAGAAATTTCTTTTGAGGGCTAGTGTCGCGCATCTGATGATGAATTCTTTTGGTGTTCGGTGTTCCCTTGTGGTTTGTTCCAGAGTGTCTTTTAGAACATTAATGGTGACAAGATATATGTAAAAAAAAACATAAAAGTGTATTTAAGATTCAAAAGCATTACAGAAGGCAAAAGTAGTTAGTCAGTTCGAATCATCAATAAATGGCTTAATATAGATAAATGGGTATAGCATAATGCACAAGAGACTGAGTCCTATTTATGTTAAATATCTATGACCAGATAAAGTCCAGCACTAAGCGAAATATTGCATTAGCAAGATGACAAACAAAAAGTATGCACAGTTTAAAGACATGGACACGTCCTGTGCATTTACATTGTTTTTGACTTATTCATATTAATTAAAAACACATATTTATCAATTGGAAATTCAGTTCTACAATGGCTGCTTCAGGTAATATAAATCATCACAAATCACACTACTTGAAACACTGTATTACTCATTCTATGTTTCTTTTGTCTTGAATTTTCCACTGCTGGTATTTCCTCAATCATCTTAAATTATTTAAAAATGTCCATTTCAACTCGTCCTTTATCCTTTTTCTGGTTGTTGCCATCTTTTCTTTCTTGCATCCACAATTTAACTCACGTCTAAGACATGATATTTCAAAGAACTAAAACATAAGTATAAGAACAGTTATACAGAATAAAATAATAAAGAGGTTAGAATTGTATGGAACATTTTAGCACCCACATCACCAAACCACCCACCAACTCCATTGCCAATGGCACTAACGATGAGCCAGTAGGCTCCCAAACACCAATATCTTCAATAATCTTTGTCTCATGTGAAATATTAGGAATATTACTAATGATTAGCTTGCTATTATCCGACACAAAACTGCAACACTGCTGTACCTTCAAAACACAGTACACTCCGCCTTCTTTCACAAAAAAAATATCCATAGCAAACATACTCTGCAAGATTACTGCCCATGTGGTATTTTTTCCCATTATTTTTGTTAGTGCACCTGCAGTATTAGTTGCTAAACAATCAACTAAAGTGGATAATTTTACAATCTTCACATCATGCAAAGCAATACCAATAGAAAGCATCAACACACTAAAGGTATCCATAAACATTTGTTCAACATACATGCTTCAATCTTCTAAGGCTAGTCTCACTTATTTCATTCACGTATGATTGCCCACCTACTTGAGTGGCAGATTCAAACAGCTGTCCTTCCACAAATATACCAAATTCCTCTATGTGTAGGCTCTAAACCGTTCATCTGTTCACCATAAGCCATACATGTATAACTATTTTCACTTTCTCCTGTCATTGAAAATGTTTCTAGATTTTCAAATTCATCTCAGGTTATACAAACAATGTATTTCTTCTTCCCTTCATTCCTAAATTTAGGATGCAGCTATCAATTTATAAATCTCCCTTCAGCCTCTTTTTACAATTCACTCTCTCTTGCTTCCCTCATACTTCTGCTTCTACTAATGTTCGCTCTTCTCTCATTACATTTGCGAGTACGATTCTCTTCTCATTGTTAGCTTTTATGTTAGAAAGAATAATTGGAATTATTGATGTATTGGAAAATGGAAAGCTCATGGTTCACTAGTCTCTAGAGCTTGAGTTCTAATTCTCCTTCATATACATAGAGCATCTGCCTTCCCCAGTAACAAAAAGTACAGACTTGAAGCTAGATCACATGTTCTTTGCAGCCTGAGGTGGCTGCCAATGGTCTCCTTAAGCAGCCCATCTTAGTCAAATGGAAGTAAAGAGAGCTTGAGGCCACCTTCCATAGATGAAGGGCCAGTGCAGCTGTTTTAGGGGCTCATTATATATATCATTTTCTCCTCCTTCTGTATCCTGACTTAGGAATCACCTGCTTCTTTCTTGGGCCATATAAATCACTGAACATGGCCTTGATCACACGTTTTAAGATGTATAGCTCTTTAGGAAGGATTAGGAGAGACCTGCTCCTTCCACAATAAACCATTTGGCAAGACAAGCAGCACAATCAGGCAGCTGCACTTGAGTAGGTGTGATGAACTAGATGATGGCAAGGCTAAGTTTCTTTTGCTACAATGTTCAAAAAAGGGTATGTGATAGAGTTCTGTTGATGATAAACAAACATCCGTCCTTCAATCACTCATTTCAATAATGTTGGAGGACATATGCTGCCTGAGGATTGATCTTCATGGGCAGTGAAGATGGCTGTTGAGTACATCATCGGCCATGACAGATCCATCTTTGTAAATTATCATTGTAACAGTGCTTATTGTTTGACATCATAGCAAACATGAAATCCTTGATTAATGGCATCTGCAATGGAACAACGCTATTGGTGAAGACCATGCCTTCCTTGATAGGTATAGATATCCACACCCACAAACACTGAGCAATGACAGATCTAAAATAGTGGATCGAGGTTAGTAACACCATCGGCAAAAGACACAATCAGCAATATATTTTGCAACTAGTGGACAAACTCCTTCATCAAGGAATCACTTAGATAATGTCTGACGTACAGTATCCGCCATGGTTAGTCAACAATGTTTGACAATATCAGAAATTAATCCTTTATGATTAAACCTATAATATCTGTTACATTCCCACCAAAAGGGAAACAGCCATCATCAGTGCAAACATATAAACACTAATAAACCCCTGCATAACCGTAATCTGGCAGGGATGACCACTCCTTCAATGTCATGATGTTCAGTAAGAAGAGGTGATGATCCCCACTTGGGTCCGAGAATTTCTTTATTAAAACATTTGAATGTATTGCTCTTACTTATTCCTTTTTAATCCAGGAATTATCCGGTAAATCAGAGTCATTTGTGGGTGAAAGGTAATCAGATATCAAAAAGGTCAATGAGAGAAAGTGCAATACAGACTTTCTGTGCAAAAATAGTCTAACGTATCCACTGGACACGTTGTTGATGGGAAGACACAACATACCCTGCATCATGTCTCTTTTAAATTAAATATATTATTTATATCATATCTTAAAAAAGCAAAATGTTTTATACACACTTTATAAACACACACTTGTCTATTTTAGGGGTTAGGTAGCTGAATAAACACCGATAAGAACTGATTCCAAAATGTTTCAAAAACACTGAGAAAACACCACTGAAATAGACCTGACAGTTTAAATATTTAGTAGCCAAAAAATATTTTTTTTTTTTGGGTTGTGTACGAAACAGATCCCCTGGCATTTTGTCCAGACCAGGGGCTTTATTGGATTTGTGATGTGTTGCACACCTTTTAGAACTAACGAAAAAATATTTATCATGTGAAATATTTTTGTATATTTGTATGCTGTTTGTGTATATCCTATTACGCATCATTGTCTGATTTGTCATATTTATAAATAAACACTGCTGTGTAAATTCACCTTTAACGATTACATTTTTATTTATCACAGTTACACATAGCAACAAGTAAATCAAAGGCAACAAATTATTTGTAGGGTACATAGTGACCGAGTGGCATTGGAAAATCTGCTACAATCACAGCTCAAAATTGGCATTTGTATCACAATTGCTATCTCACCAGTTGCAACGATCATTTCAGTGGTGCACTTCTGTGCAAGTGTTTTTTTTAGGAGTTTGTGACACAAATGAAATTGCATGGCACACCAACATTTTCTGATGTCCTTAGCTAGTCCCTTGATATGATAGTACAACATAGGTCAGAGACTAGTTGCCCATGGTTTTGCCATCTCAGAACAACATCAAGGCTGAATGTTATGCATTGGGCGGAATAACGTGTTTGGCATTACTGTTTGACACATGTTGCACTGGCTGCACACTTGAACATGAGCAGGTGTACCACAGCTGGAAGCCTGTTCACTCTTTTGATATTTCGGTGGTTTGCACTGCTAGTCTTTTTATCATCAGCGTCTACACAAGGTCCTGTGGATCCACCCATGATTCAATTCTGCCTCACAAGAGCAATGTGCCACAACAGATGGCATACCTTGCACCAGGGTGAGCCTGGCTTGCTTGTTAGTTGGTACATTACTGATGTGTGATAAATATTGGGTGGATTGAGTTGACTGACATCTGATTCAGTACATTGTTTGTTGTTTTAGGGGGTTCTAGATATACCTGAAGATATTTTATATTTGCTAAAAAATGTAAGGAAAATATGTCCGTTTATCCCTCTAAAATCGAGAACGACGGTGGTGACTTCGCTGGTCCTACCCAAACTAGACTATTGCAATGACCTATATATCAATATTAAATCTCTGCTACTCGAAAAACTCCAAACAGTACAAAACGC
Source organism: Lissotriton vulgaris (assembly GCF_964263255.1). Classification (NCBI taxonomy): domain Eukaryota; kingdom Metazoa; phylum Chordata; class Amphibia; order Caudata; family Salamandridae; genus Lissotriton; species Lissotriton vulgaris. The sequence continues at coordinate 1,075,284,974 of NC_141699.1, read as the reverse complement.
CGCTGCAAGACTCGTACTGGACATACCTAAATACCAGTCGGTTAGAATAGGGATTCAGGACCTTCATTGGTTGCAAGTTGCCCAAAGGGTTAAATTTAAAGCCCTGTGCATAGCTCACAAAGCCCTCCATAAAGAAGGCCCCACATTTTTATGGGATCTTTTTAAATAGTATAACCCAAACAGATCCCTGAGTTCGGCAAACACACACCTGATGCCTACAGCCAGAATAAGAAAGCTGAATTGGGGAGCTAGGTCTTCAGCTATAACACCTCAAAGGAATGGAACTCTCTCCCATGATACCTCATGGAAATTCCTTCACCCCTGTAGTTAAGAAAGCAATTGAAGACATGGCTCTTCTAGCACTATTGGTCTGAAGCACTATAAAAGTTGATAATAACATAACATAACATAACATAACATAACATTGAAACCATTGAAACACAACAACACTAGGGGGGATATTTTACAATGAGGAATATGTCCACAGCAGGGGAAAAGTTGAGGGTCATTCATTCTCCAGAAGACCCACTTCAGTTGCCTCAATGAGATCAGCAGTGCCTTGTTATAATCTCCTGGCAAGGTCAGCAAGATTTCTGCACTCTGCTGCAAACTTCACTACATTGCTTTGCAAAGCAACAGCCCTCACATCCCAAATGCTAAACACCAGACACATCCCTAATTTGATGTTGAAGGTGGACAACAGGAAGATGACAGTAATGAATAAGATGGAGTAGAGATGAAGCATGAACTGGTTGAGAACTTATTTGCACATAAATAGGTATAAGCATGTTAAAAGATATTGGTGACATGAATGCTGTGGCTAGAAAATATAAAACAATAATCTGCAACCTGCAGGAATTTTTCCTATGTGCCACAATTTACATTTCTATATTTAGAAACATAAGGAAGATGTGTGCAGTCCATCTACCATCAGTTGGTGTACTAGATGAATTCGGTAATGAGTGCACACATGTAGATATTTACTTTGAATGTGATGAAACAGTTCTGTAACAATATCCCCTGTGGCCCCTGCAAGGCAGGTGCACCCCAAGCTGCAGAGGGCCCCCTCCAGCACCGTGCACAGCGGGGGCAGAGAGCTCTTGTCTGTGTCTGGAGCGTGGGGGACCCCTATGTACTTTGCAGGGGGGCCTCAATGTTCATTATGCCACTGTGATGAAATATATTGTTATGAAAATGTAATATTTATAGAATATGTTGGCAGTGTGCAAACCATTTCATGTTGCTGTTTGAACCATCCATGGAACTTTGAACTGATATCGGAATTGATGATATTAGTAAAGGAAGGTGCCTGCACATTGATTGTGTGACACTGTATCCAGATTCTGTGGGCCTGATTCACAGAACTAACTTAAGACAAAATCCTAAACTTACTACTTTTGGTATTCACAGAAGTTAGGATTTTGTCTTAAGTTTGTCTTAAGTCAGTCTTAAGACAGACTTAAGACACACTTAAGTTAGGATTTTGTCTTAAGTCTGCCTTAAGACAAACAAAAGACAAAATCCTAACTTCTGTGAATACCAAAAGTAGTAAGTTTAGGATTTTGTCTCAAGTCAGGTCTGTGAATCGGGCCCTGTATGCCCATTCCAAATCATGCACAGAATCAAAGGCTACAGGTGTGATGTCATTAAAACATAATGCATCTGTCAGGAATCTCCATACATTGAAGTGGCCATTACGATAATGCATTATTACTCTATCCACAGGAACTTTGTCTATATTAATTAACTATTTGCGGAACCTTAGTGTAACACTGTTATGGGTTTGTAATGGGGTGTTCCGGTACTGACAGCAGAGCCAAATGCAACTTCATGTACATTTTGGCAATATGAGGTTGTGTACTAATCTATACACATATTTTCATGCATGGTGTTGTTTTTAAATTACTTTTCGTTGTTGGATAAGGTGCAGTATTTTTTTGTCAATAAATATAGATCTCTAAAGGATTTGCGTTTATATTTGTTTCATTCTGTCCTGCAAAGTGTAATCAATGCATGACTATTATAATGAAAATAATGGCACGCGTGATATAATTTCTGAGAATCTGCACCACAAGAGTTTACAGATGTCATTGCTGCTATGCATAGGTATGCAAATTTGAAACTATATGTCAAGCTGTAGGTATTTATAATGTAATAAACAGTTACGCAAGCAATGTTTCAGTTGTATAATGTTTAACAAAAAAACTTTCATGTGTTTCAGTGACCAGGCACTGATATGGACCCTGTAGTACTGAGGTCCTTAATGATGCATCATGGTTGTTTTAATATTTCTCCGCTCTTGTACTGTTTCCCTTCTCTAAACATGAACACATGGTCAAAATAATTAACCTTTTCCCTTGACTTACAGAAAACTACTGATTGAGGCAGTGAGCTTGTTGGCAGTGGGGGTCCATATCCCTCACAGCTGCCACCAAATGTTGGAGGCAGAAGTCCCTGACCCCTCGTTTCAATGTTAGGCTAAGTAAGGACATTGTCTGAGATAGCCCTGCTTGTAGTGTAGTTCCTATATTCCCAATAGGCTCTGCGCACTGGAATAACATAAACAGCAGTTTAGACGTAGGACTGAGGTCTTCTAGGTCTCTACTGACTATGTTAGACTTAATTTAGGTTTGCGCCAGCTAGCTCAGAGGTCACTGGAAACTTTCTTGACTGAATAGGAAGTCATCAGCTTCCCTGGCTCAGACAAGAAGGGATTCGGCTTCCGACAACCGCATAAACATGACAACTTTGCTCCTTCAGAATAAGAGTCAATCTCTAGAGTCGTGTGAAACAATAGACAGCTATTTCACTTAGTCAGTTGTGCATATTTAATTTCACCAGGGTGCAGAGAATAGAGAGACGGGCGTTTTCAATAAAAGGTATTATTTTTTTAGCAGTCTTCCTTCTCATGCAAGAGAAATGAATTGCCACAATTGCAATACTTGTTATAAAGTAAAGTACGTACAGTAAAAGGAGTATTATGAAATAATACTGTAAAAGCATTGATATGGTTTCTTAGCCATAAGACACTTTAAAATGGATAAAACATATATACATATATACACAGGCTAACGTGCTCAACTGGTGCTTCTAAACTACGCCTACCCCGGTGTACCTGACCTAAGCCTAATACGTGGGAAGGAGTAAGTAAGTAACAGTTTAAGTTAAGTAGGTTTGTTGCCAAGGATCTGTTCAAGAATTCTCTCAAAGGGTTTAGTCAGAACTGTACCTTGGGAATAGAATGTAGGAGGTCTGGTATCTCCCTCTCAGGACCCGATATCCCAGTCACCCGCAAGGATAGGCTGGAAACGCCGGAGCTGGATTTTCTCAGCAGGAGAAAAGACAGCGTCTTTCTCAGCGCGTCAAAGAGGAGGGGCAGCGTCCGTGGGCTTCTCGCTTCTGCTGGGCTCTCGGAAAGTAGATTAGCTGCTCTGCTCCAGAATCACCACTGTGTGTTTGCTTAAGGCAACGTTGGTATATTTATACCTGAAAGGTGCCGAGTTTGACGTAAGGTTTGGACATAAGACGTCAATAAAGATGTCACTAAGAACTGGCCGTTCTTACAGTGCTCGCAGGAGTTCTATTACAAATCAAAACAAAGCAAGCGGGGCTTTCCCAGGTTGCTGGAGGTTTGGTGTGTCGAAAGAACTCGTTGTGCTCTCTAGGAATCTAAGGAAGTAGCTTCTGCCGTGTCTTGGACTGCAGGGGCGATTTACTGAAATATGGCTCTGATTATTATGCCATTATAGGTATATTATTGATTATAGCCGTATAGGGGCATAAAGTCACATTATTGAATCGGGTTCCTAGATAAAACACATCATGCTCACCCCCTTAGTAGCTTGGCACGAGTAGCCAGGCTTCTTTCCAAGGCACAAGTGTACAATATGTGCAACCACACTTACACCAACCCAACAATGTCACCACAACTAGACGCCACACGAGTTTTTATAAAATGAGTATAATCTTTATATAAGAAGTTATACAATATGACCACACAATACAAAACCAATATATAAGAATGGGTAGTATTCCTTCTGGTGTGTTGGTAGGTTCTAATCCCCAACCACCACTTCTAACCAACAGTTAACTTACTTCTAACCGTTTCCAAAAGGTTAGGCAAGTCGTATTGCTAGAATCACACACGTGGCAAAAGAAAACAACTACTGCAATGCGTAACAATATTATCTTGTACTGTGTAACAGAGAAACAATTCCCTACCTAGCGCCACAGTCATGTACTTTGCAATAGAAAGAATAATGCAATACGTATCACTATCAGCATGCCCTGTGCCAAGAGGAAACAAAGCAATGCGTCACGCTACAATCATGTACTGTGCAATGAGGAAATAATACACTGCGCCACGTTATAATCAGGTACTCTGCGATGAAGAAATAATGCAATGCTCCACGTTACAATCATCTACTCTGCAAGGGAAAAATAAAGCTTGCACCTCGACATGCACCCTGCAAGTCCAAGTCTCTCCTCTTCTCCCGGTGCACACGATGTCCAGGTGCTCTTCACCAATGCCCTGGCTGCCCCACGACACGCACTCTGCGTGTCCAAGTCTCACCTCTTCTCCTGGTGCACAGGATGACCAGGTGCTCCTCACCAATGCCCTGGCTGCACCACGACAGGCAATCTGTGCGTCTGAGACTCACTTCTTCTTTCGGTGCACAGGATGTCCAGGCACTCTTAACCAATGCCCTGGCTGCACCACGACACGCACTCTGTGTGTCCGAGTCTCACCTCTTTTACCGGTGCAGACAATAACCAGGTGCTCCTCACCAACGCCCTGGCTGCACCACGACACATACTCTGCGCGTCCGAGACTCATTTCTTTTTTCGGTACACACAACGACCAGGCACTCCTCACCAATGCCCTGACCTGCACCACAACATGCACTCTGCACGTGAGAGCCTCACTTCGTCTCCCCGTGCACACAACGACCAGGCCCTCCTCACCAACGCCTTGGCCTGCACCACGACACACACCTTGTGCATCCTAGATTTGGCTTACTACTGCGTGCCCACAATCACAAGGCACAACTTCTGAGGTTCTCAAGCTGCAAAAGCATGTGACACCGTGTTGCTTGGGACTTCTCCGGAAATTTTTATGATCCTGTATTTCCAAACAGGAAGCCAGCTCACCTCGGGCCCTTGGTGTTACAAGACACAGCACAAAGCACAGTCTTCTTCAAGTAGGGGGACCCAATGCCTCCAAGCACAGTCCCAACAGCCTCTATCTTGGTTAGAACTGCAAACTGCAGACCAGTCCCAGATCATGAAGCAATGATTTGTCTTTCCACAGCAATCTCTTCAGTTGCTCCTTTGGCATAGGTTCCTCTTGACCACATAATGGGTCCAAGCCTATTCAGTCTCAATCCATTTCTGTTTCATTCAACATTCAGGGATTCAGAGTTTTCAGCTCCTATAGTTATGCCCATTAATGTCTTTGAAGTTCGTTTAGGCTCAGGGGTCCCTGACCCCACCCTAAATCAGTTCTGGGCGACTCCCTCCCAGTGCCACCTCTCTCCCTTTGATACTGGGGGTCTGGATCCTTAATCGCTCAGCAGGAGATGGGTCAATTGGTGTATAGCACCAGCCCAGGCTTCTACTCCCTCTACTCCCCAGATAAAGGGCAGTTTGGTGCCATCTCAACCCCTCCCTGAGTCAAGACCTCTCCCAGCTCCTCTCACTTTCCAGATCCAGACAGTCAATCCACATTTCAGCAGAGACACACAGAAATGCTTAAAGCACCAAACTCAGCCACTTTCTAAAAGAAAACACAGGGACAAAACCACCTTTACAGAAAGATGTGTTATGACACTGTGAGTTCATACATACTAAACTTCCCCTCTCCATTGTTAAACTAGACTAACACAACACCCGGCCTACCCATTCTGTCCTATGGCCAAGAAGGCCTTTCAGCAGTGAAAAACGAAATGAAGTGTTTTTCACTGTCAGGTCATAACACACCTTAGTATATGTCCTGCCTTTTACCTACACTGCACCCTGCCCAGGGATTACCCGGGACCTACCACAGGGGTGCCCAATGTGTGTGCAAAAGGGAAAGTCAGGCCTGACAAGTTGTTGCACTTGTCAGGACAACATGCTAAGTTAGCAAACTGCGCGCATGCCCTACACTGCAGGCCTGAGTTCCCTTCTCTGCGCACCTTTGCATTACTAGCCCTGGCACACACAGTGCACACCACTAGGGACTTTACTAGTAAGGCAAACATACCAATCATGGCCGACCAATTACCATTACATTTTACATAGGGAACACTTGTACTTTGACACTGATCAGCAGTGGCAAAGTACCCAAAGCACCTAAATCGGCAACCCTATGTCAGGAAAATGTTCTAGGGGGAAAGTAAAAAGTTTAGGGAACTTTAGCCAAAAAGGCCAAGCCCTACAGAGCTCATATACTAGCAAATATGTGCAAGTGTGCCACTTCACCTCCTGCTGCTCTTAGGGTCATACACTTTAACATTGGCCATAGTAAATGTTGAAAATTTTAATGTAGCACTTAATTAATGAGGAATTGGCTTAGGATAGCACCACTGGTCTCCTTGCTGTGCTGCCCTATGCCAATATTTGAAAGGGCAGAATGCACCGTATTTATCCTGTCCTTTCTCCCTGCACTAGTACACCATTTTCTGCCCTGCACCAACATAGGCACTCTGGCACCCTGGTGCAAGGGTGCCTTGGTCACAAGCAGGATTGTTTTTGCACAGGAGGGGCACCTTCCTACACAAAAATAATACTGTTAAGCTTTTTCCCCCATTCTATGTTTGCTGCAGAATACAGCCCTAATGGAAAGAGGAAAAAGCAAGGAGAAATGAAAACATTTACGCCTGCTCTGAAGTGGGGTAAGGTTTTGACACTGCCCCATGTTTATGCGAGTTTGTGAATGTGGGAAAGCATCGAAATCCATGGGTGTTGTGTGTAAACACCCACCGCAGTGCCAATGGTACGCCTCCTTGGCACAGAGTAAGGCGATGCAGAGCTTTGTGGTGCTTGCCTTAACCATATCTATGAGGCCAGCAAAGCCATGCAGGGGGGCTTTGTGTCACCTCATAGATATGATTGAGAGGTTTGTGCCACCGGATCATGCAAACAAACGGGATGCTGCGGTGGCACAGGCCTCCTGTAAATAAGCCCCTTAATGTTTATTTGTGTTTGTGATGTCCAACCAGACTGAGTGGTAGCAGTTTCTAGACAGTCTATGAAACTAGGGCCAAAATTATAATTATATTGTAGAAAGAGGGAGTCATTGAGCTGTGACCTAATATTGTGATTGGATTACCATACACAGTCAACTAGTATTAGTGTATATATAGAACATGTAGTGTAGTACTTTACAAATGTTTGAACAGCAAGAAGGGATACTACGAATAACTATAATATGACACCTGAGACATATTTCCACAGTTAATACCAGTGTCCTTTTGAGACCCACAGGGATTTCAGTGTGCAGGTTCCCCAAAATCTCCTTCTCCCATGGGCGTGGGAGACCCTGAACCTGTCCCTTTAGAATGTTGGTAGGACCAAGGGTAGAGTGACCATGTTTCCCATGCAAGTCATTCCATCTTTTGTAAATGCCATCCTGTGAATGTTGCACACTGGACACAGTTTTTCTATCCAACATCTCCCCATGCTGCTTCCGGTTCTAGTCTGCGCCTATGCTGCGAGCAACTGTGGCTCTAGGGGATTTGTTGCAATCTAGATAAATATGGCTATTCTGGAAGAGTCATTTCTGTGTCTTCACCAGGGTAGATTTTTTAGTTAGTTATATGCTCTGTAAAATTATGTAAAGCATCACAATCATGCACTATGTTTTTTATCTTTTGTACAGAATCCAAATAAAATAAAGGAGAAATAGAATAAACAAAAGTGTTGAGAAATATCTGATTTATTGCCAGTAGCTGTGTCTCTGCCAATGTTGGGAGTTGGCATGTATATCATGACACCTGGTTGAGGATGTTATTAAGCACTGAATGTTATGAAATGTGGGCGATAAAGCTCTATGTGATTTGGAAAAAACAAAAGGACAAAGTCGAGGAAGCAAAGGGTACACATTGATTATTTTGACTGTGCCAGAGGCTTTAAAAGAGCAGAGCCTGTGAGGCACATTTAGATATATTGAAAGCTAGAGAAAGTGACCAGCAGAGGAGGGAGGAGTGGATGGAAGGGGTCGAAGGTCATAGGGCAAAGTCTTGAGAAGTTTGGTTAAACAGAGAGAGGGAGTGAAGGGGACATTTGTAATTATTAGAAGCAGGCATTAGAATAATTCTTGAGCAAAGGAGAGGAAGAGGGTAAAGAGAAGCAGGAGGAGACAGGCAAAATAGAGTGATATTTATTTAATACAGACAAAGCGAAAGAAAAGGAAACTGCAGAGATAACAAGTTGTAGCTAAGCAAAAATACAGGATACAAGGGGAAGAGAAATAAGGGAAAGTGATAGGAACAATCTAACCTGAGTTGTGGCAGCTGAAGAACAGGGTGAAGGAGCACACCATGTTGCCAATCAGTGTAGGACTACTGATTTTTGTTCTGAGTTTAATTGCTGCACAGTTTTTCAAGCTTCAATGGTCCAGGAGTCAGTATCCCCCCGGACCAACACCACTCCCCATCATCGGCAACCTGTGGACCATGAAATTTGAGCTTCGATATGACTTCCTCATGCAGGTACCGTATATGTGGAATTAGTAGGGTTCATTGTGTAACTGACAGAGAAAGAGTTTGCATCAAACATGGGCTGATTAACTTGTGTGCATGTCCCAACTTCATTCCCAACCCTTAACCTCAACATGCACATCCCAAGGGGAAGAATTGGCATCTTCCCCTTATCATCACTAGTTCTCCACCGGTTTGCTTTTTCCCAACAGTGACGTCAGTGTGGCAGGACAATCTCATCAGTCTCTTTGCTTCGAAGTAAGGGTCAGACAGATTCCCTGTGCCCAGCTTCTAAAATAATTAGAGCAGATTATGATTTGACCATTCCCAGAACTACCAAGAAGGTAGCGATAATTCATAACTCAAAATTAATAGGTCTCCATTGTGTTCTATCAAGTAAAATCAGAACCAAAGGCTACATAATAGCTCACACATCCATAAACCACCTTTTCATGTACACAATAGAAAAGGTTTTGCACTTGCAGTGAAGGAGAAAGACAATCACATCTGCATTGGTTGGTTACATGTACCTTGAAGACATCTGCAATTTGTTTACTTGATTGTACAGTGTATATGTGAAGTTGTACTTGGTTCCATATGGTTGAAGTTGACCACCTTCAGACCAGGGTTTGGTTTCAGGTGTTTTGAACTGGTCAGCATTGGGACTCTTATTGTCTCCATTTGGGTTGAAGTGGCTCTCCTCAGACCTGTACTTGCTTCCACAGGGGTTCAGATAGTCAGTGTTAGACCAGTTTCTGGGTCCATGGCATATGTTGCGTTCAGTTTCACATCTGTTCTTATTTCCTATTGTTTTATATGGTCAATCTCAAATGTGTACATGGTTGTCAAGTAAATGCATCAAACGTTGCTATTCTAAGTCCTGTTTTGGGATTTATATGGGATGTGCTTCCTTCTAAAAGACTTAAGATCCTCAGTCTCCGGTCTGACCCTGATATCACTAGCCCCCGTGCTCAGTTTACCAGGAAGTTTCATCAACCGGTTTAGATGATGATGTTTAGATCTGCATATGGGTACCAGGTGATCAGGTTTACGTCAGTACATGGCGATGCAAGGGAACGTGGGAGCAGACTAGATCTATGTATGTAGTGGGTGATTAGACTCATATCTGAAGATGGATATGTAAGAGTTTGGGTGATCAGGTTTCGAGATGGACATGGTTATATATGAGTGCAGGGTGATTATATGTTATGTTATGTGTTATGTTATGTTATGTTACTTGTTTTGTAGAGCGCAACAGCTGCCCCAGCAACGGGGCGTCCCGGCGCTAGAACCGTAACACAATCTACTGGATGCAAAAAAGAGGGGTCTACGGAGCGGGAAATAGATGAGTTTTAATCGCTCTTCGGAAGGCTAGCAAATCATCCATGCCGCGGATGTGGAGAGGGAGGGAGTTCCACAGCTTGGCCCCCAGGAGCTTGAAGGAGCGACCTCCGATGCGACAAAATTTCGTCTGGGGTATCAGAGCTAGATGTTGCCCCAAAGACCGGAGGTTCCTTTTGGGTTTATAGGGGGTCATCAGAGGACGGAGCAGCTCTGGGCCTTCATTCTTCAGGATCTTAAAGGCAAATAAGAGGGCCTTGAACTGTATACGGGCTTCTATGGGCAGCCAGTGAAGTCTGTACATAGTCGCTCTTACTGAGCATCTTCTTGGAAGGCCTACTATCGCTCTAGCTGCCGAGTTCTGGATTCGTTGGAATCTTTTTATCTCAGCTTTATTGGCTCCAAGCAACAGGACGCTCGCATAGTCCAGTCTAGACAGGATAGTAGACTGTACTATGAGTTGTCGTGTCTTGGAGTCGAAGTAGCCTAGGATGGGGTATAGGCTTCTCAGTAGTCCAATGCATGTTGCGGCGACTTTTTTAGTGTGCGATTGGAAGCTCAGGGTCGAGTCCAGCCACACCCCCAGATTTTTTACTAAATTTTTTGGAGGGGGTGCTGGGCCCAGGGACTGCGGCCACCATGAATCGTTCCAGTAGTTGCTGTTTTTCCCCATTATTAAAACCTCGGTTTTGCCACCATTCAGTTGGAGGCAATTTGCTGTCATCCATTTGGCGACGGCAGACAGTCCATCCCTGAAGTTGGTGGCCTCCGGGGAGGGGGTCTCACTAAGGCTGATGACTAGCTGAGTGTCGACAGCATACGACACCATTGTGAGGCCCCATCTCTTAGCAACCTCCGCCAAAGGTTGCATGTATAGATTAAATAGGGAGGGACTGAGAGCTGAGCCCTGTGGGACCCCTTGTCCTATGTCTTGGGGTTTGGAGATAAACGGGGGGGCAGATACCCTGAATGATCTGCTGGTTAGGAAAGACCGAAACCATTGGAGAGCTGAGTCCTTGATTCCTATGTGTTCCAGGCGTTTTAGTAGGATGGCATGGGACACCGTGTCAAAGGCCGCGCTAAGATCAAGCAGTATCAGCGCGGCACTTTTACCAGTGTCCATGATTTCCCGCAGACTCTCAGTGGAGGTGAGGAGCGCGGATTCCGTACTATGGCCCGGCCTGAAGCCATGTTGGGAGGGGTCCAGGATGTTATTTTCCGCCATATACTCACTGAGTATTTTATTCGCGTGGGCTTCTGCTAATTTAGCGACCCAAGGTAGCAGTGAGACAGGCCGGTAGTTCTCTGGTTTGGCGGGGTCTAGGGAGGGTTTTTTTATAATCGGGGTTACCCATGCCTGTTTCCAGCAGATGGGTACCGTGGCCATAGCAAATGAAAGATTCAGAATTGCGGTAAGGGGTGGGAGGAAGAATTCCAAGGCTCCTAGAAAGTGACTAGGTCTCATTGGGTCTGTGGGTGCACCCGACTTCACCTTCCTACAGAGTTTGGCAAGTTCATCGCTGGAGATGGCGGGTAGGCAAGTGAGTCTTGCCTCTCCAGAGGTGGCGTTAGGAGAGTCAACGTATCCTGGGATGTCCTGGGTGAAGGTATTGTAAATTTTCTTCACCTTGTCTGTGAAGAAGGTAGCTAGATCTTCACATTGTTGCGTGGAGGTGATATAATTGGCCGGTTTGGCTCCGTTCTGTATTTTTTGCACTATTTGAAAGATAGTTTTTGTGGGGTTTGAGCTGGATTCTATTTCAGAAGCGTAGAAGGCAGCACGGGCTGTCCGAATTGCCTTGTGGTATGATTTCAGATCTGTACATTGGGATGTATGATGAACTACTCATGCCATTACCACGCATGCATTTACAAGGCGGACATTACAACGCTAATACCATTTCCACGCATTCCTTTACCACACACGTTTTTACCATGAAAATGCCTTTACCACACATGCCTTTACAGCTTTTAAATATATGGATATGTATGTGATGATCATGTTGAGAACTGTACCTGGTTATGGGTGTGTGGAGATTAGTCTCAAATCTGTACATGGTTATACATGGACTTGGGGTTATTAGGCTCACATCTATGTGTGGTTATCTTTGAAATATATGGATATGTATGTGATGATCATGTTGAGAACTGTGCATCGTTTTGTCTGGGTATGCGGAGATTAGGCTCACATCAGTATTTGAATATGTATGGATTTGGGAGATTGGGCCCACATCGGTGTGTGGTTATTTTTGGAATATATGGATATGTGTGGGATTAGCAGGTTCAGATCTGTACTTTTGGTCATGAGGGTCGGATGCATATAGGGGTATGCTTGATATTATCATTCAAAGACCAGTACATGGTCCTGGATGGAATTATCAAGCACATTCATGTCCCTGTCTATTCAGCCTCAGGCGCATTCAGGGCTATGTTAGGAGTAATCAGACACATATCTTTGCCTTAATCGGTATCTGTTTACTAGGCAAGAATCTGTACCTGGCTCAATGGTCCATTGTTCTTGGTATTTTGTGGAATATCAAAGAGACTGCACTACAAGGTTCCTGCGCAGCATGGACTCGAAAGGCCATGCAGTGCAGGAACCTGTGTGCAAGCACACAGAGGGGCACATGTTATGCCCCTCAATGTGCATCCACATGTGGTGGAGGCACTTGAGGTCCTGGAGGGCCCCCATTGTTTTCTCTCCTCCATGGCTTACATGAAGGAAGAACCCCCAAGTAAACCCTGGAGGAGAGGAAACTTGTCATATGCTTGGTGGGACAGCAGCAGTCCTTGCAAGGATATTGCAGCCTCTGACCGCCACCCCAAAGCCAGGAAACAATAGTTTGTTGGAGAGCCAGTCGTCCCAGAGTGGTCCGACCGGCAAACTCCTAATGGGGCAGTTGGACAACCGGTGCAGCGGTGGCTGGATCTGCCGAGCCACTATGAGTCTGGCCATCCTCGGACATCCAGACTTGTAATTGGGCCCTGATCACGACTTTTTGGTGGAGCGAGGGTGTGGCCGTGCAAACTGTTGCACCATGGCACTGCCAAAGGTTGCTACTGCCAGATCACTACTTTTTAGTAGTCTGGCAAGGGGCAGCATGGAGGTCCCATGGCAATGCCTCCTTGGAAGGCTGTGGTGCCTTTGAAAAAGGCACAGCAATGGGACCAAAATACAAGGTTTCTGCATGGCATGGACTCGAATTGCAATGCATAAACCAAAGTGAATGCACACAAGGGGGCACACGCTATGCCTGCTGTGTGCATCGACATGCGGTGGAGGCACAGAGGGCTCTGTAGGGCCCCTTTTGCTTCCTCTCCTCCATGCTTTACATGGAGGAAGAAACTCTATGTAAACCCTGGAGGAGCAGAAACTCGTAATGTGGTTGGGGGGGATCATGGCAGACCCGCCAAGCATGTTGCAGCTTCTGACTTTCACTCTGAAACCAGGGAGCAGCAGTTCCTTGGCAGAGCCGGGGGTCCCAGGGCAGTCTGACCATCCAACTCCTAATGGGGCGGTCTGATTGCCAGTGCAGCGGTGGCTGGTTCCACCACCACGAGTCTGGCAGTCCTCGGACCGCCAGACTCGTAATTGGGTCCTTGAATTTTTGGCAACCCAACTGGTTTCAAACCCACCTTCATTATGCTCTGCAATAGATATACTAATTAATTCATATTTTCTTAAAATATATGATGCAGATGCCATTTTGTGACTCCATGCAAATTCATGAACAGAGCCCTGAGAAGTGAGAGCAGACTTCTATCCATGCATTCACATTAATGTGTCATTTTTTTCAGCAAGCAGTCCCTTTCCATATAGGGAGAAGGTTGTTAAAGAAAAAGTTGCCATTTAGTGAAGGAGACCAGGTTGATCTTTAATATTCACAACCATTGGCTGAATGAATCTCTCATTCCTGATGTATGGATGTCTCCTGTTCAAGGGTATGAAGCAATTCTTTTAGGGCTCTCATTAGCGAAGACCTTATGATTTTTCTAAAATATCTATAATATACCTGCATAAAGGAGCTTTCTGCCACTTCTGTTGGTCTGTTGTTGTGTCATTCACATTGTGCTTCCATTTTGCTTCCACTCACTAGCACTTGCAGCATGGAGCAATGGGCCAGCCTACTTAAGCCACCATTTGACTTCACTTTGAGTGCCTGCAATTTGTTCATTCACGTGGTGACATCGGCACAGAAAGTAGTTCACTTTGGTACCAGTGATTTTGTTTTTTATATTAACATTTCTTTATTGTTGCCTGATGTGATAACAGGACATCTTTGAAGTAAGCAAAGGGCACCTTCAAGCTTTATCAGTTCTTTTAACCTACCAATGATGTTTTTTATTATTTTTGGAGTGGCTTTTGTTTATCTGACTGCAGTTATTTCCTGGACTTAGTTTCACCAATGGCACTTTAATGAAGTCCTCCCAGGAAGAAAACCAAACTTTAGCTTTTATCTCTATTTTTAGACTTTAATCTGAGCACACTTGCAACCCTTTTATTTAAATGTAGGGTGTAATTTGGGTTTCAATATCTAATATTTTATTCTGTAAACACACTTTCCTTCCACCATTCCGTCATCCTTCTTGTCTTCACTCTTTCATTCTTGATTCCTTTCCTTCTTTCCTTTTTTCTTAATTTCTCTACATTTTCCTTCTTTTTTTCCTTCATCCTTTAATTTTTTCTTTCTTTTTTGGCTTCTTCTTCCCTCTCATTTTCTTATTTGTCTTCTTTCATTTTTTATTTCCTCTTTCATTCTTTTTGGCCATCTTTCTTTTTATCTTTCCTTTTTCCTCTTTTCCTTTTTCTGTTCCTTCTGTCCTGTTTAGGTCGAGCCTAGCAGCGCGCATGCGCTGCTCTGCGAGGCATGGGGTATCTACTCTGGTTTCAACCACAAACCCGCTCCACTGTAAACAGGTGTTGCAGCACAGCTGAGTAGCATTCAGCTACTCAGCTGGAACCTGATGATGAAGCATGACACCAACTAGGTTGGTGTGTGAGGGTTTTCTGACAAGCTTTTGGGGTGCCAGACACTACTGTGTCAGACCGTTATTTAACGTGGCCGTCTTAGTTGGTTTGAAATTACATTAAGGGACACGGCCGGCCGTCCACCAGTCCTAGCTCTCTCTTTTTTTGTTTTTTGGGTATCTACTCTGGTACCATAGACCACGCACAACACTTTCTATTTATTCCATCCTATACAAGTCAAAATTGCTTACTTTTCTTTGGTGAAACGCTGCTTTATTGTCCCGTCTTTGGGTGTGTTGTGACTTTGGTGGCGACTGCTCCGGTCACATGTTGCTTTACTCATTGCTTAACATAGTGTGTGTTTGGCGCACTCCTTTTTTACGTTGAATGGTCCGGTGCTGTGCTTGTTTTGTTTGCCTGCCTCTGCTTGTTTGTGCCCTTCATCTTTGTTCACGCCCGCCTGCCTTCATACAAAACTTTAATTTATGTACATTTTATAGCGGCGATGGGGGTGTGAACGCACCTTTAACAAGCCTGTTATTATTTTTATTTTTTATTAGAAATGCTTTTTTCCAATCGGGCTGATTTAAAAGGTGGTTTTGGAAGGTACGATAAACCGCACTCTATTCAACTGGTATAAGATGCACTTCAGACTGCGTTTCCTTCTCTGCCACCAATCTCTCCCAATACTCCCCCCCAAAAAAATGACATATTTTACTAAAGTTCTAACTCGGCGCTGGAAAATAGCATAGTTTCACTGTAAATGTGAATCAAAAGGCAATTTTTAATATAAGAAAACGCCTGGCTGTAATGACCTGCGCGCACTATCAATTTCTTCTAAAAACAGATGGGGTAAAAAAGTAGATTTTTTTTTGTAGATCATGGGGTCAAAATTAAGGTGCTTTTGGCAGGCCTGAATTCTTCACAATTCTTAAATGTTCTAAGGGCATGAGTGGATGTTTCTCTACTCATGCACCCCACTCCCCTCCAACATGTCCATGGCTGTTTGCCCCCTTCCCCCACCTCCAAGAAGAGCTTGGTGGGAAGACATGGCCATACACACACATAAACACAACCACACGCACATGCACTCACACACACACACACACACATAAATACAACCACAGACACACACACACAGACAGACACATAGACAGATACACAGACAGATATACACAGACAGACATACGGACACACACAGATACACACTCAGACACACACAGACACTAACACACAGCCAGACAAACAGACAAACACAGAGACACACACTCAGACACTCACACACTGACACACACAGACAGACACACAGACAGACTCACCGACAGACACACACTGACACACACAGACAGACACACATACATACACACAGGCAGACTCACAGACATACTCAGACGCTTACAAACAGAGACACAGACAGACAGACACAGACACACATACAAACACACACAGACAGACCCACACAGACTCACACAAACACACACACACAGACACACACACTCAGACAGACATACACAGACAGGCACACATACACAGACACACACAGACACAAAGACAGACAGACACACAAACATACACACAGACAGACACACACACAGGCCCAAAGGCACACAGACACACACACACAGACAGGCACACAGACACACACAAATACGCACACACAGAGACAGATCTACACAGACAGACACAGACAGACACACACACAGACAGATAGACACACAGACACACACACAAACAGACACACACAAATACATACAGACACACGCAGACAGACACACAAACAGACAGAGAGACACACACATTCAGACACACACAGACACACACAGACAGACAAACACACATACAGAGACAGACACACAGACAGACACACCTACAGACAGAAACACACAGAGAAACACACAGCCACACAGAAACACACACACAAAGAGACAGACACACACAGACAGACATATACACACAAACACACACACAGGCACACTAAGACAAACATACAAACAGACACACACACAGACACGCACAGACACACAGACACACAGACACACACAGACACACAGGCACACACACAGTCAGACACACACACACATACAGACACACACAGACACACAGACGGACACACACACACAGACACACAGACAGACACACAGACACAGACACACACACAGACACACACACACAGACATACACAGACACACATAGACAGAGACACACGGACAGCACACACAGACAGACACAGACATACACAGACACACACGGACAGACACAGAGACAGACACAGACAGACAAACCACAGACACACACAGAGACACACAGAGACTCACAGACAGACTCACAGACACAGAGAGACACATGCAGACACACACAGACACACACAGACAGGCACACACAGACAGACACACACACTGACGGACAGAACCACAGAGACAGACTCACACACACCTACAGACAAGCACACAGCCACACACAGTCACATACACACAAAGAGTCACAAACAGACACAGATACACACACACACCGACAGACACACTTATACATGCAGACACATACAGACAAACACACACATGGACACAGACATATACATACAGGCAGACTCACACAGACAAACAAACACAGGCAATCACACATAGACACACATACAGATAGACACAAACACACACACACAGACACGCACAGATGGACACAAACACACACACACAGACAGGCATAAGCACACACACAGACACTGACACACACAGACACACTCATAGACACAGACAGACACACACAGACGGACAGACACAGATAGACACACAGACAAGCACACAGACATATACACACACACACAAACAGACACAGACACAGATACCCCCACACACACAGACAGACACACACAAACAGACACACACAAACAGACACACATACATATAGACACACACAGACATACACACACAGACAAACAAATACAGACACACAGACACAGACACACACAGATAGACACAGACACACACACAGACACACTCACAGACACAGACACACACGCACATACCCACATACAGACCACAGACATACAGACACACACAGACAGACACACACACAAACAGACAGACACACAGACAGACACATAGACACACCTAAACAGACAGACACACACAGACAGACAGACACACGCACAGACATACACACACAGACACACACACACAGACACACAGGCAAACACACAGACATGCACACACAAAGACAGACAGACACACACAGATAGACACACAGGCAGACAGTCACACACATACACACAGACACAGGCACACAGACACATGCAGACACACACACATACACACAGACAGACACACAGGCAGACACACAGAGCCAGCCACACACACAGACAGACAGACACACACAGTCACACAGATAGACACGCGGACTCACACAGACTCAAAGACACACATACTGACAGGCACACACAGACACACACAGGCACACACAGATACATGCAGAGACATACACACACAGACACACATAGACAGACAAACAGAGACACACAGACAGCACACACAGACAGCACACACAGACAGACAGAGACAGAGACACACAAGACACACACAGAGACACACACACAGATACATACACAGACACACGCACAAAGAAAGACAGACACACACACAAATAAAGGCACAGACACAAACACACACAGACATAAACACACACACACACAGAAACATGCACACACACACAGAAACACACTCACGCACAAACACACACAGAAACACAAACATACACACACACAGAAACACTAACACACACCTGAAGGCCCTGGGTAACTCCACGTACATGGCTGCTTACCAATACAGATCTTTTCAAAGGGGCCTTTTGATCTGCTTGAAACAGGCCCTAGGCGCTTTACACCAACATGAATTCATATGGGGACCTTCAAGGCAGGTGGGCTTCCGAGTGCTTCAAGAGATACACGTGTCATGTTTTGGATTCAAAGATTTTTATGAAAAGACACTGCATGGATGGGCACAAGTCTGCATTATGCCCAGATGTTTCGTTGCATCCTCATCACACAAAATAGCCACCCCAAAAAACTGTCTTGTGAAACAAGTGGCCCCCATTTGATCCTGAACAAACATCCAAAAATGCAACAACTCGCAGAGTTCAACAGACTCATTTAAAACAAGAACAACCGCGCAAAGTAGGAAAACATTGGCAAACCAAAACACGCAGGAACACTGAACATGCACAACTGAAGGCAAACTGTACAAAGCATTACAATGCAGAGAAGCGCAGGGCTCGAGAATGCGACAGTGCACACACCGTACAGCAAACAGAATACTGTACCATGGGAGGCCACACAGAAGATACAATAGAACACACAGAGTACAGCACGATATATCAAAGGTACCGAAGAAAGAATTGCTGCAAAACTCTAGGTATGGCAAGTAAATGAAATACAGAGCAGTAAATACAGCCATATGCAGTGACCTGCTGTTAAGCACGACGTCCGATAATGCATGGAAAAACAAGAACAGAAGCACAGAAAAACATGCTGTGATAATACCCTGTACAGGGTAAGGCTGGAGACTGCAGCCCCAGAATACTCTGGGGCCCATCCATTTGGACTGCGGCCCCCAGCACACTCTGCGGCCCCCGCACACTCTACAGTCCACCCATATGGACTGCAGCCCCCCACACTCTACCGTCCATCCATACAGACATAGGCCCCAGCACACTGTACAGCCCATCCATACGGACTGAGGCCCCAGGACACTCTGCAGTCCATCCATATGGACTGCAGCCCCCAGCACACTCTGCGGCCCCAGCATACTCTACTCTCCAAGAATGCACACTGAGACCTCAGCACACTCTATTCTCCATCCATACAGACTGAGGCCCCCAGCACACTCTCCATCCATACAGACTGAGGCCCCCAACACACTCTGAAGTCCATTCACACGGACTGCAGCCCCCCAGCACACGCTACAGTCCATCCATATGGACTGAGGCCCCCTCAGCACACTCTACAGTCCATCCATGTGGACTGAGGCCCCCTGAGCACTCTTTTACGGTCCCGAAGGGGAGACCTATTGGCTAAGCCAATGCTTGTTCTTCTCTACTTTCTTTCTTGCCTTTTTTACTCTTTCTTACTTTTTTGAAGTATTTTTTTCCTTCTTTCTTCCTTTTTTGACTTCTCTCTGTCCTTCTTTTTTTCTTATTCATTTTTTACCTTATTTTTTGTCTTCTGTCTTTTTTCTTTTTTTCTTTGTACTTTCCTAACTTTTTTCTTTTATTTGTTCTTTCTTGTCTATTTTCTTTCCTCCTTTTTTGCCATCTTACCTTTTTAACTTGCCTTCCTACTTTCCTTCTTACTTTCTTGTTGCCTTCTTTCCTTGTTCACTTTTTTGCTTCTAGTCCTTCTTTCTCTAATCTAGCCATTTTTCTTTTCCCCTTTTCCCTCCTTCTCTTCCTTTTTTGTCTTCTTTCTTCCACCCTTTCCTTTTTTCCTTCTTTCTTTGTGTCTTTATTTCCTTCCTTCTTTTTGTTGCCTTCTTTTCTTTCTGTTCCCTTCTTTTTCTTCATTCACTTCTTTTGTTCTTTCCTCCGTTCTTCCTTTTTGTCTTCTTTCTTTACTTATTTATTTGTTACCTTATGTCTGTCTTTCCACATTTTTCTTTCTTTCTTGACTTTTTTCCTTTTCTCTTACCTTCTTTCTTGCTGTGGGCTTTCTTTATATATTTTTTTTCTTCCTTCCTTTTCCCTTTCCTTCTTGTGAGCTTTCTTTTGTGTTTCCTTTCCTTTCCTCCTTTCATTTATTTTCTCCCTTCTTTCTTTTTGTCAGCTTTATTCCCATTTTTCCTTAGCCGTCTTTCTTTCTTTGTTGCTCTCTTTCTTTACTGACATTCTTTCATTCATATGTTCTTTCCTTCTTCTTTTATTTTTACATTTTCTTCTTTCTTTCCTTCTTCCTTCTTTTATTGACATCCTTTCTTCCTTTTTTGTCTTTCTTTCTTTCCTCTTTTGCACTTCTACCTGTCTTTTTCGTCTTCCATCCATCCTTTTCCTTCCTTTTCTTTTCTTTCTTCCCTTTTACCTTAGCATTTTAAATTCTTGCATTCTTTTACAAAGGCAAGAGGCTGGAAGCTAATGCCAGACCAATTGCCTTTGTTTGGTTTGTGTTGGACAAGACTTTTTGATTTTAGTAGAAGTATGTATAACACAGTTACTCATACAGGTTTTAGTCCAGACGTTATCCATTAGTCTATTATTGTGAAGTTCACATTTTTTTCCACCCACTCAAGCATGCATTAAGAGACAATGTGTCAATCCACTGCAGTCATTGACTGATTCCCAAATGAGTTACAGCATGGTGTCCTTTCACGCAAGGAGCACATCCACACACAAAGTGGTTCCCTTCAGTACTAGAGAGCACTTTTGTAATGTGGATGCTTCAGAGATCAAAAAACATATTTGCCTTTAGCCAATTCTTTTTAGAACAATAACGTTTTGCAAAAACCATGATAACATACAACAAGAATTGCCAAAGTCTATCGGCCATAGCCAGACATACTGGGCCCGATTCACAGAACTAACTTAAGACAAAATCCTAAACTTACTACTTTTGGTATTTACAGAAGTTAGGATTTTGTCTTAAGTCTGTCTTAAGACAAACTTAAGACAAAATCCTAACTTCTGTAAATACCAAAAGTAGTAAGTTTAGGATTTTGTCTTAAGTTAGTTCTGTGAATCGGGCTCATTGTCTTTGCCAATACTTTTTTTAAATAAAAGTAGCCTGAGCATGCTTAGGGAAGGACATACTGTTTTTATTGCTGTCTTGAGCTGACAATATTTTCACCTCTAATCTTTAATTCATATCCCCACTGCATGCAGCACGTCTGTAGTGAAGCAAAATGCCTTTTCCTGAAGAGGAGGTCGGCAAGTGCTTAATTTGTAAAAGGTTAAGTGCTGAGACCCAAAGTTCCTCTCAGAAACCCCCCGGTCCATGCTACTGAATAGTCGCCTCGCCTAGTTTTGATTCCTCGTCATGCATCATTAATTTATTCCCAGGCACTGCCTGCCACTTTACCTTACTCTAGCACGCTTTCGTTCCCCTTTTTCCTTTTGTCAAGTTTTTACACCTTTTTTCTGCCTCCTTTTTTCCCCTTTGTGAGTTTTTCTCTCTCTTGATCTGCATGAGGCCATACTCCAAAACCTTTTTTTCATGTCCTCCTTTCAACTGACCCCACTCACCAAAGACAGTTGCAAACACTCTTTCAACACGTTGATAAAGTGTTCAACAACACCATAAGTCTCTGGGTGCAGCTTTCTTGTGAACTATTCCTCTCATTCTTAGAAACTCTTCAACCACAGCAGAGGTAAGTTGGACACCGTTATCCGTAAGAACAGAGGAGGTGAAAACATTCCCTCTCAAACAATTCTTCTTCATAAAAACAAACAACCTCTTTAGGTTAAACCAAATTCACCACTTTTGTTGCTGGCCATCGCAAAAACAAATCATTGCACAATAAAACATATTTGTTAATGGATTTCACTGTTCCCTTATGAACATGGACTCATAACAATTCACACACTCCAGACATCTCCTTACTTCTCTTTCCACCATCAAAGCCACAGCTGGCCACCAGTATGCTTCTCCGAGTCATTTTTTAGTCTTGGAAGTACCCATATGGCTAACAGGAGCCCTGCATAAAAACTGCTTCCTCAGATTCTGAGGAGGAATCAACTTACTTCCTCTCAATAATATTCCATCAAACACAGCCAACTCATTCTTTACTTGCCGGAAACCAGCAATACCTTCATCACTTTGGAGTGGTGTGGCTCACTGGTTAGAGGCGGCAGACCCGGAAGCAGGAGTCCTCGCGGGACCAGGGTTCAATTCCTGACGTGGCAGGGTCGTGGACCAGGGTCAGCGGACTCGATAATTCTCGCCTCTGTGCCTACTCTAACCAGGGGTCCCACTCGGCAACTCTGGGCATTAGCCTGCCTAATCTCCACAATGGCCCCATCAACGCTGGGGATGCCTGGCTCCACCTTGGGGACTCCCAGTAGGGACCATCTCTCAGGGAAAGCCAGGAGGAGTTCCCCAGTGGTATACTGCGCCAGGATACTCCGGTTGTAATTGTGCGCGTTACAAAACAGCACATAACATAACATAACTTTTATCCAAATTTGACCATCCCGCATTCACTAACCTCATCACCTTCTGCAAACAATCATCCTTTACCACCTCCCTCTTATCATCAAGTATCACGCATTCAGTGACCAAACACACACTCATTTCCTCAAAATTTCCCCCCCCCCAAAGTAATCTCCAACTTCATCAAAATCATTCAGAGACAAGCACAGCTGTGAGATACAGTCAGCTTGTAAATTGTGTGCCCCAGGTACATAAGATACCACAAAGTCATACTCTTGAAGAGACACAACCCACTTTAGAATATGACTCGAAATGTGATCAATGCTTTTCTTGATGAACACCTCTCTCAAAGGCTTGTGATCAGTTTTTATCTCAAACATGCGGCCCCACAGACATTTCTTTAATTTTCTAATGGCCAACCATACACCAAGAGCCTCCATCTCAATTACTGAATAATTGCTTGCAGCAACCCCCCTCAAAACTAACAAAACAAACAATATAGTTCTACATTTCCCACAAGACTTCTGCAGCAACACTACTTCAAGAAACTTGGAACTGGAGTCTGTCATCACTATAGCCGCATCATTAGTATCAAATCTGCCAAGACCCATGGAATTTTCCAAACTCAACTTTATGTTCTCAGACTATTATTAACAACCCTTGCACCACACAAACTCCTTACCATTCTTGAGCAAAGATCTCATGCATTCAGTCCACTACGCAAACTTAGGAGCAGACTTGGCATAGAATTCAATCATTCCAAGAAACTTCACAACTTCTTCTTTGCGCCTTGAAGGTGGCAAGTTTTTAATTGCACCAAGCAAACAGTTTTTTTGGGTCTAATACCTGAGCCAGTAATCAAATGAACAAAATACTCCATTTCGGTAACATTACATTTACACCTCTCTTGTATTAATGTGAGTCCACATTTCTATAACCTCACCAATACCTCATTCAACCTCCAGTCATGGTGTTCCAAATTGGCACCCACCACCAACACATCATCCTAGTACACCTTAACCCCGTCAGCCCCCTTGAGAATCCTTTCCATAGCTCTCTGAAAGACAGAGGCAGGAAATATTAAACCAAATGTCATCCTTGAGAATTTATGTGTGCCAAAAGGCATAATGAATGTGGTGAGCGCCTGAGAAGTAGAGTCGAACCTCATTTGATGATATGCTGAACTTCAATCTAATGTGGATAAGTGATTGGCACCATTGAGAGAACTCAACATTTCATTGATATTAGGTAGAGGATAATGGTCCACAATCACTGACCTGTTGAGCTCCCGCAAATTCACACAAAGCCTCGCCTCCCCATTCGCCTTGCAAGCCATGCTTGTCGCCAGTGTTACCTTGCCAAATGAAAATGTAGGAAACAGTATAAGGGGTATTTTTCTTTATTCAAGATGAAACGTGGCAGGAAACCCCAACCGCAGCTTAAGTCCAGCATAATCTTGGACTTCCAACTGAACTCCACAATCCAATCATCGCATTTAAGGGATAATGCACTGGTTACTGAATGGTCCATCATCCCTTAAATATAGAACTCTGAATGGAACACAGGATACCACACTCAGCTATCTATAACACACAAACAAAGGCAACCTGATCAAGATCTCAGCCAAAGGCAAGAATGCCCTTTGTTATGAATAAACATCAATTTCTGTGGAGCATTTCTGCTGTCTTTGCAAGGTCCCTTCTATGTGATGCTTCAGCCCAGCAGCTGAATAATGTCTCTATGAGGGGGTCCAACATTCTTTCCCATAAGGTAATGGGGTTGGATAATCCAGTACAGGGTTTCTTGGCAGAACACACACATCCAGCCTAGAAGCTTAGGTTACGGAACGCATATTAGGAGTACACTAGATTGTTATACTGTCTGATATGCCTGAATATGAATGAATGAATGAATGAATAAAATGTTTCTTGAGCGCATAGCTACCCGAAGCCATCCCAGCACTAATAGCAGCACATGAAAGAGAACTACTAAGCAACATTAAGGAAAGAGCCATGTTTTGAGAGATTTCTGAAAAGCCAAATAGTTAGATTCAAGACAGATATGGAGGGGGAGGAGGTTCCATAACCTGGAGGCATTATAAGAAAACAAAAAACATCATATATAAATATATAAGTTGTTTCAGAACGATGGTGGAACTTTTTGTTCTGTTTACTGTCCTGATACATCTAATAACTTTCATCTGATTCTGTCTATTGATCATTGCAGCTCCTATATTATATACAAGAATGACGTTGGTTTAATAGACATAGAAAACATCCATCAGTGCACTTCTTGTATACATCTCTGAGCAGATGAGAGCTCGAATAACTGAGCAAAAGGGTTCTAGATCTTTTACCATGATTCCAGAGGGGCAAAGGTTGTCATGTTCAGTGATTACCAGAGATATTTGCTCCCTTTCTTGGTTTAGGGGGGCTTATGGTGGCACTGTGAGCTAGCTGGTCTTTAGGACAACATATCCTGAAGGGGTGCTCGGAATCCGCCTGGTACCACAGTTTTTTTTATTTTGTATTATTTATTTGTAGGTTGTTCCTTATACCCTTGTCCTGATGAGGCCTGAGAGATAAATGGCTGAAACGCGTTGACTGACTTTTAGAGGAATCCATTAAATAAAGAAACAGTTGTATTGTATTATATTGGATATACACAATGCAAAACATTTTTTGAGGTTTAGTCTTAACCTCCTGTGTATATAGGACCGGATTAACTTATAGTGCATTGCTGTTATTTGGAGTGCAAACACAAAATTGAAAAATTGGTGAATAGGAGACAATATTTGATTAATCTATTTATTTCTATGTGATTCTGTAATACGTTTTTTAATTGATGTTTTGTGTTGAATTCTTTATCAATTTAAGAATGATTAAATTAAGATAATAACTGTTCTGACCAGGAATCAACTGTGGTATGTGGTTTCTGATTAATATAAATAACTGGGATGAGACTATGTACCATTAAATAGGGCAAATTGATGTAACCTATGGTTTTTATGTATGTATCTATTGCTCAATACAGTTGGCAATCACATATTATGATCCCTATGACAATTACAAGAAACACACAGCATAGGGCTTGCAAATTGTGGGGGAAAAACAGGATTCGAACTCAGCAGATTGGATTTGTTTTGCCTGGGAAGCCAGCTTTGTCACCCAGGTTAGGGTTATATTTTGACATTACTTTTATGTTTTGTGACCTAAGGGTGTTAGTGACACCAGGCCATCTGCTCAACATCTAGGAGGATAACACTTCACACTGGAACACTCAGACTTGGTTTGTGTTGGCCAACAGGGCCCCTACAGCAAATATGCTGCACCTTGTTGAGACTCTGTGGGGCATATTTACAAGCATTAATTACCAAAGGTATCCAGAACCAAAATGCTCAAGACCTAGAACTAGTCTATACCTTACGTGGCGTACACCGCTAAGTGCAGAAAGGAGGCAATTCCTTTTTGTTATTTAACCCTCACACACCCTATTGGGGATGCTTCACCATCGGGTTCACCCTGACTCCTAAAGGTCAGGGTGGGCTCAACCGTATTCCAGGGAGCTCTTAGGAGATGTAGACCAGGGGGTCTTAAAGATAAAAATATTACTCCATTCCTCAGGTATCCCTTTTATTTGCGGGGATGTAGCGGATATTAAAAATGTAAAAAACTGGTCTTTTTGGAGGTTATGGTCCTTTGACCCTAATAATCTACCAACATGTTTCAGCCCGTAAAAACGGCCTGATCGGTCCTGGGCTTTCATCAGGGCAAAACAAACCTTCCCTTCCTGGTGTTGGTTGAAAGTTATCCTATGTATATTTCAGAAGGCACAGAAAGCTGTCCCTTCGTGAAAAAATGCGGAGTATACCTATCTACAATTTCAGTATTTACCTAGATATTCCGCCTGCTGGGGAATGTGACAGGAGACAAAAGACATATATTTATGCAGTACAATAAATATAGTCCTTGTGTACTGTTACATATTTACAAGCCCCTATCGCCAGAGAAACGTCAGTTTTTGCGACGTTCCTGTTGCGAACATACCTTTTTCTTATTTACAAGGTGAGGTTCAGCCACTTAACATGGCTTAACACTGCCTTGTAAATAAGGCCCCCTTGCACGCTACACCTAGCGTCAAAGGAGTGTGCAATGGGTGTTGCGGTGGGCATTCCGCTGCAATACCCATTGATTTTAACACTGCCCCCTATTTGCAAGGGTGTCAAAAATAGGAGGCAGCCCCAAAATTAAGACCAGGTAAACCCTTGTTTTAACATGGAGAAGGACACATAGAACCATGAATGATTGTTTATGTGCAGGAAGGTGTCCCTTCCTGCACCTAAACAATCATTAAACAAATGGTGATTTGCAACTTCTATGTTTAGTGCACAATGCAGCACACATAGGAGTTTCAAATCGGCATTCTGGATTGTTTATTTGCAGGAAAGGACAATTTCCTGCACATAAACAATCATTTCCCCCAATGCAGACACCCTTGCACTATTTTGCAAGGGTGCCTGAGTTGCCTCTAGGCAGCTAGATTTAGCTCTAGCGCTAGAGGAAACATTGGAGTGCACCGCATTCTTGTGAATACGGTGAATCGCTGTGTATTCAGAACACGGAAGCATGGCATTAGCAATTTTGCTTAGCGTTGTGCTTCACCATTCTGTTGTAAATATGCCTCTGTATTCTCTGAGGATGCGAGCACCCTAGTGCTGAAATACTGCAGAGCCATCAACAGTTAGCTGACACCTAATTGTGGCTCATGGGCACATATTCCAGCTCCCTGGTCTGTTAGGATGGAGATGGGCCTGTGCACATGCAATACCAGGTGGAGGCTAGAAAGAACAGTGAAAAGGGGCAAGAAGGGAGAGAGTCCCGCAAAGGTTAACAGTTATATTGGGTACAGGGGTGGATTGGGCTTACCAGGCATAGCAATCGATTGGTTCACCTCAATTTGAATGTTTATATTGGGAACCCTTCTTCTGGTCTCTGGTGAGGGTGGGGCGGGCTTCACAGGCTCTGTGTCCATGTATCTAGACTTCTTGGTATAACTGGGTTCCTACACACAGACAAAGCCAACAGCACAGCAAATCAACAGAGAATCAGGTTTAGACCTAGTCTTGAAAAAATGTGGCAGAACACGGGTCCACATTTAGACTGAAGCAGGGTTAACGCTAATCTGTGTCTGTAAAAATCTACCATATGCTGTGAGGACTCCATCCTTTTTTGTCATATCTTAAAATATGGACAGCAACTCTCAGCCAACCAATTTAAATGCATTTGAAATGCTAAATAAAAACTTACAAGTTGGGTTAAATCTCATTTCTCTATTCTGAGAAGTTGCTGTGTGTAGCAGGCCTTACCCTGCCTTCAGAATACTGGTCAATTATCCCATCTGAAGTGAACAAAAACAACACCAGACAGTTTTTAGCTTTGCGGGGCCTCATCAGTGATCTCTCTTGCTCAGATCTTAGTTTTTGGGCAGCATCTCACAGCCAATTGGTTTATGTACAAAGCTGACCGTTATCAGTGAAATACAGATTGAGCAATAGGGCACAGCAGGCACAGGACCCATGTCTGGTCACACTGGCTGTACTTAGGAGTATCACTAAGGAAAAATAAGCAAATGAATCGGTGGTATGCTTAAAATATTCTCATTCACTAATAATTACTCTGTGCAGAATTCAATTGATCATTTGTATATCCCTGTGCCCATACATAGGTCAATTGTATGCAAATCAACCTTGGCCCTGTCTGAATAGGAACAGTAAAACCCAACCTGAAAGGCAATGTCTTTCTGACCAGCAACAAAAAGCAACCTGAGGCCAGTTTCAGCCTCATTACCCTTCATCAGTGAGGTACAGCTGGAGTCTTGGGCACAGCGAGCACGAGATCCATGATGGTGCCCTTTCGTTCTAACTCCTTGTCTCAAGTGATATTGCTTAGACATTTGCCTGTGTAGTGTGCACTGCCCTAACCTGCTGTCTGCTGCATTCTCTCACCAGCTTTCAAAGACCTATGGGAACATATTCACAGTTTGGATGGGGCAGAAACCACTGGTTGTGGTGAACGGATGCAAGTCTATCAGAAATGCACTAATAACACACTCAGAGGAACTTTCCGGACGCCCTGTGACCCCTATTTCTAAGAAGCTTTCAGAAGGAAAGGGTAAGTGTTTTTGCATACAGCATTGCACTTATTCTAGCAAGAAAATAAAAAGGACATGAGTGAATAAAGTAAAATGAGATTTACAGCCTGAGCTGCAAATGCAACCACTACACTGTGTAAAATATCACATAAAAACATGCAGTGCAGATATGTAAGTATTTAAATCTAACAGAAATGTCACTGATGTTGGTCTTTGATATGCAATATGATGTTTATAGGTGTGGGCTCAGACTAGAGTCTTCTAGAGTCTTGTTCAATATACTAATGGCATGGATGTCGGATTATTTAAAACACCAAGGACCCTATTCACAAAGGTAAAGTTAGACTTTTGTCTAAGTTTAGATCAAAAGTCCAACGTTACTACTTTTCTGTATTCACAAAGGTAAGTTACGAGTAGTATCTTTACGACTGCAGAATTTCCGCACTCAGGTGGATTCTTCACATTCGGACACAGTTTCGGCTATCGCATTCTCTCTCCTTAGTCGCCAGGTCATTTTTCAAAAGTGCACCTTAGTTGTAGACATGTTTCTGGCATATTTATTGCCACGGTCTTAAACTTAAAAATTGGTGGTGTCTTATCAGTGCAAAAGGTAAGTAGCAATTTTGGCTTTGAAAGCGCTAAATTCTGGAAAGTCATCCATTACAGTCATTCATTCCTTCATTAGAAACTTTATTTGGTTATTGTACGAAGAAAATAACCATAAAAGTACAATTGATAAAACACAATCACAAAACACAGTAAAAACCAATGTACATCAATTAAAAACTTCAAAGTGAGATCGCAGATTGGATTTCATATTACAATGGTTTTCCTAGATCTAAAAACAGCTTTTAAAAAGGCGGAGACAGAGGCGACAGTAAAAACAGTGTCCAATTTCTGGATAGCCAAAAAAGTTGGGCGACATTGTCTTAATTCCAACCCCTTTACCAGTGGGACTATCCATCTTTTTTTAGGTATTGTATAAAATGTACAAAAAAACAAAATATGAATGCATGACTGAGTTGACTGATCGTCGCATGGACATTTAGGAAGTGATCTAGTCCAATCATTTACCTTCGTAAAACTTACAAGTCTATGCAAAATATTTAATCTAAAACGGGTACGTAGAAACCTTTCAAATCATAGAAAGTGTAGCATAGGACTGTATTTTATCGGAAATCACTATAAGATGATGTGCCACCACAGTTGTTTTTGTAATTTCCCTACTTAATCTGAGATCATCCAAGTGCTCCATACAACAAGTTTTAGGGGCCTTTCTGGGAAGCTGACACAACAATGAAGGGTCACTAAAATAGTCCTGGTGGACTATTGATGTTAAAAACATTCATACATAGTAAAGCCATCTTATTTTGTTTACCTTTTTGGCACTCATTGCATCCTTTAAAACAGAGTGGTTAAAATTGCACTCATCAGTTGTCCAAACCCTATGCCACAGAAGGACAGGTTGGATTTCAATTATATTTTCTAGATGTAGTGAATTGAACCGCTAGGAGGTATCTCAGGAAGGTGTTTTCTGCCATCTGTAATGTAATTACATTAGAGTACCCCCAAATTCCTGCTCCATACGTTGCAATGGATACACAAGTTGCCCTGTATATACTTAGCAATTCCCCAGGCGGCCTCCTGCCCAATTTCCTACTAAAATTAGTCAAGGCCATTAGGGATTTGGCAAATAATTGCTTTCTAGTTTTTATAGCATTTCCCCATGAGCCAGATTGATTGAACAATAACCCTAAATAGGGAAATGTGGGGACATTCTCCAGGGCCTTTGAATTAATGTAGGTTGATTTCTTCATTTTATTGGCCCCAGGGCCGCAATGCATAGTGAAGGTTTTTGCACAATTTATAGTCAGGTCCAGGTTTATCATAAAAAATGAGAAGGACGTTACTGCCTTTTGCAGTCAAATATAGCATGAGCATGTATCTAAGCAGGAGATAACAGAAGAACTGGGATTTTAACACACCATATTATTTATGTATATCTGTAAATTACTTCATAGCCGTGTTGTAACGTACGCTTCCCAGTATCAAAAACCTCCAGTGGGTTCTAACAGATAAATTCTTGAAACCTGGTGACCTCTGAGAAGATATCCATAGTGGCATGTATGCTGTTAGTTTCTTATGCCAATCCCTTTTACAGCAGGTTTTCGTCCAGACTGCGAGGTCGGTCCCAGTGATCTGTGGACTGCCTGGAGGTACCCTGATGCTACGTAGATAATGTGTCTACTGCACCAAGAGCCCCACATTCACTGTCATAGGTGGTGTCAGTATAGTGTCAAATTGCTAGTCAATAACCACTTCCAGGTAGGGTGCATGCTAATATGTTCTGACGTCCACCATACCCAGGTCCCCATCACTTGTAGGATTTTGCCAGGCTCACTTGAGGTGTTCCGTTACACCACTGAAAGGACCTGACCATGGTGGTGACCTGATAGATAAATTGTTTGTGGATCATGAATGGAATATTTTGTTGGGTGTACATCACTCTAGGCAAAATGATCATTTTAATCTAATGCCACTACACTCATGAACAAATTTGTTGAAGACAGCCAACATTAAGGACTCTTTTTGAGTTTTTCTTTCTTCAGAAACCTATTTCTTACCCATACCAGCATTTGGGCACTGAAAACATATGCCCAGGTCTTTAATGCGCTCTGTAATGTTATTGACAGAATTGTGAATAGTGAGGCACCAAACAACCATTGGGACACGTTTTCCCCCAACAGGATACAGATTGAGTTTATTACAGTTAGCCCAATGGCTTGAAAAAGTACCAAAGTCATCCAAAGACACCTTCTTTTTTTTGATCCATGGTAGTTGGGTCCTACAGTTATATAAATAGGCCCTCTATGACCAGAAAGTATCTTTCTACCAGGGTAGTGTGCCATTTAAATATTCTAATATCATTGTGCATCCTGATAGTGGGTGCCAGGATTTCACTGCCACCCTATAAAGAGGCAGCGACAGGGGTATCCTTGGGATGTCCTCTGTGCATTGGGAAAAGATGGTGCAAATCCCTTTAACCAATACTTGTGTGATAGGTTTGGAGAATAAGAGGTTGTTATATTCACTAAATGTTGAGCCCTATCTCACTTAGTTATGTTCAATCTAGTAAATAAGAAATCTTCTCTAGAGCTATCTGAACAATAGCGATTGGCTCTGACAATCTGGGGGCAAGGCGATTGTATTGAAAACTCTTTGAATGTTGTATGTAGTTGACGTGTAATGGCATGAAGTCACTTTGGTTCCAGTGAACAAGTGTTTCAATCACTGTTACAAGGCACCTCACTATGGGCCATATGTAGGTAAATAATATTTAATGATTCTAAATACCGAATTTTACAGATTCGGTATTTAGTATTCGGAAAATGAGATGTAGATAAAAAAATCAGTAAGTATTTAGGATTCGGAAAATGAGATGTATATAAAAGTAAATCGTTAATTTTACCGAATCGGTAAAATTCTGAAAAAGTGTACGGAATCGGTATTTTCCGATTCGGTATTTACCGATTCGGAATTTACCGAATCGGAATTTACCGAATCGGTAAATACCGAATCGGTAAATACCGAATCGGAGATTCACAACACAAGCAATTGAGGGATCAACTAATCCTGTGCATCCAACCCACCCCACAACCAAGCAACTGAGGAATCAATCAATCCTGTGCATCCACCCCACCCCACAACCAGGAAGTGGCCACACACATGCAGGTGCAGTCAATTTGAAGCTGCTGGAGAGGTTGGGAGAGCAGAGCAGAGCCCTTGAATCACTGGAAAACGTTATCCAGGCAAAGTGAAAAATGTCAAGCAAACACACTGAAAGGGAAGGTGCAGAGAGAAAGAGGAATCTGAAATTCATCACCATGGAGCTACAGGTCCTTTGGAGGAGGTAGTTAGGAAACACCACAAGTTGTTTGGGAAGCAGTCCCTGCAGGTGGCAGAATCTGCCAAAAGGAAGATTTGGCTGGCAATACAAACAAAGGTCAATGCCATTGGAGTGACCCCACGGGACATCGACAAACTTAAAAGAGGTGGTATGACCTCCGGAGTGTGACAAAGCGGAAAATGGCAGAGCTCCGGAAACAAGCAAACCTAAAAGGAGGAGGGAAGAACAGGGCACCTGCCCTGACTGAGCTTGAGGAGCTGGTGGAGTCCACCATTGAACCAGACAGCGTCTGTGAGATTGGGTTGCAGACAGCTCAGCCCGAGCTGTAGCCAAAAAAAGGTAAGAAGCATGGACAGCAATCACCCCACCCTTTCCCTTTCCCCTTCCCCAATGTGGTAGTGTGAAGCCCACTCCAGTACAGGTTTTAGTATACACCAGCAATGGCATTATGGGAGATGTACTCAGTAAAACACCTACCATGTCAGACAACACACCAAACAACAAGGCATGCGACACCCATCAGTGATGAGCAAGGTGAGGCAAAAGCTACAGTGTTTCAGAGAAGAGAATGTATTTGTAATACCAGAGCTGTAGGACCACAGAGCTAATGTACGATTTTCTGTCCACCGGCGAGACATCTCGCAGGCGTCCCAAGGACAAGGAAGGTAGTGCACCACGGAATGAAGGCACACAGGACGCGAGTACCAGTGCAGGGCAAACCTCAAAAACAACAGCGGCATCACCAACACTGACTGCCTCGCAACACCAGCCAGCATCACCACAGCTGCTGGCCTCCCAAGACCTGCCAGCATCACCACTACTCCTGTCCTCACCAGAACTGGTAGTGTCACCGGCTGCAACAACACCTGCAGTGCGGAAAACCAAGAGGCATGTCGTGGCCACACTCCTTGAAATGGAGTCTTCCACAGGAGACACGGTGGGGGGTGAGACATCAACAGCGCCAGTTGAGGACAGCAATGGAAATCAGCAGTCCACCGCCGAGGGGGACCACACAGGTGCCAGACGCCGCAGGGCCAGGGACAGCAGTCAAATTCAACATGCCGAGGGTCCTGGTGTTTTCTGAGGACTGGAGGCTAGTATGGTCAAGGGGCCGCGCATGATGGGGAAGGCCATCCAGTCAGTCCCATGCCAGATGAGGCACCTAAATGAGAATGTGAAAAACATTCACAAGGGCATCAGCTCAATGGCGAAGGGAAGTAGAGAGATGGCTGCAGGCATGATAGAGATGGCTGCGGGCATGCAGGACATGTCCCAGTCAGTGCTGCTGCTGTGCAGCAAGCTGGACGAGGACAGGGCAACAAGGCGCAAGGAGAGGCAGAGGTCAGAATGACACACAAGGGCAGTGAACCGCCTAGCCACTGCCACTGCCACTTCTCTGCTTTGCAGGCACTGCATTAACATGCAGGAGGGACTGGCACACAGCAGCAGTGAAGTGTCCAGTGGCGTTGTGAGGGTGACAAGTGCGGTTGAGGTGCTGCTGGCTGCTCAGTTGACAAATACTGTTGCTCTGGATGTGGGGAGAGCGAGGAAACCACTAGTAGGATCAGCTTGACGACCCCCCCTGTTCCTGACACATGGAGGAGCAGCAGGCGCCATGGGGCTGGCACTGCCCACACATCCAGTGAGGACAGCCAGCCAATGGCATCCAGCACTGCTGGGCATGCCCGCAGACACTGATGCTGCCCACACTTCCTGACCTTTGAATGGGTGAAGTAACCCAGAACTTATGTAATGGATGGCAAATGTTGGACTGGCACATTTGGGCCTTTGTGTACAAGCATAGTGCCACAATATTAAAACTACATTGTGTACATACTACAACTGCCTGTGTCTCCTTACTTACTTTGAAATAGTTGCATGTGATCTCTGCCTGTCTTTGTCTCCCATCTGTTGCTGGCACCACTCCGGCTGTGTTGGGCTCAGGCTATGCAATTTCATCATCAATATCCTCAATATTGTGTTAATTCTACTGCTGTTCCTTTCTTGGTGGCAAGTTTGTGCAGCATTGCGCAAGTTGCAATGATTTTACAGCAGATGAGGGGTGAGTACTGACATGGGCCTCCGCTTTTGTGGAGGTAGCGGAAGCTGCTTTTTAACACCATGCGCGCTAGCGGAATTCCGCTTGCACGCTGAGATTTGCGAAAACGCACTTTACATGACGTGCTGGGCTCGTCATCAGCGTGCGAGGAGGCTACGCCATGACGAGCCCAGCTCATCATCAGCGTGGAAGGGGTTAACAGCCCAAATGTGTGATCTCCACGATGTTGCGTGTAGATTTGTGTGCCACGCTGTAACGTCTCTCACTCGGGGTTGATGGGTTCAGGTGGGGAATCATGATGAATGAGCGGACGGCATATGCGCTATCGCCTATGTGGAAAACAACACCTACATCTGCAGTAACTATCAGGGTGTGTCACAGTGTTTTACCTAGCAGGTATCCCTCTACGAATTCCCCCGCTGCCAGGCGTGTGTAGATCCCACTGTTCTGGAAGATGTAGGAGTTATGGGTGCTTCCAGGGAATTTGGCCACGATGTCTGTGATTATGTTGGCAGCATCACATATTACGCGCACATTATTGGAGTGGGTGGACTTCCTGTTCCAGTAGATGTACTCCGTGGCTGCAGGTGGGCAGATTGCGATGTGTGTGCCATCAATACAGCCAATGACATGTGGGAAGTGTGCCATTTGGTAGAAGTCAGTCTTGGTCTTTAGCAGTTCCGCATGTGTGTCAGGGAAGCTGATGTAATGATGCATTATCTGCATCATGGCCTCCAGGAACTTCCTGAAGAAACAGGACAGGCAACTCTGGGACACCCCACCTATCGCAGCTATCACCCCCTGGTAACTGCCAGATGCAAGGAAATGTGGGCTACAGAACACCTGCACATGTGGTGGTATGGCATGCGCCCTTGGTGTTGGGTGCTCCAGGAGTGGGTGCAGGTCCCTTATCAAGTCCAGGATGGTGTGGGGTGTAGCCTGTACCTTTAGTGGATTTTTATTTATTTATTTTTATTTATTTAAAGAGTTTTATATAGCGCTGGCTAGACCCGGAGGTATCAGAGCGCTTTACATGAGAATCAACAATGTAACAGAAAAAGTTCAACAATTACACAATAAATCCCAGAAAAATAGGCAATACAATTAGGAGAGGAGAGAGAAGAGAGAGAAAAGTAGTGGAGGGGGCAGGGGAGGTGAGAAGGAGAGGGTAAGGGAAGAGACAATAAGGAGAGACGAAAAGAATGTCTGTCTAAAGACCGACTAAAGACCGACTGGGTAGGTGAGGACCCAGGAGGAATCCACGGCCCATCTCACCTATAGCTAAACCAGGAAGCTCCATCGGGCATCAGATAAAAAAGTTCTGTCTCAATACTTTGAGAGAGGGGAGAAGGAGAGCTATAAATAGAGGGAGGATGCGGGAGGACACGACAGGAGGGACGAAAGAAAGTGCAACAATGTGGTTTAACAGTGTAACAGAAAAAATCAACAATTACCATGTTACATCAGACAATCAGCAATAAATTAGGAGAGGAGAGAAAAGAGAGAAAATTGAAGTGGGGGGTAGATGAGAACGTGAGGATAAGGGAAGAGACAACCGTAGAGACGAGAGGAAGTCTGTCTAAAGACCGACTGGGTAGGTGACGACCAAGGAGGGAATCCACGTTCCATCTATCCTATAGCTAAACCAGATAGCTCCATCGGGCATCAGACAAAGTAGTTCGGTCTCAAGTGTCAAGGGAAGAGGATCGCAGAAAAACAGGATGGGAGGGAGATACGGCAGAAAGACGAAGGATGGCTGCCCAGAGACCGGCTGGGTAGGTGACGGTCGAGGGGGAAATCCCAAAACCCATCTCAGTAATTTGGAAGAGTGTGATCCGCTGTCTGTAGACTTGCTGCTCCTGTCTCCAGATCCTCTCTCCTGCTGCCTGTAGCCGTAGCCACCTTGAAATCACGTAGAAAGCCGCCATAGTGATCACAATGTTGCATTTTGGGATTGCTTATATACAATGTGGCTGTTTACCACCTGCTTCCAGTTAGTGTTATTTACTGACTCTTAAATACCGAATTTCATGAAATTCGGTATTTAAGAAATTACCTACATCTCTATTCTCTTTTTTACTGTTTCTCATTTACCGATTCGGTAAATAAGAATTCAGTGAATACCGATTCGGTAATTTAGAATTCAGTAATGATGAATCGGTATTTACAGATTCATAATTACTGGATCCTTATTTTTGGCCTCCTACATCTCAATGGCCTAAATACCGGTCGGTAACAGCTAATTTACCGAATTTCGGCTGTTTCCGAACGGTATTAAGCTACCTACATATGGCCCTGTGACTTTTGCCAAAATATAGCGTCTAAATTCAACAGAGAAATGAGGCATCCAAAACCACATTGATCAGGAGTTCTACCACTTTCAGGCATCACCTTGATTACTGCCTCTCTCATATCTTCTACTGAAGAACTCATAATTATTTCGGATCAATATCGGAATACACGTGTGTGGCAAATAGCAGAAGTGGGGAAACAAACTTTACAAAGCGCAACCACATTTGCCTTAACCAAGCATATGCGTGATTAAGGCATGTACGCAGTCTAGATGCTGGAATGGTCGGGCCCAGGAACAGTAAGGTTTGGGAGAGGACGTGGTGAGGTAAGTGGAGCTGGGGCCCGGTTATTGGGGGTAGTTTTTAGGGCTGGGGGTCAGTGTTGTTTTCAGGGCTCAGGGGATCATGGAAGTTTATAGGGCTCAGGGGGATCAGGGTAGTTATTAGGGATTGAGGGAGTTAGTCGCTTTTAGGGTTCCGGGGGTTGGGGTAGGTTTTAGGACTTTGGAGGTCGGGTTCAATTTTATGGCTCGGAGGCGGGTTACTTTTTAAGGCTCGGGCAGGGTAGATTTTAGGGCTTAGGGGGGTTTGGTGTATTTTTTAGGACTCGGAGGATTGAGGTAGTTTTTAGGGCTTAGAGGGCCATGTTCATTTTTAGGTCTCGGGGTGGGGCCGTTTTTAGGGCTCAGAGGTTTAAGTATGTTTTTAGAGCTCGATGTGCTCGGATGTAAACTTTTTCCACAAATATCCCTTTACCAGTATGCCTTTACCACAAAATTGCATGGTAAGGGCATTCGTAGTAAAGGCATTGTTGGTAAATGAAAGAGTTATTCAAACGCATTTGTGGTTAGGGCAGCATTGTAGCGGTGTAAGTGGTTTAGCCATGCATGCCTCTTTCATACAACCACAGATTTGCTTAATCTTATTTGGCAGCCCATTCACATTCCAGAATAGCCAATCCATTTCTCCTAATTTATCATGCTGTCTGGGCTGAGTCTTACTATCTCCCTAA
Source organism: Lissotriton vulgaris (assembly GCF_964263255.1). Classification (NCBI taxonomy): domain Eukaryota; kingdom Metazoa; phylum Chordata; class Amphibia; order Caudata; family Salamandridae; genus Lissotriton; species Lissotriton vulgaris. The sequence continues at coordinate 1,075,246,442 of NC_141699.1, read as the reverse complement.
TGCTAAATTCTAATTGTAACAGTGCTTTCCTGAGCCCCCATTTACTTAGAATTGTGTTGTATTACATTGCTCATGTAAAGTGGAAACACAGCACCATCCACCCTCCCTGCAATTTGCACCATGATGTATCTGCCGTTAAACAAGCGGTACAGACTAGTACCACCCAATCATATCATAGAAAAGTACTAATCTATTTCCAGATCCCCAACTTAGAAGGAGTGAAAATGGAACTATTAACTACTAAAGCAATCCTCCTTTCAGGGAGGTGGCACCCAGTGTGTCAGTACTTGTTGCAATGCAGTATTCCTGTTGGGACTTGACCCAGAGGAGTGTAAGTATGATTGTTATTTGAAGGATTTTCACTTACCAATTTGCTAACCTTGTTTTATTTGAATAAAATATACATTTACCTCCATTACTCCTCACGTGTACACACCATGAATCTCACCTCATCCCTGGTCCCTCAGCCACATTAGGAATGTTGTCGACAGGGTACACAGGTCCTTTATACTTTCCTCCAATGGCATGGTCTATCCTGATGCCTCTGCCGTCTCCATGGGGTGTCCTTCATTTGTGGCACTTCTTTCAGTTTTTGTTCTGAGTCAGATGTTTCTCTATTGGAGAGCTCTTTAGCCCATGTAGCTCTGATGTGTCTACCTCCACTTTACATTATTTGGTATTTTGCCTACATCTGGATCTTTTTTCCTTGGTTTTCCTGGTATTGGGAGGCCTTCTTCACCCTCAGTTCATGGTCTACAGTTGACAGGTACAATGTTTCGTTCATCCACCCAACTCCATGCATGCAAAGGACACTTAGAGAATTCTGCCTTGATTTGACAACCACCACCACAATTTTCCGTTGTGGATCCCAGCGGCAGGAGCAGTTCAAGGTGACTGAGTGTGTGTGGGGTGTGCCTGGCATGGGGCGGCCTAACAAGGAACCCTGGGTGGGTTCGTTTATTTTTATTCTTTCCTGTTTCATGGGTTTGTTTGGGCCTGGAGTCTATGGTCTTCAGTGGCAGATGGCGTTGTCTTGGGCCTAGTTCTTGTAATGCTCATGTTTGTGTCCCGTCAATTACTTGTTGCCCCCTTATATGTATGTCTAGCGACCCTATCTCTTTGTACCGTGATACCCGTTTATAGATCACGTGAGCTGGACACTATGGGGCAGATTTACAAGAAAGTGACTCAGTGCGTGCCGCAAGCCATTTGGCTGCGCCGCACTGAGTCACTTTCAAAGCACAGGGATGTGAAATATTTACAACAAAATGTTACATCTCTGTGCTTCCCCCTGCACTGGCGCACAAACTGCTGCCATGGTGCAATGATGCCTGCGTCGTGGGGGGATTGTTTTTGTTCAGGAACGATTCTCTTTCTGCAGAAAAGCAATCTGAAATGCTGTTTTTCAACTTCGATGTGTGCTGCATTAGCACACATAAAAGTTGAAAAACGATGTGTGCTGCAGAATGCAGCACGCATAGAAAGAGGCAAAAACCAAGGAGAGATTAATATTTTTCTCTTTGTTGCGCCTCCCTATGCCTCCCCTGGGAGGCCTAGCATTCACACGCATTTACAGATTTACAATTCCTTGTAAATCTGGAAATGTGTCTGGTTCCATGGGTGTTGCGTGGGAACACGCACTGCAACACACATAGAACACTCTCACAGAAAGTGGTGCGTGTAAAGGGGCCATATTTACAAGGACAGGAAACGTCACGCAGGGTGGCTTTTCCTGTCATTGTAAATATGGAGCAGTGAAATGCGCCAATGGCACATCAAATAAAGTGACGCACCTGTGGCGCAAGGGGCTTGTAAATCTGCCCCCCATAAAGGCAACAAAAGCACCATGCTGTACGTTCCGTAAAAAAACTGTTGGTACACCCGAATAATGAATAAAAAATGCTTCAAAGCCTTTTTCATGTCAAGCGTACTACTGCTCTTGCCCCCTTGGTATCTAAATTGAAGGACTGACTGAAACTGCTAGTTCCACTCCTTTCACCAGGATGGTAGCACGTACATGGTCTTTTAACCACTGGCTCTTTCCCCACTTCTGGCCCAATCACAGGCTCATATGCATGGTCCTGTCTTACCGCCTGTACCTAAGAGGGCTCATTTCCTTCAAGGCGTCCTTCCTATATTTCATATTCATTTTTCCCACATTTTCCGAATTTCGTTTGATCCCTCCGCTCTTTCTTCTAGGAATAAAGGGGCATAATATCAAGGCTTGTGAAATTAGATTATCGGCGCTTTAGTGGCCGTTTTTGGCTTCAAAGCGGCGCAAATTTTATCGCCCTATTAGCAAGCTGTCTTAGCGACAGCTTGAAGGCGATAGCGAGCGGTTTGGTGCCCGCTTTGTATGTTAGTGATATTTATCGCTAATGACATGCAAAGTGGGCGTACCCAACCTGTTAGAGACTGAAGGCGGTCGCTAACATAGCTATCACCTATTATCAACGCAGGCGTAGCGCTGCAAAAATTTGCGTTAAGCGCGAATATCGCCAAAACCTAACGCCTGCTCCGACCAATTCTTAGCCTGTATATCCAATGGGAGGTTGATATTCAGGTTAAGTTCCTATTAGCGATAATGCTTGAATATCGCTGTATTTCCAGCGACATTCACGCATTTCGCCGCTATCGCCGTATATTTTATTGCATTGGAGATAAAAGTTGCTAATAGCACGTTATCTCTGCTATAAAATCCGGCGATGCGCGGCGATAATTTTTTTTCCGCTAAGCTCATTTAGAGATAAATATCGCTAGTTGTTGATAATATGCCCCAAAGTGCTTTATTTATTTTAAAAAAGGCAGCTGTTTTCATTGGCTTCCGTCCTTGGCATTAGTTTCACAAAATTAAGGCTGATAATTACCTGATTGCTTGAAAATGACAGCCCTTCAAATAAATGTTATCTGCTGAGGGGGAAGCAAAGTCATCCACACAGGACTTAAGGCTGGGTAAGGGACTTTTTTAACCCTTTCGCTGCGGCGGCTATTCCGCCGCAGCGCTAACAGGGTGGGGCGGCCGCGCGGCGGCCGCATGCTGGTGACAGAACCGCTCCGTCACCAGCCGCGGTTGAGCTGTGCTCGTGACGGAGCGGTTCCGTCATGGCCCGCCCCGCTCAATAGAACGCGCCGTGCAGGCGCGAAATCAGCGCCGCGCAGGCGCCCCGGCCGGGCCATGACGGAACCGCTCCGCCATCAGCACAGCCCAACCGCAGCTGATGACGGAGCGGTTCCGTCATTAGCATGGAAGGAGTTAAAAAAGGTTGTCTAATCTGGGTTCATGGATATCTTAGACGTTACTGCAGGAAATGCCATCAAAGTGCCTCAATGTAACAGAACCAGTTTTAAAGAGGATGTCATAAAAGTGTTTAGGTGTTCAGTCGGAGATTTGTGGTAAAGGAAGGAATGGGTTGTATGTCAGTCTGACAGTACTTCATATCTAAGATATCTAAGAGAGTAGTTCCAGATCAGATCCTTTTAACATTTGTCACTAGTTGCTCCAGTACTTAAATGCCAACTAATGTGGGTAGAAGAAGTGGTACACATATTACTGTGTATTCCTCATTTTTGCATCTGAATGCCGAAACCAGTGGGATAAATTAAATAAAAATATAATAATGTATAAATAACAACATGTATGATATACTTACTTAAAGGGGCCACTGCTCTTCACCCATTGGTCTATTGTTGTGCCATTCCCATTTTACTTCCACCTACCACCGCATGGGGCAATCAATGGAACAGTCTACTGAAGCCTCTGGTTAATGTCACTTTGAGGAACTGCACTTCTCTCTTTCACAAGGTACACTTCCACATGCAAGGAGTTCCTTTTAGTGCCAGCTGTGCCTGATGTCGTAGTAGGACGCATTTGATGTGAGCACAGGGCAAAGTCCCTGTCTCCTTCCAGTGCTGTTTATAAATTCCTTTTGAAGTGTGCGGCTGCTATTTCACAGCATACCGCATTGTTTTCCTGGACTGGGTTTCAATAATGATTCTTTGATTAACTTTGCCAGAAAGAAAACGATCCTTTATGGTCTTTCATTTGCAGCACACTTCTAACAGTTTTATTTTGACATAGGTGGGGTGTATTTTGGGTTTTAGTTTCCAATATTGTATACTGTGAACATTCTTCTTTCCTTTCGTCTTTCCATATGTTTTCTTTCATAATTTCTATCTGTCCTATTTTGTTTTCTCTTCTTTCTTTCTTTCTTTCTTTCTTTCTTTCTTTCTTTCTTTCTTTCTGTCTTTCTTTTCTTCTTTCTTTCCTTTTTTCCTTCTCTCTGTCTTGCTTTCTTTTCGTCTTTTCGTCTACCGTTCCTTCATTCTTTCTGTGCCTTTACTGTTTTATTCCCTTCTTTTTTTGCTGCCTTCCCATTCTTTTTCTTTCCTTCTTTCTTTCCTTTCTTCTTTTCTTTTTATCTTTCCTTTTCCTTTATTTTTTACCTCATTCCATCTTTCATTTCACCTTACAGTCTTTTCTTGCCTTCTTTCTTTCTTTTTTGCTGTCTTTCATATTTTCTTTTTTCTCATCTCTCCTTATTTCTTTCTTTTCTTTCTCTTTTGCCTTCATTACTTTTTCTTTCCTTTCTTTCTCTGCATCTTAATTTCTTACCTTCTTTACTTTTGTCTTCTTTTCTTCTTCTTTTCTTTCTTTTTGCCTTTTGTCATTCTTACCTTTTTTCATTTTTCTTTCTTTCTTATGTGCTTTCTTTTCTATCTTTCTTCATTTTTGTTTCATTTCCCTTTTATTTCCTTCTTTCTTTTTGCCTTCTTTACTTTGCTCTTTCCTTTTTTCCTTCATTCTTTCCTTTATTTTTCTTTTTTCTTTCTTTCTTGTCATTCTTTCCTTTTTACCTATTTCTTTTATTCTTCCTTCTTTCTGCCTTCTTTACTTTTTGTATCTTTTTTCCTTTTTGCCTTCCTTCTTTGCTTTCCTTCCTTTCTTTCTTTTGCCTCCCATTCTTTCTTTTTTTTGCCTCCCTTGCTTTCTTCCCTTTTGTCTTTATTTATTCTTCCTTTTTTGTTTCCTTCCTCAGTTCTTCCCCTTCCCTCTTGCCTTCTTTCTCAAAAGCGAAGCTAGCAACTGATTTGGGTCTGAGTTAGCTAAGACCTTTTGATTTTACTAAACGTATGTAAAACAGTTACTTATAGCGTTTTCGTACAGATTTCATCCATTAGTGTGTGATTGTGTCATTCACGTTTTTCTTCCACAAACTACAGCATGCATCAAGCAGCAATCACAAACAATGAGTTTGCAAAAACCTTGACAAAACAACAATCGCAAAAAGGCTGGCAGCCAGCGCAAGACCTATTGGCATTGCCAATGCTTGTTTTTAGTACTGTGCTAAAGTGATATGCTCCCATAGACTGTATCCTCTTCGAGGTCCTCTATAGTAGGGCATTGCTTTGTGGCAAAGTCAGCTGTAATAGCATTTACATTGCTGCATATTTGAGACCCGTCCTATGGATACATTAGCCAGCTGATAACCTGCCCATTTCTACCGTATTGTAGATCCCATTAGCATTATATGATGGGGCAGTGAGACTTTGCTTATAAGTGTCATCTGCATATGTTAGGACTTACTCTTAGTTCTTTATGAGCCATACATACTATGTATTAGAACAATGGAATGTTGGGAGCTCCATTGAAAACAATGGAGTGCTCCGGTCTTATAATCGCTGGTATAAGCCTGGAGCTCCAACATTCCAATGTTTCTTTGTTCACAGCTCTGGCTGTGAACAAAGGCTTCAGGGAGCCTGAGGGGATTCCAATCCCCTCACGCTCCCATAAGGCTTTGTTCTTTTTTGTTAAAACATTCAGCCCTCTAGTGGCAGAATGTTCTAATAGCCTTATAGCCCTTCGTAGCTGGGCTATACTGGCTATTAAAGACCCCTCTCTTTAACGCTGGAGAGGGCCTTTAATAGCCAGTATAGCCCTCTACGGCGGGCTATAAGGCTATGGTAGTGAATATGTATTAATAGTAACATCATTAATTCTCTCCCTTAGGGGTTGTCTTTTCAAATGGACCCACCTGGAAGCAGCAGAGACGATTCAGCTTGATGACTCTGCGCAACCTTGGACTTGGTAAGAAAACTATGGACAGGACAGTCCAGAGAGAGGCTCAACATCTAGTAGAGGTATTCACAATGACTAAAGGTAAGGGGGAATTCTAACCCATCTTAAAGTCACTAAAGACTATTCAGTGTGTAAACGCTTTGCTCTGTTCCAGCTACTAGGCTGTATTGTATGAATTACATCCGAGAAGCCTGTTGAAAGTTATGTCCCAGTGTCTGGAAAAACAAGTATGTGTGTATTTATAGAAGTATGAAGAGGCGCAGGAACTGGGAAAAGAGGAACATTGTCCATCTAAGGCCTGTTTACTGAAGGCACAGGAATTCACCACCGATACTCTTCCTAGATATGTTTTTGACATGTGCGCCACCCACCAAAGCTATCAGCGAGGTATAACTATAGCTGCATTAAGAAATCCGTCTAGCATGTAATATAAGGGAGAATTCCATGAAATGTGAAAATATCTCCAATGTAGGGGTTGCTAATGAAAATGTTAGCCTTACTAAATTATGTGGTATGAGAGTTCTTTATCAAAAAAGTAACATACAGACCATCCTCGTAATGAGCATTCATGTCTTCTGTGCTGGCTTAAGTTAAAAATCCTGGATTTCACAAATTTCCAACTACAGAAATTTCTGAAGCAGAATTGAAGAAATAAGTGATTAACTAAAAAAAGTAAAACCAAATTAAAACCAATCACTGGGAATAGACAAAGGGTTATGTAGCAGCAAAGACAGAAGAAGGGGGCAGCATAGCTCCACTACAGCCACTAGACTTCAGAAGAATTTTCATTCCCAGAACACTGTTCAATTTACATTTACAAGAGAGGATGATGTCTTCAAAAATAATTTTTCTGAGATTTTGTAACACTCAACCATTGTTTACTTATCGCACGGTATGAGTAATTAGGTCCGTCATGACATCTCGGGAATTCATTGAAATAATTAAAATACAATTTAGAATTGACAAATAGGAGAAGGTACTAAAGATAAGAAGATAGGAAAAAAATAAGAAAATAAGGTACTTTAGTATCTTTAGTTTGAAGTGATACGCATCACTCAAATGACAGAAATTAAAGGATAATTGCGATTCATGATATGTATCCAAAATATCTGTAAAGAAAAAGAAATGGGGAAAAGAGTGCAAATAAACTTCAGATGGTCACATTCGGCTTGAAAACATGCTGGTTGATCAAGGTTTATCCATCAATTAAAAATTACAGCTTGAGATAATTGATATTACAAGAGAAATTGATGACTTACAATTGAACAATTTAACCCTTAAACACTATGACATTTTAGAAGATATTTGGAACACATTGGAAGTATTAGTTTAGGGGAGTAAGTACTCATCTTAAATAATAATTGCAATCCTTGTCAGGGTGAATGAATCAATAACATCACAAAATTAACCTGAGCTCAATCCCATGGTAGAAATGGCAAAGAGTAGACAGCATTAACTTTGAGGTGATGTGTAAAGTAAGTATGCTGTACCAAATCAGTAAAAGTCAACACAGAACACAAGAAAAATCACAAATCAGTTAGAAAAGTTTGAGTATGTTTTAATAAATACTATTACACCAAAAAGGGAAACACGAGATATGATTTTTTGTGAAGTTTAATTTACAAAATGGTGTAAAAAAAGTATTAAATGCCAACCACTGTCATCTGGTTGCACTTAACTGGTATCTAAGCACTAGTTAAGGCCAACCGTGATAAAGCGAAGGTGGGATAGAGAAACCAGGTTCAAAAGTAATATACTGCCCTGAAAACACCTTGCAGCCTGTTAGGATTTACAGGGATACAAGTAAGGGACTCCATCATTAACCACACTTCTACCGTTTTCAGTTAAATAATATCTGTTATTAAGTACAGCATCTGAAGATGCTGTGCAGGGGAAACAGGGGAAGGGAGACAGAGAGGGAAGAAACACTCCTTAAGCATCTTACACTTCTTATCGCCAGAACACAGACTGTTAAGAAGGCATGCAGTAAGAACCCTCTATCTACAATGGGCCTACTGGTAACCCCAGTAATCCTATGAATCAAGGTGTAGCTGATCGAAATATACTTGTATGAATCATATAACAATGCCTTGTGAGTGTGCATCAGTAGAATGGCTTACCAGGATATGGAAGCAGAGGGGCTGCAGCTAGCCCCTAGATAGCAAAGATACAGTCTGTAAAATGAACATGAAGGCCCACCTCTGATAGTAGAGACACCAGGTGAAATATTACTTGGAAAGGTCACTGTTGAATCAAGAACTTGTAAATGCCACCATCAAGTCTCAGAATTTGTGAGAGGAAGAGAAATCCTGTGTGAAACCTCTGCTGCTATAAGCAACTGAAGGAATTGAAGAGGAACAAACCCAAAAATGTCAGGCAATATAATACCTGTGAACTTAACAATCATAATACATAACTCACCAAACACTGTTGCCAGGCAAGGTGTGATTCTGTGAATGGTGGTTACATCTTTCTGATTGATTGTTTCTGACCCAAAAGTATGAAGAATGTTCCAGCCCACCCCAAACAATTCAGTCTCTTCTCACTTTCGCACCGAAGTGCTGTACTCCATCTCCTGCCCATCTGCCAGTGGGCTATTTGACATAGTTTAAAAGGCTGACCCATAGCAAGCTTTTATCATGGAGTCTGGGAAATATGGTTGTGTTCATGTGATACTAATTCTGACCCTTGGAGATTGGAAATTCTAGAATTGCTAACACAAACAAGATTTTCTCAGATCCTATTACGATTGAACGTCCATTTCAATTTGTAATATAGTATCAAAGAAAATTAATTTTGTTTCCTCTTTTTGCAGAAATTTCTTTAAATTCCCTGATTCCTCTACATTTTCTTTAAATAAAAAATAGCTTCATGTTATTTGATTGAACACAGATCTGAGATAAGGAAAATTCATTAGTACCCTAAAGTGCGTGCTTTAAGCAGATAAAATTTTGGAGTCTATTTGATTGTTATTTTTAGTTTTATTCTGAGGAAGCCTGTTAATACCCATGAGGCTATGCAAATATAATGTGTTTTATATAATGAATTTTAAAATAAACTTTCTCCTATGAGGGAGAGGGAGAGGGAGAGAGAGTAAACAGATAAATATGTCATGTTAACATAAAATACTTCAATGCTTGAGACCATCAGGAATGAAATGAAACACAATTGCATTGCCAACATGATAAATAATTATTTCAAAGAAAGGTGTTCATTATGCCACCACTGCATACGATAGTTCACTACCCCTTACCAGTCTAAATGACTGAATGCCTGTGTCTAGCAAGAAGCTATTTGTACCTGCCAATGTTTATCAACCAGTTCACCCTTGACTGAAATGTGACCAGAAATTGCAGATTTATACTACTTAATAGTCCTGTAACCCAAACTGGTTTAAAAAAAGGGAGTATTTAGAATTTGAAACATGTAACTGTGAATTACAGGGTGTTTCCTAGCAAATCGCTCAGAGTGACATCAAATAAACAAGAGCAAAGCTTGAGTTTTCTATCATGTCACTCAGAATGCTGTGGCGAAAAATATCCCTGTATTTCTCTTTTTACTCACCTGTAATTTTATGTTAAGTATTCCCCGAAAATCATCTGCCCCTGCTTTCAGAAGTAATGTAGGAGCCATACATAACATGTATTCTCCTCCCTGTACTGAATGTAAAAGAATACATTCCCTACTGCCACCCAGATCCACCACTCTCTCTGATATCCTTTTCCTCCCATCCAAAAGAAGTGCTTCCTGCTTAGTCTGTATGAGTAGATGTATGTACTATGCAAACCTGTATAAATATGCATCTCACCTCAAAGTTCAGTTGCTTCCTACAGGAGTTGGGAGATGTGGTCAGACCTTCTTGTGATGGTTAATAGGAGGGCTCTGAGTTTAAGGGCTGGGTTTTAAGGGGTAAGGAGGCATTGTAAGATATAATCCAGAAGGGAGATTTCATAGTCCAGACTGGAGAGGTCTAAAGTTTGGACCAACATTTTGAAGTCTTTCGGTAGAATGAAAGACTTCATTCACCTGGGGAGGCTGTTTTAGTACCAAGCATTTTTTGCAAGGACGCTAATGTGCACCTGTAGGTTAAGGATTTGTCTAAGATGAAGACCAATGATTTAGCATTGTTGAGAATTGTTGGGTTAGAAATTATTTGGAGTGGCATTGAGCCAGTACTTAGTTGAAGTGGTAACATTTTGGAATGAGGGCAGGGGCGTTCCAGCATGGAAGGTTTTTGGGTGTTCAATACATTGTCAATGTCTTCTGGTGAGGTAACATTTAAGTACAGTTATGTGTCACCTGGCTAGGAGTCGATTGATAGGTTTGAGATTCTCAGAAAGAAAAGAAAGTCTCCATGTACAGCCTGAAGAGCATCAGTGAAAGTTTCAACCCTAGAGTGACTCCTTTGGGAAAAAGTGATAGAAAGGAAAATGGTTCCAAGAAGGGAAAGAGTGGCTCCATTTACAGGCTGAAGAGCACCAGTGACCGGATTTCCAAATCCCTGGCACATGGAGTTAGTCAATGTGCAAAACTGAATTAGAAATCCAGTTGAACTGAGACCCAGGCAGAGCGTACTGAACAATATAGTGTTAGAAGTGTTTCCTGGTAACAATCCGTCCCATAAAGTTGAGTTCAAGGTAAATAGTGGAACTCCAAATCCTCTTTCGTTATTGAAACACAAACTATAGGATTATTATGCCATTTAAAAAAAAATATTTTTCAAAAAACCTATACGGCTTCACATAATACAAATAGTAACATCACTGAATACAAAATTAAAGCAGCAAAACAGTTTATGAACACTAACAACAACAGGAAATTGTCTAGCCTAGTTATCCAATTTTATTGACCTAACTTCCTCATTGTGCTATCTCTAGCCTTATTGCTATTTTTAACCGCATCAGCAAAAATAAGCCAACTCTCGCGTTTCAGCAGTGGTGCACCTACCTGGTTTGGGGCAACAGGATTTTTTGTTCCGTCTGGAATATCAAGCCTGATATTCCTATCTCAGGGACAGTAATTGTTGTGTTGAGAACAAAGGCAGCACTGGCACCAGTGAGTAAAGGATAATCTCTGTGCAGAAGCTTTACAGGAGTCCTCAGTTAAGGTGAAGGCTGGTCCATTCCCATCCTGATCTTGATCGCCGTTGTGGAGCCATCTCAAACCTATTATCCGGTACCTGGCTTCCTATAGGATCTGATTGTCTATATCACCTTATCCTGGTTACTATTTAGAAAACAATGAGAGGACTGGCAGACACTAACTCAGAAATAAGACACACAATCATGGTAACAAATGCACCAGCTCAATTATCATATTTATCTTAAAAGAGGTCCAGGAAGCAAGCAATACAAGCTCTTCTCCACACGTCTTAAACTTCACACTTTCTGTGGAAAAAAAAGAAAGTCTGAACCAATATAGTGAATTTAATTGAAGAACCTGGATGCACATCCCATGCATGTCTAAATCTTCACACTTTATTTAAAAGAAATCAGAGTATAAAAAGACAAATGATGGAAATTGAAAAGTCTAAAAAGATAAATGATGAAAATAGAAAAATCTGAAAAATTGAATTAATGGAAATAGTCCTAATTTGAAACGGACTGGTCATAGTTTTTTACAACATCCTCATAATAACTAATTAACAAAACAAAAAAGATACAGCGACTGAATATCCTTACAGCCACCTGTTTAATTCCCTATGCTTGTTTACCGAAATAAAAAAGTATCTGCATCTGCAAACATGGTATTCACAACTTCCCCCGAATGCAAATAAAAATATTTGAAAAAACATTAATGATTGTGCACGAGAATTGTATGATAAGATTCCATGCACAATGATAAAGAAAAGTGAACTAGACAAATTATTTCATTTCTAATTATTTTTATAGCTGTTTGCAAGAAAGGAAAAGAAAAATATGAAGAAGACCATAGGTGTAAATTATCCCATTTAAAAAAAAAACGTTTTCTTCACTCAACATTCCAAAAAGTATGTCGAGTTACTGTCATGCATGGTGCTGCAATCTGGTCATATTTATTTTTTATCAGCTTGTGATGTGGAAAGGAATTTTCCACAGATTTCAGAGGTTGAAGACAGGAAAATAATTTGTCCCTTGGCACCAGAGTGGGGTCTAGCGTTACATGTGAAACAGCAGTAGCTGAATTAGATAACACAGCACTCACTGTTGATGGGGAAAAGTAAGAATCCATTGCAGAAGAGCCTGTCCTGTGGCAGAGAGAGTCCTGCTTGAGTAGGTGCTGACACTGCTGGTGGACCAGGAGTTAGTGGTATTAATGGCCAACCCGAATTAAAATCCAGTTGGTTTGCAACTCTAACACAACCCACTCAGCAATATTGCGTAGGAAGTGTTTCCTGGTAATGATCAGTGCCATAAGTGAGTTCAGGGGCAGCTGTGGAACTCCAAACCCTCTTCTGTTAATGAATCACACTCTCAATGGTCACCAGAAGTGGACTATACATTTTAAATTGTTTATTTTACAAACTCTTTTCCAGTGCACACAATATAAATGGTAACATCACAGAACATAAAATTGAAGCAGAGAGCCAACAATATGACAATCATGCTGACAAATGAGTCTGATTGAATATATTTATCCTAAAGGAGGAACAAGAACCAAGTAATACAAGCACTGCTATGCAGTCTTTTAAAACATTGTCTATAAAAAAAATAGAAGAGTATGAAAGGACCAACGATGAAAACATTAAAGTCTGAAAAGACAAGTAGTGGAAATAGAAAAGTCTGCAAAGGCAAATGATGGAAAAAAATAAAATCATAAAATCTGAAAGGGAACAATCCTTGGGCCAGATGTACGTAGGTAAAGGTTAGTGATTACCAAATAGCACATTTCTGAAATGTGCTATTTAGTAATCGCAAACACCAATGCACACTTGTGTGCTTTACAATTTCTGCAATTTCCAGTGTGGACCTCATTCTTATTCATGAGACTGGTCTCGGTTTGCCATCAATTGAGAATAGCAAAACCACAGGGATGGTGGCCTGCTGCAGACCACCATGTTTGTGATTGCCTTTTTTTTGCAGCATGTTTTCTTTAAAGGAAAACAGGATGTCTACCAAAAAGACGATGAAAAGTTTCTTTTCACTTATTAAGAGTAGGGGGTAAATGTAAATGTTTTTGTACTTGTATAGCGCACAGCTATCCGCAGTGGGTTTCCCGGTGCTTGTACGAATACCGCAAGGGAACCCTTCCAGGCTTTTCCTGTGAAGTGTCCACTCCTGGGCACCCCCATGGTGCAGACCAGGCATCCCTCGCGTTGTGGGGGCCGTTGTGGAGACTAAGCAAGCTATTGCCCAGAGTTGCAGCGTGGGACCCATGATCAGAATAGGCACTGAGGCGAGAACATCCGGGCTGGGGAATTAATGAGCCCGAGACCTGCCAGGGCAGGAATCGAACCCTGGTCCCTGGCCAGAGCTCTGCATCAAGGCCTGCCTGCTCTAACCATTGAGCCACACTTCTCCACATTGAGCCTGCTCTTAAAAGATTTCTCTACAAACATTCACAAAGGGGTCCTTTGGTGACCCCTTCCTATTTGCGAATAAGTTACCTCAGACTTTAAGTAGGTGTCAAAATGTAAATGTTTTGCGACCGCATTTTGGTCGCTAAACATTTACACATACCACTCCGATTCTGTATTAGGAAGAAACGCCCTAAACACGCCCCTTTCTAATACCGAATTGCAAACCTAATTTACGATTCCTTAATAGGTTACCATATCGCAAATAGTGCTTTGCACATTAAAAAAAGATTTTTTGCAGCTGCAATTTGCCCAATACTGTCAATCATGCCATTTACGACCACAAAACATCTTTGCACATCTGGCCCATAGTGTCTATTATACCCTCCAAATAACTCTTGATATAAACAACAAACATGGGGCCGATTATGATGGCGGACGGACCTGAGTCCGTCCGCCACCATAGAGTAGGAGGGAACCTCCGCATGGGCTGCGGAGTTCCCTCCTGTGCAATTAGGATGTGACCGCCACCCTGGCGGTCACATCCTCTATTTCTAACATTGCGGCGGGTGCGCCTTCAAGCTGCACCCGCAGCAATGTTAAAAATGCATGCATTGCATTTGTATGTAGAAAGTGGCAGGCACTGCGTGGTGCCTGCCACTTTCTGCATACAAATGCAGGGGGGTACCATAGGTACCCACCATGTGCACGCCCCACCCCCCCTTCACCTAGGGGGCCCGCAACGGGCCTCCGCAGTGAAGGTACACATGCTTTTCCACGGCGGAAAAGCTGCCGCGGAAAAGCATGTTTTGCAGCCCATCCTAATCTGGCTGACGGTGTCTGAGAGACACCGTCACCATATTAGAGCTTTCCCGCCGCGGTTGTAAGCCAACCGCGGCGGAAAAGCTGCGGACGGAAACCAGGACTCACCAGCCATCCTAATGTGGCGGTGGGTCTTTGGTGGGTCCGCAGAGGGTTTTCCGCATCCTCCGGGCCGGCGGTGGCTTCCGCCGGCCCAGAGGATGCGGAAAATCCTCCATCGTCATAGGCCCCTTAATGAGGCGAGTTTTCTTTCCCTACATATTGAGCCTTTCTGAAATAAGGCAGATATTCAACTAATAACAAACGGTTTTGCATAAGCTTCGTTATCACACCTTCACAACAGGAGAGCATGCTAGAAAAATACATTAGATAGAATCACAGTTATTAATGTTGCATATTTAACAATAGATGTCCTCATATTGAAATATAAAGGCATTAAAAACACATTCTTCACAGCATGCCCGTTTTTGGTGGATACTCATCAAAAGGCATTTCTGTCATTCAGCTGAACAGGAAGCTATTGCATTCACTAACAAGCAGCTTGATGGCTTCATCTCATTATGGACATCATTATTCCTATCAGAAAGTGGAATTTGTGCTCAAGAGCTCTCAATCATGTCTTGTTTTTTACCAAGTATTTCTTTACAGAGGTTTGCCATGGAATCACGAGCATACCCACATTAGGGCCTTTTTACCATGAGGCCCAAAAAGCTTCCAACCGCAGATGAGAGGCTCTTTGAGCCTCATTGCGGTTTCAATTCAATTCAGTCAGAATTGAAACCAGCTGGTCATTCTGGCTGGATCTGCCAGGCTCCCGTTGGCCCATAATCCCCATGGATGGCGGAGAAGTGTGGCTCAGGGGTTAGAGGCGGCAGACCTGGAGCTTGAGTTCGGCCCTGGACCAGGGTTCAATTCCCCGCCTCGGCGGGTCTTGGGCTCAATAATTCCACGGACTCGATAATTCTCGCTCCGGTGCCTTCTCAACTCACGGGTTCACACTCTGCGACTCTGGGTAATAGCTTGCTTAATCTCCACATTGGCCCCTCGCGGTGGGATGCCTGGCTTTCACCTTGTGGATACCCAGCCAGGGTTATCTCACAGGGAAATACCAGGACGGGTTCCCTAAGCAAGCGCGGAGATGCCCCAGGGTAAGTCATGCGTTATATAAGCTTCATACATTTACATTTACATTTACACATTTACATTTACATTCTACCGTAGGGATTACGATGCTCGTTTTTTGACAGGCTTTCCATGCCGGGCTTTCCAACATGGTGCAGAGATTAACACAATCTTTCATTTCACTATCGGAGCTTGTGCTAGGGCCTGTTTACGGGCGCAGCACAAGCTACCATAGATAAGTGGAAGTATGCAACCACACCATGTGCGGTCGCATTGTAATGGCGGGGTCGGACCACTGATCAGAGGTCGGTTGGTCCAGAGACCATGATAGTATCGGTTGGATGTAACTCTGAATGACATCGTAATAGAGCCCACAACAATCTGAATTATATACAATAGGCCTGTTGTCAGCAGACAGCTACAGTCAGTGTTCTGTAGGCAAGCTTTATAAATTAAGCAATTCCATAACAGTATGAGAGGTAAAACGTAATTGAAACATTGCTGTCAAAATACATACAACTATTCTTGTATCTCATTGGCACGTCAAGTCTCATTGTGTCATAGCAAGGATGCCAGGGCCCTAGTGCAAGACAAGGAACCTAAAATCCTTCCTGTAGTTTAAAAGAAATATAATTTGAGGGCAGTGAGCCATTCATATCCCATGTCCACAATGCCATGGTACCAGCAGCTGCATTTTTGTTGTACAATTACCCAAGTTCCTTATAAAAAAACTACAGGGTAACCCTTGTGTTATTATGATCTCACCTCAAGTTGGCATCATCAGATAGTTGAGCAATATTGTGTGATGGTGACATTAGTGAAATATCTATCTGAGGGTTGTTACAGTTATAGTAGTCATGCTATTAACAAATACATTTGCAATGGCCTAACTTACACAACATTCTAGTCACTGTTTCCTCTTTGTGTTTTAGGGAAAGCGATTGATCCCACACCCAATGTTGCCCAGTCTATTTCCAATGTTATGGCTGCTATTTTATTTGGGCACCGTTTCTCCAGCGATGATAAGGAGCTCCAACAGCTAAGAGAAGCATCAGAAGTCATAATGAAAGTTGTAAGCTCTCCCTGGGCACAGGTGAGTCTCCAATGAATATTATAAGCTAAAATAAGAAGTGCATTTAGGAAGGGAAATTGAAGTGATGGATCAGCCTGAAGGGTGACTCTTGGAAACAGTTAGAGTTTAAGCAAAAAACATCAGGTTAGAGACTGAAGCATTTTTACCAAAACAGATCTGTAAGGGAGACACACTTGTTCAAACCAGCTTTAGCCTTGGGTCTCCATGGGACATTCAGAGTGAGCAAGCTGGTGGTGCTGTCAAGGGCCAACCGAAGCTTGAATTGTCTCCAGGTGGGGGACCTATACTTGGTAAAAGTGCACATCATAGTGTACCTGAGAAGGTCCAAAACTGACTAGGAAGGGAAAGGGGGGCACATGCAACTGGAGTGTCTTGCGGCAAGGGAGCACTGCCCGGTATGCTTGACCCACAGTTTCATACTGGTCAGGGCAGTAGGTGGCTCCCCTTTATGAGGACTGCAGCTACCTCAGCATGTTCCAATTCACCACAGTGATGCACTAGGACCTGACAAAAGGGGTCCTGACAGCGGCACACTTTGGGTCACATTCATTTCACATCGGCGGGCACCACAGCAGCAGCACCTGGCATGGCGGACAAAGGGATTAGGTGCATAGGGAGGTGGGAATCCTCAGCGTTTAAGACATACGCTAGGTCATCATCCCACTAACACAGGTCTAATCTTTCACTGCAGGATAGTGAAAGGATAGCGAGACACTCGTACATCATGCGGGCACAGCGGTGGGCTGGCGCCACAAAGCTGTATTGTGGCTAATGGCTGTGCAATACTGAAGTTATAGGGCTGGGCAAACCAGGCATGAAAGGGATCCAGCACCTCTCTACACTTGGGGACACACAAAGGGCTCATGGGAACTCCGTCGCAATGGAAATTTCCCTGGGGACAACGGTCTCAAGTCAATTGGCTGCAAAGCATGCTGGAAGCCATCCGGGCCGAGCTGAAAACCAGCTGATATATTATGTTCAGAAATCCTATCGTGGTATGAGTGATTTCGGGGCCGTGAGCCACTGAGTGGTCGAAAGGTCTAGATGGAAGTGGACATAACAATGAGCAAATTCTGCAAAGGCATGGATGGAGAATCTGTGAGGCATGGTCTCATCAACCTAAGGATGCTGGTGTATTATGCAGATGACAAGGTTTACCTGTCTAGTGTAGGGATCGATTTGTCTCTCTTGAACATCGTGGGGCATGGGAACTGCTGGGTTTCTCGTATACTTGAGGGGATCTGTTGGAGGTCAGTAAACCACCATCAGTGTGATGGGTAGCTACAAGGTTACAATAAACAAAGAGAGTCGGAAGGTCTGTTAAACAACGTAGCTGAGTCAGTGAGGTCCTAATAAAGTGACCCTTTTGGATTGCACTGAACCAGGCCCAGTGGTCACGCGACACAAATATGTATAAGAAATCCTATCAGCCCACCCATCTGGCGGAGCCTCGTCATGTAGGACCTCTAACCAGGGTGGTGAGTCCAAGCCCAGATGAAATGGCCAGACAACACACACTACTGGTTTATCTTGTGAAAGTGTCCGTGCCACAGAGTGGTGCTGAAAAAGTGCAGTGCAAAACAGGGACACTGCACTGCACTTTTTCAGCACCACTCTGTGGCACGGACACTTTCACAAGATAAACCAGTAGTGTGTGTTGTCTGGCCATTTCATCTGGGCTTGGACTCACCACCCTGGATAGAGGTCCTACATGACGAGGCTCCGCCAGATGGGTGGGCTGATAGGATTTCTTATACATATTTGTGTCGCGTGACCACTGGGCCTGGTTCAGTGCAATCCAAAAGGGTCACTTTATTAGGACCTCACTGACTCAGCTACGTTGTTTAACAGACCTTCCGACTCTCTTTGTTTATTGTAGCTTGACTTAGGGGTTTAGAGTTTGGTAGGTCTATAAACATAGTCCCCTTGACCCTCCTTAACCTTTGTTTTCCTAGCTACAAGGTTACACATGGACAGAAAGGACAATTGCCCGAGCACATTCCTTGGGATGCCTCACAGCAGGGACACTCGAGGGTAGTAGACAAAAGAGGAAAGATATGGTCAGTGCTTGAATCCCAGGCCTGGCCACACGGTCACGAATGTCAGACATTCGGTCTAACACCAACAACGGTCTTGGTGTCCTTAATTGATGGGAGAAAGGGAACAGATGGAGGGCCCATGGGATGCTTAAACAGCTGGGGGTTGCAGCATTGGACCTGGAATCACAGCTTAGCCTAGAGGGATGGCAGCTAACCTTCTCCACATGGGCAGCACCAAAGGAGCATGGCAGCAAAGAGACACTTAGAAAGCCTGCCAACAACAAAGGCCAACGAAGTGGCCTTAACATGTTTTATTTGAAGCCCTAATCAGAGGAGAGGGTGCGTGCCCACGAATGCAGCAAAAAAGTGACAGAGAGAAGCGGTCCACTTTGTGTTGCTCTTTGGCCCATGAAAAAACTGATTACCACCCGCCCACACCAGATAACACAGGTGTCACAGCCACAGAGTCGGGATCCGATAGCTACAAGGTTTTATTACTAATAGCTTCACAAAAAGACATAAAAGGACAATTGCCCGAACAAGGTTCTTGGGATGCCTCATGGCAGGGGCACTTGAGGGCAGTCAAAAGGGGTAAGAAACGGTCAGCGCTGGGTGGACATGGCACTTGCCACCCAGGCATGGCCACAACGGCAGACATTTGGTAGCAAGCAAAGCTTTGAAGCCACGACACGCTGTACCAAAGTAATCAACAGAAGGAGAGATGCCATTGCTGTTGACAAACAGTGATTTATGACACCCATTTAGGCGACTTTATAATTTACAGGATGATGCAGTTTCAGATTATGCAAGTTATGGGTTTATGGTTTTAATATGAAATAAAGTTAAGCTTACACTGTGGACCAGTTAAGAACTGGGGACCCGATTCACAGAACTAACTTAAGTCAAAATCCTAAACTTACTACCATTTTGGTATTCACAGAAGTCACTTACTCATTTTGGTATTCACTGAAGTCACTAACTCATTGATGAGTAAGTGCCTTCTGTGAATAACAAAATGAGTAAATGCACTTACTCATTTTGGTATTCACAGGAGGCGCTTACTCATCAATGAGTAAGTGCCTTCTGTGACTACCAAAACGAGTAAATGGTAGTACGCTTAGGATTTTATCTTAAGTTAGTTCTGTGAATCGGGCCCTGTATGCTTTAAATAAAATGCAAGTTAAACAAGGAGTTGAACATATTATTGACCAATGCAATTGTGATAACGTATATACCAGCTTTTGATGACACAAGGTTTTGGTGTCCATAAGTGATGGGGGGAAGTGAACAGCAGATGGGCCTGGGGGATACTTGCACACCTGCGGTGGTTTGAGGGAGGGCAGTGAGGAGTGTGTTGCAGTAGGATTGAAAGCCTGGTAAGGACGCTTCTGTTGCCCACTTTAGGACCTAATTACATTGGCAGCGGGACGGAGCCAGTACCAAACAGTTTGCTTTTTCATTTTCAAGAAGGAAATCCCAAGAAGGGATTTTTCTTTTTTTAAATAAAAAAGTGCTTCCCTAGCCATGGGAGTTCTCTCCCAAGGTGAGGGGAGCATTTAAACGTTTTCACTGCCTCTTAGTGCCAGGGTGAAAACTGACCTGTCATTCTGTCCATCTAAATTAGGTGGGCAATATGACAGGTTAACCTCTGACAGCCCATACTCTGCAGGGCTGTTGGGGGACAACCACAGCAGAGACATAGTAGTCTCCGATGTGATAAATCCTAAGGTCTCATCACATATAAATTTGGAGAGAGAACCTCATTCTTGGCGGTAAGCATACTCTGTCGCAATGGAGTATCTCTACTGTCAAGAAATAAACTCAGTCTTGAATTGGCCTTTCTCCTTTCCAGTACTATTCCATTTGCTGGCCCAGCTGATGCCTTGAGATTAATGAAGTTTATGTGAGACAGAAATGTTGCCTGAGCCTCCATGGCTGCCCAAAAAATTGAATGTATCTTTCTCCTTCACCATTCCCAAGGATAAGGCTAGAAAATCCACAAACCAGAGATTCAGAAGTGTGGACGGAATACACACTACCCTTAATCCTCTGATTCAAACCCGAGCAGGCTCTTTTAAAATAGAGTCTACCCTCTGATTCGCTGGGTCTTGAATCACGACTTCCTCTGACTTGGCTGATTGGCCTGTCAAGTTGGAAAGTAATAGATCTGTTTTTGGTTTCTGAGGAAAATCCATGTCCCGCTTTGCCAGAGGCTAATGCGTTCCCAAACAATTGGGAACCAAAGTCTTCTCTGGTTCCTTCCATTCTCTCGTTAGGAAGACATGAACAGCTGAGTACAAGAGGAACCTTGAATAAACTGGTTGGTTAAACAGTCAGAATCAATCACCACTTGTAGAAGGACGATCAGCATCTACAGGTAATCCCAGATTGATGAAGATATACAAAATTAGACCTCTTAATTCATCCCTTTGAAAATATTTTCCTCTTGAGGCTCCAGTACCAAACTCATCTGTATCATAGCTTTGAGGGTGAAACCCTCAATGGAGATGAATCACTTCTACAGGAGATAGGTAGCCCCCTTGATCCCTGCTGATTGTTAAGACCTACCTAGATGCACTTTGTCATCATCTGAGTCTGTTTTTCCAAAATATTGTGAACTCAAGCTTAAAATGGCCTTTCATTGGATAAGAAGGTCCCCTTCACATGGAGGGAGTGGAGAGGTGTCTTTGTTTTTCAATATTCTTTTGATTAGTTAGCAGCAGCAAACCTTCAGAAAGAAAAAGGTACTACATATGTCTCCCTGGAGGACCTGAAGTAAAGAAAGCCATAAAATTAGTTAACTTGACTTAACCACACATTTATGAATTGCATATGAGAAAACACAATCCAAATATGTGCGAAAATAATATTCCTGCTATGTAAATCCCTTTACAACAAAGATATAGAGGTAGAAAATATTCTGTACTTAAGAATGCAACACCAAGAACTGCTTTTGTTTTGCTGACTCAAATTCAACCTGTGATTTAAAAATAAAAGAGAGATAACCATGGCTAATTTGTGACCAGACACCACAAAAACTGTTTCACAGAAAGTGTAGGTATAATTCTTGGAAAAACCAAAGGAAATGATGGACGGAGTGTTGACAATACAAGCACTCACCCCCAGTCAGCTGATCTGGGTTTAATTCATCACCGTTCTTTAGCCCACTCTGCCACCCCAGTTCAGACATGGCCATATGCAAATACGTCTGACCCTGTGCCTCATGGGAACAGTCCAGCCCGAACTGCCAAGCCATGCCTTCCCTGGACCAGAAACAAGCTACCGAGGACCGGTTTCTGGCATTTCAGCCGTCTTCAGCCCGGCTTGCTTGAATTCAGTGGCATAGTGAGCAAGTGACTCACGTCTGAGCATACCCTGCCAACTTATGGAGAACAAAGAAAAACCAAAGGAAATGAAGGACGGAGGGTTGACAATACAAGCAGTCCCCCCCCCAGTCAACTGATCTGGGTTTAATCCATCACCGTTCTTTAGCTCACTCTGCCACCCCAGTTCAGACATGGCCATATGCAAATCAGTCTGACCCTGTGCCTCATGGGAACAGTCCAGCCCGAACTGCCAAGCCATGCCTTCCCTGGACCGGAAACAAGCTACCGAGGACCGGTTTCTGGCATTTCAGCCGTCTTCAGCCCGGCTTGCTTGAATCCAGTGGCAAAGTGAGCAAGGGACTCACGTCTGAGCATACCCTGCCAACTTATGGCGAACAAAGAAAAAACAAAGGAAATGATGGACAGAGCGTTGACAATACAAGCACTCACCTCCAGTCAACTGATCTTGGTTTAATCCATCAACGTTCTTTAGCCCGCTCTGCCACCCTAGTTCAGACATGGCCATATGCAAATAAGTCTGACCCTGTGCCTCATGGGAACAGTCCAGCCCGAACTGCCAATCCATGCCTTCCCTGGACCCGAAACAAGCTACCGAGGACCGGTTTCTGGCATTTCAGTCGTCTTCAGCCCAGCTTGCTTGAATCCAGTGGCAAAGTGAGCAAGGGACTCACGTCTGAGCATACCCTGCCAACTTATGGCGCACAAAGAAAAACCAAAGTTTTGGGGTACAGGGGTATTTTTAGGGTTTAGGGGTAGGTTTGGGTTTTGGGGTACAGGGGTATTTTAAGGGTTCAGGGCTAGGTTTGTGTTTTGGGGTACAGGGGTATTTTTAGGGTTCAGGGCTAGGTTTTGGTTTTGGGGTACAGAGGTATTTTTAGGGTTCAGGGCTAGGTTTGGGTTTTGGGGTACAGGGGTATTTTTAGGGTTCAGGGGTAGGTTTGGGTTTTGGGGTACAGGGGTATTTTAAGGGTTCAGGGCTAGGTTTGTGTTTTGGGGTACAGGGGTATTTTAGGGTTCAGCGGTAGGTTTGCGTTTTGGGGTACAGTGGTATTTTTAGGGTTCAGGGCTAGGTTTGGGTTTTGGGGTACAGGGGTATTTTTAGGGTTCAGGGGTAGGTTTGGGTTTTGAGGTACAAGGGTATTTATAGGGTTCAGGGCTAGGTTTGGGTTTTGGGGTATAGGGGTATTTTTAGGGTTTAGGGATAGGTCTGGGTTTTGGGGTACAGGGTATATTTATAGGGTTAAGATGGGTTAGTGTTTAAGGGTGTTGGGGTATTTTAAGGAGTAAGGGTGGGTTATGATCATGGGGTGCAGGGGTATTTAAAGGGAGTAGGGTGGGATTAGCACACAATATGAGACATGGCATGAAGGGTGGAACGTACCACACGCCCCCAGTGTTTGTCACGCCCCCAGCACACGCCCACAGCACACGCCCACAGCACAACGCAGACACGCCCACCAGGGACTACTTTGCTGGCACGGTTCTTTTACATTTTAAATGTATATGGTGGGCGTCTGTATAGCCTATGTCCTTCGGCTGGAACTGCCCTTTCCAACGCTGTATTGGGTGTTGTGATTGGTGCTGTGGTTCCTGAGATTACCCGCCTCAAAGGTTTGGGCTCTCTCTTTATATTATTAGTATGGATATATACACACACACACACACGTATATATATATATATATATATTGTCGCTCGACTCTCCTTAGAATCCACAAGAAAGAGGCAGCACTCGCGGACCAAGATTAAACCAGAGTTTAATTAGAGGGAAAAGAGAAGCACAGACGCGTTTCGGCGTGAGCCTTCGTCAGTGTGTCATTCATCCACATCTTACAATCCATTATATAAATAAACAGGTTGTGAGCATTGTCATAGACATAGGACTATACCCCTTTGAGCCACTATGGGCGCCATCTTGGAATGGTGTTCTATCCAGATAAGGGTCTTAACTGATTTAAACATGAAATGATCACGTTTGAAAAATAAAGCCGTGGATCGGCTTGTGTCCTATGGCATTTTTATACAATGCTAACATAATCAAGACAGTGCAAAAAACATAAGAAGTAAGGAAAATCGCCAGGCACATGAAAGAAAAGAATTATGTTCCTATCCTGTAAGTGGAAGTGAACCAAATTATTACGTCATAATTCATCATGATTCCTAGATATTGCTATTTGCTGAATATCTAGCAGAAAAATACTGGAGAAGTGTGGCTCAGGGGTTAGAGGCGGCAGACCCGGAAGCTGAGATCGGTCCTGGACCAGGGTTCAATTCCCTGCCTCGGCGGGTCTTGGGCTAAAAATTCCACAGACTCGATAATTCTCGCTCCGGTGCCTTCTCGACTCACGGGTTCACACTCTGCAACTCTGGGCAATAGCTTGCTTAATCTCCACAACGGCCCCTCGCGGCGGGATGCCTGACTTTCACCTTGTGGATACCCGCTGGGGCTATCACACAGGGGAATATCAGGACGGGTTCCCTAAGCAAGCGCCGGGACACCCACTGCGGGTAGCTGTGCACTATATAAGCTCAACTACATTTACATTTACATCTTTAGGTTCAAGGAACTTGCAAAGGAAAAAATGACTCTACATTATTTACAAAATTCAAGTTGGACTAAACCCCGTCTAGGTGTGTTTTAAGATAAAAATTGTAGCTAGGTTGCCAAGATGGATACTCTCAGGCCACGTTTTGTATGTGATTATCCCTGTACTGCCGTATAATCCGCAGTGAAGAACAAAGCCTTTGTTCAAAATTATAAGCTCAATCCTATTATCTATACATGCATACGCAAATTAAGTCTCATATTTATCATGTACAGTGCATATATATGCAAGTTGGATTATAAATCTATTAACATATTTACACATCTATGGTAGTCCATACTCGACTTCAACGGGGGACAAGAAGTATAAATATCACAGTTAACATTTTTAGTCAAAATTAAGGTTCAACAAAGGGATACAGAAATTCATAGATGAAGTCAGTGAATATCAGAATTGGAAAACTACCGGTAGAGCATGTTTGGAAAAATATATACCTGTTCTTACAGTGTTCTTGTTATTTTTGTCCTCAAGGAGTATACATATTCTAGTTGGATTTTCTTTAATGTACAGAGCTTCCTATCGAAAAGGACAAATTACTCCTCCTATGATATTACTTTCCCAAGTGGTATGCTAGTTCCTCCCCGCTATTGAGCCCACCAGGTTGTTTCGTAGAGAGATCCACAATGCATCTGGACTCTAATCTGCGGAGTCTCCTCAGCCTATCGCCTCCTCTTGCATTAGGTGGAACAATGTCCAATCCAAAGAATCGGAGTTGCTTGCGATCTTTGCTATGCTCCTCTGCAAAATGCCGGGCGACCGGATATGAGATGTCTACTTTCTCGATCGCCCGTTGGTGCTCCAGGATCCTCAGTTTGAGCTCCTTGATCGTGCTGCCTATGTAGCGTATATATATATATATATATATATATATATATATATATATACATATATATACCACGCGCCGACGCTCCAACTAGGATCCTTTGGCCCAAGGTAGGTGGCGCGGAAGAGTCGGCAGAGCAGCCCGACAATATCACCACACAAAACAGAACAAATTGTCCGCGCTCTCAGGTAGTGCCAATTGCAGTTTATTGCACCAGGTGTATATATAAACAATGCGTGGTATAGGCATGCTTTGTAAAAGCATATGCATTCTAAGAAAATGCAGGGTAAAAAATGTGTGGTGAAGGCATTCAAAGTATTTCCCTGCATTGTTCCATCATACAACCAACCACATGAGTCCAACGCATGGCATATATGAACATTCGACCTTTTCTGCTGACACATTTGCTGCTGTTCCCTATGGTTTTATGGTTGTATGACACCTCTAGTGTGATATTCAAACCATGCCAGGTACACACACTGGCACATTACAGCCCTGGTTCTTGTGCACCTGTGACATTGACTATTTCATGTATTCCTTTTTTTTTATTTTTTTTTTTATTTGAGCAAGAATAGGATACATATATTGGTAATAAACCTTCAAGGAAACTAAATCATTTAAATATACATCATAAATTACAGAAAAGAAGAATAAAAGAAAAAAAAATTATAATCGCAGAATTTGTAAATACAGCACTGAGGAATAAAGAACTAATAGGTGTTTACAAAAAAGAAAAAGAAAAAATCAATTCAAATGTTTGTATACATAAGAAAAAATAAACACATGTAGATATAATTCAAACCATTTTAATTTCTAAGAGTTCATTTTGTTATTATACCATCTAGTAATAGGGGCCCAAATCTGAGTCCCAAGTGTTCTAGAATTCCTTCCTTTGGTTTTGTAGATGGCTATCTCATACTTATAAATTCCCAGGAATCGGCATAACCACATTTGGAAAGTAGGGGCTTCTGAGTCTTTCCAGCGGGCAGCCAGTATGATTCGGAGCACTGCCATACCAAGCAATACTGACGAAAGTTCTTCCCTACTATACCCCATAGATTCATAATGACCCAAAACATATATCGTCATTGAAGTTCTTAATTCATGTCTAACTATTTCAGTCCAGAATTCTGAGATCATTGTTTTAATTAAGTCTAACTTGGGGCATTCGGCAAACATATGAATGAGATTCGCCGGAGATTGACCACACCTTGGACAGTTGTCGTTTGTCTGGAGACCCCATGAGAATAATTTGGAGGGTGTAAAATAAAGATCATAAACTGTTCTGTAGTGCTGGGCTTTTAAGTTGGAGGCTAAAAATAATTTAGATGACAGAATCAATGAGGTATCAATGTCTATATTTGGGTTAGATAGTTTAGTAGCCCAAAGTGTCTCGACTCGCTCTATGTCGTCACTAAGATTTTTCATTAGTATTTCATAGATGGTCCCTATCCTAGTGGTTCGCCTATCTATAATTTTGAAAAAGGGAATATTATCTAATTCGATCTGTGGTATGTTAAATCGAATAGATGAGTGGATTTGAATATATTTTAAAAAGTCGGTTGGGGGTATCTGAAAATGTTGTTGTAGGTTCTCAAATGTTGGCGTAGGTCCCTGTCCAATAAAATTACCCAAAGTAATGATACCTGATTGTTCCCATCCTCTAGAAATATTGTCATTGAGATACGATGGTAAAATCGAGCTGTGCCAAAGAGGGGTGTATTTAGTGTACTTTTGTATGGCAAGATTTTTTGATACCTTTTTCCAAACCTTCCACGCATCAACAATTACCTTGAATTTGGTTTTTTTTAAATATGAAGGCTCTACCTGTCTTAGTAATAGCCCTCTAGCGGTGTCTCCCAATATTAGTTCATAAATTGAAGGTATGTATTGGTGTGTTATGGAAGTGGCTATAGGTTTAGTGTTAAATAGGGGAGCCATTTGCTGAATAAGAGTTGCCCAAAGATACAATGTAAGATTTGGAATGGCTAACCCTCCCCTATGTTGAGGTAGCGATAAGAGTGGTAAAGCTCTCCTGATTTTGCCAAAGTTCCAAATAAACTTTGACATACTAGCATCAAGAGCCTTGATGATATTGTCCTCAACAATCAGGGGAATTGCACGAAATAGATATAGAATTTTTGGGAAGATATTCATTTTAAGATAATTCCCTTTACCTATTATTGACAACCGGAGATTAATAACTCTGGTGAGATCTGTTTTTATTTTCTTAATCAAGGGATCATAATTGATCTGTGTAATTTCTTTAATTGTAGCAGATAGAACCACACCTAGATATGTAGCCTGACTAGTTCTATAAGGACTCTCAAAAACAGTATTTTCAGTGCACAAGACCATGGTTTTATCCCTATTCAGAGAGTATCCTGAGTAGGAACCGAACGTCTGGGTAATTTGTTCTATTTCTTGAATGGCCTCAGTGGGGTTAGAAGTTAATATTGCCACGTCGTCGGCATAGGCTAGAATTTTTGTACTAGATGTTATTGTAATTATAGGTTCTATTACTGGAGATACGAGCAATTTTAATATCAACGGGTTGATATATAGAGCAAATAGAATTAGGGAGCACCGACATCCCTGCCTCGTGCCCCTTTGGATGTTAATAAACTCTGATTCGACACCATCTATGGAGAGTTTGGCTCTAGGTTCTACATAGAGAGCCTTAATAGCTTTAATAAAGGCCTTTCCAAAGTTGTTTAATTCTAATATTTCCCACAGGAACTGCCAAGAGACGCGATCAAACGCCTTCTCGGCGTTGAGCAGGATCATTGACATCCGCCCCCCCCCGTGGCTCCCATGATGTCAAAAAGGGAAATAGCTCTCCGGGTGTGATCTGTTGTACCCTTGCCGGGAATAAAGCCATGCTGCCACGGGGAGACAAGACGCTCAACAACCCTGCTCAGCCGGTTAGCGAGTACCTTGGCATAGAGTTTCGAATCAGAGTTTATTAATGAGATGGGACGATATGAAGATGGTAATTTGGCAGGCTTCCCTTTTTTAGGAAACATGACAATATTTGTGCTTTTCCAGGATTCAGGTGGTGTGCCACTATATTGAACTCCAAGGAACAAATCCAATAAATAGGGGATGATCTGCTTCCCAAGAATTTTATAGAGGTCCAAAGGGATTTTATCGGGACCTGCTGCTTTACCGTTAGCAAGTTCTAATAATGCTAATTCGAGTTCTATTTTCGTAATTTCTTTATCAAGATCTTCTCTGACTAAGGCGTCGATTGAACTAATTTCGGCCTGAGGCAGCCATTGATGTAAAAAACTTTTAGTATCTATCGTATGCAGTTAATCTTCATTTTGATAAAGATTTTGGTAATAACATTGGAATACGCCTGCGATATCACCGGGATATGTATATTCCCGCCCCTCGCACTCAATTATTTGGATAGCTCTATGGGATTGTTTCTGGCGTGTTCATAGTGCAAGTTGTTTGCCAATTTTTTCTCCGTTCTCATAGATATTTTTTTGATTTGCTTGAAAGGTCTCGGCCGCTTTTTGTGTAAGACCAGCATTAATTTCTGTCTTAAGAACTAGTATTTTCTGCAGGGTGTTCTGGCTTTCTTCTCCATGTTGTATCTGAGTAGCGTGGAGAGTCTCTAGGTTTGCTAGTTCTAAGTTAAGTTGTTGATTTAGATTATTCGGATTCTTTTTTTGCTTGGCCACAAACGCTAGAGTCTCACCTCGGTTTTATGGTTGTATGCACCTCTAGTGTGATATTCAAACCATGCCAGGTACACACACTGGCACATTACAGCCCTGGTTCTTGTGCACCTGTGACATTGACTATTTCATGTATTCCTAATGTTGGTATGGAGGTTTGAGACAAGTGTCAGTGTCAGAGATACAGGACTCACTATTTGAATCAATGCTTCTTTTTCCAGCTCTTCAATGCTTTCCCACGGCTAATGCAGCATCTTCCAGGACCAGTAAAGCAGTTGTTTGAGACTGACCTATTTTTGAAGAATTTTGTGAAGGGGGAGATTGAAAGTCACAAAGAATATGGAATTCAAGAAGAGCCCCAGGACTTAGTCGACTTCTACCTGAGCCAGCTGTCCAGAGTAAGCATATCAGACTGTTTTAATGTATCCTCTTGTAGCCTTCAGCAGTGGCTTCACTAGAAGGAAAGTTTACGGAGGGAGGTGGTGGGTAGAGGGGGTGCAGGGAGGTGCACATTGGGCCATGGATAATAGCGTATGGACACACACACAAGCATCCATGCACGCACCTGCACACACACACACACGCGCAGAGAACGCTGGGATGTTTAGCTGGAGAGCTGCTCCAGAAAGCTTCAGAATAGAGCACACTCAACACTCTAAATCTGCTCACCTCAAATGTCTGTTTTTCTAGCAAAGATTTTAAGCATGGGATTAGCACAGTGCCATCCATGCCGAGCTAGAAAGGGACAAAGTCTTTCGTCATTTTACACCAACGTCTTCAAGCAAAGGATTAGCAAAGTGCAATGTACGATGAGCTGTAAAATGACAAAAGCATTTTACCAATTCAGGCCCAGTATTACATCTTTGAATTTGTAATATACCATACAAGCCAACCTGAAATGAATAAAAGGAAACCCTCACATGTGTTTCACTCTCATTAGAGCTCTTCAAAGAGGTATAGCTTTGTCCAGACACAAGGGAGTACCCAGTATATCTCAAAAGAATACCATTTCAGATGTAAAGTGAAGCATAAATTATGCAAAAAAAGAAGCAGAGAACTCTGGGTAGTTCTCAAGTTTAGGTGGAAAGCATCTCCAGCACAGAGCACTCTCAACACCAGAGACACTCTAAATGTGCTAGCCTCAAATGTCTGCTCTTCTATCAAAGTCTTTAAGTGTAGGATTAGCACAGTGCTATCCACACCAACATAGAAAGGGACAAAGTATTTTACCATTTCCATAGCAAAGTCTTTAAGCATAGGATTAGGACAGTGCTATCCATGTTGAGCTGTAAATTGTCAAAGCCTTTTTCCACTCCAGGCACAGCATTACAGCCTTGGATTGGTAAAATACTATCCAAGCCAACCTGAAATTAACAAAAGCAACCCCTGATACAAGGGGTGTCAAAAAGAGTGAGTATAGCGACAGTCGGGGGAAAAAAGAGAAGGGTATCGTAAGCAGAGTAGGTGGGCGCTTACCGGGAGGAGATGGTGGGGGAGAACGAAGTATTGGTCCCCACGGGATCCAAATTCCAAGATAAGTCTACGGGATAGCTGCAAGAATAATTGCCAAGGCTACAAAGTGCCTTGGTCCGAGGTGCAGTGCGAGCAAGGGTGCGGTCCCGGAGTTATACTCACCAAGTTGGCGATCCAGAGAGGTGAGGGCACAATGGGGAGCTGAAGCAATACAGTTCCTGGAGGGTGATAAGAGGGAGGAAGCTAATGAGAGTGAGGAAGTGGAAGGTAGGCTTGAGGACCTCAAGCTACTGGGTATACCTCTAGGAGGTGGCTGAGGCACTTACCTTGAATCTGGCTGTGATGTATGGCAGAGATACGGGCGCAGAGTGCCTACACCATGAGGAGCTGTGATCACTGAGCGAGGTAGTACAATGAGGCCCGGCTATGCTGGAACACCGAATGTGTGTGAGGATAGCTCTCTAAAGTAGCGTGGCGTGAGAGTGCACATGCGCGTGGCTTGGTAACTGGAGCATTAACCCAAAAGAGAGCGGCCGAAGGTGGGCGCCATGATGGGAGAGAGGTTACATGCTGAGTGATGGAGTAGAGGGGATAAAAGTGACAGAGTCAATACGGGGTGTTGGGTGAGACCAGGATGGGAAGGGCATGAGTATTTGAACAACCAGTTCTAATTTCAAATGCAAGGATAGTGACAAATTATGCATGTGGTAACATTGATGGACATAGTTGAGGTATAATATACAGCCTTCTGGCTCACCAATAGTGTGTCCGAAGGGTAGTAGGTAGCCATAGGTTAATGCAATAGGGTTTCCAAGTGATAAAATATACCGGGGGCAAGTACTAACAGTTGCAATAAGCACAAGGATTATGGCACAGCATATGTAGATCAGATAAAATCGGTGTCACAGTATGAAATAAGAACAGTCTAGACCAACAAGTGGCATAGCAGTTTGGTATAGGACCATTGAAAAATGTAAGCCGGAACACATGATGGTGATCACAGTTATATTGAGCACAGTTAGTATTAAGCACAAGGCAGCACAAGTTGGCAATTGCGGTGCTATAGTCTTATCAGCATGATAAGATAAAAACTTGGATCAGAGTGACAAATGACCTTGTTATAGCAAATTCGTCCAGTCTTCCATGCGATTTAGTCCAGTATGGAGGCTATCCGTGCGCAGGATCCATTTCAGTTCCTCCTTGTTGTGGATACCACTGAGGTTAGAGTTACGAGGGGCTGTTGGATCACATTGATTACTTGCCACAGTAAGTCGTCCTCAGTGTGGCCTTGATTGGTGAAATGTTCAACAAGTGGTACATTAGGCGTTTGGCATCTAACGCGACTCCGGTGTTGACAAATTCTGATTCAGATTTTTTGCGTGCATTTCCCAATATAGATTAGGTTACAAGGGCATGTAATTGCATATATTACATTTTGAGTGTTACAGTTGGAAAAATTGGTTACGGTTACATCAATGTTTGCATGCACAAATTGCTTAGTGTCAGCTTTTAAGTGACAAACGCTGCAACCACCACATTTGCGGTGGCCCCGTGTAGGTGGGAGGCCCCACATCTCAGTAAGTGTCTGCGTGGTTTTCTTGGTGGTTCGAGCTGCCCTAACTAGATGATCTTGTATGCTCTTGCTCTTTTTAAAGTCAAACAATGGACGCTCTAATTTCAATTGCCTGCATTCAGTATTGGCCAGTGTTTTAATTTTAAATGTATTTATTGAGTTTTCCACACATAAGAAACCATTTAGAGGCAGGATTGAAACACAATATAGAATGATATGCATCCCATAGCTCATCTTGTGGCAGGAAATGTCATGTCGACATCATAAAATAGCACATAGAGAAAGCATATGCATAGCTGTGAGTGGAGTGCAACATGAATTGCTCTGTCCCTGTCGGAAACCAAAAACATTAACTCCCCCCCCCCATCCGATATCCCCTGCAACACATTGGTCTAGTCCCATTTCTACATCTATAGCGGTGCCAGCTAGTCGGTAGGTGGGATTGGTGGGTCCTTCCGAAGATCTGATAGTCATAACACTCTTAGGTATTTGGGCTGTGTGATCTCATTGAATTCTGATGAAACCAGTTTTAGGATGGACCCCAGATTTTCTGAAAGGAGCCGTAGAATTGTTCAGAGTAGCTGAGATATGCTCCATCCCCAGTATGTACCAAAGCTGATGTAGCCAACTTGTGTGTGTAGGAGAAGTGGAGGATCCCCAATGTAATAGCATGTTTGTCAATGCTGCATCTAGTGCCAGCCCCATCTGGCGTCCTCTCGTGCGTTTAAGTGGATAGGTAATGGGATTGGGAAGGCCTAAAACCACATAGACTGGAAGCCTCTGGTTCTGAGTATCGAATAGCTCATCTACCTGGTCTAGGATTGTGGTCCAATAGCTAGACAGCAGTGGGCACCCCCATAATATATGTAAAAGTGGTCCCTCGGTGTAGCATCCACGCCAACAAGTGGTGCTCCGTTCCGGGTTACCTCTATGTAAACACGCAGGCATAAGGTACCAATACGTAGCTATTTTCACAGCTGTTTTTATACTAGCTACATTCCAGGCCATATGCTTTGCCCTAATAAATCCCTTCCCAGTACTTCTGTGTGAGGTCCCCTCCTAGTTCTCTCCCCATCCCCTCTGGCTCGGCGTGGCATGCAACGAGGGGTTGTGTCTAACCTTGTCGTACAGTTTTGAGATCAGCCCCTTATCAGTGAATGTAGTAATGAGCCATTTCTTGTATTTAGTCAGTCAACGGCCCTCCTGTTCCTTCACCTCCAGTTGCAGTACCCAGTGCCGTAGTTGCCATGGTCAAGCTTCACCTGGGTGAATGATAGGACTCCAGAGAGGTCAAATAGATAATAATAATAATAATAATATTATTAATAATAATAATAATAATAAACAAATGTATAAAGTGCAGGGCTACACTAACTAGTGTTTCCCCGTGCATATGCCCCACAGAACGGCTGGGGGTGTCCCACTAAGCCTGGTAAGACTTGAATTTGCTGTTCCCGAACAGAGGAGTCAGAGGAAAAGGAGAAGTTGTAAATTTCTGCATTATTGCCACCCCATCCCAGACGGACATCACACACTTGGTGATGGGGACCCTATTAAACCCCATGGGGGTTGGGCCTTCCTCAAAAAGGGCACTTTCCAGAAAGGGATTCCGGCCAGGTCACATTCCTGAAAAAGCCACAGTTTTTTGGATTCTGGCCGTGCCCACTCTACTAAGTAACACAGTTGGGCCGCCTTATAATAGCTGAGGAGATCTGGTATCCCCAGTCCCCCCTGCTTGGGCCGCCCATATCCCAATGCTTTGCTCATCCGCTGGCATGCCCCGCCCAGATAAATTGGTTGATGTCCCGCTGCATCGAGGTGATCACTCCAGGGTGGTTACTGTCGGGATGGTCTGGAACAAATATAGTGCTTTAGGGAGAGGTGACATTTTGACCTCTGCTATTCTTCCGAGCAGGGAATGGGCCAATGGGTCTGTTAGAGCTGCTTTGAGAAAGTTCTCCAGCCCTGAGTTGTGGGCGTATAAGGAGCCTATCACAATTTGTTGGGATCCGAATTGTACAGTGTAGGCCAAAAGGCTCCCTTTCATCTCAGCTACTTTCTCTTTCGCCACCCCCTACAGCGATGGGATATAAGTATAGCCACCCCTGCTTTCTTTTCTATCCTGGAGGAGAAATATTGCTGGGGAAATGCTCTCGAGCGCATGCGGTGGTGATCCCTGGGGAGGAGGTACGTCTCCTGTAAGAGACATATGTCAGCCTCAGCATTTTCCAAATAGGATAATATTGCACGTCGTTTAACAGGTTATTAAGCCTTTAACGTTGAGTGTAATTATTTTCACTTCCTTAGTGACCATAACGTATGACAACAACATGATCTGGCGCAACTCTCAGTGTAGGCCCCCCTCTCTTGTGGAACCACCCTATCCCTCTGGCAAGTGGTGCTATTGAGGCCCCTGGATGGGTTTGTGGTACAGCGCACCTTGTACACCGGGACTTTCTGCGAGGAAAACATTATGAATACAGGACGCCCTACCCCCTACCGAACCCACAGACAAACGGCAAATACCTCCCTAAACAACCCAAGAGCCCACCCCAAGATTGTCCCATCTTCTCCCTCCCAAGACCCCCCTGTCCCACTCTAACCCCAACCAATAACCCTGTTGAGTCCCACGTTGTCCCAGGTTCAGTAACCTGTGCTGCAAGTCTGTAGTAGAATCAAAGTTTAAGGGCAACATGTGGCCTTGTGTCCCGACTTACCCACTCCCACCCGATGCCTTCACTCCACACCCGGCCCCTCACATGTCACCTGAATGACCATCAGAGAATCTCAAGCCCTGCCCTTGTCTCTAATCTGTTCGCTATTGGATCCATGAGTCATCGCGTGGGTAAGTTTCCTGTGAAAGCTTCTCCAGCACCGACTGTCATTCTAGTGCCATAGCCGTGTGGTCTGGTCGCAGTGCATGCTCTGCCCTCCGGTGACTGTTTGCCATTTCGTACCAGCATCTTCGCCCTGGCTAGATAACCATTCTGGCGGCTGCCATGGACCGTTAATGTCCAGAACTCTGCAGGTGTCTTGTAGAGAACGTAGTTGATGCAGTTTGCCTTGCCATTTAAAGATTAACCGGAATGGGTGGCCCCAAGAATACGGGATTCCCTGATTGCGGAGGTGCACTGTGGCCACTCAAAAGTCCTTGCACTTCTGGAAGGTTATTAGTGCTAATCCTCGGCCAGTGAAAATACATTTATTCACTGAATTAGAAATTGACTAAAATGTAGTGACACAGACAGTCTTGTTGTCACTGTTTCTTGTTTTGGGGTACAAAGAAGATCAGTAAACTCGAGATACAGTATAAAAATGCCTTAAGGATTTGAGAATTCAGGCTTGAGTTTTTCCAGACGATGAGCACGCTGTAGGTTGATAGGAGGTGAAATGGATATGTTCAACAATTCCAAGATGAATTTCTTCAAAAAGTCACCAAGATTAGGGTCCTCAATGTTCTCCAACCAGCTTTAAAGGTGTACTTTGTTGCAACGGTTTCTGTTTTCTAAATCCTCTGCGTTAAGTTTTAGTTTAATAATTTCTTGTTCAAGAATAGAAATCTGAAAAGAAGCATCTTGAACAGCTATTATGCATTGCTCCATTTCAACCAACCTATTTTATTTTCCCTAATGATCCATCTGTCTTCAATTTGTTATAGTTATGCATTAGTAGAGTTCAAGAAAGGCTGACGAGCTTAGAACTCATCCAGAATAGTATCCAAAATTGAATTGTTAAAAGAAGGGATAGGTGATGGAGAGTTCATTCCTTTTAGACTCTACACAGTGGAAACAGTTATAATGTATCACTGGCCATCTTGATATAAAGACAGTTGCTATGGTATATCCATTTGAAAGATTACCTTCTGTCCTTATATGGTTTAAAAAAAGATGGAAGAAATCAATGAGAAAATGGTATGAGACATGTAGTATCACAGTGAGCCAGAACAACAATCTTGAAGTCAGCCTACAGGGAATAACATCAATTAGGGAAAAGAAAAACAACAGGTATTTGGCCGAAAGAGTTTATCCTCAGTGAAATGGTGGCGTCAGAGTGACCATCGATGCCAAAGGGCATCCACATTCCACATGGTGTTGAAGTGAATTAAGAGAAACAAGCTATCCAATATGCAAAAAGCACTCCCCACACTTCTTTCACCTCACCACAGGCAAAAGAAAAAGACTCTCAACATTTACCACCTCCTCCAAGTAGGAGGCAAATGTTTGCAGATTTGGGCCAGGTAGACTCCCACTTGAAGGGGGACAAATATGTGTAATGGACCTGGTTCTCTATGATATTTCCTATTTTGTCGAAAATAATATGTAATGCCCAACAATTAACGAGAAGACACCGTCCGCAGTGTTAATTATGGCCCCATATCTCCCTGCTGAGATAACTGGGAACTTGTTATGGAGCCCTAAATCTGTTTGCACAATTTCTGGCAGCCTATAATATACTGTTTATAATACAATTTAGTTTTTATAGTCACAGCACTTTCTATCAGAGGCTGGGACCTAAGTACACATGCCACCTGCACCAAACAGGATTCAATACTGTGACTCTATGATTACATACAGACCTGGAGTAGCAGTAGAGCATTTAAAACGTACAAAGTAAATTTCTCAACATTAGTTTAACTTGAATGTAATTTTATTTTATACGCAGTTATCTGAAGGCAAAAGACCAACAAAATATTTACAGATTTTTTGTAACTGTTTTTAGAAGTGGATCTCATGCTTATGAACTGTAATTAAATGGTGTTACTTTCAATTTAGTACACATTCCAGGAAGTGTGCTTAACTTTCCATCCATCATTAAGCATGCTGAATAATCCAATGCTGCTTTATTACAATTATAGTGATATACAATGCATTCAACCTGCTTAACTTGCATTTTATCATCCCATCCAGGACACTGTTGATCCCACCTCTACTTTTGACCAGGACAACTTGGTCCGCCTTTTGCTTGAAATGTTTGAAGCTGGAACGGAGACCACAATAACTACTCTACAATGGGCACTGCTTTACATGATGACTCAACCAGACATCCAAGGTGAGGGACTCATAGTGGTCACGCTCTTATGCCTCTTGATGCTGAATGCCTAGATTACTTACCAGTAGTCCTCAGTAGACCCAATCTCCTACTTTTGAATTTGTGGTGTCAACCCAAACAGACCTTTGATTTATCCGAAAGCTGAATTCCTCATCCTGATGTGAGTATGCTCTCCTTGATGTCTAAGCGATCTGAAATAACACTTTGATGATTCTGTTTCCAGACTCAAACTATGGACATCTTGCCGTAAAACACCTAGTGAGTGAGCTAGTAGGAAGAGAAGATTCAGAGCAACAAGTATTACTGACAACATATCTAGACTCCTTCATCTCTCTTCTTTGTATTTGCTTACCACAAAGCTTAGACAATAGTACTGAAACACACTAAATAAAGTATGGGTGTTGTAATGAAACAGCTGTATTTTATCATGCCAGATACAATAACTTAAATGTTATTGAGACATCCTAGGGACCTACACCACACTGCAGCTGTCTGTTGATGCATATATTTGCAGCCCCTAATAAATATTGAAGGTCTGATGTCCATGTTGATGTTTGACAAATGTCTTGCTCGAGAAGCCCTCCAGATGTCACTGAAGTGTTTGTGGATATTGTATGTGTCATACTGAAGAAAGGATGTGCATCTTTTTGTGATGATCAATCCTCCACAGAGAGTGTTAAATCCTTCTTGGGACTTACTCTTACTTCTGAGGCTTTTAAAGTGTTTGCTTCTGTGGCACTGTACTGTATTCCCATTGATATATTGTCCAACATAGTTCTATTTCAATACCCACCTCTAAACAGTAGTCACACTATTGGGAGTTTCTTATTTGATCCCAAACCATCTAACTATTTTGCCAGTGATACTGATTGTTAAGCCAGATCCTTAATTTCTTTGTGAGACTTTTTTTCGAGTTCCATTTAGAGAAGAAGTGGTTTCTTGGAACATTTTGTGTGGATTTAGCAACAAAAGAAATGTTTTAAAGAACTTTAAGGACAAAATGCTTTGTTTGGTACCTACCGAAACCTGAGCTTTATTTCAGGTTTGACATACAGTACTCTGCCCGTTATGGTGACAGAGGACATAACCTCATACCTCCTGACAGACGTCTGTCTCTCAAACATGAAATGACCAGCAGACGAGCGGGCATCTCTGTATCATAAAGGGAACTGCTGTCACAGATGCACCCTTCAAGTAAAACAAAATGGTGGAGGACTACCATCAGATTTGATGACGTTCAAACAAAGTTTTAATACATTTTGTTTCAGAAATAAACTCCCAAATTGCAAGTTTGTTTAAAAAAATACAATTAATGATCCCCACACTCTGGGAGCTTTTGCGTAGGTTGTGTTTTACTTCTGTCCCTCACCACCAGGATTTTCCTGGCAGTGACAGACATAAAAAAATACATTACACTATCCACCCTAAATAGGGTGAATGGAAGTATTCCATCAATGGAGCCAACAAAAGCTCAGTTGATGGAAAATTTAAGGTTCCTATGAATCTCTAACTGAGGGGGGTCGACTGATGGTTTGTAGGACAGGGTACTCTGTCACATTTGAAAAAGACTACTCTGTCCACAAAAGTCTAAATAAAGCCCCTTGCCTGGAAACATATCCAAATGTAAGGGCACACCCAATAGTGGACTAATATCAATCAATCAATCAGTGGTTTATAAAGCGCTCTACTCACCCGTGAGGGTCTCAAGGCGCTGGGGGAGGGGAAGGGGGAGCAGCTCTGAGGCAGTTGAAGAGCCAGGTCTTGAGGTTCCTCCTGAACGAGTGGAGGGTTGGAGAGCATCTGATGTTGACCGGGATCATGTTCCAGGTTTTGGCCACGATGTGGGAGAAAGCTGTCCCTCCTGTTCTTCTTCTGCGGATGCAGGAGACTTCCGTCAGGGCAAGGTCAGCGGAGCGGAGGTTTCTCTTGGGTACGTGGAAACATACTCGGTTGTTGAGGTATTTGGGTCCAATGTTATTGAGGGATTTGTAGGCATTGGTGAGGAGTTTGTAGGTGATCCTCTTCGAGACGGGGAGCCAGTGAAGGCTTCGGAGGTGTTGGGTCATATGTTCCTGGTGCGGTGTTCCTAGGACGAGTCAGGCAGCAGCGTTCTGGATGTTCTGGAGCTTGCTTAGAAGAGTTTTGTTGATTCCGGCCTAGAGGGCGTTGCTGTAGTCAAGTCTTCTGGTGATGAGTGCGTGGGTGACGGTCTTCAGTCGGGGGGGATCCATTTGAAAGTCTTGCAGAGGATGCAGAGACGGTTGAAACTGGTGGAGGAGATGGCGTTGATCTGGCGGTTCATGGAAAGAGAAAAGTCGAGGATAATGCAGAGTTTACGAGCCAGGTAAGTCGGGGTGGGTGGGCTCCCAAGGGTGGAAGGCCACCCGGTGTCCCAGGCGGAGGTGCAGGGTCCGAGGATGAGGACCTCGGTCTTCTCGAAGTTGAGCTTTAGGCAGCTGTCCTTCATCCAAGCTGCTACTCTTCTCATTCCTTCCTGGAAGCTGAGTCTGGTGATTTCTGGGTTCTTGGTGAGGGAGAGGATGAGTTGGATGTCGTCAGCGTAGGATACGATGCTAAGCCTGTGCTATCTGACGATGGCGGCGATGGGGGCCATGTAGATGTTTAAGAGTGTTGGGCTTAGTGAAGATCCCTGGGGTACTCCGCAGACGATGACAGTGGGGGCAGAGAGGAAAGGGGGGAGTCTGATCCTCTGGGTTCTGCCAGAGAGGAAGGATTGGATCCAGTCAAAGGCGGATCCTTGAATATGACTGTTGAGCAGCACCTGCACTGCACTGCTCTCGATTAACCCTGCTTCTGGAGGCCTACTCCTTCACAATACAGACCAATAATTTGACATCTGAGAGAAAGTGCCTCATGGGATAGCTATTTCAGAGCAGGAAATCAAGACTCTATCTCACATTGTAGCCACAGCATTGCTCATCTCTCTCATGCTGGATTGTTGCAAAACTTGCAGGAAAATTAACTCCCTAAATATCAACCTAATGGTCTGGGAAGATAGCATAAACACACAAAGCAGTGCTGTGCTTCCTGGACGCAAATACATCTTTTATTGTGCCCTCAAACCGCCAACATATGCCCTTGAACATATGCCTGAGAGAGGGACATCTCGAGATGTGGGAAAAAATGCTTCTTAGTGGCCCTGACCAGGAATGTGCCAGACTTCAGTGAAATCAAAGTGACTCATGCCAGTGAAAGATCTGTGCAGTTAATAGTGCCAATGTTTGGGACCTCACCCCACCTTGCCAATTTCTATATAGGCTTCTTCTGCAGCGTTGCCTTTCCAAATCAACACACCTTGCCCAACAGTGTGCTACACAAAGTGTCATAAGAATGAGAGGCTAGCGTCATGTTTGCACCATGCAAAGTGATATAAGCCCCTAAGTGAGATTTATGTAGCCACGCAAAGCTATTTTGCATGGCTTTCAATGGCTTCATAAATCTGGAGTTGCGTCTCCTTACTTTGCTCAAGGGATACATTCCATGGGCATTGCGATAGGTATTCCTAAACAATTTCCACGTTTTTTGACGCATTCCCAAATTTACCAAATTACCAAGCCTGGAGGCGTAATGAGTTGAAATATCTTTATTTCTCCTTGTTTTTGCCTTGTTCTATGTGCGCTGCAATCTGTAGCACACATAGAAAGAGGAAAACAACTCTATGGATTGTTTTTGTGCAGGAAGGTGCCCCTTCCTGCATAAAAGCAATCCTGCCTACAACTCAGGCACCCTTGCACCATGGTGCAAGGATGCCTGCGTTGGCACTAGACTATCAAAGCGGCACCAGCGCAGGGGGAAAGGACAGGAATGTGCCATATTGCTTAAATACTGTGCATTCTTGCCATTTTTCTCTGGTGCAGCACTGCATCAGAATCTCGTACATATGCCTAAAAAATGTACTGGCAAAACATGATGACTGTGAGTGCACACTTACTGAAGAATCCCGTTTCACTGGTTATCTGAACTACTACATCCTATGAGATCTTCAAGAAAAACAACAAAGAATTTGAACAAACACTTATCAGTTTGAGCAAATTCTCATTTGAAACAAGAATAACCTAGAAGAACCCTTCTGAAAGTGTTCACATTTGTTTGCATCTCACAGAGGAACACGATTAGCTCATCTGTGTTCAGGAACCGTTTATGTGTGTTTTCATCACTATATTCACGTATTTTTATTCTATACTTCCTGATATATTGTTCGCTCATTGTAAGGAAATGCCTCTTTCTGCATGATCACCCCAGGATTTTGACTGATGCTGCTGATTTTCTGACTCTGAGAGTGCACTGAGTCCTGCCAAACAGGCCTCAGGGCCTGTGCTCTGACCCTTAACAGAGTATGTCTAATTGGCTCACCCACAATTAGCATGTCATCTTACTTATACGTCGCTAGTATATGGTACCAGCGGTACCCAGGCCTTGTAAGTGAGTGTCCCTCGTGTGACGAAGCAAGACTGAAAGACTGCCATTGCTGGCTGGCAGGACAGTTTCAGAACTGGTAGCTCGACTTTGCCATTTAAACTAAAGACAAAGTCCACACCCTCCATTTTGATGTATATAAGTCACCACTAAGGTAGACTTATCGAGGGCTAAGCCAGGTACTGTATATCAAAAGGTAGGACATGTATTTTTATTTGCCCTAATAGTAACAACCCTATATTGTTGTTTTTATTGTGGGAAGTCTCGTAGCACTATTGGTGAATACAGGATAAGACGCTGACGAATCATCTGTGCCAACTTCTCAATGGGACTACTAAAATTGGTACTTCAAGGTATCAAATGATTCATTGCATTAAACCTGACTTGATGCCCACGTCACATTTATTGTAAAAGCCAACTTTAGAATGTTTCCACTCCATTCCCCAAGTTTTGCAGTGGCCATTTATGGATGCTGGCTACAAGACAGCCTTCTGTCAACCGCAGAATATATGCGAACTCAGAGGAAAAAACATAATAGAGGACTGCGGCAGGAAGAGGTCTTTCCTCTACCTTACAAGAAGCCACACAGGATGTGAGCAGAACTGGCAAGCTTCAAAGGGGAAGCTGCCTTTGAAGGGCAATTGGTGAAAGTTACAAGAGAAGGGTTGTTTGTTTGTTCCAATCAATATGTTTGGATCAGGAACAGAGAGTGGTAAATCATTGCCAAACCAGCATTCTGTGGGCATATGGGGCCCGATTCACAGAACTAACTTAAGACAGACTTAAGTTAGGATTTTGTCTTAAGACAAACTTAAGACAAAATCCTAACTTCTGTGAATACCAAAAGTTGTAAGTTTAGGATTTTGTCTTAAGTTAGTTCTGTGAATCAGGCCCATAGCCCCCAGGTAGCCACACCTCAAGCGTGGACTACCAGGCTCCAAACATCAAGAGAAGAGTTCTGCTTTTTTGGGGGTGGGTAGAATAGTGCATCTAGGGATTGCCATATGCCAGCCATACTTTGCAGAACGTTGTTATCAGGCAGGGGACATGTTAGTTCATAGGCCAGCAGCCACTGCATCCTCCTACGGCATATCCTGGGTATAAATATGAAACCCCTGCCACTCATCCCTTCAATCAAGTCAGGAGAGAGGACTGAAGAAGGCTTGCCCTGCTGCTCCCTGGACCGGGCAAAGGGGGGCTGCACCAAAGACTGGCCTGCACCTCTGGTCCTCGGACAAGAAAAAAGAGAACTGTACCTTTAGTTCCCTGCTCATCCTCAAGCCCCAGGCAGACGAAGTGACTCCAGGAGTCAGTTGGCTGACCTGCTATTCCAGCTGCATGGCAACAAAAATAAACATGACTGCTTTGGAGAGTTGGTAGCCACAATCACTTGCAACCTGTTGATCATCGAAGTGCAGCCTAAGAGACCAAGTCCTTACACTCAAAAATGTCACCATGTCTGCTGGAAATGGGAGAGTTATCGCAGTTCAGTGTGGTCATCCAAGATGGACACCAGCCTCACCCAAAGGGAACCGCTGTTTTCATTGGATGGTTTTTTGCTGGACTGCATT
The DNA here is from genome assembly GCF_964263255.1 of Lissotriton vulgaris. Lineage (NCBI taxonomy): Eukaryota > Metazoa > Chordata > Amphibia > Caudata > Salamandridae > Lissotriton > Lissotriton vulgaris. Next base: position 1,075,203,229 of record NC_141699.1, on the reverse strand, counting down.
CAGATTTCAAAGGACAATGACCCCTGTGGTCAAAGTCACCCACCGTCATCGTGGACTAGGAGTAGTCCCAGGAAAACCCTTGTCAAAGCCTATAATTAGGCTGGCAACTACTTTGGCTGAGAGGTACCGGTCTTACCAAGCCTCACTGGCCCCCGTGACTTGTTCCCTCTTGTAGTTGATCGCCCCAAAGGGGGCCGGAGTACCTGAACTCAAGTTTATAAAGATTTTCCAAAAATTTCAATTATCCAAGTAAATGTAAACCATAGTGGCGACCAATGCTTGTTTGCGTTTTGAGTCAAATGCTGTCATTTATATGCCTGGCACCGTCAGGTGGATTTTTCTCATTTTGGTGAATAAAATGCCTAAAAATAACAGCAATTTTCAAAAATTGGTGTCTGATTTTCTTAGTGTCGTGTTTCTTTCTTATTAAATTGTTTTGGGACTTCTAAGTGTTTTGTGCTTGTTCCTGGGACAATGTGTGATGGCTCAAGGCCACAGTTACCCAGGGCTGAGCTACAGTTTTGCTAACAAGCTTGACTGGCCTCAAGATGTGTGGGTGAGTTTATTGCACGGTGGGGCTGGACAACCACACCATGTAATACACTGCTTTCCTCACACTCTTGTATTGAAACTATTCCTTTTTTAAAACCTAAATAAAGTGCTCTCTGACCCACGGCCCTATCTGCACTATATAAAACTATAAATAAATAAATAAATAAAGATTTGGAGACATTGGCAAATGTTTAAAATTCTGATAAACAGTTAATTTCACCTTCCTATAGCCATACATTTTCTTAAGAACATTTATGTCATTACACCTAGTAAAAGCATAGAACGCTATAATAAGTAGTGTGAATCATTAAGGGAAAGGATGGGTACAGCATGCTGCTCTAGAGCCAACTGGATACATCATTAGAACCTCTATGAGTTTTTTTGTCTGACCTATCATGAATTATCCTAAAGTGCTACGCTTGAGTTTGGGCTCAAATTAAAGAAATAATTATAATTAGTTTCCAGACAGTCAAGTATATTTGTCTGTCCGCAGAGAAAGTCCAGAAGGAATTGGATGCTGTCCTTGGAGAGATGGAGACAATTCAATATGAGGACCGGAAGAGGCTTCCATACACCAATGCTGTGATTCATGAGATTCAGCGCCTAAGCAATATTCAATCAGTTGGTGCCAGTAGGCAGGTTATAAAGGACACTACTTTGGAAGGATTCCACCTGAAGAAGGTACAAGCAAACTGCTATTTTGAATTACAGTTCTTAATTCTGCAGGGGTTAACTGTGATGCTGGCTGAGCAGCTGCCCTAATTCTCCAATCACACAATTAATTCTACTCTCTAAATTCAGTCCTTTACAGTTTTGACTGCTCTTGGTGTGTGAGGAGATTTGTGGGGCATGCCTGAGTCTTCTGAGATTTCAAAATGTGACTAATTATAGGATTGAAAGAATCGAGACACTGGTTGTGAGCAACCTGAACATGGACAGTATGGCTCCAAACCCAGAAGAATATCAGGCATGTATCACTTGGACACAGGAAGTTGGGACATTTCTCTTGTTTGATGGTATGTAAACAACTGATCATAGTACATCTCATTATCCTAACTCTGTGGCCATACAGCTAGAGCTGCCGACCTTGAAACCGGTGAACAAGGTTCAAGTCCTTCATGGATTCAACATCAACATGGGCACTCCAACATGTTAACTCAGCATTTCAGGATGTTTTATTGACATGGATGAGGCTGATATTTGAAAACTCAGAAAATATGTCCTGATTTGAAAGTTTTTGTGTGTTAGTTGTTCATAACACTGTGATGGGGCTGCACTAGAACACTGGGGAATCAATAGGCAGGACAGGCTTTTTCTACTCTTGTTGGAACTACATGTTTCACTCAGCATAGCAAACTTCTTTCTGGCATGAATGAGGATGATATCTGTGAATTTATAGGAATGTGTCCTCATTTTAACTTACTAGTGCACTAATCATACGTTCTCTGACAAAATGAATGCGCTCACTTCGTTCATTTCTGAAAAAATGGTTTCAGCTGTACAGCTCTGCTTCCATTAGGATGTCATACAAGTGCCATGCTTTGCCATCATTACAGAAGAGGAAAAAGGGGAGGGTGGGTAACCCAGTATACCCTTGCGGGCTTGGCCAGATTAAGTAAATTTAGAAGAATGCCAGCAAGGGATTTTGTTTATAGATAAATTATTGCAAAAGACAGACCGTTTTTGAATACCCTTGTACGTCTGTGTCAACTTAATTGATAGCTGAAATCTATACTACTATTATAAAGAGAGAACACAAACCTTTGAGCCAGGTAAACTACAAAAGTAATGCACCAATCACTACACCCAATACACCATTTGAAAGGGGAGACATAGCTGAAGGACATAGGCTATAAATGTGTACACCATATATATTAAAAATACAAAAAAGCCAAAAGTGTAAAAGTAGTCCCTTGGGGGCGTGCTCATGTGTAAGAACGTGGCCGTGGGCGTCTCAAACCAAATATGTGGCCGGACACAGGGACATGGCAACTGCAAAGAGGGCAAGCTTACATGGAAAACATAGAGCGCTCCTTACATTGAACATATACAGCGCCCCTTACATTGCACCCTTAGATCGCAAATGCGCTTTCACTCAATTTCAAAACCGAACTGAGAACGAGATCAAAAATGCACTTTCACCGGATTTTCTAGGATTGGTAAACACATTAAGGAATAAATTAGGCATTTTGAAAGTAGCGCTGAAATTACCGAAAATACGTCTTCATGTACCGCTGACCAGTGTTTAAATTGCCGACTTATGTAGCGTGAACCCATATTTTCATTCCCCTGAATTACACTCGAAGGCAAAAGCAGGAGTGCCTTCCACAATGACGTCAGGGGGCAGGGTTCATAACATTGTACACCAATCACAGCACTGCACACACGACTTTGGAAAAGATAAATACGTTCTCTCAAACCATTGGGCAGACACGTCATAAAGGGGGCAGGAAGTAAACAAGGCTCCATTTCTTCAGCGCGAGCACTGATTTATGCGTGTTTACAGAGCGAAAACACAAAGCCGTTCTGACATAGCGCGGACCCGAATTTAAAGAGCATTTGTTGGAAACATATTTCAACACCATATGCATTTTCCACATAGCGCGCAAATGTAGAAAAGCCGTGTAAGCCGTCTTTATGTAGTGCAGACACAATAGCTGTCAATTAAAGCCAAAGGCAACGCGCAAATGTAAAAAAGCCGTATAAGCTGCCAATTAAAGCCAAAGGCGTATATAGAAAACGCCGAGATTACACGAGGCCGTCAGACCACATCACAAGGCACAACAAAAAACGATACTCGGGCATGGTGGCACTTGAGGAAGCAACAACAAACAAAATGTTAGAGGTAGCATAATATGTCTTCTAAGGGGAAAGTGTTGTGGATAATTCAAAAGGCACACTCAGGCACAACTACAACAAAAACAATACTGTGTCTTACAAGGGAAAAGTGGTGTGGCCAAATTACAAAAAGGTACTACACACAAGTACAAGGAAAATTCAAAAGGCACACTCAGGCACAACTACAACAAAAAACAATACTGTGTGTTACAAGGGAAAAGTGGTGTGGAAAATTATAAACAGGTACTACACACAAGTATAAGGATAAATCAAAAGGCACACTCAGGCACAACTACAACAAAAAACAATACTGTGTGTTACAAGGGAAAAGTGGTGTGGGAAAATTACCAACAGGTACTACACACAAGTACAAGGATAACTAAACCATAAAAAGCACATTACATGTGAACAGATTACAAAAGCACACCTTACCATACATGAGGCAAAAGTGACATTTGTGAGCACCAAAAATACATTAGGTAGCAAAAACTGCCAGGACTAAACAGTGACAAGTGTGCAGGTTAAAAAAAACATAAGGAGCACATTACACTTGAACAGATTACAAAAGCACACGTTAAAAAACATTAGGGAAAAGTGACAATTGTGAAGAAAAAAAACCATGAAGTAGCAAAAACTGCCAGGAGGAAACAGTGACAAGTGTGCAGGTTACAATAAACATAAGGAGCACATTACACGTCAACAGATTACAAAAGCAGACGTTAAGATACATGAGGGAAAAGTGACAATTGAGACCAAAAAAAATACATGAGGTAGCCAAAAGTGCCAGGAAGAAACAGTGACAAGTGTGCAGGTTACAAGAAACATAAGGACCACATTACATGTGAACAGATTACAAAAGCAGACCTTACGAAAGAAGAGGGGAATGTGAAAATTGAGAACAAAAAAAATACATGAGGTAGCAAATACTGCCAAAAGTAAACGGTGACAAGTGTGCATGTTACAATAAACATAAGGAGCACATTAAACGTGAACAGATTACAAAAGCAGACATTAAGATACATGAGAGAAAAGTGAGAATTGTGAGACAAAAATATACATGAGGTAGCAAAAATGCTAGGAGGAAACAGTGACAAGTTTACAGGTTACAACAAACATAAGGAGCACATTACACCTAAACAGATTACGAAAGAACAGCTTAAGATACATGAGTGAAAAGGGACAATTGTGACCAAAAAAAATGCATAAGGTTGGAAAAACTGCCAAAAACAAACAGTGACAAGTGTGCAGCTTACAAGAAACATAAGGAGCACATTAGACGTGAACAGATTACAAAAGCAGACGTTAACATACATGAGTGAAAAATAACAATTGTGAACAAAAAATATACATAAGGTAGCAAAAACTGCCAGGAGTAAACCTTGACAAGTGTGCAGGTTACAATCAACATAAAGTGCACATTACACGTGAACACATTACAAAAGCAGACGTTAAGATACATGAGGGAAAAGTGACAATTGTGAACAAAAAATATACTTGAGGTAGCAAAAAGTGCCAGGAGTAAACAGTGACAAGTGTGCATGTTACAATAAACATAAGGAGCACATTACACATGAACAGATTACAAACGAAGACGTTAAGCTACATGAGGGAAAAGTGACAAATTGAGACCAAAAAAAATACATGAGGTAGCAAAAACTGCCAGGAAGAAACAGTGACAAGTGTGCAGGTTACAAGAAACATAAGGACCACATTACATGTGAACAGATTACAAAAGCAGACCTTACGAAAGAAGAGGGGAATGTGAAAATTGAGAACAAAAAAAATACATGAGGTAGCAAAAACTGCCAGGAGTAAACCGTGTCAAGTGTGCATGTTACAATAAACATAAGGAGCACATTACACATCAACAGATTACAAAAGCAGACGTTTAGATACATGAGGGAAAAGTGACAATTGTGACAAAAAAATATACATGAGGTAGCAAAAAGTGCCAGGAGGAAACAGTGACAAGTGTGCAGGTTACAACAAACATAAGGAGCACAGTACACGTGAACAAATTACAAAAGCAAACGTTAAGATAGATGAGGGAAAAGTGACAATTGTGAACAAAAAATATACATGAGGTAGGAAAAACTGCCAAAAAGAAACAGTGACCAGTGTTCAGCTTACAAGAAACATAAGGAGCACATTAGACGTGAACAGATTACAAAACCAGACGTTAAGATACATAGGTGAAAAATAACAATTGTGAACAAAAAATATACTTAAGGTACCAAAAACTGACCGGAGGAAACAGTGACAAGTGTGCAGGTTACAGGAAACATAAGGAGCACATTACACAAGAACAGATTACAAAACCAGACGTTAAGATACATGAGGGAAAAGTGACAAGTGTGACATTACTACGCTAACACATTTAGGGAAAGCAACAGTGAACATCAACGTAACTACATTACTCTCTCTTTTGTAATTATTTAAAACACATACATTTCAATATGGTGAAGAGGAAAACACATCTTTCACGGACTACATACAAAAAACGTGCAAACACAAACAAGCGCATAAGACTTACACAAACAAATAATAAGGAAACATTACATAACATTGATGCACCATCAACCTCATATCTTTCACAAACAACAAATACAACACATTCACAACAGCATCATAAACGTACTCCACAGCCAACGACCTCTAAGACCACACACACTAACAACAATAACAACACCAACAAAGACAACACTGACACATTCATTCCTAATCAAACACTGGAGACACACAACGTACAAAAACAACAAAGTTTCACAACTCAAACTATGCAATCACAGCAAGAAGAACATACAGTACAACACCCACACACTCTCAGATCAGCATTCAACTATAGCCCACTTCATGACTACAGCAACAATCCACATGTACAAATTGGACTCATGAACAATATCTGTACTCACTGCAATGCACTTAAATGGAAGGCAGAGCCTAAAGGCCTTTGCTGCTCATCAGGAAAAGTAATTCTTAACAACATTGAAGATCCACCGCCACTCATTAGACAACTACTGGATGGCACTCACACACTTTCTAATCATTTCTTAACAAACACACGCCGTTATAATACTCTATTCCAAATGACATCCTTTGGTGCAAATGAAGTTAGGGAAGGAAATTTCATGCCGACATTTAAAATACATGGACAGTTATACCACTTGATTGGAAGTATGCTGCCAATGGAAGGGAAAGCACCACAGTTCCTACAAATATATTTCCTATCTCAACAGCAACAAATAGACACCCGCTCACACATGGTGCCAAATTTGAACACAGACCTTATACAACTACTACAAGACACATTGCACCATCATAACACATACATTCGTTCACTAAAGTACAACTATGAAATGAATTCACAAGAGGAAGATTTGTGCATTATTATACACGCTGATAAATGGCCAACAAATACACATGCAGGAAGATATAATGCACCACCTACCGATGAAGTTGCCGTTCTTTTAGTCAACGAGGAGAAGGGACCACGCGACATTGTATTACATACCCGAGAGGGAGTATTACGCAAAGTATCTGAATTACATAGATCCTATGATCCTTTACAATACCCCATCCTATTCCCTTAAGGTGAAGATGGTTATTGTCTCAATATACCACAAAGAAACTCTGCAAACAAACAAAGCTGTTACATGCATGCAGTACTATGCCTATACTCTTATGGTTAGAAATACAACTTTCAATACCTTGCATTGGTTCCGCAATCTCTTCAATCAATACATTGTAGATATGATGGCCAAAATGATCACAGAAAGACTAGACTTTATCAGGCACAATCAAAAACAGCTACGTGCAGACAACTACATCAATTTAAAAGATGCTGTCAATCAAGATCACAACGTACAAGCTCAAGACATTGGACAGCACATTATTTTACCAGCTACTTTCACTGGATCACCAAGGTACATGCACGAAAAAACACAAGATGCTATGACATACGTCAGGCACTACGGCAGACCAGACTTATTCATTACTTTCACATGCAATCCAGACTGGCAAGAAATTAAAGATCAACTCTTCCCAAAACAAAAACCATGCGATAGACATGACATAGTTGCACGGGTCTTCAATTTAAAAGTTAAAACATTAATGAAACTATTAACACAACAGGGTATCTTTGGATCTGCTAAAGCTTACGTATTTACTATTGAATGGCAAAAGAGAGGACTACCTCATGTACACATACTATTATGGCTTGAACCAAAAATTAATGCAGATGACGTTGATCTCATTATCTCCGCAGAGCTGCCTGATCATATTAACGATCCAAAACTATTTCTTATTGTCAAGAAAAACATGATACACGGTCCTTGTGGTGAACACAACATTCTTTCACCATGTATGAAAAACTGGATTTGCACCAATAAATACCCGCGCCCTCTCATTAATGAGACAGAAACTGGGGTTAACGGCTACCCCATTTATCGTAGAAGGAACACCGAACATGGTGGACATACTATCACAATGATGGTTAGAGGACAGGAAGTCACTGTCAATAATTAGTGGGTTGTTCCATATTCCCCACTACTATGTCGCACTTTCAATGCTCACATTAATATTGAATACTGCCAATCTGTTAAAGCTATTAAATATATTTGCAAATATATTAACAAAGGCTCGGATCAAGCAACTGCTGCTATTGAAAACAAACACAATGAAATAGACACATATCCAAATGGACGGTATATTAGCACTTCTGAAGCAGTGTGGCGCATTCTAGAGTTTCACATTCATGAACGCCATCCCACTGTCACACATCTAGCTGTGCATCTTGAAAATGGTCAAAGAGTCTATTTCAATGACAAGAACATTGTACATGTAGCACAGAACCCAACGCACACAACGCTTACTGCCTTCTTCCAATTGTGTGCCACCAACAATTTTGCAAAAACATTGCTATACCAAGAAGTACCACAATACTATACATGGTCAAAATCAAGTTTTCAACGACGAAAACGTGGACAGCAAGTATTAGGACACCTTGGTGTAAAAAAAGACTCAGCTCTTGATAGAATGTACACTATTCACCCAAACCAATCGGAGTGTTTCCACTTACGCATTCTTTTACAACATGTTCGCGGACCTACAGGCTTTGAAACTCTTTTAACGGTTAACGGACAACTAATGCCTACCTATCAAGCAGCGTGTAAAGAACTTGGACTCATTGAAGACGACCAACATTGGAAACATACATTAGGTGATGCTGCACTTTCACATTCCCCATCTAAGTTACGTGAATTATTTGTTACTATTCTGCTGTTTTGTAACCCATCTGATCCTCTTACTTTATGGGAACAATACAAAGAAGATCTGTGTGAAGATATACTACACAATAGGCGTCAAGAAACAAATGATGAATCAATACCAATGAGTAATGACATATTTAACGAGGGTCTCATACTAATTGAAGACTCGCTGTATGTACTAAGTGAAAAAACTTTAAAAGATTTCAAACTGCCGCAAACAAAAAGAACTATACATACACCGTACAACCATACTGGTTTTGACAACTCGACAGAGAACCTACTGCAATATGTTGCACAACATTTGCCAAACTTAGTGCCCGATCAAACAATAGCATACAACACCATTGTTGAAAGTGTGCAAACAAAAGATGGAAAAGTATTCTTCTTAGACGCACCAGGAGGGACTGGGAAAACTTACTTAATCAACCTAATACTTGCAAAAATACGCTCATTAGGACTATTGGCTCTGGCAGTTGCATCTTCTGGAATAGCTGCCACTTTGCTAACTGGAGGTAAAACAGCACACTCCACATTTAAACTACCTTCAACTGTTTCCATTGAAAATGAATCCACTTGCTCAGTACGCAAAAACGGACCCTTAGGCACCCTGTTTCAAAAAGTGTCTCTTATTATGTGGGACGAATATACTATGACACACCTCGCACATATAGACGCCGTACACAGAACTCTACAAGACATTAGGAATTGTCCTACAATCATGGGTGGGGTCACTTTTGTCTTTGCAGGTGACTTCCGTCAGACTCTTCCTGTTGTCCCAAGAGGAACACGTGCTGATATACTAAAAGCATGCTTAAAAGCATCACACCTATGGGACTCCGTACAAACTCTTACCTTACGCACTAACATGAGAACACATTTAGGAGGTGGAGATAATCTCTTTGCTGATCTTCTACTACAAGTTGGTAATGGAGATTTACACAACACAAATGATACCATTAATATTGAAAATTTAGGGACGGCTGTCTCGAACTTACAGGAACTCATACAACATGTATACCCAGACGTTCACAATATTATTAACAAAGACTACCAATGGATTTGTCAAAGAGCTATAGTTGCACCCAGAAACACAAGTGTCAACCACATCAATGAACACATACTACTTCAAATCCCAGGGGAAACAAAAGTATATAAATTCATTGACACAGTATTAGATACTGAAGACGCAGTACATTATACTCAAGAATTCCTAAACTCACTTAACCCTTCGGGACTTCCATCTCATGTACTCCAAATAAAAGTTGGCATTCCAATCATCTTATTGCGAAACCTACATCCACCAAATCTATGCAATGGAACCCGACTACAAGTTAAAAATCTTTTACCTTATGTCATTAAAGCAACTATTCTATCTGGCCCTGCTGCCGGCCAGTTAGCTCACATTCCACACATACCCATGATACCTACAGATCTGCCATTTCAATTAAAACGTTTGCAATTCCCCATTAACATTGCCTTTGCTTCTACCATTAACAAATCGCAAGGTCAAACATATAAAGTTATAGGCATCGACTTACGAGAAGAGTGCTTCACTCATGGCCAGTTATATGTTGCACTCTCTCGCACCGGGAATGTGCAAAATCAATTTATTCTACATCCTCATTCAAAGGAAACTAAAAATGTAGTTTACCGCGAAATCTTACAATAATGACATACTTCATCTGTCACAACATTACACACTTTACTTTTCATCCTCGGAAGTCTGGCCGGGCTGCTAGTATAAATTATAAAGCTACTTGAATAAACATTGGAGACATGAGAAAAAGCAACACAGGAAAGTTATTTATCAAAAATATTGAATTTTTATATTAATTTTTGTAGGGTACATGAAAACAAAGAGCATTAATCATGATTCAAATGAACAAGAAAGATTCAAGCTTATTCCTATAAATCATTTGAATAGAAAGTCCAAAGTAATGCAGATAAAAAAACAAATGACTCCTATTTAAAAAATAAAGATCACTTGTTATAATGAAAAGCAGGTGAGGTAATGGACTTTGGCGTCGACGTTTCGGTCTATTATGGTACAAGTCTTTCAGACCTTCTTCAGGATAAAACATTTCATTTGTAGCTGTGACCCTGTATTCAAAATCTTCCTTTTTAATGGGCACATTTTTTACACATCAAAGAAAGAATCATCACTGAAGTTAGAATACAAAATCCTGGTCCCTTTAGAAACTTTGACATGATAACGTTCTTCTAAATTGTCTCATCATACACGTTGGTGAGAAGAAGAGACTTTAGTTCATTAACTGCAGGACAGAGACGATTCCTTACCAGTAGGGCTACTCTTTTAGCTTGCACTTCACTATCAATGGAAAAAGCTGTTGGCTTTTGCGATTTCTTAATTGCGATTTTTAAGGAATCCCAATTAAGAAATCGCAGAAGCCTATGCATGAAGAAATCGCTGACATTTTTTCGATTTCTAAACATTCCTTAATTGCGACTCGCAAATTGCGACTCGCAATTAAGTAATGCCTCCCCATTCATTCCTATGGGCTTAGAGGCCCATAGGAATGAATGGGAAGACATTCTCAATTTGCAATTTGCAATTAGCGAATCGCAAATTGAGAATGCAATTTCAAGGGGGCAGGGGTGTCCACAGGACAACCTGTTGTGCCCCTGAAATTAATCTGTGCACATATGTTGTGCACACACATGCCCTACGGGCATGTGTGTGCACAACATGAAACTTTGAAAAATGCACAAAAGGACATTTTTAAAAGTTTTCGCAAATTACCATGAGGTTCAACCTCATGGTAATTTGCTCCCCCTAAATGCGAAATCGCTATTTTTAAAACTTTCATGCATTGCCTTTAAGGAATCGCAAAATGCGATTCCTTAAATGCAATCGCAATTTGAGAACTCGCAAATATTTGCGAATTCTCAAATTGCGAGGGCCTTCACAAACGGACAATTTTTGCGATTTGCACCATTTACGATCGCAAAAAGCTTTGATGCATGTGCCTGTTAGCAACTAAAGACATGCGGGAAGCTTTGGACCTACCAAGTTCAAGGGAGCTGACACACAAGTAATTTCATGTACGCCATTCCACTCTTGTTTCTCCTGGTAGGGCGCAAACAGAAATCAAATAAAGAATGCATAGATAACAACCGAACCCATAGACAACCATAGACAACAAGAAAAAAAAAACTCCTCAGGAGAGGCTGTTTGGACTTTTGCTTCACATAGGGGCACATGCATCAAGCAAAATACCGGTCGCAAGCAGACCAATTTCCAGAAACGGCCCCTTTGCGACCGGTATTTTGCCATTTGGGACGCATCAACCCAAAAGCAATTTGCAAAATAGGTAATAAATGAATTTTATGTTTTAAAATGTATTTTAAAACATAAATAAAAGGCATTGTCATTTACAATACTAAAACCTTAAACTCTCACAAATGCGAGACCTGTTGCATTGCAATAAAGGGCTTTCTCGCCCACTTGTTAGATATCAGAAATATCAGAGGAAGAGACCGGCCTGCGACATCTTCAAAGTAGTGATAAATAGTGCAGTGAAGAAGATGTGTAAGTGTTGTAAATTACACAGACAAAGGGAAAAATGAGAGTTACATATGATCCGAGCTATAAACACTAACAAAGTGCTCCAACACCTTTTGCTCTGTGATTACACTGTCATGACTCAGGAGGAAGAGCAGCAGGGGTGCTGTTTACTGCCCTCTCCGTGATTTGAGTGGGCAGTGTGGCATTGCATACTGTCATTGCTATCTTTGGCCTAATAAAAAATATTCCAGCAGTAGTAGGGCCCTGGCTTCACCTCCTGGTGTAGGGCGGGCTGTGCTTTATGGAAGGCATGGAGGGAGGGAGGGATGGTCTCAGCTGCAGATCCCGCCTCGTAAGGTGCTCCTGCTACTACTAGTGAGCGAGAAGCACTGAGGTGGTGGCAATGGTATTGGTGGTGGCGGTACTGGTATTGGTGGTGGTACTGGTATTGGTGGTGGTGGTATTTGTGGTGGTGGTATTGGTTTTGGTGGTGTGGTATGGGTATTGGTGGTGGTGGTATTGGTATTGGTGGTGTTACTGGTATTGGTGGTGGTATTGGTGGTGGTGGTGGTATTTGTGGTGATATTGGTGGTGGTGGTATTGTGGTAGTATTGGTGATGGTGATGGTATTGATGGCAGTGATATTTGCTGGTGGTATTGGTGATGGTATTGGTATTAGTGGTATTGGTGGTGGTGGTATTGGTGGTGGTGGTACTGGTGGTGGCATTAGTGGTGGTGATATTGGTGGTGTTGGTGGTGGTATTAGCGGTGGTGGTGGTATTGGTGGTGGTGGTATTGGTGGTGGTATTAATTTTGGTGGTCGTATTGTTGGTGGTGGAACTTTTATTGGTGGTTGTGGTATTGGTGGTGGTAGTATTGGTGGTGTTGGTATTGGTGGTGGTGGTATTGGTGGTGCTATTGGTGGTGCTATTGGTGGTGGTATTGTTGTTGGTGGTATTGGTGGTGGTATTTGTGGCGGTGTTTTGGTGGTATTGGTGGTGGTGGTATTGATTCTGATGGTATTGGTGGCGGTGGTGGTATTGGTATTGGTGGTGGTGGTAGTGGTAGTAGTGGTATTGGTGGTGGTGGTATTGGTGGTGGTGGTAGTGGTGGTGGTGGTATTGGTGAGGGTGGTATTGGTGGTGGTGTTATTGGTGGTGGTGGTGGGGATATTGGTATTAATGGAGGTGCAACTGGTATTGGTGGTGGTGGCATTGGTGGTGGTGGTATTAGTGGTGGTGATATTGGTGGTACTAGTGGTGGTGGTATTGGTGGTGGTGGTATTGATGGTGGTGGTATTGATGGTTGTGGTGGTATTGGTGGCATTGTGGTGGTATTGGTGATGGTGGTGGTATTGAGTGCAGCAGCATTGGTGGGGGTATTGATGGTGGTGGTATTGGTTGGGGTATTGGTGGTGGTGGAGGTGGTTGTATTGGTGGTGGTGGTATTGGTGGTGGTGGTATTAGTGGTGGTATTGGTATTAGTGGTGGTATTGGTGGTGGTGGTGGAGGTGGTGGTATTGTGGGGGTGGCATTGGTGGCAGTAGTATTTATGGTAGTGGGCTTGGTGGTGGTGGTAACAGACACAAGTAATGCATGTTAAAGTGATTGAAATCAGGTGCCCTTGTTACCAGGGCGGCCATGCTGCACAAAAAAACACAAGTCGTTGCAGCTGAGGCAGCGCATTTCCGGGGCTGCAGTAAGACAAACTCAATAAAGTAAATTGTGCTTACAGACTAAATAACAGATCCAGTGAAACAGCAAAAGTAAAAGGGCCAGTCGCCATGGGAGGGCACAAATGAAGACAAGGTCGTACTAAAGAGGGACTAACAAGCCTGTTAATGAATCCAAAGGCAGCATTTATGAAAGACAATGACATAAGCCAATGAAAAATATGGGCGGAGATTGGGCACTGCTTCTCTCCCATACTTACTACAGCAGTCTCGCAGAGCTAGTAGTGCATACATGCTGCTACTAGGCTTGACCTAAAAATCAAAGACAAAGAATGAGATGAAAAATAAGGGAACTAATGAGTTGTGATGCATCGTCACTAGTTAATGGGTCTTTATCTATGATTCAAACAGGAACTGATATCTTAGGGAAAAACTCAACTTTAACTAGGATTTGGGAGTTTTATTAAGCATTTTATGGAGAGACCAACATCCTGTAAAATGGGTCATCTGTTAGGCTTTGCATGCCCTATTTTTGAAAGTCAGATCATCAGGTTGGAACACAAAAAAACCCAAACTGGCTGCCTAGCCAAGCACTAAATTCCACAATCCCACCACTGACCCTCATGCCTGACACTCCACTTTGCTCGATGAACACCACTCTAGGTGACCATGAGCATTGAAAAGCAGTGAGGTCTAGGTGGCAAGAGTGCCTAACCATGCCATGAGTGTGGTTTCCAGCAAGATGCTACTTCACAGCTCGAAGAGTTCCCCATCTCCTCTGAAAGTATGCCGTCTCTAGCAGACAGAACAGCTGTAACACAGTATAGTCATCCACAAAATGAGATAAACTTGACTGAAAGCCCATTCAAGCAATTGGAAAACATCAGAAATACATGAAAGCATTTGATTAAAGAGGGCTGACCCAAAGCCCACTCTGTCTCTTTATTTCTTTACTCTTTTTTCATGTATTGATGTCAAGCGATGTTGCTGCGGCCAATTAAGGTTTGCGTGTGGGTAGACTAAAACAATGCAACTTGGATGGTGAAACAAAAAAATGCTAAAGTGTTTTGAGTAATGGGCTATTTCCTACTGACTGCACACTCAATTATTTCAGAACGCACAATAGAGAACAACATTGTCTTTTGGAGATAAATGTGTCCGGAGCCTATATCAATACACAGGACAATATTGACCATGGTACTTGATCCCCAGCAACTGAAAGCATACAGCTGACACATAAAAAATTAATAGAATTATCTGCAGTATGATGGCAAGTCCTAACACTGTTGTATGGTGTTCAACTTATATTATGAAGCCAATCACCAAGATGGGAACAACCCTGGCATGGAACTAGAAGGACCATGCTTTTCGCAGGCCTACCTTCACCTCAAGCCAACCCCTTACCCACAACCAAATCGCTTTTTATCACATTTACTTCTCCAAAAATGCACCATACACCAATCCATAACCTTTGTTTTTCAGATTTTCGGCCACAATACATGGAGGTTACTGTTGTGAACAAACATCCTACACTGGGGGGTATTGACTTGCCTGAGTGGTACAGTGAGCAAAGGACCCACATCAAGGCATATCCATGGCCACTTATGGTGATTCATCAAACACACAAAAGGTGATGTGATGATGATTCCAATAAGACTAACCACTGGTAATTGCTTGGGGTAGCATTCCAACTCATCCTTCTTTTGCCCACCATGTCACCTCATATCAGATCTGGGTATATGCAAATTAGGCTTGACCGTGCTCCATTAGTAACAGTCAGCCCGATCTGCAAAGCCAGGCCCTCTCCGAAACAGTACTCAAGCAACCCAAGACCAGTTTTGCCCTGATTGGGACTCTTCAGTTGGGTGTAACTTACTTCAAGATGCACAGTCTGGGCATACCCATGGCCACTTAGGGTAAATTGATAGCATTTCTCCCATCATCTTTTGTGTATTTGGTGTACTGTCCTTTGTGGCAAGGGTATGCCCAGACGTAGGTTCTGTTTTCATTATGCCACAGGAACCAAACTACAGCAGGTTGATGAGCCATTATTAGTGTGAAACCGTTCCTAGATTGCTTGTGTTTTGGTTTGGTGAGGACCTGGCCTGGCAGTTCAGGCTGGACTGAGGAGCAGGGACAAGTCTGATTTTCACATGGCTGGTCCAAACTGAGGCAGCATGGTGAGCAAAAGAACGATGGGTTGGGATGCTATCCTTAGCGATTGCCAGTATGTAGACAAATTATAAGCATTTCTCCCATCCTCTTTTGTGTGTTTGAAGTGCGGCCCTTAGTGGCAAGGGTGTGCCCAGACGTGGGCCGCATGTTCATTGTGCTACAGGAACCAATCTATACCTGGCAAAGGAGCCCTTAATAGCGTGGAATTAGTCCTAGGTTCAGTTTCCACCTGGCGTGGCAGTTCAGGTTGGACTTTTCCCATGAGGAGCAGGGTCAAGGCTGATTTGCATATGGCTGGGTAGAAACTGAGGTGGCGTAGTGAGCAAAAGAACGATGGGTTAGGATGCTACCTCAAAGGATTGCCAGTGGTTAAACAAATTACGAGCATTCCTCTCATCACCTTTTGTGTGTTTAGGTATCACTGTCTTACGTTATGATATTGGCTATTTGATGCATCATTCCGCCTCGCAGGAAGTGCTACCATTGAAATGCATGATGGTCTATTTTACAGCTCAAAACTACACTTACTAAACACACTGAGTTGCATTCTGCCATTATATGCAATATGCATTCTATCCAAAAAGCAATCCTAACTGCACTTGTGCATGCAACGCATGGCAATGATATCTATGAATGCTTGTGTTTACATGCATTTCAATGTGAAAGCTAGACCTATTAGAGTTGTCAATGCTTTTTGTAAAGGAAAGCACTGTCTGCGCATGCGTCGTGTGCACCGAATGTTGGTGTGTACTAGTGTGAACCTGGCTGTACATTCCATTTATAGCTACAACAATAAAGGGAATTCGATGGCCGTTGGAAGAATATTTTTTTGGAGGTCTCGTTGAGTATGAACTTTGAGTGAGGAAAAAACAGGCAGGTTGTCTTGAAGTTTCCTAAGTGTTTGGCTTTTCCAAGGGTTTAAATTCTACCCTAGTTTACGCACCATTTTTACCTTAACTCTAGAAACATGGGGGCAGATTTACAAGCCCCTTTCGCCTCTTTTACGCTACCGTTGCATCACTTTTGTGACGCAGCGGCGGCGCAAATCCAGCGCCATGGTGTGGGGTGCTTACAACGTGACGCATCTGGGAGATGCGTCACGTTGTAAAGCCCTGTGCCACAAGAAGGCGTTCCTGCACAGGGCTAGCTGTTCCTGTGCAGGAACGCCTCCTAAAAGTGGCTGAGTGAAATCTACAAGATTTCACTCAGTCACTTTTAGGGCCATGCTGCGTCAAAACCCTGCGCCTGCTTGAAGCAGGCGTAAGGATTGACGCAGCATGTTTGCAATAGGGCATCCAAGAGTCTTGCTGGAGCTGTGTCGCGCTTGCGACGCAACTCCAGCAATGCGCAGCATTTCCGCCGGGGATGCGTCACGCATCAGCCCATCCGAGCGCCAAGTTTTGCTGCTTTGTAAATGCGGCGCATCATGGTGGCGCATGGGTGGGCAGATGCGTCGCAACGCTTCTGGTGCATCTCTGCTGATTAGCAGAGATGCGCCAGACGTCGTAAACCTGACCAATAGTAAATGCACCAAAGTGTAATTCCCAAAAAGTATTTGTTCCAATTTCATGCTTCATGAAATAAACATAATGTATGGTTAATGCATTCTTTGACATGGGCACTCAAAGGATTAAGAATGGAAACTATACTGGAAGCAGATACAATTAGGATTAAAAAGAGGATTTTAGAGTTGAGGCTATTTTATATAGAGGAAAGGGGATTGGAATGTAATTAGTGCTTTTTTTAACAAATTTATACTTGGGGTACATGTAAAGAAGACCATTTTCTTTAGGTAAGTTTGAATAGGTCATATGAAATGTGAGTACCATTTGGCTGCTAACCAGTGCTCCGATGTTGTTTCTTGCAGGGAACCATGGTTATATGTAATCTGTCCTCAGCTCTCTACGACCCTAATTACTGGGAGAAACCTCATCAGTTCAATCCGGGCCATTTCCTTGATAAAGAGGGCAACTTTGTGACCAGTGAGGCCTTCTTACCCTTTTCTGCAGGTAAGCCTTCATCAGGATTAAAGATGGCCTGTCAAAATGAATCATACGCAGGCATCCTTTAATGGAATTTGTTATCGCCTGCATCATAAGTGTTCACAATGATACACATAATTAACAACTAAATCATTAGGGGCCAGATGTTTATAGCTCGCATTTTGCTATTCCCTAATTGTAAATCACAAGGATTCGCATTCAAGAATTAGCAAAATGCAATGTATGAAGGTGTATAGTACACCTTTTCTGATTTCTAAGGGGTCGCAAATGACCTACCTGATGAATATTAATGAGGTAGGTCACAATTTGCGACCCCCTAGGAATCGCAAAAATCACGGGGATGGTGGCCTGCTGAGATCAGCAGACCACCATGTCTGTGATTGCTTTTCAAAAAAGCAATTTTTGTTGTTGTTGTAAAGCAGCCCATTTTCCTAAAATGAAAAGGCAATGCTTTACAAAACGAAAAATGAAAAGTTTCTTTTCATATTTTAAGAGGAGGCAGTGGCCTGTGGGACCACTGCCTTCTTTAAAAATAGTTTTACAAACATTCACAAATTGGCTAAAGGCAAAAATGTTTTATGGTCTCAAAAGAGCACAAATGACCATAGTACTCAATGGCACTAAAGGGAACGACCTGGTATGTGGATGGGGAGACATCCATTACAACGCATATTGCTTCAGTGACGTGTAGCGATGAAGCCTAAATTACGCTCCTCCAGTACTAAAAATAGCTGGAGGCTCAGGAGAGTAGCACAGGTGCAGGGAGAGGGCCAGGTGCAAGAAATAAACCAGGTGCAGGGGACCAGGTAACAGCTGCGGCTGCTGCAAGTAAGAGCATGGGGCCGGCTGGGGGGGGGGGGATTTCGAGAGACGACCGCGAGGGAAAACAAATGTAATATTTTTTTACACTATGCCCTCAGACAAGTACTCTAAGCCCCTGTTACATCCAGCAAGCATCTTCTAATTGTTTTAATGAATGTTCCTGAGGCTAATATCAATCTTAGCTTTGTTCCTCACTGTAAGTATGGGTCCTGATCTTCCTCTCAGAACAAAAAGCCTGGATGGCGGACAATTATCCCAGAGGATATCCTCTAGAAAGTTCATTAATGTTACCTCACGTCTCATTATTCTTGTGCCGTATTATATCGGACCCGCAAATCTTCACCATCTCAAGGTGGAATTCTTAACTGTTCCAACCCAAGTACTCTCAGAAAGTAAAGTGATTCAAGCAAGTCTTAGCCAATGGCAGCATCTCTGCTATGGTGGAGGAGCATCGCTCCACTGCTTTTAAGCCGTGCAAAGTACGAAACATAAAATGCCAACTTCCGCCAATGTTTGGATAACATCTGTGCCTGGATGACCATCAACCACCTCAGGCTTAACACTGATAAGACAGAGGTCTTATTTTTTAACCAGAAAACTCCAATATCCCCCAGCCTGTGGTGGCCCACTGTACTTAACCCCTCGCCCACTCCTGTTCAATCAGCACGTAATCTTGGTTTTCACTTTGATGACTCACTTTCTTGTAAAGCGCAAATCAACAAGGTCACCTCAGCTTGCTTTGCGAAACTTCGCATGATTAAAAAGATCTCCCCTTACCTCCCCTTAGACGCCCGTAGAACAATCACTCAGGCCCTCATCACATCTCATTTAGACTACGCCAACAGCTTGTACGCCGGTGCCCCTCAATATCTGATCGATCGTCTTCAGATCGTGCAGAATGCAGCAGCTAGACTGATTGGAAATATCCCCTACCGTCAGTCGGTTGCTTTTTATTGCAAAGAGCTACACTGGCTTCCTATTGCAAGCCGCATTCAATTCAAGATCCTCACCCTCGCCTTTCGTGCTATCAATGGCCTTGGGCCAGGATACCTGAAAAAGCGAGTGGTAATATCTCAATCAGTCAGATCACTGAGATCTAACAATCTACGTCTCTTGACTGTACCACGCTTTCGACGGTCCAGAATGGGCGGCAGAGGGTTTAGCGTAATGACTGCTAAACTATGGAACTGCCTCCCACTTGACCTTAGGTTTTGCCCGTCTGAATCCCTCTTCCGTAGTAAATTAAAAACATGGCTGTTCTCCAGATCATGAATCTAGTCCTACAATTATCCTGTTCCTCTCCTATATTCCTGGGTTCCTGTTTTAGCGCCGGGGCACCCTTCCTGGGGTAGCTGCGTGCTGTATAAGCTACTTAAATAAATAAAATAAATAAATAAAATGATAATAGCAGGGGAGGAGTGGTTTGCCCACTCATAAGTGCGCATGACTGTTTGGCCGGCCCTCTCGGGCCTCTCAAAACAGAGATGCACCCTTTCCCTGCTCTCCATGCATGCTGCATTACAGCCTGCGTGGAGAACATGCCCAGGCCCCATTCCCTTGCTGAGTGTTAAACCAGGATGCTCAGACCAATTACAATGCTGCATTGCAGAGTTGCGATTGATCAGGGGAGTCTGGGTGCATACCAAACACAACGCTGCATTGAAGTGTTGTGATTGGTCAGTGGGTCATGGCTGTGCTTCCTGTTCCTCGAGTCGAGACGAGGTGAGCCGGAGCAGAGACGTGGGACCGGGCAAAAAGGTAAGTTAATGTTTTTTTGCATTACGCACCGTAAGTCCCACCCCGTGCTACCCACCCCGCGACCACCATGCCGCCCACCACTGGTCCTAGCTAGCCTCTGCAAACAAAATACATAGAGCACTTGAAAATACTGGTCTGACATTCATCAACACATTGCTTAATTGTAGTAATAACTCTTTGATTGCCCATAGCAACGAATTTTGTTTGTTGGGCGGAATGAAGAAATGTTTTTAAAAATGTCTTGATGATCTCTTAAACCTAGTATTAGCAATTGCACATGTAAAGTAGCTTTGCTCTTTGTTTTTATTATCTATTTGTATTGGTTACCGCATGTGTAAGTTTATTTTTTATGGCCTTAATGCAGCCGAATAAAGTTTTATTGACTCGACTTGACTCTTTGATTATAACAAGTGATCTTGCCTCTGTGTTCTTTTTGTAGGACACCGCGTGTGTTTGGGGGAACTGCTGGCCAGAACGGTGCTCTTCATCGTCTTTGCCAGCCTCATCCGCACCTTCACATTCCGTCTCCCTGATGGAGTGAAAGAAGTCAACATGGGCCCCATTTTCAGAAGTACATTACAGCCACACCCATATAAGACCTGTGCCATACCCCGCTAGACAGGAATCTCAGTTGTAGGCCAAAGTATATATTATACTTAAGGCTCCCTGTTTTCCGTTTTTATGGATTTTTAAAGATAAATACAGACAGAAAACAATGTGTTTTCTGTCTGTATTTACTTTTGAAAGTGGATGAATACCGAAATGTGGGCTCCTTTTAAGTGACTCTCCATGCTGTCTTTGATGAATTATAGGTCAGCAGCTAAGCATATGGACAGCATGAGAAATTAAAAAACACAGGATGAAATGTATTTAAATAACAGCATTTGTCAACATACATTTATGGTATAATGCTAGTAATTACCAGTGGATGTATTGTTATGTAATATTTGACAGCTTAAATAGCTAAAACACAACAGACATCAAAGTATGAGTGCACGTCTATCAGTTAAATAAATATGGAAATGTACCGTTTTTCAACTTCATTTATACACAAAACGCAAAATAAATAAGGATAAATACAAATAAAATGACCCAAAAATAAATATGGATAAATACAGGAAAAGTTGAAAACATAAATACCATACAACCGGGAGCCCTAATTATACTGCATAAACTGTATTAAGGGTTATCTTCATCCAAGGACGTTTAAACTTTCTAAAGAGGTTCCCTCTAATCAGACCACCAGTATATTAAAATACAGTATAAATATGTGTATGGTTTACTGAAAAGAAACTAATTCTATTGATGTGCTAATGTGTCATAGAATTTCTTTTCTATCTTCCCATCCCTTTGTCATATGTCCAAACCATTAAAAAACGTTCCTTTTTGACGAGAACACAATACTTTAAAGAAAATTTGCGATTTGTGGCTGTCTGTGCCAAATTACATAACGAGCTTTACAGATAAGATTCAGGGGAGGCAGTTTTGGGATGGTTTCAGAAAGGACCTCCTTTGGTTCCCATTTTATGACCCCACCCTTTAGGTACCATGATGATAAACACTTCTTGCTACAGTCTCTGAAGGGTGAGAGTTCTTCTAAAATTTGAAACATTGCCCATTGAGGCAAGTCAATGGAGACTGGATGTATATTACTGGCTTATGGTGATGAGGTATCAGAAAGTAGTGTAATTGCTTTTTTCTTTTCCTTAAGACCATTATATATTGCAAAGGCGCTGATGTTCATGCTTACCATAACATGCTCTATTACATTTTTTTTGTTTACTGTATATCTATGTTGTTTTATATCAGGCTGTCCTAGTAGGCCTGCTCAGTTACAAGCATTTCTGATGCTCCACAACCTTTTCACATACTATTGTACAATTGCACATTTTCTGCACTATTTAGTAAACATTGCCTTGTTATGAGGATTGGCACCTCAAAACGAGATGTTTGGACAACAGTGAGGCCAATACTTGTCTGTGCCTCCTGTATCAGCTCGTCCAGGTTTCCTCACATTCTTTCTCCTGAAAGATCCTTGCACCTGTTCATCAATTAGTTTCAATTAGTTTGCGTCCTGACCATGTGTTCTTGCTTCCATTCACTTCTATTGGGGAAATCTGTTTATAATAATCACTAAATCTGTGGATTATAGCATTATATGCTCCAACCGATTGTGATCGGAAGCTCTGGTCTGTTAAAACAACAATTGCTGTGCATTTTTAAGTTTGCAAATTGGCTATTTATTTTGCATTAAACGCATTTTAAAATATATAGGCTATCTCGAGGCTTGTGTTGTGTTTTACAAAGTGATCGGCTCATTTCCAAGTTTTGGCAAGCCTGAATTATGGGATATATTGTGAATGTTCATTTTTATGACTTTAATGAACAAAAATCTTTACATATTGTTTTGCCTGACAAATTTACATTGACATATGTATTAGTCAGGTAGCATTGTATTTCAAATGGCAGTGTCTGGTGAGCAAGATTTAGCCCCTGGTCAGGTCTAGATCACCATGGCCAGCCATTGTTATGGTATTTATAATACTTACATTTTACTCTGGGATGACCTGCAACATCTTTTAATTTTGTATATATTTGTATTTTGTTGTTTCATTTTAGTTTCAAACACATTGTCAGAGAATAGCTTTATAATTCGAGGTTTTCCTTTTCTTTTTTTAAAAAAATGAACCGGCTGGAAAGGGGTGTTATAGAAAACAAGCATCAGCAAACCCAATAAGTCTCGCCTTAACAAGCTGTGCTACGGCTATGTATTTTTTCCACCTATTTGTCAGAAAAATTCAAAAATAAAAGTTAAATATGTCTGGCACATGTTGAATTAAAAAGTTAAATAAAAATATTCTCTCACTGATGGGGCCATTTTATGTGTGATATTCTTCGATAACAAGCCTTTCAGTTATGCATTTTATTATTATTGTTATTAGTGAAGGAGAAAAGAATACATGCCCACAAAACCAAGCACCCAATTCACAGGCAGCTACAATATTATTTTAACACTTTATAATTGTAATTGCATTTACATAGCGCTTACCACCCCTGACGAGGCGTTGAAGTGCTTTTCGGCGAGTAGAACACTACTCTGAAACCAAAAAGGATTAGTAGTAAATTAGTATAGGGAAATATGAAATTATTTGAGTGGTGGACATGTGAGTCTGTTAGTTGTATTGAAAAGAGCAGCAGAGGGATGGAAGAAGGAAGGCTCTACAAAGTGTTTATTGGAGGTCATAGCAGTAATAGGAGGTTTGGGATGAATAAAGGAGATATAGTAGAGAGAAGTGACTCTAGAAGTGGATTAGGGAGAAAGATGAGGTATCGGATGAGCCTGGGAGGAAAACATGAGGAAGGGTTTAAAAAAGCTTGAGAGACCCTCAAAAGGCAGTTTATGAATCAAGGTCTTCTGAGCATCCTCATGACGCAAAGGCTTCGTCCACAGAGAGTGAGACCGCCCCGGCAGCCGAGGAGAAGGCCCACAGCATATCAGAAGTGACATCGGACAAAAACTGCGCCAAGACCTCATCTGCGCCAAGAAGATAGGAGTAAGATCCCCTTGATCCTGAACTCAGTCAAACAACTTCTTGAAATCCTTGAGAAGGACCGGGGAGGCATTGGAGCATATTCTAGCCCGAAACCCAAAATGAGACGCAGCATAACAGCGCTTCAAGGATGTCTCCACCTTCCGTTCAACTAAATCAGCAAGGGAAGCCTTGGAATGGAATTGACCTTAGGGACCTGAGGAAACTGGACATCAAACCCCGCCAAGCTATACCTCTTGCCCAAAAAGCGAGGAATCCCCTGATTGTCAACCTCAAGCCATTCCTTTGCCACAATATCCTTAATGACATCATGTATGGGCAAGTCATCCACCACCAATGTACTATACTGGGAGTAAAACCCATCAACCACCAAAGACTTAGGGTCAAAACCCAGGACCTCACGAATAAGGGCCAACATGTCCGAAAAAACTTTACCCTGGATCTATTTCCCCTTATGGGAATTGTGCATGTCCTCATCCTCCTCCCCTTTAGATTTCTTGGCAGAAGGCTCTAGCGCACAGTTTGAACAGCAGAGTTAATCAAATCAGGCAAATGTGACCTGGAAATATGCAACAGGTCATGCTCCAGCAGGTCCTGCTCATTAATCCGCTTGGAAAGAGACTTGGCAGGCACCAAGGCTGAATCATCATCCCCCCCTTGCTAAGGCAAAAAGTATCTGCACCAACATGAACCAACAGAGAAAAAAGAAGTACCCAGCAACTCCCCCTAATACCGCCTCTCAGCAATCAAGTCTCAAAAACCACGAGACTTGAATTGCCAAAAAGACAGCCCGGCCGCCTCCCCCACAGCCACATACGCAGAATACATGGCCGCAGGAGCTGGTTGCCTCCGGAAGCCCTTAGCACTGGAATGGCCCATCAACCAAACACAGAGAAAGCTCCCCGCCTCAGCCAAGTACATGCACGGAGAGGGTGTTCGAAAAACAGAGCAGGGACGTGACCGACTGGAATACCGGTAAGGCCACCATCATAAAATTACACATAAGTAAAAAAAACTATGAAATAGAAACAGTCACTGCATCGCAGTCTGAATACAGGAGGAGAAAAACCAGCGCTCCAACAGCAAGTCGGACAGGAAAAGAAACAGGCATCTGGTGGGTGGGAGGGGTTTATATAATAGACATAGAAACATTCTAGTGTTTCAGACTAGCCTTTCGAGAGGTGGGATTGCCTCACTTGTGAAAGAACTTGGACAAGGAGGACATATGAGGGGGTAATGAGGAGAAGTCTAGACAGGGAGGCCTCCTCCTCTGGCACCAGGCACGGTGGGATTGACTGAATACATGGGAGAAGCACCCCATAACCCACCAAACCATAATACATTTCAATTGCCGGGAGCCAGCTTCACATAGCTCCATACCCTGTGCTCCTTCGCACCCACAGGCTCTGCATGAAAGGATGTTGGCCCTAGCCACAGTGTCCCCATCTCTGAACAATGGACCAGATCCTCATTGCAGACACCTCGGATGATGCCTCTTCTGACAGGGAATCAGGGACCACGCAGATCAGCACTGCATCACTCCTCCCTCCTTTAATAATTCTCCATTCAGACTAGTACATAATATAATCAACAAGAGGGAGACACACACTGCTATTTTGGCTCGGGGAGGCACTAGTCATTTCCCTACATAATGCCCCATTCAATTGCACCCCCACTGAATACCCACGGTGAGACGAGGGTGAGCAGGCAATAAGAGCAGTGCCCCTACTTTACTAGAAATAGATAGGAGGGGTCACGTGGACCTCATTGAGACTCTTTTTTGTTCTTGTGTTGACCACCACAGGTAGGCTGGTCTCCCTGGTCATTGCATTCATGATGTGACACAGACACCATGTGATGTGTTGCCCTTTGAGGTACAAACCCACAATGGTCTGAATGAAAAAGTGAGTGAAGTATCAGGAGTAGCCTATTAGCAAGGACCTTACTTGATATTTTATAGTTGATGGTTAACATCAACAATGGGCAATAAGAACTCACCTCAAGTGGGTCCCTACCCAGCTTTGGAAGCACCACTATAAGGGCCTCATGAAGGGTTACCGGAAGAATGCCCCGGTGATGCACTTCTTGATAAACCTCCAGCAAGCGGGGAGCTAGGACCGGCCCAAAAGTTGCATAAAACTCTATGGGAAACATAGAGATCTCTTAACTGGGGTAGAATGTTTGATTTATTCAGCATTCTATACATCATTTGTTGCAGCTGCACGTTTCGCCAGGAGTAGGTCCCTTGCTCACTGTGCCACTGGATCCAAGCTAGCCTGGCTGATGAGGGGTGACATACCCCAAAACTGGTCCCAGGATTCTTATTTCCGGTTCAGGGATGACCCAGCTTGGCAGTCTGGGCTAGACTGTTCCTATGAGGAACAAGGTCAAGAATGATTGGCATATGGCTGAGCCCAAACTGGGGTGGCGTAGTGGGCAATAGAACAATAGATTTGACCCAGATCTCTTGACCTGGGTAGCATGATTGATTTATTCAGCATTCTGTCCATCATTTATTGCAGCTGCAATTTTTGCCCTAAGTGGGGTGGGTGTGCCCCGACGTGGGTCACCTGCTCACTGTGCCACTGGATTCAAGCTAGCCTGTCTGATGAGGGTTGACATACCCCAAAACCGGTCCCAGGATGTTTGTTTCTGTCCAGGGAGGACCCGGCTTGGCAGTTCCGGCTGGACTGTTCCCATTAGGAACAGGGTCAAGACTGATTTGCATATGGCTGGGTCCAAACTGGGATGGCGTAGTGGGCAAAAGAATGATAGATTTAACCCAGATCTCTTGACTGGAGGAAAATGTTTGATTTATTCAGCATTCCGTCCATCATTTAGCGCAGCTGGACTTTTCGCCCTAAGTGGGACGGGTATGCCCAGATGTGGGTCTCTTTCTCACTGTGCCACTGGATTCAAGCTAGCCTGGCTGATGAGGGGTGACACACCCCAAACCTGGCCCCAGGATGCTTGTTTTTGGTCCAGGGAGGACCCGGCTTGGCAGTTCGGGCTGGACTGTTCCCATGAGGAACAGGTTCAGGACTGATTTTAACAGGTACAGAACTGAATTGCATATGGCTAGGCTGTAGTGAGCAAAATAACATTGGATCTAACCCAGATCTCTTGACTGGGGGAGAATGTTTGATTTATTCAGCATTCCGTCCATCATTTGTTGCAGCTGCACTTCCTAGAGAGACAGCAGGCCTAGGTGCATGTAGCATGGGAGACCTGTCCGCAGGATGCAGGCGCAGTCCGGGAGGAGCAACGGAGGGGACAAAATGCCTCTGGTTCCCAGGGGGCCTCATCTCAAGCACCAATGAGGCTGGTGTGCTAATCTCGTGTAGGTCGAGGGCCATGCTGTGGTGATTCAGCCAGCAGGCAAACCATGCCAATCGGCACCTTGCCGCTGTGATTTCACTAATGCGGGAGTGATCTGTCAGGCAGTATACCGAGGCTAGGCTGCTCTGTCCTGCAGCAAAAGGAGCCCAGGCTGCAACCAGCAGATGATTATGTTTGGATGGGCAGGATAAACAGAGGATAGTAAGCAGGCTGGGCACGGAGCTCACTAGAAAGCTTTGCAAGGTGGCCACCTTCTTGCCCACGCACAAAGAGGTTCCATTTGTGCACAAAAACTTCCTTTTGTCACTGGCTTATGAAGTGCCTAGGGTCACTTTGGCATTAAAAAACCCAGGATAGGTTGAACCCTTTGTTCCACTGGCCAGGAATAGCCAGCGACACAGAAATGTTCTATAAAGAGTGGGTAGGAATGGACATTGTTGTTACATTTGTACCCCTCTCACAGTCAGAATACAAGTATATCTTGTTTGGAGTGGGTCATGCCACCAGGTACTCGAGGCAGTACCCCTGAGGAGCACACCCTCACAGCCAGATAACAAGTAAATCTTAGTTGTGGTGGATAAGGCCACCAATTACATGTGGCTGTCTACCTGACGAGCACAACTGGTGTGCTTTCCTCATAATCTTTTCTTGGGTTGAACTTTCAAGAATAGTGTTCTCTGACCAGTGAATCAACTTTACCTCATCATACATGAGTAAAATGTGGGAGAAAGCTAGTGTAAACTACCATTTCTCCACTGTATACCACCCACAACCCAATGGTTTGGTGGAAAGGTTCAACTAGACACTCAAGAGCACCTCAGCAACTCTGCAAAAAAACCTAAGGAGGAATTGGGATCTTCTCCTGACATGTCTCTTTTTCGCCTACAGAGATATTCCGCAAAAGGAAGTAGAGTTCAGTCCCTTTGAACGGGTAAATGGACACCTACTGAAGGGTCCATACCCTTTAGTCAGAGAAGGATGGAAAGGAACCTCATAGTCTTCACAGGAAGGATGTGGTGGGCTATGTGCTTGGCCTCGGGAAGGTGATGGCACAATACATGATTCAGGCAAAGAAAAAGCATCAGGCAAGCCAAGGGTTCAACAAGGAGTGGTATGACCAAAAGCTGAATGGGCTTCCGGAAGGTCAGGAGGTGTTGGGACTGAAACCTAATTATCCCAGAGCTTTGGCGGCAAATGGTGTGTGTCATAGAAGGTAGTTCATTACAAGCTAATGGGGTAACCCAAAACAGCCAAAGGACGTGGGTGCAATAGATTACAAAAAGCGAATGGTCCTATTGGCTAGGATACACAACAATACTCAATACTGTATTTACATCAAACACAATTATTGTGTGAGATAGAGATAAAGAAAATACAACTGGACACTGTATCTTGAAAATCAATTCCATTCTTTCTATTTTTAGGCCCAAAAATTAATTTGCATACAATCAATGCTTCTAGGTTGCTCTGATGAGTGCATGAGAAAGTGCATGTATAAGTGCTCAAGTGACGTGAAAGAAGTGGAAAAGATGAATCTGAAAGGTATAGACAACAATAAGAACACTGTCACAGAACTGTGTCACTTCAGTAAGCTTGTCCAGGAAGGGTCTCACACATGTTACATAATGTATCCATATAAGAAAAAGAGACCAATTAATCAAGGCACATCTGTCTTTCGGATGATGTGAAAAATTATCCAGGCTTTTATGACAGTGTTGTTGAAGTTTCCACCAAGATTTTAAGTGTGGCAATTTAAAGATCTAAGAACCTAAGAGTCAGGTCATTATTAGGACATAAAAGGAGGACCATGAGCAACTATCAGTGGTGTGGATGAGTCAAGCACACTTCAGGCGGGAGAAACTAGGGATACAACCTATTAGAGGTGAAAGAAACAAAACAAGATGATCCCATGAAGGAATGAATCAGAATGGGTCACTGGCTTCAGTGTAAAGAGTCAGGTTCAGAGGGGCGCCTAATTACTCCAAATGGGGGCGTACCGCACTTGAAAGGTCATTACATCCTTTCCATCACTCCATGAAAGGAGCATCCTGATACGGAGTCTGGGAAAGGATGTCATGACTACACCCTGTCTTGTGACCCAAGGACAGGCTGCAGGCTAAGGGAGGAAAAAAAAACTTTTTAAAAGTGCCATTTTAAAAATGTTAGTCTAAAATTTTACTTTATATTAAGAAAGGAATTGTCATTACAATTCCAAAGACACCAACCATTAACTGGTTACCTGTTCACATTTAGAAGTTATTACTTATTACATTTTATGAGGTACAACCAATGTTATCCTATATGAGAGGTAGGGCTTACAGTAGTAAAAAAAATATTTTAAAGTTTTTCACTACTAGGACAAGTAAAACCTACAATTACATGTCCTACCTTTTAAATTCTCTGCACTGTTCTTACTGGGCTGCTCAGGGACTACACTAGGGATGACATAATAATTAAAAAGGATGGTTTGGACCTGCCAAAAGTTTTTTTTGCCAGATCAAAATGGCAGTTTAAAACGGCATACAGAGGCAGCAATGGCAGACCTGAGTCATGTTTGAAAGGGCTACTTAAGTTGAGTGGCACAATCAGTGCTGCAGGCCCACTAGTGGCATTTAATTTACCTGCCCTGGGTATACCTAGTACCACTTTCCTAGGGACTTAAAAGTAAATTAAATATGCCAACTGGGCATATCCAATTTTACCATGTTTAGGGGAAAGAGCACAAGTACTTTAGAACTGGGTAGCAGTGGTAAAGTGCGTAGAAACCAAAAGCCAGCAAAAATAAAGCCAGCAAAACAGGAGGATTGAAGGCAGAAAAGTTAGGGGAGAACCACACCATTTATGCCAGGTCTACCCATTTCTATAGTAAAACATCATTGTTTTTAATATGCCTTGCTTCTCATTCAAATTTAATCAATACCAATTTCTTTTTTTACTGTCTTAGTGGAATTCCTGTTGAATGTACGTATTAATATTTTGCATTCTATCTGATTTATGTTCATTATTGGTAAATAAAGTATAACTTTTGTATTGTATTACCTTTATTAAAATCATATATAACAGCTGTTATTGTATTGTTATATTATGACATTCTGGAGAAGGTGAGTTTGGAGACAAGCATGGAGATCAATTAGTATTGTCCTCACCAACACCATTTTCAACAGGCTTTAAGTATATTATTAAACCAATGCTTATTAGTGCTCAGTTGAAATTCCATCAACTTGTGTCAGGACAGTTGTATTAAAAATGTAGGAATCATTGCAGAGAGCAAAAAACGAATTACTTAGTCAGTTTAATTCAGCATCAGTGTAGTTTATAATGAGCGAGAGGTTTCAGTATAAGGTTGACCTCTAGAATTAAACCAATAGGTAGAATAAATAATATTCTAAATATAGATTTAAATAGCAAACTGACATACAGAGTTCAGTTTAAAAGGCAAGAGAGGTCAAACACACATTCAAGAAAAAACACTCTTAATAGATTTTGAAACAGTGAAAGACATGCCCATGACATGGTGTGAAATGAGATAATAAGGACAGCAGCTAATAAATGTTCCTAAACACATGGTACATTAAATAGTACATTGCTGAAGATGTCTTCAGAATGCATAATTAATGTTAAGACTTTGTCTAAAAACTAAAGAATGAAACTACTTCTTTGCATATATTCAATACAATTAATTCTTCTGAGTCATCCACATAAGCAGGAAAAGTCCTAGATTTGCTGAAAGAAGGAGCGCAGGTAGGACACATCTTCCTCTAAAGCTACAAAAGAAATTACATTTTTTTCAGCACAACACCAACAAATAGGTCCCATTTTCAGGTTTCGCCTGCACAGAGCTTGAGCTGTGGTTGTGAAATATCTTTGCATTTAATATATATTAAAAGGGGGCTCTTATCAGTTCCCATTGCCGAATTACTGTGTTCATTCAGTATTATGTGGAACTGTATTTTGTTAACTTCCCCTGGCTGCACACATTTACAATACTTCTACTAAAGCTGTTTACTAACTTCCCCTGACTGCATGCATTTATGATACTTCTATTAAAGTTGTTCACACTGTTTATGCCCCATTCACTGTCAAGGTAAGATCTCTTCCCACGGAAAAGGCAGACAGCTTCTAACAGTATGCTGGAATGCTTGCTTTTTATTAATTAGTTGTATAAAGCAGATACTTTAGCCTTAAAATGTTTGCGGCATTTCCTACTCATGCTTCAGTACCTTTCTTTGCACTTTGTAGGCAGTATCAGATTGATTTTTTCAACTTAATCTACTTGGTCATTACGATCAAACTCTAAATGTTGTAATAAACATTGCATGTTAAAAGTAAAGTTAATATGCAAAAGCCATGCTATATTTTACTACTAAACAGACAGCCACAAGTGTAGTTATCTTGCAGACAACAGGACCATGATTTGAGTGGTGCAGAAGGTGCAGTAGCACCGGGACCAAAAGTTGTCAGAACTCCTCTAAATACATATTATTGCTATATTTGACTACTAAACAGGTCGTCACATCTGCAGTTACCTTGCAGTTAAAAGGGACTTGATTTGAATGGGTAGCAGATGCAGTGGCACCGGGCCAAAAGCTTAGGGACCCACTAAACCCAGATTATTGCTAACATTTTAAATTAAACAGGCAGTCACAAGGCAGTTACCTTGCAGACAACAGGATCATGATTTTAATGGTGTAGCAGGTGCAGTGACACTAGGACCAAAGGCCATTGACACCCCAATATTCACCTATAATTGCTATATTTTACTACTAAAGAGGCAGGCACAATTGCAGTTACCTTGCAGACAACATGGTCATGATTTGAATAAGGCAGCAGGCGAAGTGACACCGGGCCCAAAAGTTGTCAGAACTCCTGTAAACACTTAATATTTCTATATTTTACTACTCTAAAGGCAGTCACAGTTGCAGTTACCTTGCAGTTAAAAGGCACTTTATTTAAATGGCGCAGCAGCTGCAGTGGCACTGGGGCGAAAAGTTTTCATAACTCTACTAAACACCACAAATTGCTATATTTTAATACTAAACAGGCAGTCACATGTGCAGTTATCTTGCAGGCAACAGGGTCCTTATTTGGCTAGTGCAGCAACTGAAGTGGTACTAGATCCAAACGTTGTCAGAACTCCTCTAAACCCCTAACATTGCTATATTTTACAACTAAACAAGCAGCCAGTGCAGTTATCTAGCAAGGGTTAGCCTCAGGATTTCAATAGTACAGCAGGTGCAGTGGCACCGGAACCAACAGCTCCAGGCACCCCACTAAACAGCAATTATTGCTATACTTGACAACTGAACAGGCAGCCACAAGGGTAGCTACCATTCAGGTACTAGAGTCATGATTTTAATGGTGCAGCTGCTGCAGTGGTACAAAGCCAACATGTTGTCAGAACTCCTCTAAATACCTAATATTCCTATATTTTAATACTAAACAGGCAGCCACAATTGCAGTTACCTTGCAGTGGAAAGGGGCTTGATGTTAATAGTGCAGAAGGTGCAGCGGCACCGGGGCCAAAAGTTATCATAACTCCACTAAACACCAAATATTGCTATATTTGACTACTAAACAGGCCATTACGTGCTCTTCCTGCATGCAACTGGGTCAAAAGCTCTAGGGACCCCAGTAAACCTAGAATTTTTCTAAATGTTACTACTAAACAAGACAGTCACAAGTGCCTTTATCTAGCAGGCAATAGAGTCATAATTTGAATGGAGTAGCAGGTGCAGTGGTACCGGGGCCAAAAGTTGTCAGAACTCCAGTAAACACCAAATATGGCTATATTTTACAACTAAACAGGCAGTCACAAATGCAGTTATCTTGCAGGCACTAGGAGCATGATTTGAATGGTGCAGCAGGTGCAATAACCAGTGCCCAAAGTTCTAGGAACCCCTCTAAACACATAACATTGCTACATTTGACCACTAAACAGGCAGTCACAATTGCAATTACCTTGCAGTTAAAAGGGGCTTGATTTGTATGGTGTAGCAGGTGTGGTGGTACTGGGGTCAAAGGCTCTAGGGACCCCAGTAAACCTAGATTATTTCTAAATGTTACTACTAAGCAAGACAGTCACAAGTGCATGTATATAGCAGGCAATAGGGTTATGATTTGAATTGAGCAGTAGGTGCAGTGGCACTGAGGCCAAAAGTTTTCCTAACTCCTCTAACCACCAACCATTGCTATATTTTACTACTAAACAGGCAGTCACAAATGCAGTTATCCTGCAGGCACTAGGGACATGATTTGAATGGTGCAACAGGTGCAGTGGCACTGGGCCCACAAGTTATCAGAACTCCTCTAAACACATAATATTGCTATTACATCAATTCATTCTATTGTGTCCCTCTTTCATTTTTCAAAATGTTGCTGTTACTTACTCCCACTATAGCACTAGTAACAGCACATTATAATGCATTTTTGTACATAAACAAGTCACAACACTTTAACAGACTTTCTGTGAAATAAATTGTACAACTACTCAGAAAACTACAACTTGCAACAAAAAAAAGCTTATTATTAATCACATAGACGAAACCTAATGCATTAACCAATGTTTGTTACTATTTTCTCTGAATGGAAAAGAACTCTAGCAGGCCTTTGAATATGAAGAATAAAAAACATTTCTTGCAGATTGGAAATGTGCATGTCAGTACAAGTAGTCTGAGGCACAATTATGTCAAGTCAATGCCTGGTTATGCTAACTTAAATGCAAGCAAATAAACACTTAATCCTTAAGCAATAAATCTACTCTGGCTGACAGAGTCCCAGAACCCTGATGAGAAAGCATTTCGTGATGAAAGCCACACACACCCTGCTCTCAGAAGTGACAACATGTAAAATTCCCAGGAATGGTTCCTCTCAGAATGGTATAACGTGGTGCACATTTACATATCAATGCAAGCAATTGACTCAGAGGAGCTAAACATGCACATTCAGCAGTTTTCAAAGCAAAGTTTAACTGAAGCGTTAGCTTGAAGCATGGGTCAAAATGTGGCACGATGCTTTTTCCTCTGCATTTTACAGAATTTCCTCTGCATGGTTACTTCACTTATGTTGAAGGTGACCATATTTTGCAAGTCACAAACTGGGATACGCCACCGACAGAGAAGAAGGACTATTTGTTTGTTGTTGTTTGGTTGGAACGTAGGGGGCTCACATTTTGCTGCAAACATTAAACAACTAAATGCTAACTGTGTCAAGATCTCAGAATCGATTCTGTTGATCTATGGCAGTGCACGGCAAGGGTCCCTGAGCACCAGGGGGCCCCTCCGGCACAGCGCGCCGGCGGTGGGCCCCTGTCCAGAGCGCCAGACTAGGTCCAGACCGTGGGGTGCCCCCTCCATGAACTTTGCTGGGGGAGGGGGGTCCTCTCAAGTTTCGTTAAGCCACTGATTACTGGGTACAAAAACTTGACACAGTCAGCCCTACAGGTACAAACAAGCATTGGTAAATGCATTAGGTTTTGCCTTTGTGATTAATATATTTTTTTTTAAGATTTAGCTTGTTGAGCAGTTGTACAATATAATTTAACCCCTTCACTGCGGTGGCTATTCCTCCGCAGTGCTAAGGGGGAAGGGCGGCCGTGCGGCGGGCGCATGCTGGTGTCGGAACCGCTCCGTCACCAGCGCGGTTGCGCTGTGCTCATGACGGAGCCGTTCCGTCACGGCCCCGCCTGCTCAATAGAACGCTCAGCGCAGGCGCGGAATCCGCGCCGCACAGGCGTGCCGAGCGGGCCGTGACGGAACCGCTCCGTCATCAGCACAGCGCGACCGCGGCTGATGACGGAGTGGTTCCATCACCAGCAGGGGAGGGGTTAAAGGAACTCCGTAAAAGTGCTATGACTTATTTATTGAGAAAGGCAGTATATTGTGCAGTAACAGTTGGTAAGGAAGGTGCCCACCAGGAGACAGTATACCAATTGTATGCCCCGTCAGCAGGAAAGCATCAAGCAGCTCTAGTTACTGCGGGTGGTGCTCAGATACTCCTCCAGGAGGCGGGACACTGCTGACAGCATGGAGGTCGACATGTTTGATGTTAAGCTTCACAGGGGCACACTAAGGTACACAGGCACAGCGCACTAGCAGGCAGCACCAGGGGAGGGGCGGGGGTTGCAATTTGCTGAATGAACCATGAAATTCCCCGCCTCAGACTTCGTATCTATAGATTGGTAAATGCAATTGGTTTCACCTACGTGATTAATAATAATTTATGTTGTTGTAAGTTTTATCTTGGTGAGAAGTTGTGCAATGTAAGTTACTGAAACTCTGTATAAGTGTTATGACTTGCTTATTTAGAAAAACAATACATTGTGCAGTAAATGACGGTAATATAAAGCGAAGAGACTAATTGAGGGTGCTATCTTTGGGACTGGAACTGTAGAGCATTAGTAGAGCTGTGCATGGAGGTCAGCACGGTAACAGCATGGAGCATTGCGGGTTACATAGAGATGCATGATAGAGATGTGTTTCCACAGTTTCAGGACTGCAGGGATCTCTGCACGTTGGGATTGAGGAACCTGTGTAGAGTTTGGTATGTGTCCATTGTATGGCCTAATGTCGGAATTGAAATGGATGTTGCCAGTGAACTGTTCACAGGGCCAAGTGTTGAAATAGTTGGAACAATATTTACAGATCGGTGTGTGGCCTGTTAAACATCATCCATATACGAATTGCAGCAGGTTAAGATGCATTGACAAGTTAAAAATGACCGGGAGATGTAGTATGTGAACTGAATATTAGGCACGTAGGTAGGTACCCAAAAATTGCGAAGACCAACACTAGAAAACCTGATTATATGATTGAGGAGGCAGATAGAAATTTAGGTCGCTGGAGTTTAAAAGTCAATCCGTATCGCCTATAAGAACTATTGGTTTTGGCAATGTTTTGTAGCCATGCTGTACAGCAGCGTGGATGCTTCGCTCTGTGCTTTAAAGTGTGGGTAAAATTAATTTTAAAAAGTGCTATGAGGCATCATTGGCTAATGTTTTATTTTTGTGCGTTAGAGCTGTATGCATCATAATCCTTTTTTACTATTATTCGTAGGCATGCTGCTATACAGCATGACCTAAATCATTGCCAATATCGGCAATGTCCACATTGTACAGCATGAATAAAGGCAATGGCAGAACCAATAGTCATAAAGGCGAGCTGTATTGGCTTTGCCAATGCTTCTTAGGTCTCTGCGTAAACACCCTTTAATTCTGAGCAAATCAGTTAATCTTCCCTGGCATGAAAAAGAAAAAAAATAGGACATTTGGTAGGTAATCGCTTCATGAAAGAAAGCAATTGTCCCTATATCCATGTCTTAGTGAAATATAATATTTGTTGGTAACATCTGTTGTCAAAGAAGAAAAGTGCTGCTTTGAAGTGTGTGTAGTATAGTAAAACATAGCTACAAATGGCAAGAGGTTCAACACAGATGACAACGAAGAAGAAAAAGTAAAAGTAGTGCCTCCATCACAGCACTATGAGTGGAAGGACAGCAATCAAGTAATCAGTACTTGGTCCATGCTCCAGCCAAAAGAAGGGAAAGTTAAGTTAACATGCACTGGTCATTAGAAGGTAGGAAATAAGTGTGACAGTGAAGCCAACAAAAGGTAAGTAATGGGCGTGCTGCGGCCCTTGTTGAATACAATATCTCTGGTAAGCAAAAGCGCATGCACAGTCGCAGGCAAGACCTAAAAAGTAGACACCATCAGTTTGTTAATCCTGGATTTATGTACAGTAATCCCCCTTTGTAAATCATTTAAAGTGCACATAAACTCAGTAACATGTAAGTCCTTTACAAGAGTAAAAAACAACTCAATAGGTTTATCGGGGCTTCAGGTAACATGCTATTATGCCTCCAGAGAGTACCAGTTTAACGTAAACGAAGACAACTATTCACAACTTTGTTGTTATTTGGCATCATCTCTAGGCTGCACTCACGTGTTCCAGGGTATTCAAGCAGGTCACTCTCAGACACATGCTCAGACTGAAAGGGAGTTTCTTGTTGTAGAAGTTTCACTACAAATCTGGAAAAATTACAATAGTGAGCAATGTCAGTCTTTAGTTGGCCTAGCCAGCTGAGTCTGATTTGGGGGATTATGCATAATGATTAATGCATAAGTTGTTCTTATCTGAAATAAGTTGTTCTCCCTCCACATAAATCCGCCCTATTGATCTGAACCCTGGTGCCAGATCCATCTACCAGAGGACCAGCTCTCCAAAACGAGCCCAAGACTGGAGGAATCCGCCCCGTAGAACGAGAGTTACGTGCGTTCCCGAGTAAAGGCCTACAGCGGAGGAAAGACCGGGACCTGTAGTGCTGGGGTGCCTCGGACAACGACTCCACTGCTGAGGCCCCCGGGACGCGCTCAGAAATCGAGGCGATCCGGGCATAGCCCGCCGAACCAGCCGGAGCGCCCCCTGCGCCCCCCCCCCTCTGAGATTTGCCCCTGGCCTGCTTGGGAGCGGAGGCCCAGGGGCATTACCGGAGAGTGCGGGATGACGGGCCGCATCGGAGCAGCGACCGCAAAATAGGGGTGAGCGGCTCCACCCGCCAGGGGTGGCGGCGGTGACCTAGTGGCCCATCCGGAGTGGCGGGGAACCCAGAAGCAGCAGGCGATAGGCGCTGCGGGAATATCATGGCGGCCTGGACCGGCACGGCACACGGAAGGCGCAGGGGTGCAGGCACACGCACCTGAAGGGAGCTCAACCCTGAGGCATCCACATGAGACTTTCCCTCTGCAGTGGCAGCACAGGCCCACACCGGTTGGCAGCTGAGTGGGTAACGAAGGATGATAGAGTGCAAGAAGTGCCATACCGACGGACATCAAGGTAGGGGCACACTCATAGGCCTGGGACCTGCCGCAGAGGTACAATAAGACCAATGGACATACCACTGCGGCGCCCCTCTTCGCCCAGAGGGACCCAGGAGGTGCACATTGATCGATAGTGGAGGCAGCTGCAAGGGGCCCTAGAGGCCAGAGCTGGGGGGTCCAGGAGGTGAACTCCAATTGATAGTGGAGGCGGCTGCAGGGGGCACAAGAGACTAGAGCGGTAACGTGTAGTGCCTATTTACACCAGGGACTCAACAGTATACCACCCATCTACCCCCAGGGCAGCGACCTACTCGACAGTGATGTCAGGCTCACGGGGCTCAAAGAACACTCAGACTAACAAACTGGATGAGTAACATGTCCCAAATCGGGCCATGGCATCGCCACACCCTCCGGAAGCTAGTGAAGGCTCAGAGACAGGAGCGACAGAACACACCTTGAAAGATGTGCTCGACGCCATTGGAGGGATCACTACTTCGCTGGAACAGAGAATGGACACCATCTCCTCGGAAGTTATGCTCATCAGAGCAGACCTGGCCACTAACAGGGAGAAATTTCAACAATTGGAGATCACCGCGGCGAGCCTCGTAGAAGATACCAACCAGCTTCAGATACAAATACGAGAATTACAAGCATTCCGGAAATTTGGGAAAGGAAAGCTGGACGATCATGAAGGGTGCACGAGGTGCAACAACGTGCACATCCTTGGTGTTCTGGAAAGGGCAGAAGGGCACGCAGCAGACCTATTCGTAGAAAACCTGATCACCAAACACCTCCAACCCAAAGGCCTATCGAACATCTTCGTCGTCGAGAGAGCCCACCGGGAGCCGGGGGGGGGGGGCCGAGGCCTGGGGCCCCCGCCCCATATTGGCCAAACTCCTGAACTATAGAGACAGGGACCTAATATTGCAGACAGCCAGAGTGGCAACCCCAATACGTCTGAAAAATTCGGAAGTCAGCTTCTTTCCGGACTTTACCCAAGTGGTTCAAAAACAGCGTAGATCTTTTCTGGAGGTTAAAAAGCGCCTGAGAGACAAAGGCTTAAAGTACGCCATGTTGTTCCCTGCGCGACTTCGGGTTGAAGCCGGGGGAAAGACCAGGTTCGTTGAGACACCGGAGGACGCTGCTGATTGGCTGGACGAATGGAGAAACCCGACGGTTCACGGCTCCCAATGAGAATAGGAGGTACAGAGGCTCCACTAACTAACTCTGGGGACATCGGGCCCAGGTCTGGACTATTTCTCCGTTATGCTGACTGGGGACTCTCAGACAAACCACAGCTTTGTAATGTACTTAAACGGTGCGGGTTGTTTTCCTTATAAGATTACCATGGGAGGGAGAAGAGGGGTGAAAGAGAGCATATCCCCGATTTTCTTCATTTAGTATACGTTAAGGGCGACAGGCACTCTGCATAGTTCAGATCATGGCAGTTTGGAGCACAGAGTGCAGGGGAGCAGGAAGGGGGGCAGTTGGGGGGGTTTATAACTAGTTGTATGTTTTCTAGGAGTCGTCAAGGCACCTCAATCAGGCGAATTCGGCATATATGTGATACATGAATGTCAGGGAATATGTACTGGGATAAAGGGTTCAGATTAATGAGCTGGAATGTCAATGGATTGGGGGACAAAGTCAAAAGAACGGTGGTGCTACACCATATTAAGAGACAGGTCCATGATGTTGTACTCCTACAGGAGACACACCTGGTGGGTAATTCCTGCAAAGCCCTCAATCGGTGGGGATATAGTCTGAGAAACTCCTTTCCCCTAGTGATCGAATCCACATGGGTAGACACGGGGGGAGATATGTGGGCATCACGGGCCAGTTGGAGGGGAAAGCATTGACTCTCATGTCGGTCTACATGCCACCAGCCCTCCAAGACCCAGCATTTAAGGATCTAGGGTCCATCCTGATGACTATCCCAGAGGGCCTACTAATAGTGGGAGGGGACCTGAACGCAGTGGCGGATGGCACATGAGACAGACATCCGCCTAGGCAACTCCGTCCGTCCAACAGCTGGTTGCCAAACTTTTTGGGGGCGCTGGGGCTACAGGATACATGGCGATCGCTGCACCCGGACACCACCCAGTTCACCTTTCACTCTGGTGCCCACAACTCCCAATCCAGGCCAGACTATTTATTGGTCCCCCTGACCAACTACAACACGTGCAAGAGATCAGCCACATGGCGAGAGGCATTTCTGATCATTCCCCGTTGTGGATGCATCTTGTGGTGGGCCACCATAGAGTGGGCAGAGTACCCCCGATCAACCCCTGGCATCTCTGCAACCCAGTGGTCCACAAGGCGGTTCATGCCTCTATTGAGCACTATTTTTAAGAGAATGAGGGATCTGTCAACTCAAGCCAAACACTGTGGGAAGCAATCAAGACAGTGGTCAGGGGCCAGGCCCTTTCCCAAATAGCTGGGGTAAAGAAGGAAAAGGTCAAGGAGGAGGAGGCACTAGAGAGGGAAATCAGCCGGCTAGAAGAATAGCAGGCAGAGCGACCTAACTCAGACACCCTACACACGTGCAATTAAAACAAGATAACTATAAGGCCCTTGCTACGGACAGGGCCAAAGAGCTGGGAAGAGAAACGTTGGGTAGTATCTATGATAAAGGAG
Source organism: Lissotriton vulgaris (assembly GCF_964263255.1). Lineage (NCBI taxonomy): Eukaryota > Metazoa > Chordata > Amphibia > Caudata > Salamandridae > Lissotriton > Lissotriton vulgaris. Next base: position 1,075,162,279 of record NC_141699.1, on the reverse strand, counting down.
ACAATGCGGGGAAATTGCTAGCATGGCTGGACAAAACAAAACTTGCAAATAGACTAGTACCTGAACTAACTGATAAAGACGCACACACCATTACAGACCCCCAAGACATAGCCAATACATTTGCACTACATGTCCAGGGGGTCTATGCCTCTCTAAACCCATACACGACACAGGACTCAATTGCCTTCATAAGATATATAACACTCCCTAAACTCTCAGACTCAGAACTTGAATACCTGGAGGGAGCAATCACACCAGATGAGGTGGCACAGGCAATCAGGGGACTCAACTCGGGGAAGGCATCGGGGCCCAACGGGCTACCGATAGAACTCTATAAACTCGGGGCGGATATCGTTGCCCCTCACCTCTGCAAAATGTTTCAGGAGAGTAGGGAGATAGGAGAACTGCCACTGTAGTGTAGTTCCTATATTCCCAATAGGCTCTGCGCATTGGAATAATATATCCTATAGATGTGACGTAGGACTTATGTCTACTAGGTCGCTATTGAATATATTAGACTTAATAATGAGTGTCAGCTAGCTCAGAGGTCACTAGAAACTTTCTTGAGTTCACAAGAAGGGATTTCGTTTCTGACAACCGCATAAACATGACAACTTTGTTTCCCCAAGATAAAACTGATCTTCAGAGTCGTGAAAACAATAGATAGATATTTTACTAAGTCAATCCTGCATGCTTCATTTCACCAGAGGTGCAGAGAAATAGATAGACAGCCGTTTTCAATAAAAAGATGTATTGAACAGTCTTCTTTCTCAAGCATAAGACATGAACTGCTACAATCGTAAAACTGGTTGCAAAATATAATACATACAGTAAAAAGAGTAGAATAAAATAATACTGTAAGAGCATTGTATGGTTCCTAGACCATAGATAAATATATACATAAATAACAAAGGCTAAAAAAGTACTCAACTGGTACTTCTAAAATACGCCTACCCCGGTGTACCTAACCTAAGCTTACTTCGAGGGAAGAAGTAAGTGAGGTGTAGCATAAATTTAGTATTCTTTGCCAAGAATATATCCAAGATTTCTCTTAGGGTCTAATCAGCTCCGTACCTTGGTTTAGAATGAAGAAGGTCAATCTCAGGACTCGATTTCCCAACAACCCGCAATGGTAGCTTGGAAAAACTCGAGCTGGATTTCTCCGTAGGAGAAAAGACAGCGTCTCTCTCAGTGCGTCTGCTGGAGGGTCGGCTTCCTTCGGCACTTGCAGTAGCAGGGCAGGTTGGGCAAGTAGATAGTCGAACTGCTCCAAACCACTGTGTGTTTGCAATGGCAAGTGTGGGCATATTTATACTTTGAAGGTAACAAGTTTGACGTAAAGGTAGACATAATAACGTCATCAAAGAGTCTCAGTTCTTTGAAAACTCCATGAGTTCTTGGACAAGTCAGTATTCGAGCAAGGGGAAGTCCCTAGCTGCTGAAGCCGAGTTTTCTAAGAAATCGTTGTAGATTTTCGGAACTAGTGGAAGTAGCCCTGTCGTATTTGGACTGCATGAGCTATGTCTAAATATGGTTATGATTCTTATGCCTATATAAGGATATGGTGATTTATACCTATATAAGGGCATGAATCGGGAAAATTACAATAGTGTCCTAAAATATTATACAACACCCACTCCACGTTATCATGTTCAGCTAAGTTCAAGCACTAAAACATATAGCATGTGTTTACAATCCCACCCAAAAGTACATATAAAATGCATTTGAAATGGTTGCACACGAAAAAATGAAAATTTTTACTGAACGTATTTAAAAGCAAAGATTTAATTGTAAGCCCACAATATGATATTGGAAATGCTAACTGAATGAATCATGAAATTACATTTATGAAATGGCTCTTGGTTACAGAAAAAAAAAATTGAGACCCTCCCATAGCAAAATATACAAGCTATTTTTGGTTTGAGAATTTAGGTCAATATTGTTTCTAGGAAGTATTCAAAGAATTCTTGCTCTCTGAGAATGTTTCTACCTTAGCAGATTGCCAAAGTTCATTGTGTTTTGGAAAAAAGTCAAGTCAAATTGTAGAAAAATGGAGTTCCAAAGTTAGAAGCTTTTTGTTTTGAAAAGAGTGAAGGTCGAACTTCAGAGTTGAAAGAACACTGTGTGCTAACTTCAAAAGTTATTCTCGGTGTCAGGAGAAAACATTAAGTCGTTAAGGCTGGCAAAGAAATTGTCTACCACAGTAGATGAAAGTTGAACCACTTCATTAAGAAGGTCAATTGTACACAGATGTGAAACATCGTCGTCAGCGTCAGTCGCATTAGCAATGTTCGTAATAGATGGTACCTGGGTGCCTGTTGGTCCGTGTATGTCACTTTCATCTGGAATTTCCTGTGAGATCTCAATGAATGTCGTCATCAGGATTGGTAGCCGTTGGGGGCAACACAATACATGAGCTGTTACCGGACCCAGTAAATTGTCAACATCCGTTGGCATTGCCGATGGAAGTATTAGACAGATATCCAACACGCATTTCTCTCCACAAAGCAGGCATCGTAGAACAGGTAAGATGCAATCTTGCCAGATTGGTCTGAATGGCAGGAACCATGTGTTATTCAGATCTCTCAAGCGAGCCAAGCCAAGGATCTGTGTTATTCTTTCACAATGCAACATTGTCAGAAGAGCATTCTCCATGGTAATTTGGGTATCGCTGTTTGCCGGACTTGCCATAACGGAGCAGGAGGAATAAAAATAGTATCCCTGCTATGAGTTCCAAGATTAGAGGCAGGCCACCGAACACAGAATGCACGAAGTTAGGAAAAATGCCCAGGACTGCTTCAAAGGGTGCTAGCGGTCCCGAAATAATCGTCTTAAATACATGTACAATACCGCTGGTATCAGACATGTTTAAGATATGACCTAACATTTCTGCGAAATGTATGGGGCAGTTTGTTGATAATAATGCATGTATCTCTGCAGAGGACCTTGCAACTTGCAGATCATACGTCTCTCTGGACGAGATCATTGGCACAGTTTTTTGTAAAATAATGGCTTTCATTCTGATTAAAGTATCAATTCGTATAGAAGAGATGTTCAGTGAAGGCCATAGTGGCGACTCCACGTCTGTCTTAGTTTTTTGAAACAATACTTGCATACAACAAGTTACCCTGGCAGACACACTAACCAGATAGGCTGTCCCTGGCATCATTCCACAACAGCTGTGATCATTCAGCATTAGGTAGCTTCCATTGGAAAGCTGTCTAAAATTGGATCTATCACTGCTGCCGGGGAACCCTGCAGGTGGCATGATAAGTTGTTTTAAGAACCCTCACAGGCTCCATGTAAATTAATGCCTTGACACAGAAGTGGTTTTGCAATTTTTACCACTAAGAAATACCTCCTTTTCCCCACTCCAACATTTGTGTGTGTATGGTCAATCCCAGGTCGACTTTATGTACTCTTTACCCAACGTTTCATACAGGCCTGCTGGTATGTGTTTTAAGCAATACTGAAACTGGACAATCGTCACTGGTATTGTGATGGTGCCATGTATGATCCATTCAACTGATGTTTTCTCAGAAACGGTCAATGGTAATCTCTCCAGTTTTTCTATGCTCAGCACCGTATAGTCTGCTCCCCTTTGTGCCAAAGAGATTTGTTTATCTGTAAGGTTAAATACAGTAAATAATGACGTGGTGTTGATTAGACGCCAAGGCACATAGCCAGAACAAAGGTTTTGTAACGTTCAGCATAGCAGCATTATAGAAGGTAATTGAGACTGGCCATGTTGTAACATTAGCAAGTCCTGTCCCATTATGTCAATGGCAGAGGATACGATGCTGTCCAAAGAATAAATTCCAGACGACAGAGTTGTTAACTCATTGTCAACAACAGAGAGAGCTTTCTCTAAATTAATACGATCAATTTCTCGTATTCGTTCTGCAGTTTCCATTTGCGTGACTTTCCATGCTTCATTGTAAGCAGCGTAAATACCGGCATATATGAAACATTTATGACGTGGTTTGCGAAACCAAGTAAGAATTCTCGTAAGTCAACGTCATATTTAAGTAAAGTTAAGTCTTGTTTTATATCTGGGAGTGTGGATTTTTGTAGCCATTCAAGGCACAGTTTTCTTACACTGTAAGATGTTATTATCCCTGGATGTTGTCTCTGGACATATCTTGGATCTGGCCTAGTTACTGTAAACCCTTGTGTCTTGTTCAGGAATCTATCTTGACAGGTATTTGTGTTTGTGGGCCAGATTAACAATTTTTTCTATTCAGGATTACTTCTGTTTTGTTGTAAAATATAATTTACGTCTACCTCCTCATCTATAGTTCTATTACTATCAGGTGTAGGCTTAGGTATTGACGGTTTGTTTAAATCTTTTATCTTAGCCAGACCAAGACAAGATGTCTGTTGAATAGTTTCATTTAAGAACAGTGGGACCGATTCATAGAATGAACTTAGGACTCAATCCTAAACCTACTACTATTTTGGTATTCACAGAATGCACTTATTACTTTTGGTTTTCACAGAAGTTAGGATTTTGTCCTAAGTTAGTCTTAAGACAGACTTAAGACAAAATCCTAACTTAAGTGGGTCTTAAGTTTGTCTTAAGTCTGTCTTAGGTTTGTCTTAAGACAAACTAAAGACAAAACCCTAACTTCTGTGAATACCAAAAGTAGTAAGTTCATTCTGTGAATACCAAAAGTAGTAAGTGCATTCTGTGAATGCCAAAAGTAGTAATTGCATTCTGTGAAAGCCAAAAATAGTAACTGCATTCTGTGAATGCAAAAAGTAGTAATTGCATTCTGTGAATGCCAAAAGTAGTAAGTGCATTCTGTGAATACCAAAATAGTAGTAAGTTTAAGATTGAGTCTTAAGTTCATTCTGTGAATCGGGCCCCTAATTTGTTCTGGGATGATGCAGGCTCTGAATAATGCTTCTAAACCTTGTACCTGCCAGTCTTTTGTGCCCCAGACAGTTTTTGTCTCAATGTTGTCTTTCCAAAAGTCAAAGCCTAATGTGGACAATTGAGCATTAAAGGCCGCAGAATAAATTTGTTTAGTATTTGTTAACATACTTTTCATGCCTGTCTTATTAACATTTTTAAAGTAAAAGCTTTCTGGATTTGTGACATTAAAACCTGTAAAGTATGGACATTTTCTATAGAATGTTTTAGAGCTACCTTTTGGAGGTGTTGGACAATGTTCCCATTGATTATAAGATATAAAATGTCTAGGGTTTGCTGATTTGTGCAAATAATGATGACCAAAATGATTAAAACAATACATTTCTTCATAATTTGATGAACCTTATAAATATTTATGTTTTGCAAATGTTGCTGACATTTCTAAGTCTGCCATCATGTTATTAACAGTTTCAAAGTCCCAATCATCAGAAAATGTACTTGGTGAAACAAAATCACTCAAGGAAACCTTAAATTGATGTGGAATCTTCAGCAGCTCGACAGGGCCATAAATGTCATAATCAGTTCTATCCCAAGCTATACCACCAGGTAGAGGAACGGCTGTGATGCTCACTGATGACATGTCTCTTTGTTCACGATGAGATGATTTGTGTGGTTTCGGGAGCAAGTTGATGCTCTTACTTGCTGTGCCCCTTTTAATATGTTTTCCGTCTATCAGCTTTCCCAAACTTAAAACAAGAATGTGCCATAGTAGGAGAAAAAGTACACCTAACCCAATCCAAAGTTCAACCCATGGTGAAACCAGATATGTATTTGCAAGCTAGTGAAAAAGTTCTGCTACTTGTTCCTTGAAAGTTTTGTTTGTTGGCATTGTTTCAGGTTCCCTGGGATCCTCAGAAAAGGTATCAAAGTTGATGACATAGCCAGAGGCAGTTCTGTCAATAGTTGGTATCGCAACCAGATTATTTGAAATCACTGGAGCTGCTTGTTCCCTTGACATGTTAGTGTAGTCATTTGCTACATCATTGTAGACGGGAGTTTCTTGACAAACTGATATTTGGGTTTCAAGAGGCGCAAGTTCCATGGCTTTGTTGCATAGTCCTTCTTTTCTCACTGCAGATTCTTCAAAGGTGATGAGTCTTTCAGTTTGAACCTCTTGGATAGTAGCAAGATTCGGTCGCCTGCTACATCTTGGGAGTCCACTGGGCCTACTACTTATTATCGGCCACATGATGTGGTTTTACCAAGTCAATTGATACAGACCGGTTCTCCTTTCTTCCAGCAAGGGGCGGCAGTAACACTGTTCTTGATCCTTGGACTGCTAGTACAGGTAATGGTTTTCTGTAAGAAGGCCCAAATTCCTTCTTATCTGCTAATTTCTCTCTGACCAGATCCCCAATCTTTGGAATCCAGACAGGTCTTGCTGGGACAGGTGGTTTTTCTTCAGTGGTAGTTGGCTTTTGTATGGTGTTGCTTAGACTTCTTGTTTCATTTAAGTTCTGTAAAACAGCTAAGCATGGGCGAATTTTGCGAATTCGCGATCCGCAAATTTGCGGATTTGCGAATTCGCGATCCGCAAAATTCGCGAATTTGTGCGAATTTGCGGATTTTTGTTTTTTTGCGTGTTCGCGGGGTTTTTTGCGTGTTCGCGGGGATTTTTGCGTCTTCGCGAGCCGCTTGCATAGCGAAGTTACCCATGCAGTCGTTTATGGGAGAGGGAGAGAGAGATAGATAGATAGATAGATAGAAAGAGAGAGAAAGAGAGGGAAAGAGAGAGGGAGAGAGAGAACGAGAGAAAGAAAGAGAGGCCGGATCTCTGAAGGGCCAGATTCCTGAGTTGCCCCTACAGAACATACAGCTTTTTATTTTTAGCAAAATGCATATGAAAATTGTGCTGTAAAGGTCTCTTTTAGTTTAACCCCTCCTGACAACTCAAAATGGGTGTGTTTGCCATCCTCTCCCTTCTTCCTGTTTTTTAGATCTGTAAGTGCTTCCTGATGAGGTTTAATTCCTTGGACAGGTGCCTCGTTGCCTACTTGTAAGTATTCTCTGACCCTGCTTCAAGGGTCAGAGAAGGGTCAGAGAATAGTTGCAAGTAGGCAACGAGGCGCCCGGAAGCAATTAGCAGCAGGTGTCCAAGTTGAAGTTAATTTGTTTGTAACCCTTTTGTAAAAGGTTACAAAGAAATTAGGTTCAACTTTTGCACCTGCTGCTGTAACCCTTGCTTGGCTGAAAATTCGTCCCCGAAACGGATTTTACGCCCATCCTTAAAAACAGCCAAACGATCTTTGATATCAAAGGGTTTTTGTTCCACCACTGAAGTATGACGATCGAGGTCTTCAACCATCATTCTAGTACCAAAAAGGATTTCATATGGAGTGATTCCACCCAGAGGATTTCTTGGCAGGTTATTAAGACTACGTTGGACACTAATTAGATGTTTGACCCACCCGTCACCCGAAACTTATACCCTAGCTGTTATAGATTGCTTTATGTCATGTTTTTTTCTTTCCACAACCGAATTTCCCTCAGGATGGAATGGACTCAAAAACCACAATGCAGCGCCCAAGCTGGCCATGGCCTCCTTGTAAGCTTTGGAGCTAAACGCAGGACATTGGTCAGAGTGTAGCGTGCCGATTGCGTATGTGCCGATAAAGACTCGCAAATCTTTTATAACAGTTCGGGCGTCAGCCCAGCGCCAAGGCCACATCCAAATGAATCTTGTACTAGTACTTTCGGGACCGCTTCTGTCCATAGGGACGTCTGAGCGTGGATAGTCTAATGCTACCTAACAGTGGTGTCTGTACTGGGCTGGCTACACTGTAGTCAGTAATCTAGTGGGGCTTCAAGCTGTGATCTCTGTAACAGTCATCGCAATTAATTTCGAATTCGTAAATGTGGGCTTTCATCCCTGGCCACCAGTACATCTCATGTAATTCTAGTAGAGATTTAGAGATCCCTTTATGAATCAGACTCTCTCCCATGTGTGCTTGTTGTATCAAAGCACCTCTCCTACTTCTGTTTGGGATTACCCTATCCCCAACTCCAAGGATTCGAGCAAAAGGACCGGAGTTTGCGTCAATTATGTATGTATACTCGAGTGGATAGTTTTAGAGGTAACGCAGCTCCGCCGCCTTTGCTTGTGGCATTGACAGAGAGCATGGTTTCACCGTCTATTCTTGTTTTTGAACGAGTGATTGCAGCTACGGAAGCCGTTTGCACAGCTGCCTTCGCGGCTTCATCAGCCAATTAATTACCTTCAACGTGAACGCCATCACGCTGATGACTCAGTGTATGGATCATGTGAGTCTTTTGTTGTTCTTTCTGTAAAAGAACTACTTGTTCCCAAAGCATTTTATGCTTGATTGTGCCACCTTTTGCATCTTTAAAACCATTTTGAACCCAGTTCTGCAGATATTCATTATAAAGCTGGAGGCAGTAATACAAATCGCACACTATGAGTGTGGGGAATTCGCGATCTGTATTTTCCAGCGCCATCTTGAAAGCCTGTAGTTCAGCTCGCTGACACCACTGGATTCAAGCAAGCCGGGCTGAAGACAGCTGGAATGCCAGAAACCGGTCCTCGGAAGCTTGTTTCCGGTCCAGGGAAGGCATGGCTTGGCAGTTCGGGCTGGACTGTTCCCATGAGGCACAGGGTCAGACTGATATGCATATGGCCATGTCTGAACTGGGATGGTGTGGAGTGCAAAAAAACAATGGATTTAGACCCAGATCTCTGTACTGGGGTGAATGTATGACATTGTTCTGCATTCTGTCCATCAACTGTGGTTTTTGCATTTGTCACCCCGAGTGGGATGGGTATGCTCAGACGTGAGTCCCATGCTCTCCACACCACTGGATTCAAGCAAGCCGGGCTGAAGACGGCTGGAATGCCAGAAACCGGTCCTCGCAAGCTTGTTTCCGGTCCAGGGAATGCATGGCTTGGCAGTTCGGGCTGGACTGTTCCCATGAGGCACAGGGTCAGACTGATTTACCAATGGCCATGTCTGAACTGGGGTGGTGTGGAGTGCAAAAAAACGATGGATTTAGGCCCAGATCTCTGTACTGGGGTGAATCTATGACATTGTTCTGCATTCTGTCCATCAACTGTTGTTTTTGCATTTGTCACCCCGAGTGGGATGGGTATGCTCAGACGTGAGTCCCATGCTCCCCACACCACTGGAGTCAAGCTATCCTGGCTGAAGACGGTTGATAGCCAGAAACCGGTCCTAGGATGCTTGATTCCAGTCCAGGAAAGACATGGCTTGGCAGTTCGGGCTGGACTGTTCCCATGAGGCACAGGGTCAAGGCTGATTTGCATATGGCCATGTCTGAACTGGGGTGGTGTGGAGTGCAAAAAAACAATGGATTTAGGCCCAGATCTCTGTACTGGGGTTAATGTATGACATTGTTTTGCATTCTGTCCATCAACTGTGGTTTTTGCATTTGTCACCCCGAGTGGGATGGGTATGCTCAGACGTGAGTCCCATGCTCTCCACACCACTGGATTCAAGCAAGCCGGGCTGACGACAGCTGGAATGCCAGAAACCGGTCCTCGGAAGCTTGTTTCCGGTCCAGGGAAGGCATGGCATGGCAGTTTGGGCTGGACTGTTCCCATGAGGCACAGGGCCAGACTGATTTGCATATGGCCATGTCTGAACTGCGGTGGTGTGGAGTGCAAAAAACGATGGATTTAGGCCGGATCTCTGTACTGGGGTGAATGTACGACATTGTTCTGCATTCTGTCCATCAACTGTGGTGTTTGCAGCTCGCTGAGCTGTACAGTCTCCTAGGGATTGAGTTTTTGTTACCATAGGTCTGAATTTACCATCGCGCCAACGACCTTTAACGATCGCGCACGCAGCACTATAAGCTTGTTCCCCCCATTGCGGGCTGTGCTGACCCGTCTGCATATATTATACAGCCGTAGTGTTCTAGAGGCAGAATTTCAGTGGGCAGAGAACATTCTTGTTCGTATTGGAGAAATTCTTGTGTCTTCAAGTTAGGGTCAAAAACGTATTCAACGTCTGTTGCAGCAAGAGAATTAACCCATTGTATACATCTCAAATGTAGAGCTTTTGCATTTGGAATGCTTGCTTTTGTTACAGCCTCTAAGGCAGGTATAGGAGTAACGACTTTAATGCATGCCATTTACCCTGTGCGAGGGCTTTTTCTTTTGCTACCGCAGTCTGAACCGCTGTCAGAATTTTTTCTGTTGAAGTGAATTTCATTTCAGCTTGTGTGTACAAGTGTGATATGTAAGCTATTGGTACCTTTTCATCTTCATTAAAGGTTAGGTATGTGAATCTGCATCTCCCTGGGATGATTCGGATTACAAGGTTGTGTTCATTTACGTGTGTCTGTAATTGTGTGTCTGTGTGTTTTTGAGTCCAATTAGCACCTTCGCTGCTTGAGATATTCCTCTCCTGTGCTGGGCCCTAATAGAAATTGGTGTGGTCATGACGAGCTCAGCTCATCATGAGCACACGAGCACTGTGCCTCATGACGAGCTGAGCTCGTCATGAGCACCGAAGGGGTTAGTAGGTTTAAAATCAAGTTTTATTAATTCGTAGAGGGGTTTAACCCTTTTTGCGTAATTTAGAATTTAAGTTCTTCCGAAATTCAGGAATCCTAGAACTGACTGTAAGTTTTTCAGCATTTATGGCGGTTGGAGCAGCGCACATTTCTCTAAAAAGTTTGCTGCCAGGCTTTTGCCTTCACTTGAAAGTTCATATCCTAAGAATAGGACGTTGAGGTGGGCAGGTCCTGATTTTTTAAAGTTGAATTTATACCCTTCAGAGGCGAATCCAAGTATTATGGTGTTCACCCTGTTCAAGTTCTTGTCCAAATCATCGTCTGTAAGATAGATGTCATCAACATAAGATAATGCCTCACCATCGTACATTTGTAGTAACTCTGTTACTCTGGCTGAAAATAACCCTGGACTATTCTTGAATCACTGTGGGAGACGATAGAAGTGATGCTGTGTCCCAATAATTGAGAACGCGGTCAAGTACCTGCTTTCAGGTGCAATATTTTGACAGAAAAAAACATTTGAAATATCTAATGTGGTTTTATATTTTTTGCGCACAATGATATTCATCAGTGCTGCACTGTGTGCATTTTGTACTGCAAAGGTTTTGCAAAAAGAGTTTAAATATCTGTAGTCCAAAACTAGATGATATGTATTGTATGGTTTGGACACTGGAAACAAAGGATTGTTCATGGACGAGGTGCATGTTCCAATCACCCCTTGGTATTCAAGTTGATCTAGAATCTCCCTGACCTGCTTTTTAGATTCTTGTTTAACTGGATACTGCTTCTGAGCAGTTGGTTGATTTTTTAACTGGATCTTGTGGTGAGGAGAATCCTCATCCCATCCCACATGATTTTTATATAACGCTGGTGCCTGGGCACAGCCCATTTTCTGGCATAGGTATATTTTTTATGAATAGGAATATGATTTGATCTCTTTGCCATGTGGGCACTCCCATACAAATTCAGGTGTCCAGTCTTTTTCAGCCAGAAGGATGTCATAACCCTTAGATAGTTTTTCCCAAAAGAGCACTTTTATTTTCCTAGTTATACCCCCTCTATTCGGAGTGTTACTTCATATAACTTATGCGGTACACTAACCCTGGAATCTGCAGTTTCAACCTGAATGCTTTCATTCAGATCCACTGTCTCCAGATGATCCTTCAGGAACTTGCGTGCTATGGTAACCTCTGCTGCGCTGTCCAGCATTGTCTGGGCCAACTCCCCGTTCTTGAGTTGTGTCTTCAAGATCCTCGGCATGTCTGATTTTAAGACTTGCTACCTTCTTTTTGGTGAATTGAGTTTTATTATTTTTCGGAACGTGTTGATCATCTGTGGACTTCACGAGTTCTTCCTTGTGTTCTGATCGTCCTCTTCTTTCGGATTTCTGCGAGGAAGTGTGAAAGGTACGAGAGGAACGTGTATCAGTATGTTGATATCTATCAGGTTTTCTCAAATTATCTCTGTTTCTGAGGTTATACCTCTTTTCAGAGGGCTTCTTCTGAGGAGACCTACCTCTGGATTGAGAACGCTTCTCTTTAGGAAATGTTTGTCTAGTATTTTCCCACTTCTTTTTTAGGAGCGGTGAGAGTGTTTTTAATAAAAACTTTTTCAGGATTTTCTGTTAGTTCAGGTTTTACTGGTTTCCCTCCCAAACTATCTCTTCCTAATTCTTCATAGGATTTTTCTATTATTCTGGCCAGTTCATATGGTTGCTCAGTTACATCAAGTTCTTTTTGACGGATTGCCACGGATGCTGCTTCACAGTGGCGTAACAAAACTTGAGGGGCCCCCCTGCAAACTACATGGAGGGGTCCCCCCCATTCTGCGTGCCATTCTAGAGCTCTCAGGCCAGTGACATGCCATACTGCAGGGGATGCGGGTCTATTGCTATACCACTGTCACCAATACAGCCATTATAAGTAACACTGGATGGTGGAGTTAAAGGTTGGGCTTAGTCTGCCAGCAAGCAGGCTATCATAGGTGGTGGTCCATTCATTACAGGGTCCCTGCCATCAGTAGGCCGGGGAAGTTTGCCCAATTTTAGGTGGGTTTCCTGATGCAGACTCATATCATAATATACAACATTGGGCCCACTCATCGTTCAGTTTTGACAAAAGTACATCCACTGCTCCTTCTCGTTTCCGTTTTAAAACATTAGACAATGCGACAATGCAGTATTTCAAAAGCAGATGTAACTACAAAGAGCACATTTTGATAATACATTTTTATTAGTAGACAATAGCAATCTTAAGAGGCATTGCATAGCTTCATACACACTTTGACTCCAATTCCATCAAAGACTCTCTCTCTCTCACAGTCAGTCAGTCTCTCTCTCTCTCAGTCAGTCAGTCTACCTCTTTATATCAGTCAGTCTATCTCTCTCTGTCATTCAGTCTCTCTCAGTCAGTCAGTCTCTCTCAGTCAGTCAGTCTGTCAGTCAGTCAGTCTCTCTCTCTCTCTCTGTCAGTCTGTCAGTCAGTCGGTCTCTGTATCTCTGTCAGTCTCTCTATCTCTCTCTTTCTGTCAGTCTGTCAGTCAGTCTCTCTCTCTCAGTCAGTCAGTCTCTCTCTCTGTCAGTCAGTCAGTCAGTCTATCTCTCTCTTGCATTCAGTCTCTCTCAGTCAGTCAGTCTCTCTCAGTCAGTCTGTCAGTCAGACGGTCTCTCTCTCTCTCTGTCAGTCCCTTTCTTTCTCAGTCTCTCTCTCTGTCAGTCTCTCTCCCTGTCAGTCCCTCTGTCTGTCAGTCTCTCTCTCTCAGTCAGCAAGTCTCTCTCTCTCTCAGTCAATCTATCTCTCTCTGTCATTCAGTCTCTCTCAGTCAGTCAGTCTCACTCTCTCTCTGCCAGTCTGTCAGTCAGTCGGTCTCTCTATCTCTCTGTCAGTCCCTCTCTCTGTCAGTCTCTCTCTCAGTCTCTCTCTCTGTCAGTCTCTCTCCCTGTCAGTCCCTCTGTCTGTCAGTCTCTCTCTCTCTCTCTCTCTCTCTCTCTCAGTCAGTCTCTCTGTCAGTCAGACTCTCTCTCTGTCAGAGTCCCAGTCTCTCTCTCTCTCTGTCAGTCTCTCTCTGTCAGTCAGTCTCTCTGTCAGTCAGTCTCTCTCTCAGTCAGTCTTTCTCAGTCAGTCAGTCAGTCTCTCTCTCTTGGTCAGTCAGTCTCTCTCTCTCAGTCAGTCTCTCTCTCTCTCTGTCAGTCAGTCTCTCTCTCTCTTATTCTTTCTCTGTCTCTCTCTGTCTCTCTGTCAGTCAGTCTCTCTTTGTCAGTCAGTCTCTCTCTCTGTCAGAGTCCCAGTCTCTCTCTCTCTCTGTCAGTCTCTCTCTGTCAGTCAGTCTCTCTCTCTCAGTCAGTCTCTCTCTCAGTCAGTCTCTCTCAGTCAGTCAGTCTCTCTCTCTTAGTAAGTCAGTCTCTCTCTTAGTCAGTCTCTCCCTCTGTCAGTCCCTCTCTCTGTCAGTCTCTCTCACGATCTCTCTCTCTCAGTCAGTCTCTCTCCCTGTCAATCCCTCTCTCTGTCAGTCTCTCTCTCTCAGTCAGTCAGTATTCCAGACAGTCTCTCTCTCCCTCTGTCAGTCTCTCTCAGTCATTCATTCTCTCTCTCGCGCAGTCAGCCAGTCTCTCTCTGAGTCAGTCTCTCTCTCTCTGTCAGTGACTCTCTCTGTCAGTCAGTCTCTCTCTCTCTCTGTCAGTCAGTCAGTCTCTCTCTCTCTGTCAGTCAGTCTCTCTCTCTCTCTCTGTCAGTCAGTCTCTCTCTCTCAGTCAGTCTCTCTCTGTCAGTCAGTCTCTCTCTCTGCTGGCCAGTCTCTCTTTCTCTGCCAGTCTCTCTCTCTCTGTCAGTCAGTCAGTCTATCTCTCTCTGTCATTCAGTCTCTCTCAGTCAGTCAGTCTCACTCTCTCTCTGCCAGTCTGTCAGTCAGTCGGTCTCTCTATCTCTCTGTCAGTCCCTCTCTCTGTCAGTCTCTCTCTCAGTCTCTCTCTCTCTGTCAGTCCCTCTGTCTGTCAGTCTCTCTCTCTCTCTCAGTCAGTCTCTCTGTCAGTCAGACTCTCTCTCTGTCAGAGTCCCAGTCTCTCTCTCTCTCTGTCAGTCAGTCTCTCTCTCAGTCAGTCTCTCTCTCAGTCAGTCTTTCTCAGTCAGTCAGTCAGTCTCTCTCTCTTGGTCAGTCAGTCTCTCTCTCTCAGTCAGTCTCTCTCTCTCTGTCAGTCAGTCTCTCTCTCTCTTATTCTTTCTCTGTCTCTCTCTGTCTCTCTGTCAGTCAGTCTCTCTTTGTCAGTCAGTCTCTCTCTCTCTGTCAGTCAGTCAGTCTATCTCTCTCTGTCATTCAGTCTCTCTCAGTCAGTCAGTCTCACTCTCTCTCTGCCAGTCTGTCAGTCAGTCGGTCTCTCTATCTCTCTGTCAGTCCCTCTCTCTGTCAGTCTCTCTCTCAGTCTCTCTCTCTGTCAGTCCCTCTGTCTGTCAGTCTCTCTCTCTCTCTCAGTCAGTCTCTCTGTCAGTCAGGCTCTCTCTCTGTCAGAGTCCCAGTCTCTCTCTCTCTCTGTCAGTCTCTCTCTGTCAGTCAGTCTCTCTCAGTCAGTCTCTCTCTCAGTCAGTCTTTCTCAGTCAGTCAGTCAGTCTCTCTCTCTTGGTCAGTCAGTCTCTCTCTCTCAGTCAGTCTCTCTCTCTCTGTCAGTCAGTCTCTCTCTCTCTTATTCTTTCTCTGTCTCTCTCTGTCTCTCTGTCAGTCAGTCTCTCTTTGTCAGTCAGTCTCTCTCTCTGTCAGAGTCCCAGTCTCTCTCTCTCTCTGTCAGTCTCTCTCTGTCAGTCAGTCTCTCTCTCTCAGTCAGTCTCTCTCTCTCAGTCAGTCTCTCTCAGTCAATCAGTCTCTCTCTCTTAGTAAGTCAGTCTCTCTCTTAGTCAGTCTCTCCCTCTGTCAGTCCCTCTCTCTGTCAGTCTCTCTCACGGTCTCTCTCTCTCTCAGTCAGTCTCTCTCCCTGTCAATCCCTCTCTCTGTCAGTCTCTCTCTCTCAGTCAGTCAGTATTCCAGACAGTCTCTCTCTCCCTCTGTCAGTCTCTCTGAGTCATTCATTCTCTCTCTTGCGCAGTCAGCCAGTCTCTCTCAGTCAGTCTCTCTCTCTCTCTGTCAGTGACTCTCTCTGTCAGTCAGTCTCTCTCTCTCTGTCAGTCAGTCAGTCTCTCTCTCTCTGTCAGTCAGTCTCTCTCTCTCTCTCTGTCAGTCAGTCTCTCTATGTGAGTCTCTCTCTCTCAGTCAGTCTCTCTCTGTCAGTCAGTCTCTCTCTCTCTGCTGGTCAGTCTCTCTTTCTCTGTCAGTCTCTCTCTGTCAGTCTCTTTCAGTCATTCTCTCTCTCAGTCAGTCTCTCTCTCTCTCTGTCAGTCTCTCTCTCAGCCAGTCATTCTCTCAGTCTCTCTCTCTTAGTCTCTCTCTCTGTCAGTCAGTCTCTCTTTCTCCCAGTCAGTCTCTCTCTCTCCAAGTCAGTCAGTCTCTCTCAGTCAGTCATTCTCTCTCGAAATCTATCAGTCAGTCTCTCTTCCTGTCAGTCAGTCTCTCTATGTGAGTCTCTCTCTCGTTGTCAGTCTCTCTCTGTCAGTCAGTCTCTCTCTCTGTCGGTCAGTCTCTCTTTCTCTGTCAGTCTCTCTCTCTCTGTCAGTCTCTTTCAGTCAGTCTCTCTCTCAGTCAGTCTCTCTCTCTCTCTGGCAGTCTCTCTCTTAGCCGGCCAGTCTCTTGGTCTCTCTCTCTCTTAGGGCCCGATTCACAGAACTACATTAAGAACAAATCCTAAACTTACTAATTTTGATATTCACAGAAGTTAGGATTTTGTCTTAAATTTGTCTTAAGACAGACTTAAGACAGCTTAAGTTAGGATTTTGTCTTAAGCCTGTCTTAAGTCTGCCTTAAGACAAACTTCAGACAAAATCCTAACTTTTGTGAATACCAAAAGTAGTAAGTTTAGGATTTTGACTTAGGTTAGTTCTGTGAATCGGGCCCTTAGTCTCACTCTCTGTCAGTCAGTCTCTCTCTCTCCCAGTCAGTCTCTCTCTCTCTCCCAGTCAGTCAGTCTCTCTTAGTCAGTCATTCTCTCTCCCTCCACTCTCTATACTCTCTCTCCACTGTCTCCCTCCACATTCTCTCTCCACCCTCTCTCTCCACTCTCTCTCTCCACTCTTTCTCACCACTGTCTCTCTCTCCACTCTCTCTCTCAACTGTCTCTTTCCCCTCTCTCTCCACTCTCTCTCTCCACTCTCTCTCTCTCCACTCTCTCTCACAAAGTAGTGTGTGTTCCATGGGCTTCCGCAAAAATGTTTCCAGGAGGGGGCACATTTTTACCTTCATCACCATCCCTCTTGCACCCTTCTCCCCTCTGCCTTGCACCCTTCTCCCCCTCCCCCTTGCACCCTTCTCCCCTCCCCTTGTACCCTACTCCACCTCTGCCTTGCACCCTTTTCTACCTTGCACCATTCTGCCCTCTGCCTTGCACCATTCTCCCCTCTGCCTTGCACCCTTCTCCCCTCTGCCTTGCACCCTTCTCCCCTCCACCTTGCACCCTTCTCTCCTCCGCCTTGCACCCTTCCCCCCTCTACCTCACACCCTTCTCCCCTCCGCCTTGCACCGTTCTCCTCTCTGCTGCACCCTTCTCCCCTCTGCCTTGCACCCTTCTCCTCTCTGCCTTGCACCCTTCTCCCCCTCCACCTTGCACCCTTCTCCTCTCTGCCTTGCATCCTTCTCCCCTCTGCCTTGCACCCTTCTCCCCCTCCGCGTTGCACCCTTCTCTACCTTGCGCCCTTCTACTCTCTGCCTTGCACACTTCTCCTCTACCTTGCACCCGTCTCCACTCTGACTTGCACCCTTCTCCCCTCTTCCTTGCACCCTTCTTTCCTCAGCCTTGCACCCTTTCCTCTCAGCCTTGCACCCTTCTCCCCTCTGCCTTGCACCCTTCTCCCGTCCACGTTGCACTCTTCTCCCCTCTGCCTTGAACTCTTCTTCTCTCTGCCTTGCACCCTTCTCCCCTCTGCCTTGCACCCTTCTCCCCCTCCGCCTTGCACCCTTCTCTACCTTGAACCCTTCTCCCCTCCGCCTTGTACCATTCTGCCCTCCCCCTGCACCCTTCTCCCCTCTGCCTTGCACCCCTCTGCCTTGTGCCCTTCTCCCCCTCTGCCTTGCGCCCTTCTCTACCTTGCACGCTTCTCCCCTCTGCCTTGCACCCTTCTCCTCTCCGCCTTGCACCCTTCTCCCCTCTGCCTTGCACCCTTCTCTACCTAGCACCCTTCTCCCATCTGCCTTGCACTCTTCTCCCCTCAGCCTTGCACCCTTCTCCCCCTCCCTGTTGTACCCTTCTCCCCTCTGCCTTGCACCCTTCTCCACTCCGCCTTACACCCTTCTCTACCTTGCACCCTTCTGCTCTCTGCCTTGCACCCTTCTCTACTCTGCCTTGCACCCTTCTCCCCTATGCCTTGCACCCTTCTCCCCTCTGCCTTGCACCCTTCTCTACCTTGCACCCTTCTCCTCTCTGACTTGCACCCTTCTCCCCTCTACCTTGCACCCTTCTCCTCTCTACCTTGCACCTGTCTCCCCTCTGCCTTGCACCCTTCTCCCCTCTGCCTTGCACCCTTCTCCTCTCTACCTTGCACCCTTCTCCCCTCTACCTTGCACCCTTCTCCTCTCTGCCTTGCACCCTTCTCCCCTCTGTCTTGCACCCTTCTCTACCTAGCACCCTTCTCCCCTCTGCCTTGCACCCTTCTCCCCCTCCGCCTTGCACCCTTCTCCCCTCTGCCTTGCACCCTTCTCCTCTCTGCCTTGCACCCTTCTCCCCTTCGCCTTGCACCCTTCTCTACCTTGCACCCTTCTCCCCTCTGCCTTTCACCCTTCTCCCCTCTGCCCTCCCCTCTGCCTTGCACCCTTCTCCCCTATGACTTGCACTCTTCTCCCCTCCTCCTTGCACTCTCTCCCCTCTGCCTTGCACCCTTCTCCCCTCTGCCTTTCACCCTTCTCTACCTTGCACCCTTCTCCCCTCTGCCTTGCACCCTTCTGCCTTGCACCCTTCTCCTCTCTGCCTTGCACCCTTCTAACCTCTGCCTTCCACCCTTCTTCCCTCTGCCTTGCACCCTTCTCTTCTCTGCCTTGTGCCCTTCTCCCCCTCTGCCTTGTACCCTTCTCTACCTTGCACCCTTCTCCCCTCTGCTTTGCACCCTTCTCCCCACTGCCTTGCACCCTTCTCCTCTCTGCCTTGCGCCCTTCTCCCCCTCCGCCTTGCACCCTTCTCTACCTTGCACCCTTCTCCCCTCTGCCTTGCACCCTTCTCCCCCTCCCTGTTGCACCCTTCTCCCCTCTGCCTTGCACCCTTCTCCCCTTCACCTTGCACCCTTCTCTACCTTGCACCCTTCTCCTCTCTGCCTTGCACCCTTCTCCTCTCTGCCTTGCACCCTTCTCCCCGCTGCCTTGCATGCTTCTCCCCTCTGTCTTGCACCCTTCTCTACCTTGCACCCTTCTCCTCTCAGCCTTGCATCCTTCTCCCCTCTGCCTTGCACCCATCTCCTCTCTACCTTGCACCCTTCTCCCCTCTGCCTTGCACCCTTCTCCCCTCGGCCTTGTACCCTTCTACTCTCTACCTTGCACCCTTCTCCCCTCTAACTTGCACCATCCTCCTCTCTGCCTTGCACCTTTCTCCCCTGTGTCTTGCACCCTTCTTTACCTAGCACCCTTCTCCCCTCTGCATTGCACCTTTCTCCCCCTCCCCCTTGCACCCTTCTCCCCTCTGCCTTGCACTCTTCTCCTCTCTGCCTTGCACGCTTCTCCCCCTCTGCCTTGCACCCTTCTCCTCTCTGCCTTTTGCCCTTCTCCCCTCTGCCTTGCACCCTTCGCCCCCTCTGCCTTGCACCCTTCTTCCCCTCCACCTTGCACCCTTCTCTACCTTGCACCCTTCTCCTCTCTGCCTTGTGCCCTTCTCCTCTCTGCCTTGCACCCTTCTCCCCTCTGTCTTGCACCGTTCTCCCCTCTGCCCTCCCCTCTGCCTTGCACACGTCTCCCCTCTGCCCTCCCCTCTGCCTTGCACTCTTCTCCCCTCTGCCATGCACCCTTCTCCCCTCCGCCTTGCACCCTTCTCTACCTTGCATCCTTCTCCCCTCTGCCTTGCACCCTTCTCCCTCTGCCTTGCACCCTTCTCCCCTCCGCCTTGCCCCCTTCTCCCCTCTGCCTTGCACCCTTCTCCCCCTCCGCCTTGCACCCTTGTCTACCTTGCACCCTTCTCCCCTCTGCCTGCACCCTTCTCCTCTCTGCCTTGCACCCTTCTCCCCTCTGCATTGCACCCTTCTCCTCTCTGCCTTGCACCCTTCTCCCCTCTGCCTTGCACCCTTCTCTACCTTGCACCCTTCTCCTCTCTGCCTTGCACCCTTCTCCTCTCTACCGTGCACCCTTCTCCCCTTTGCCTTGCACCCTTCTCCCCTCGCCTTCCACCCTTCTCCCCTCCGCCTTGCACCCTTCTCTACCTTGCACCCTTTTCCCATCTGCCTTGCAAACTCCTCCTCTCTACCTTGCACCCTTCTCTCCTCTACCTGCACCCTCCTTCCCTCCGCCTTGCACCCTTCTCCTCTCTGCCTTGCACCCTTCTCCCCACTGCCTTGCACCCTTCTCACCTCTGTCTTGCACCCTTCTCCCCTCTGCCTTGCACCCTTCTCCCCCTCCGCATTGCACCCTTCTCTACCTTGCACCCTTCTCCCCTCTGCCTTGCACCCTTCTCCTCTCTGCCTTGCACCCCTCTCCCCTCTGCCTTGCACCCTTCTCCTTTCTGCCTTGCACCCTTCTCCCCCTCTGCCTTGCACCCTTCTCCTCTCTGCCTTGCACCCTTTTCCCCCCTTCCTTGCACCCTTCTCCCCTCCGCCTTGCACCCTTCTCTACCTTGTACCCTTCTCCCCTCTGCGTTGCACACTTTTCCTCTCAAACTTGCAACCTTCTCCCCTCTACCTTGCACCCTCCTTCCCTCTGCCTTGCACCCTTCTCCCCTCTGCCTTGCAACCACTCACCTCTGCCTTGCACCCTTCTCTACCTTGCACCCTTCTCTACCTCGCACCCTTCTCCCCTCTGCCTTGCACCCTTCTCCTCTCTGCCTTGCACCCTTCTCCCCTCTGATTTGCGCCCTTCTCCTCTCTGGCTTGCACCCTTTTCCCCTCTTCCTTGCACCCTTCTCCCCTTTGCCTTGCACCCTTTTCTACCTTGCACCCTTCTCTACCTTGTGCCCTTCTCCCCTCTGCCTTGCACCTTTCTCCCCCTCCCCCTTGCACCCTTCTCCCCTCTGCCTTGCACCCTTCTCCTCTCTGCCTTGCACCCTTCTCCCCCTCTGCCTTGCACCCTACTACTCTCTGCCTTGCACCCTTCTCCCCTCTGCCTTGCACCCTTTTCCCCCTCTGCCTTGCACCCTTCTATACCTTGCACCCTTCCCCCCTCTGCCTTTCACCCTTCTCCACCTCTACCTTGCACCCTTCTCCTCTCTGCCTTGTGCCATTCTCCCCTCTGCCTTGCACCCTTCTCCCCTCTGCCTTGCACCCTTCTCCCCTCCACCTTGCACCCTTCTCTCCTCCGCCTTGCACCCTTCCCCCCTCTACCTCACTCCCTTCTCCCCTCCGCCTTGCACCGTTCTCCTCTCTGCTGCACCCTTCTCCCCTCTGCCTTGCACCCTTCTCCTCTCTGCCTTGCACCCTTCTCCCCCTCCACCTTGCACCCTTCTCCTCTCTGCCTTGCATCCTTCTCCCCTCTGCCTTGCACCCTTCTCCCCCTCCGCGTTGCACCCTTCTCTACCTTGCGCCCTTCTACTCTCTGCCTTGCACACTTCTCCTCTACCTTGCACCCGTCTCCACTCTGACTTGCACCCTTCTCCCCTCTTCCTTGCACCCTTCTTTCCTCAGCCTTGCACCCTTTCCTCTCAGCCTTGCACCCTTCTCCCCTCTGCCTTGCACCCTTCTCCCGTCCACGTTGCACTCTTCTCCCCTCTGCCTTGAACTCTTCTTCTCTCTGCCTTGCACCCTTCTCCCCTCTGCCTTGCACCCTTCTCCCCCTCCGCCTTGCACCCTTCTCTACCTTGCACCCTTCTCCCCTCCGCCTTGTACCATTCTGCCCTCCCCCTGCACCCTTCTCCCCTCTGCCTTGCACCCCTCTGCCTTGTGCCCTTCTCCCCCTCTGCCTTGCGCCCTTCTCTACCTTGCACGCTTCTCCCCTCTGCCTTGCACCCTTCTCCTCTCCGCCTTGCACCCTTCTCCCCTCTGCCTTGCACCCTTCTCTACCTTGCACCCTTCTCCCATCTGCCTTGCACTCTTCTCCCCTCAGCCTTGCACCCTTCTCCCCCTCCCTGTTGTACCCTTCTCCCCTCTGCCTTGCACCCTTCTCCACTCCGCCTTACACCCTTCTCTACCTTGCACCCTTCTGCTCTCTGCCTTGCACCCTTCTCTACTCTGCCTTGCACCCTTCTCCCCTATGCCTTGCACCCTTCTCCCCTCTGCCTTGCACCCTTCTCTACCTTGCACCCTTCTCCTCTCTGACTTGCACCCTTCTCCCCTCTACCTTGCACCCTTCTCCTCTCTACCTTGCACCTGTCTCCCCTCTGCCTTGCACCCTTCTCCCCTCTGCCTTGCACCCTTCTCCTCTCTACCTTGCACCCTTCTCCCCTCTACCTTGCACCCTTCTCCTCTCTGCCTTGCACCCTTCTCCCCTCTGTCTTGCACCCTTCTCTACCTAGCACCCTTCTCCCCTCTGCCTTGCACCCTTCTCCCCCTCCGCCTTGCACCCTTCTCCCCTCTGCCTTGCACCCTTCTCCTCTCTGCCTTGCACCCTTCTCCCCTTCGCCTTGCACCCTTCTCTACCTTGCACCCTTCTCCCCTCTGCCTTTCACCCTTCTCCCCTCTGCCCTCCCCTCTGCCTTGCACCCTTCTCCCCTATGACTTGCACTCTTCTCCCCTCCTCCTTGCACTCTCTCCCCTCTGCCTTGCACCCTTCTCCCCTCTGCCTTTCACCCTTCTCTACCTTGCACCCTTCTCCCCTCTGCCTTGCACCCTTCTGCCTTGCACCCTTCTCCTCTCTGCCTTGCACCCTTCTAACCTCTGCCTTCCACCCTTCTTCCCTCTGCCTTGCACCCTTCTCTTCTCTGCCTTGTGCCCTTCTCCCCCTCTGCCTTGTACCCTTCTCTACCTTGCACCCTTCTCCCCTCTGCCTTGCACCCTTCTCCCCACTGCCTTGCACCCTTCTCCTCTCTGCCTTGCGCCCTTCTCCCCCTCCGCCTTGCACCCTTCTCTACCTTGCACCCTTCTCCCCTCTGCCTTGCACCCTTCTCCCCCTCCCTGTTGCACCCTTCTCCCCTCTGCCTTGCACCCTTCTCCCCTTCACCTTGCACCCTTCTCTACCTTGCACCCTTCTCCTCTCTGCCTTGCACCCTTCTCCTCTCTGCCTTGCACCCTTCTCCCCGCTGCCTTGCATGCTTCTCCCCTCTGTCTTGCACCCTTCTCTACCTTGCACCCTTCTCCTCTCAGCCTTGCATCCTTCTCCCCTCTGCCTTGCACCCATCTCCTCTCTACCTTGCACCCTTCTCCCCTCTGCCTTGCACCCTTCTCCCCTCGGCCTTGTACCCTTCTACTCTCTACCTTGCACCCTTCTCCCCTCTAACTTGCACCATCCTCCTCTCTGCCTTGCACCTTTCTCCCCTGTGTCTTGCACCCTTCTTTACCTAGCACCCTTCTCCCCTCTGCCTTGCACATTTCTCCCCCTCCCCCTTGCACCCTTCTCCCCTCTGCCTTGCACTCTTCTCCTCTCTGCCTTGCACGCTTCTCCCCCTCTGCCTTGCACCCTTCTCCTCTCTGCCTTTTGCCCTTCTCCCCTCTGCCTTGCACCCTTCGCCCCCTCTGCCTTGCACCCTTCTTCCCCTCCACCTTGCACCCTTCTCTACCTTGCACCCTTCTCCTCTCTGCCTTGTGCCCTTCTCCTCTCTGCCTTGCACCCTTCTCCCCTCTGTCTTGCACCGTTCTCCCCTCTGCCCTCCCCTCTGCCTTGCACACGTCTCCCCTCTGCCCTCCCCTCTGCCTTGCACTCTTCTCCCCTCTGCCATGCACCCTTCTCCCCTCCGCCTTGCACCCTTCTCTACCTTGCATCCTTCTCCCCTCTGCCTTGCACCCTTCTCCCTCTGCCTTGCACCCTTCTCCCCTCCGCCTTGCCCCCTTCTCCCCTCTGCCTTGCACCCTTCTCCCCCTCCGCCTTGCACCCTTGTCTACCTTGCACCCTTCTCCCCTCTGCCTGCACCCTTCTCCTCTCTGCCTTGCACCCTTCTCCCCTCTGCATTGCACCCTTCTCCTCTCTGCCTTGCACCCTTCTCCCCTCTGCCTTGCACCCTTCTCTACCTTGCACCCTTCTCCTCTCTGCCTTGCACCCTTCTCCTCTCTACCGTGCACCCTTCTCCCCTCTGCCTTGCACCCTTCTCCCCTCGCCTTCCACCCTTCTCCCCTCCGCCTTGCACCCTTCTCTACCTTGCACCCTTTTCCCATCTGCCTTGCAAACTCCTCCTCTCTACCTTGCACCCTTCTCTCCTCTACCTGCACCCTCCTTCCCTCCGCCTTGCACCCTTCTCCTCTCTGCCTTGCACCCTTCTCCCCACTGCCTTGCACCCTTCTCACCTCTGTCTTGCACCCTTCTCCCCTCTGCCTTGCACCCTTCTCCCCCTCCGCATTGCACCCTTCTCTACCTTGCACCCTTCTCCACTCTGCCTTGCACCCTTCTCCTCTCTGCCTTGCACCCCTCTCCCCTCTGCCTTGCACCCTTCTCCTTTCTGCCTTGCACCCTTCTCCCCCTCTGCCTTGCACCCTTCTCCTCTCTGCCTTGCACCCTTTTCCCCCCTTCCTTGCACCCTTCTCCCCTCCGCCTTGCACCCTTCTCTACCTTGTACCCTTCTCCCCTCTACCTTGCACCCTCCTTCCCTCTGCCTTGCACCCTTCTCCCCTCTGCCTTGCAACCACTCACCTCTGCCTTGCACCCTTCTCTACCTTGCACCCTTCTCTACCTCGCACCCTTCTCCCCTCTGCCTTGCACCCTTCTCCTCTCTGCCTTGCACCCTTCTCCCCTCTGATTTGCGCCCTTCTCCTCTCTGGCTTGCACCCTTTTCCCCTCTTCCTTGCACCCTTCTCCCCTTTGCCTTGCACCCTTTTCTACCTTGCACCCTTCTCTACCTTGTGCCCTTCTCCCCTCTGCCTTGCACCTTTCTCCCCCTCCCCCTTGCACCCTTCTCCCCTCTGCCTTGCACCCTTCTCCTCTCTGCCTTGCACCCTTCTCCCCCTCTGCCTTGCACCCTACTACTCTCTGCCTTGCACCCTTCTCCCCTCTGCCTTGCACCCTTTTCCCCCTCTGCCTTGCACCCTTCTATACCTTGCACCCTTTCCCCCTCTGCCTTTCACCCTTCTCCACCTCTACCTTGCACCCTTCTCCTCTCTGCCTTGTGCCCTTCTCCTCTCTGCCTTGTACCCTTCTCCCCTTTGCCTTGCACCCTTCTCTCCTCTGCCCTCCCCTCTGCCTTGCACCCTTCTCCCCTCTGCCCTCCCCTCTGCCTTGCACTCTTCTCCCCTCTGCCTTGCACCCTACTCCCCTCCGCCTTGCACCCTTCTCTACCTTGCACCCTTCTCCCCTCTGCCTTGCACCCTTCTCCCCTTTGCCTTGCACCCATCTCCACTCCGCCTTGCACTCTTTTCCTCTCTACCTTGCACCCTTCTCCCCTCTGCCTTGCATCCTTCTCCCCTCTGCCTTGCAACCTTCTCCCCCTCTGCCTTGCACCCTTCTCTACCTTGCACCCTTTTCCCCTCTTCCTTGCACCCCTCTCCCCTCTGCCTTGCACCCTATACCCCTCTGCCTTGCACCCTTCTCCACCTTGCACCATTCTCCCCTCTGCCTTGCACCCTTCTCCTCTCTGCCTTGCACCCCTTCTCCCCTCTGCCTTGCACCCTCATCCCCTCTACCTTGCACCCTCCTTCCCTCTGCCTTGCAACCTTCTCCTCTCTGCCTTGCACCCTTCTCCCCTCTGCCTTGCAACCACTCACCTCTGCCTTGCACCCTTCTCCCCTCTGCCTTGCACCCTTCTCTACCTTGCACCCTTCTATACCTCTCACACTTCTCCCCTCTGCCTTGCACCCTTCTCCTCTCTGCCTTGCACCCTTCTCCCTTTGACTTGCGCCCTTCTCCTCTATGCCTTGCACCCTTTCCCCCTCTTCCTTGCACCCTTCTCCCCGTTGCCTTGCACCCTTCTCTACCTTGCACCCTTCTCTACCTTGCACCCTTCTCCCCTCTGCCTTGCACCCTTCTCTCCTCTGCCTTGCACCCTTCTCCCCTCTGCCTTGCACCATTCTCCCCTCTGCCTTGCACCCTTCTCCCCTCTGCCTTGCACCCTTCTCTACCTTGGACCCTTGTTAGACGGGACCCCTGAGGGTCGGCCGAGCAAGGGGGAGAGGCCTCCAGGCGAGGGCCCTCTCCTAAGATCGTACAGACAAGCAACCACCCCCCTGCAGATGGACGCCACACAAAGATATGTTCTTAACTCTTTTATCGGTAATATTAGCCAGGTTATCGTAATGATACATAAGGAATGGGATTCTGGGATCCCTTCAAACTTAGTCTCTGGGGGAAGAGGGTAGCGGGACAGTCTTGATACCGGCCTGGTACGGGTGTACTTGACGCACAGCTTTCAATCCTCGAGCTGGAGGGTTCTGTGGTATGGGCCGCGGCAGCGCCAGCAGGACTCCCAGATGGTTCACGAAGATGAGCCGCGGCAGCCCTAGCAGGACTCCCAGGATGGTTTACGACGATGAGCCGTGGCAGCGCCAGCAGGTCTCTAAGGATGGTTAACGAAGATGAGCCGCGGCAGCGCCAGCAGGACTCCAAGGATGGTTCACGAAGATGAGCCGCGGCAGCGCCAGCAGGACTCCAAGGATGGTTCACAAAGATGGGCCGCGGCAGCGCCAGCAGGACTCCAAGGATGGTTCACGAAGATGGGCCGCGGCAGCGCCAGCAGGACTCCAAGGATGGTTCACGAAGATGGGCCGCGGCAGCGCCAGCAGGCCTCCAAGATGGTTGCAAGAAGATGAGTTTGTCTCGGTGTCTCTCGACTCCAGGATACAACTCCCTTCCTGCTCTGGAGCGGCCCCAGTTATAGGTCTGGCGCCCTTTGATGTCCGGACCCTCGCACTTGGAGGTCGGGGGGTCCGGAATGAGGGAGTCCAGACACCCAGCAGGGGATGGAGCCAGCGCCCAGGGAGGCTGGGGGCGATCGAAACCAGGCGAATGGGAGCCATCGACACTCCTTCTCCCATTGACTCGCCAAGTGGTCTCTTTACCCCCTGGGTGGGGGGTGGTGCCTCGGTGTCGGGCTTGGCTGGGCCTGAGGCTGAGGTCGACCTGGGGCCACGGGGCCTGGTCGGGGAGGGTCCAAGATGGCGGCTGGGCCGGGGACGGTGGTCCGGGAAGAGGGGGTCCGGCCCAGCTGAGAAGGTTGCGGACAGGAGTTTGAGTTCCATCGGGGAATAGCTGAGGTGGCCCGGAGGGCGGAAGGTGCAGCTCTTGTCCGGGGAACAGGGTTGACGGTAGCCCGGGACCCGCCATGCGGGAGGGGTCGGGCCACGCCACGAGGCCGGGTCCAACATGCGTCCCCCCCAGCTGAAGGCAGGGAGAGTCACCCATCTCCTTGGGTATTCTCCTCGCCGAGGTGGAAGAAGCGGTACAGGCCATCGGCGTTGGCGTGGTCGTTGCCTGGGCGGTGTTCCACCGTGAAGTCCATCCCTTGCAGGGAGATGGCCCAACGCAACAGTTTCGGATTCTCCCCTCGCATCTGCATCAGCCATTGCAGAGGTCGGTGGTCCGTTTGCACCCGGAAGTGGGTACCGAAGAGGTAGGGTCGGAGCTTCTTGAGGGCCGATACTACGGCGAAGGCTTCTCTCTCAATGGTGCTCCAGCGCTGTTCTCGGGCCAGCAGGCGGCGGCTGAGGAAGGCTACCGGCTGGTCAATTCCTTCTGCGTTGATCTGGGAGAGAACGGCTCCGATGCCGTGATCGGAGGCATCGGTCTGCACCACGAATTCCCGGCTGTAGTCGGGAGCTTGGAGCACTGGTGCGGTGCACATGGCTGTCTTGAGGGTCTCAAAGGCGGCTTGACATTCGGGGGTCCATTGTACCTTCGGGGGGTGCTTTTTGGAGGTCAGTTCTGTGAGGGGCCCCACAATGCTGCCATAGTCCTTCACGAAGCGCCGGTAGTATCCGGTGAGCCCCAGGAAGGCTCGGACTTCTGTCTGGGTGACCGGGGGTACCCAGGCCCGGATGGCGGCGATCTTGGGTTGAAGGGGGGCCACCTGACCGCTTCCCACCTGGTGCCCTAGGTAGGTCACGGACCCTTGGCCGATTTGGCATTTGCTGGCCTTGATGGTTTGTCCGGCCCGCCGGAGGGCGGCCAATACCTCCCTGAGGTGTTGGAGTGTTCGGCCCAGTGGAGGCTGTACACAGCAATATCGTCCAGATAGGCGGCGCTGAACTCCTCGAGCCCCGCCAGCACCTTGTTCACGAGTTTCTGGAACGTGGCAGGGGCGTTTTTCATCCCGAAGGGCATCACCTTGAAGTGATAGTGGCCATCCGGAGTGGAGAAGGCGGATCGTTCTTGGGCGCCCGGGGTGAGGCCGATCTGCCAGTAGCCCGCCGTTAAGTCAATGGTGCTTAGGTAGCGGGCGGCACCCAGGCGGTCGATCAGCTCATCAGCCCGGGGGATGGGGTGAGCGTCTGTTCGGGTGACGGCGTTCAAGCCCCGGTAGTCCACACAAAATCTGAGTTCGGGGGCGACGCCCGGGGCGGCGGCCTTGGGGACCAGCATGACCGGGCTGGCCCAGGGGCTGTCGGAGGGCTCGATCACTCCCAGAGCCAGCATCTTGGATACTTCCGCCTGGATGCAGGCGCGTACTCGATCGGGTACTCGGTAGGCCCGGTGCCGGATAGGGGGGCTATCCCCGGTGTCGACATCATGGAGGCACCAGGAAGTGACCCCAGGGGTGAGGGAGAACAGGTCGGCAAACTGCTGCAGCAAGTCTTGGCAGCCTTGGCGTTGTGCTGGGGTCAGGGCGGAAGAGAGGTTGACTCCTTCCACGGAGCCATCCTTTTCGAGGGTCTTCAGGAGGTCCGGGAGGGGCTCGGAGTCCTCTTCAGCCCCACTGTCGGTAGCCATCAGGAGGCTAAGTTCGGAGCGCACAAAGTGAGGTTTGAGTCTGTTGGCATGGAGGACCCGGAGGGGGTTCCGGGGAGACTCCAGGTCTACAAGGTAGGTGACGGGGCCCTTGCGCTCCACCACCTTGAAGGGTCCTGTCCATTTGTCCTGGAGGGCACAAGGTTCGACCGGGGACATGACCCAGACCTGTTGTCCCGGCTCGAACTCGATGGATGAGGCGTTTTGATTGTACCAACGCTTCATGTCTTCCTGGCTGGCTTCGAGGTTGGCCTTGGCAAGCTCCCGGAATCCCAGAGTTTGGTTCCGGAGGGTCAGGAGGTACCGGTACACATCAGGAGGGGCATTCTGGGGGGTCACCTCCCATCCCTCTTTGACCAGACTTAGGGGACCCCGGACGGGGTGCCCATACAATAGTTCGAAGGGGCTGAATCCCAGGGACTTCTGTGGGACCTCCCGGTAGGCAAATAGGAGGCAGGGCAGCAACACGTCCCATTGGCGTCGTAGGGGCTCCTCCAGGCCCATGATCATACCCTTGAGGGTGCGATTGAAGCGTTCCACGAGTCCGTTCCCTTGCGGGTGGTAGGGGGTCGTAAATTTGTAGGTGACCCCGCACTGTTGCCAGAGGGATTTCATGTATCGGGAGATAAAGTTCGTGCCCCGATCACTGACGACTTCTCGGGGGAAGCCTACCCGGGAGAAGATCCCCATCAGGGCCCGGCCCACCACGGGCGCGGTCACGGTCCTGAGGGGTATGGCCTCGGGATAGCGGGTAGCATGGTCCACCAGGATGAGTATGAACCGGTGACCTTGCGATGTCCGGGGCTCCAGGGGCCCCACAATGTCAATCCCCACCCTTTCGAAGGGAGTGTTGACGATTGGAAAGGGTTGCAGGGGGACCTTCAGTTTTCGGCCGCTCTTTCCACTGGCCTGGCAGGTGGGGCAGGCTCGGCAGTGGTTGACCACGTCGTTCCTCATCTTGGGCCAGTAGAAATGGGTCACCAGGCGGTGGTAAGTTTTGTCCTGTCCCAGGTGCCCAGCAAGGGGGACATCATGAGCCAGGTTCAGGAGGAAGTCTCGGAAGCGAAGGGGGACCACCAGCACCCGGCTGGCCCCTAGTTCGGCAATCTTCTGCTCGCTGTAGAGAAGCTCATTGTCCCAATAGATCCAGTGAGCCCCCGAGGCATCCCCTGCGCTCTGGGCTGCAGCTTGTTGTCGGATCCCCTCGAGGGAGGGACACGTCTTCTGTTCTTGGAGGAACTGTTCTTGAGTGGGGCCACCTTCCTGGCGCCACTGGGCCAACTCCGGGATGTCGCGGAACGGTTCCGAGGCTTCGTTGTCGGGCCCCTGTGGGTCGGCATCCGGGGTGGCGTCCTCAGAGGCGACGGGCGGTGGAGGTTCGGGCCACTCGGTTCTTCAGCGGAGGGGATGGTGCGGGCGGCCATGGATTGGGTCGTCGCACAGACCCATTCAGGAAGGCCAAGCATCCCCAGGTGCTCCCTTCATTCAACGGCCGCCCAGGGGGAGCTTTCCAGGTCGTTCCCCAGGAGGCAGTCCACGGGGGCATCGTCTCGGACGGTCACTTTCAGCATGCCCGACACTCCCCCCCATTCGAAGGGGACGCGGGCCATCTGGCACAGGCATTCAGAGTTGTCGGCAGACCGTACTGGGGATAGTACGTTGGGCAAGATTTGATCTGGGGTCACCAGATGGCAGCGGACGGCTGTCACGCTGGCTCCTGTGTCGCGGATGGCTTCGGCCCGGTGTCCATTGATGGTGACCCACTGGCTGTACTTCTGCGTGTTGGCCGGGATGGGGGCCCGGGGGACCATGTCTCTCTCTCCTAGGCACACCAGGGACATGGCTGCGGGTTCCCACTCTGCCGGGTATTGTTCACAATCTTCGGCTTCTTCTTCGCCTTGTTCTTCTCCGAGGGTGACGGCGGTGATCTGGTGGTTCAGCGGACCCGTGGCCTGGCCTGGCTGGTTTCTGGGACAGTTGGAGTCATTGGCGTAATGACCGGGTCGCTGGCATTTGTGGCAGACAAAGTTGGTGCGAAATCCCGGTCACGTCGGAGGGCTCCCTCTTCCGGCCAGGGGAGTGCTAGTGGGGGGCATCGTGGTGGTGTCCCGGCCCCGACCCTGGCCTCCTCCTCCTCCTCGCGGGCGGTGGGACCCCTGGGAGGCTCGGCCCTGGTCACCCACCCAATTCCTGGGGACCCGGGTGCTTTCCCATCGATCCGCCTCGATTGCGAGTTTCCTGGGCTCAGTCAGTTTGCTGTCGAGGAGATGCTGCCTTAGTTCGACGAAACAGTTATTGGAGAGGTGCTCCCACACAATGAGATCAACTAATTGTTCGTAGGTGGTGACTTGGCTGCCTTTGATCCACCCCTCTAAGGCTCTGCTAAAAAAGTTCACATATTCCACCCAGGTGGTACCGGGGATCCGTTTACAGTCTCGGAATCGCTGCCGGTACATCTCGGGGGTGAGCCCATAGCGAGTGAGAAGGGCGGCTTTCATATGGTCGTAGGAGGTCATCTCAGCGTCGGGGAGCTGTAGCAGGGCATCTCTTCCTTCGTTAACGAATCTCCCCCACAATCCGGCCCCCCAGTCTTTTCTTGGGACACGGTGGGAGGTCATGGCTACTTCCTATGCCTTAAACCATTGCTGGATGTCGTTGTTCTGGTAGTACTCTCGGACAACATCTTTGGGGAAGTGGACCTTGGTGTCCGTAGAGGGAGTGGAGCTCTGGTTCCCGGCGACGCCGGTGTTCTTGTTTTGTTTCCTAATTTCCAGTTCTTTCAAACCGCGCTCGTGCTCATACGCGAGCTTCTTCTCCTCTAGCTCCCTCTGGCTTCTTTTCTCTTCCGGGTCTCCCTGTAACCGTAGTTGTTCCAGGGCTATCTTCTTTTCCGCTAGTTGCAGTTCCCCATCTAAGCGGAGTCTAGCCAGTTCCAACTCGTGGAGCCGGCTCCTCTCTCGTTCTCGGGCATCCTCGTGAGGGAGGCCCGTGTTCCTCTCCTCCTCGGGGGTTGTACTGTTCTCAGTGATTGCGATGGTTTCGTTTTGGGGTGGCGACGCTCCTGTCTCCACCCAAGTCTGCAGGGCCTGCTTGAGGTCGTCTTTGGTGCTTAGTCCCGTGGTAGCGATACCCAAGTCTATGCAGAATTGCTTCAATTCCTTGTGACTGTAATCTTCCAGCCGTTCCATCTGGAATTTTGCGGTTGGTCCGGTTTCTTTAGTCGTCATGGTCGCTGTGTGTTATTCGTTTGTAGTGGGGCTAGTTACTCTCTGTACGATTTTGCGTTGGCTCGGATCGCGCCGCTGGCCACCAATGTTAGACGGGACCCCTGAGGGTTGGCCGAGCAAGGGGGAGAGGCCTCCAGGCAAGGGCCCTCTCCTAAGATCGTACAGACAAGCAACCACCCCCCTACAGATGGACGCCACACAAAGATAGGTTCTTAACTCTTTTATCGGTAATATTTGGCAGGTTATCGTAACGATACATAAGGAATGGGATTCTGGGATCCCTTAAAACTTAGTCTCTGGGGGAAGGGGGTAGCGGGACAGTCTTGATACCGGCCTGGTACGGGTGTACTTGACGCACAGCTCTCAATCCTCGCGCTGGAGGGTTCTGTGGTATGGGCCGCGGCAGCGCCAGCAGGACTCCAAGATGGTTCACGAAGATGAGCCGCGGCAGCGCCAGCAGGACTCCCAGGATGATTTACGACGATGAGCCGCGGCAGCGCCAGCAGGTCTCTAAGGATGGTTCATGAAGATGAGCCGCGGCAGCGCCAGCAGGACTCCAAGGATGGTTCATGAAGATGAGCCGCGGCAGCGCCAGCAGGACTCCAAGGATGGTTCACGAAGATGGGCCGCGGCAGCGCCAGCAGGACTCCAAGGATGGTTCACGAAGATGGGCCGCGGCAGCGCCAGCAGGACTCCAAGGATGGTTCACGAAGATGGGCCGCGGCAGGGCCAGCAGGCCTCCAAGATGGTTGCAAGAAGATGAGTTTTTCTCGGTGTCTCTCGACTCCAGGATACAACTCTCTTCCTGCTCTGGAGCGGCCCCAGTTATAGGTCTGGCGCCCTTTGATGTCCGGACCCTCGCACTTGGAGGTCGGGGGGTCCGGGATGAGGGAGTCCAGACACCCAGCAGGTGGTGGAGCCAGCGCCCAGGGAGGCTGGGGGCGATCGAAACCAGGCGGATGGGAGCCATCGACACTTCTTCTCCCATTGACTCGCCAAGTGGTCTCTTCACCCCCTGGGTGGGGGGTGGTGCCTCGGTGTCGGGCTTGGCTGGGCCTGAGGCTGAGGTCGACCTGGGGCCACGGGGCCTGGTCGGGGAGGGTCCAAGATGGCGGCTGGGCCGGGGACGGTGGTCCGGGAAGAGGGGGTCCGGCCCAGCTGAGAAGGTTGCGGACAGGAGTTTGAGTTCCATCGGGGAATAGCTGGGGTGGCCCGGAGGGCGGAAGGTGCGGCTCTTGTCCGGGGAACAGGGTTGACGGTAGCCCGGGACCCGCCATGCGGGAGGGGTCAGGCCACGCCACGAGGCCGGGTCCAACAACCCTTCTCCCCTCTGTCTTGCACCCTTCTCCCTTCTCCCCTTCTCCCCTCTGCACCCTTCTCTACCTTGCACCATTCTCCCCTCTGCCTTTTAGCCTTCTCACCTCCAACTTGCACCCTTCTCCCCTCTGCCTTGCACCCTTCTCCCCTTTGC
This sequence comes from Lissotriton vulgaris, assembly GCF_964263255.1. Lineage (NCBI taxonomy): Eukaryota > Metazoa > Chordata > Amphibia > Caudata > Salamandridae > Lissotriton > Lissotriton vulgaris. The sequence continues at coordinate 1,075,128,942 of NC_141699.1, read as the reverse complement.
CTTGCACCCTTCTCCCCCTCCACCTTGCACCCTTCTCCCCTCTGCCTTGCACCCTTCTCCTCTCTGCCTTGCACCTTTCTCCCCTCTGCCTTGCACCCTTCAACTCTATGCCTTGCACCCTTCTCCCCTCTGCCTTGCACCCTTCTCCCCACTGCCTTGCCTCTTCTCGGCCACCCCCTTGCACCCTTCCCACCCAACGGAGGGGGCACCCCAACTGGAGCAATGGCACCATTTCAAAAGCATGATGGACTAGGACTGGGCCCACACCAGACACACTGGTGATCCTTGCCCCCACTGCAGACACCCATGGTGTGTTCTAGCAAGAGTGCTTACCTGAGGGCACCATTTTGCTGCCTCATCCCTTCTCATATGAGCATTGCCCTATTGGGAATGCTGTCTCTGGACCCCCACCCTTGTCAGGGTCCTGTGCAGTGCTCTGTGCTGCCTTCTGCTCTCTGGGGCCCCAACCCCCATCCTTTTTCGGGGCTGGGCTCTGACTAAAGAGAAACAATTCGAGCTCGGCGGTGATGGGTAGGTGACTCTACACGGACACGGGTAACTTGAGCCTGATTCATAGGCAACTCCTGTTGCTCCGACCCGCCGACAACTCAGGTGGCCATTAGTCCAAGACCTATAGGCATAGGATTATCCCCTGAGGTAAACCACATGAGATTCATGACAATAGCATGGTTTCTTTTTTAACTCTTCACTCACTACACCACTAGGTCCTGACGAATCGCGGGAAAATCCCATGCGAGAAACATGTTGACCGACCTTCACATTAGTCTTGCTTTGGGTTACGCTACGTAATTCTCCGTGACCCAACGAGCTAATCACACCTTTTAATGGTAGTAGGAGGACCTCCAGAATAAAGTAGTTCTCCGGCACCCTCTAATACATTTTAATTCACCCTTCCAATTCAGGATACTGATTGCCCTGGCCCACACACCCGCACTTCACCAACAGGCAGCTGGACAAAAAGATCTCCGCCAAAGAGCCCCTCTTTGAGGTGAGCCCGTCGGGGATTGCACTGCCTCCCCGACGAGGAGCAACCGCCGATGATGAAGCATGACATCCTTCGGGGTGTGTGAGGCAAACATGTCCAACAAAATGGATGCCCAATGGTGTTAGTATACACCATCGGTAAAGCCAATCCCCCGGGGGAAAAAAAACCCTCTAGGAACAGTTCAGCAACCCCCTCTTGTTGTTAACGTGTTCTCTACACGGGCACACGCTGATACTGGACCTTCCACCCTCCTTGGGTTGGTAATTGGTGCCCGTCTGATCAACTGATCGCTCTCCCTCCTTCTTGATGACTAAAGAGAAACAATGTAAGTTGTTACATTGTTTCTCTTCAGTCAGCGGGAGGGGCTCAGAGCAGGCTGCAGACAGACTGCACCTGCTTTAGAAGGAGAGAGGCTTGCCTTAGCCACAAGCCTCTCTCACAGCTCTCATTGAAGAGCTGAGGGGGCCCCTTCATTTACTGAAGAGAGTGGGGCCCCCGCACCGTGTGGGCTGCGGGGGCGTTTGCTACGTCCCTGTTGCTTCACCTTTAATATTAGCTAATATTATCGCTGAGACCTGTTTGAAATCTTTCAGCAATTTCATACCCAGATTTAAAGCAGGCTCTGCCCCGTATTCATTTTGAATCTGTTTCAGGATGTCTGGTATTACCGCCATGGAAGGAACATCATGTGTTTTTGTGTATATTGCAGAAAAAGACTGTACCCCAAGTGTCACAGTCCTCTAGGTGTGGTGTGATCTCCATTGGTAAACAGATTGTAAGAATCCTGTGTTTCTCATGAGGTGTGCTATCGGGAAATACTACCTCAATTTGAGTAATTTTCTAAGCTGGCCAGAAAGGAATTTGTTCCCTTTTTGTGGGTAATTTGCCGATCACTGATTGTATAGTCTGTGGTGTAATTTTGTTTGTGTTCCCCTGATGAGGGGTGTGCTGTGGAATTCTTATAGCAGGTTGGACTGTTAGAGTCTGCATCACATATTGTACCAATTGTCTATAGATTTTAATTAATTGTTTTAGCTGAGCTAACAGTTCTACAGCTGTCATTCTTTCAATGTCAGGATGTGGTGTATCCTGGTCCACCTAGTGGACCAAGCCTGGTAAGGTGATTTTGATGTTGTAGGGCGCCTTTAAACCAGAGCTGATGCTCTTGGTAAGTTAGTGGAATTTCAATGTCCTCGAAAGGAACGTATTCTGCTGGAGGTTCCTATATCTTATAGAAGTGGAACACATGTGTTTTTGGATTTGCTTGTGGAAAGATAATCTATGAATAGAATACCTCTGTCTGCCGATATTCATGTGCCTCTATGACAAATATTACCCTACCACCTCTTGCTGATAGGCCATTTTCTATAAGCTTTATAGCTATGTTTTTCCGCACATTATCTGGGATGTTTATAGCATCCGCATCGTCATGTCGGAAACCTGTAGTGTCAAGACCTGGTTAGTTTGCATTTACTGCAGCTCCATTTACCCTAGGATTATCTTCGTCGGTATCCGACATTCTGTTGAAAGTCTTGCAGAGCAAGTTTCAAGGAAATAAAAATAAGGTGCACAATATTTTGGAACACTGTATCCTTCAACGTTGAACAAAACCAAAATCGAATAAAATAGGATTTTTCATCCTACTCAGTTTAAGGCGGATATTTTATCCTTTAACCCACTCCAGAAGTCTATTGGAGTATTTCATGGGAGAAAGGGGTCTCTGTGAAAAGCACGACTGAGTTACTCTAGTATGTAGCGTTAAATTTGTGCCTTACCAAACGTTGGGCGCCATGTAGTATAGTTTCTATATTCCCAATAGGATCTGCGCATTGGAATAATATATCCTATAGATGTGACGGAGGACTTATGTCTACTAGGTCCCTATCGAATATATTAGACTTAATTGTGAGTGCCAGCTAGCTCAGAGGTCACTAGAAACTTTCTCGAGTTCACAAGAAGGGATTTAGTTTCTGACAACTGCATAAACATGACAACTTTGCTTCCCCAAGATAAAACTGATCTACAGAGTTGTGGAAACAATAGATAGATATTTTACTCAGTCAATCGTGCATGCTTTGTTTCACCAGAGGTGCAGAGAAATAGATAGACGGGCGTTTTCAATTAAAGGATTTATTGAACAGTCTTCTTTCTCAAGCATAAGAAATGAACTGCTGCAATCGTAAAACTGGTTGCAAAATATAATACATACAGTAAAAAGAGTAGAATAAAACAATACTGTAAGAGCATTGTATGGTTCCTAAACCATAGGTAAATATATACATAAATAACAAAGGCTAAAAAAGTACTCAACTGGTGCTTCTAAAATACGCCTACCCCAGTATACCTAACCTAAGCTTAGTACGAGGAAAGAAGTAAGTGAGGTGTAGCATACATTTAGTATTCTTTGCCAAGAATCTATCCAAGATTTCTCTTAGGGTCTAATCAGCTCAGTACCTTGGTTTAGAATGAAGAAGGTAAATCTCAGGACTCGATTTCCCAACAACCCGCAAGGGAAGCTTGGAAACACTGGAGCTGGATTTCTCGGCAGGAGAAAAGACAGCGTCTCTCTCAGTGCGTCTGCTGGAGGGTCGGCTTCCTTCGGCACTTGCAGTAGCAGAGCGCGTCGGGCAAGTAGATAATCGAACTGCTCCAAACCACCGTGTGTTTGCTATGGCAAGTGTGGGCATATTTATACCTTGAAGGTACCGGGTTTGACGTAAAGGTGGACATAATAACGTCATCAAAGAGTCTCAGTTCTTTGAAAACTCCATGAGTTCTTGGACAAGTCAGTATTTGAGCAAGGGGAAGTCCCTAGCTGCTGAAGCCGAGTTTTCCAAGAAATTGTTGTAGATTTTCGGAACTAGTGAAAGTAGCCCTGCCGTATTTGGACTGCATGAGCTATGTCTAAATATGGTTATGATTCTTATGCCTATATAAGGATATGGTGATTTATACTTATATAACGGAATGAATCGGGAAAATTAAAATAGGGTCCTAAAATGTTATACAACACCACAAGATCAAAGGCTAGCCTCCCTAGTGATGATCCATAAAGAACGTAAATGTCGGACGGATTGCTCATCCTATAGGACTATTTCCCTAGTAAAGGCTGAACCCAAGATCCTAGCCAAACTCCTTGCTAATCGGCTAATTAAGGTCATTAATAATCTCGTACACCCAGACCAGTCTGGCTTCATGCCTCAGCGCAATACAACTCTGAACTTGTGTAGAATACATGGAGTGATGGGGAGAGCGACCACAATACAGGCGGAGGCAGTCCTGGTATCATTGGATGCCTCCATGGCCTTCAACATGCTAGAATGGAAATATTTATTTGCAGTACTAGAAAAAATGGTTTTTGGGCCCCAATTTATCCAGTGGGTGCAACTCCTTTACACTAAACCACTAGCCCAAATTGTGGTAAATAATAAAACATCTGGTGTGTTTGAATTGGACAGGGGCACGAGACAGGGATGCCCGCTCTCCCCTCTCCTTTTTGCCTTGGCCCTAGAGCCTCTGGTGTCATGGATACGGAGGGATCCGATGATCCGTGGATTTAGGTGGGCAGAATCCTGGGAGGATCGCATCTCCCTATATGCGGACGACATCTTGTTGTTCTTAACTTCCCCGAAAGTCTCGCTCACAGCAGTGCTTGACATCTTTGCCAACTTTGGCAGAAACTCACGGTACTCTATAAACTGGCTCAAGTCAGTATTGTATGTCCTCAAGGGACCCCTCACAGGCCTACCCAGGGGCTGCCCGATACAGGTTACCACACAGGGCTTCAAATACCTCGGCATCCACATTACCACCAATCCAACAGAAAGATTTGTGCGGAACCTGCTTCCACCCTTGCAGAGACTCAAAAGAGACTCTGACCGTTGGCTGCAACTCCCACTCTTGCTGCTAGGCAGAGCCGCACTGTTTAAAATGATGTCCCTGTCCTGATTCCTATACGTCCTGCAAAACTCCCTAGACTTGGTTTCCGCCAGCTATTTTAAGGTGATCGAGACCCTGCAACGCCGTCTGCTATGGAACGGGAAGCCACGCATAGCACTGTCCAAACTCAACCTTACCGGGTACGATGGCGGGATTGCTCTCCCCGATCTAAAAAAATACTACTGGGCTGCACACCTGGCAGCCATTAACCATGGCATTTATAGGCAGGCTGGCGACCCAGGCTATTCCATGGATCGCTGAGTTCTGCCTGGAGGGAACTACAACCGAGCGCTCTATTCAAGAGCTGGGAGAAATCAGCTGACTGGTCCAACTAAACAATCAGTGCAGGTTTGGAAGGCGGCGTCTAGGAGCTTAGCATGGGAAAATAAAATAACACTAGCCACACCGTTATGGGACTCCAAAAGACTTAGGAACCTCTGGTCCACTAAAGGCTTTGATAAATAGGATCGAAAGTAGGTGACCTATGGGTTAAAGGCTAGGAGAAGTCGTTCTCCACCCTACAACAGGAAAATGAATTTGCCCCCACAGAATATTTTAGGTACATGCAGGTCCTCCATGCCCTCTGCTCCTGTCTCCAAAAGGGAGTATCCCCCACTGACGTAGCACCCCTCAAAGATAGACTCCTTGATGGCTATTTGCCTAGAGGCTAAGAGATGTCTCCTAAATGTATGGGAGCCAGCAGATCTCAATAACACACGCAGAACCGGGGCTACATTAGGGCTTATGATAGCCAAACGCAACATAGCACAGAGGTGGGGGGCATCGAGGGCACCAGCTGTGAATGACTGGAGGAAAGACATGGACTGGTGCATGTTCTGGGAGAAGCATGTTTATGTAGCAAGGGGATGTCCCAGGAAATGGTCCCGCATCTGGGAAGGTTGGAACGAATATAGAGGAAGTATCTGTACCCCGCCGCCGATGCCGGCTCAAGATGAACAATTGTAGACATGTCACTAATCACCAGTAATCACCACATAGTTTATCTGTACTTGTCTGAAAACCTTGTTTATGATAAGCAGTGATAATGTAATGCTTTCTGCCTTGTGATTTGGATTCCTACTGTTAATAAAAAGAATTATATTTTTTTAAAAACACGTTCCTATATCATGCACTGATATAATCTGAAGTTCTAAAGTGAAAAGGTTCTGTCTGGGGCGTGGCCAAGAGCCGAACATGGTGGACGTGTAGTCCCTGAGCTCCGTCCTTAGCCCTGAAAACGAGCTATTTATCCTGCAATCCCTGCCTGCAACCCACCTGAATCCAGCACACGGAGCCTCCGGGAGCAAGCGGCGTGCAGCGGTGAAGTGCTGCTCTCCCCGAACCACTCCGGAAAAGCAGCGTGGCTGTGGTGCCTATTGCGGCCTGCGGAGCAGTGTAAAGCCTCGGCCTCAATTGAGCGGCCTGCCCGACCTGCCCCCAGTTGCTGCCGCGCTCCAGTCGGAACTCCGGACTGGAAGTGAGCTGCAACGCCTGCCGAGGCACCGAGATGCGGTGAGGTGTCCCTGCTCGGCCTGTAGCCCCTCTGCCTCCCTCCAAACTGCTTTCACCCCCAGCCAGCTTGCCCTGCCGTGAGCCCACTCTGGACACGGGGACTGCACGGACCGACCCGCAGCCCGCCCCCATCATCAGCAGTGCCCACACCAGCTACGACTCGGGTGAGGAGAGCGGGACAGGTGAAGCGTGCTGCCCGCCGTCGGCGCTGTGGGATCCGCTTCTCTCTGGCTGCACTACTCGCTACAGGACGGGCGGTCGGGGCTGCCCTGCCGGCGCCATCTTGACACTGGGGTCCCGGTAGTGGTGCCTTGCCTACCCCTATATCATAAAGCAATGAGCGGACCACGAGGAACTGACACGAGTTGGCACGCATCAGAGGCCCGCACACCTTACAGTGGGAGGTGTGCCCTGAGCATCTGAGCTGGTAGCGCCGGCCCGCTGTGTAGGAGTGCGTCACGCACCGCGGTGCACTGCTCCGGCATTAAATACCTGTCTCCTGTTCTGCTCCCGGTCTCTAGAGGAAACCAACATTGCAGCCACCTGGGAACTGCGATCTTCCCCCCGTCTACCCCGCACGACCACGGACGTAACAGCCCGCAAGGCCCCCAGCAGAACGCTGACCCACTCTGCAGCGACGCTACGTTAGGCGAGTCAACATTGCCCCTGCCACCACTGGGGTCTGCACTGCGACTGCCTTCCTCCAGCACAACCCAGATTCACCGCGACCACTGTCCGGCACCCTGAGTAGACACTTGAGAGGGTTGTGGCAGACGGCTGCAACTACTACAGCGCCACCCTGCTCACGAGGTCAATGGGCAAACATAGGGGCAAACCTCAGGACCAGGGCGCCCCTACGGACATGCAGTCCACAGGCTCCGAGGACCCACTAGCCTCTTCAAACGCGGACATCATCCCGCCGACCGGAAAGGGATCCCAGGATGCCAAGTTGGACCTTATCCTAAACGAAATACGCGCGACGCGCGAAGCACTGGAATCGCGCATGGACAGTATGGCAACTGGCCTGTCCCTACTGCGGGCTGACCATAAAAAATTGGCGGAGCGGGTCTCAGAACAGAAGATAGCGCTGAGTGACCTCATCCCGCAACAGACAGAACATTCCACGAAGCTGGAGAATGTAGAAAAACAGCTCAGACAACTGTGGGACAGGGTGGACGACGCAGAAGAACGTGCCCGCCGCAATAACGTCCGCATCCTGGGTATTCCGGAGAGAAGCGAGGGGAGGAACCCCACCCAGTTCGTGGAGGATTGGCTGCGGAAACTGGTGGGCCAAGAAGATCTTACTGCCCTATACAGTGTGGAACGGGCACACAGGATGCCGTCGCGACCCCCACAGCCGGGGGCGCCTCCTCGTCTCTTGATTGCACGCCTTCTCCACTATCGAGATCGGGACACTGTTCTACGAGCGGCTAGAGAGAAGGCGCCGACACGCTTCGAGGATAAGAACATATCGGTATACCCTGATTTCACGCCCACAGTGCAACGAGCCAGGTCCACCTTCATGGGAGTGAAGCGCAAGCTGAGAGACAGAAATATGAAATATGCGCTTCTGTTCCCCGCAAGGCTCAAGATACTGCATGACAACAAATCTCATTTCTTCGACTCGCCGGAGGAGGCGGAAGAATGGATGGAAGTCACACTGACCCCACCGACCTCGCAGGACCCTTTAGCAGATCATCGCAGCGGTAGTCACAGGAGCCCACCTGACCGATGGGACAACACTTCCAACCCAGGACGCCACCCTTCACGAGGCACACCGACGAAAACACAACCTTCCGGAGATCAGACAGCAGATCATTCGTCGCCGCAGATACGGCTAAAGGAGGAGGCGCTGGCCGCTCACGACGCGGGAGCAACCGGAGACAGAATCACCGTTACCACCGACACCCATACCGAGGTATCCGGATCAGTGGACAGCCTACAACTATTTCCAAAGATCACGGCTCAGATGGCGGCGGAGTTCTGAGTGGCACCACGATTGATCCCCTCCGGGTGGTAACGTATAACTGATCCCCTTCTTCATGTATGGTGGGTTGCATAAAGGCCCACCCTGTCGAGGGCTACCATGCCCATGCAGGCCGTTAAGTGACAGTCACCAGAGGCCTACTACCCAAGTATGCACACAAACCTAACTGACTTGTGCCCACGTTGGGCACCTTGGTTTGGCTCCCGAGCCCGTTGGCTTGGGGACCTTATTGTTAAGGGGTTACATGTTCGCAAGACACTCTCACCTTGTAGCAACACAGATCTGGCTTGGTCACCCAGGTGTTTCACTTTACCGTTTCACACAGATGGTCATGGGGCCTCTTAATGTTTACCAATTGTGCACCTGGAATGTACGGGGCATGGGATCGGTACACAAAACGCCATAGAATTTTGGCTCAACTCAACCGTAGGGGGACACAGATTGCTTGCCTACAAGAGACACATTTGAACAATGCAGAAAACATGAAGCTACGCAAGAAATGGAAAGGGCAGCTCTTCGCTACCTCCTATTCCGCCTTCTCCGGGGGGCGGCAATTTGGCTCCGCAACTCTGTCCCTTTCAAAATGTTGGAGCAAAGAATTGATCAGGAAGGTCGTTATGTATTTGTGCGGGGATTGTTGGACGGGGATGCCATTGTATTTGGTTGTGTGTACTCACCAAACACAGGTCAAACAGAGTTTTTGTTCACTATAAACGGGATACTTGCAGATTGGGCTGATCACCGCTGGATAATTGGGGTAGATTTCAACGCTGTGCTCGATATTACACTGGATAGGTCACACCCCCCCTTGCAGGCCACTGCGAGCAGGAAACAGGCAGACGCACTGGCACGGTGGGCCGAGGGATGGGATTTGGCAGACGCATGGCGCAGCGCGCACTCACAGGAGAGGGAATATACCTTTTTCTCCCCACCCCACCAGCTCCACACCAGGATTGACCATGTCTTCTGCTCCCGCTCCCTCACTGACTCAATTGTTCAGACCCAACACATGGGGAAAACTCTATCCGACCACAACCCCGTTGAGCTCGCTTGGCAGTGGGGCAGGCGACTGGCCCCCATCCCGACTTGGAGACTGCCTCCAGATCTCCTTGAAGACTCGGTCTTCCGGTCGTCCCTGTCCGACACTATAGACGCCTACTTCTCCACAAATGTGAACACAGCCAGCACCCGTCAGATAGAATGGGACGCTTTCAAAGTCTGTCTCAGGGGAGCAGCAATGACCACTCGAGTGGGCAGGAAGCGGGAGGTAATCAGTAAATTGAAGGAAGTGGAGGGCTTGCTGGCGTCCCTAGAGAATGAGGCAGCGGGCACAAATGCACCTTCCACACCACTGCAGGAAGCTCACATTAGACACGCGGAGCTACTGGAAGACCTAGGGCTCCTAGACCATAAAGAATACACGAATAGACAGCATACACAGGCAGATAGAGCCGGTCCCCTACTAGCCCGCCTCCTACGTGATTCCCCAGCTTGCCATCCGATCCTGGAAATACTAGACCAGGCAGGTAACCCGACTTCCACCCAAGTAGGGATTAATACGGCGTTCAAAGACTATTATACCACACTGTACAGCCCCCCCCCAAGCCCCTATCAGAGAATGCGTTCGAGGCCTTCATGAGGGACCTAGACCTCCCCCAACTTACCGACAGGCAATGCAAAGACCTGAAGCGCAACATTTCAGTAGCGGAAATTAGGCAGGCAATACGAGCTCTCCCGAAGAACAAGGCTCCCGGTACGGATGGCCTACCGGCCGAATTCTATGCAACATTCCTTGATGTCCTGGCCCCTTCGGTTACACTCTGTTTATTTGGAAGCCCTACAGACGGCATCCCTACCACAATCATCCATGCAAGCATTAATCACATCCCTCTTAAAGCCTGGCAAAGACGGGCAACAGCTGGCCGACTACAGACCCCTGTCCCTCCTCAATACTGACTCCAAGATCTTGAGCAAAGTGCTGGCGTCGAGACTAGTGCAATGCATACCACAGCTGATCCATCCGGACCAATGTGGTTTTGTACCGGGCCGTAATACGGACATGAATCTCAGGCGCCTAGCCCAGCTGATGCTCGGCAACCAAGTGGGCACGAGCTCGGAGGGCTGCATCTCTTTGGATCTGAAGCAAGCGTTCGATTCCCTTAGATGGGACTATATGTTTGCCACACTGTTAAAATTCGGGATACCACCCGAATTCATTGCCTGGGTCAGATTGCTGTACACCCTCCCCACAGCTAGAGTGCGTACCTCCAGCCTCATCTCAGGACCCATAGCTATAGCGAGGGGCACCCAGCAGGGCTGCCCGCTCTCCCCTCTCCTATTTATCCTCGCCCTCAAGCCAATGCTCTGTAGGCTTAGGACAGTGGCCCCCCGCTGTGGTATACAGAGGCACGGGACTGCACACATTGTGTCCGCTTATGCGGATGATATCATATTATATCTTCGGGATTTGCGGAGCGACCTGAGCCCTATACCCCAAATATTTGAGGACTTCAGGGCAATCTCTGGCCTCACCATAAGCAAATCTAAGTCCTATGGATTCACCTTTGTGGCTACGGGCTTATCTACTCCCCTACCCTTCGCCCCTCACGAATTCCAGATGGCAGAAACCACCTTCCGATACCTCGGGATGCACATCTACAGGGAGGCTGACATGATGATAGACGGCAACCTTGGAAGGGCCATTAGAGCACTGAAATCACAAATTCAATTCTGGCTAACACTGCCCCTCTCAATAGCAGGCAGAGTGGCAATCTCTAAGATGGTGATGCTCCCCCGCCTCATCTACCACTTCACCAATCTGCCGTTCCTGATCCCAGCAGCGACATTTAAGACTCTTGACACACTACTCAGGGAACTTGTATGGGGGCACGGGCGCAGACGCATAGGCCTTGCTAAACTACAACTCCCCTCCGACTCCGGTGGTATGGGCCTACCGGACTTTAGGGTCTATAACTATGCGTGCCAGCTGCAGTGGCTGGCCTACTGGGTAGCAGGTCGTAATCTTCACGAGATCAATGTATCAGAGGATGAACATGTAAAAGGGAGAGTACATACATTACTTTTACCCAGATCAGATCTACCGAGAGACACCCCACCACTCCTCAGGCTGGCGGTAACATACTGGCGGAAGGCATTAAAGTACACGTCCCCCAAGACATCTTACGCCCCCATGATCCCACTCTTGGGTATCCCACTGGGCTCGGGAATACTCACGACGAACAAACTGGTGTCCTGGCACGACTCAGGAGTGTCGCAAGTGGGTGACCTGTTTCAGGAGGGGCACTTGTTATCCTTTGAAGACTTTAGAGCAGCACATGGCATTCCTAGTGGCTCATTCCTCTTACATGCAAGCCTTCGCCACTATATAACACTCAAGTGGTCACATGAGGGACAAGAGCCTGTTACAAACCCCCTCATAACAATGCACTACCTCATGGGCACAGGCGGCCATCTGACCAAATGGCTCACTTCTAGTATCAAAATGGGGAGGGCGATTACATTGTCACCACTCCGGGCAGTATGGGAAGGAGATATTGGTAGGCCTTTGAGAGACAAAGAGTGGGAGCGTATCCTTCAGTTTCCCAAAAAGGTAGCTAGAAACCCCAAGTTTAAGTTTATTAAATTGATGTTGCTACACAGAGCCTACCTGACCCCACACTGCATACATATGATGTTCCCTGATGCGGATGGCAACTGCCCCCGATGTGACACTGACGACGCATCACTAATACACATGCTATGGCAATGCCCTATGTTGGGATACTACTGGACCACGATCCATGACTCGCTTGAGAGAGCCGGTACCCTGTCCCAATCACCTACACTGGAAGATACACTATTAGGGCTAGGACCACCATCACGCACTAGAACCGTGGCGACACGTTTCACAGACATGGCCCTATTAATAGCGAAGCGAGCAATCACGATGAGGTGGAAGTCATCCAAACCTCCCAACCCTGAATTATGGAAAGCAGAGGTAATACGGTGGGGCAAGGCGGAAGGCGAAGCACTGCAATGAGAGGAACGCAGAGGCCTCCGGAAAACACAGATTTCACTAGATTGGTTTGCCACAGTGGGGACGTTCGAAACGGGGGATGACGGGGACGATGGGGATGCACATGACTCGCCACATATAGGATGAGCGTGTTAAGATCTAGTCCTTTCATGCACCGCCACGGACTATGGTGGACTGTGATGGGGTACGGGGAATCCCGAACCATCGAACATTTTACCCCAGCCTACCTGTGTGTATAGATAAAGTTGCATGTCAAAGTGTCATGGGTGACCCAGATGTAAACACTACGGTTATACGCATAATGAGAGAGTGTCGGGTGGGATTCTCGAGGGTGGGGGGAGGGATCGGGAACAACGTTGGATTGTTCAGTTAACTTGGTTCCGGACAACAAAACGAAAAATCAATGATACTATGTACTTATACGTTCTGAGCAAGCACCTGCATGTACCATCCTGATTATAATCACGCTTGAATATGTATGTAACTGCTCTACCTACTATGCTAATAAACAGATTTAAAAAAAAAAAAAGTGAAAAGGTTCTGTCTGTTAATTAAATTCATTTTTTATTTTTTAGGAGACTTTATCATACTTTTATACTTTTACAGCAAGATGCCTTTAATAATGAAGGTGCTTCTAAAGTTAAGTGGTGCAAGGCTCAACAGCTACTTTCTTTACACCAATTAACCTTTATATAAATGCTTGCTTGTTTGTTTAGCATCTTTTTATTGTTAGCATCTTTAGTAAAAAGTAGGTGATTGCTGGTGAACACCAGGGGGCTGCTTGTTAGGGTCAGGAATCCCCCAGGTTGTACTTTGAGTGTTAATGTCTTATAGAATTGCCACATTTCTAAGTGAAAAATGCCTGCCATTTATTGTTTTTTAAGAGTCTACAGAGGCCCGGACATTATAATAGACAGGACTTTCAACAAATGATATGTCTGCTTTTGTAAAATGACTTTTCTACCTCTGTTCACCATGACTTTAGCTCTCTAATAAAAGAGAGAGGGACCCCTAGACCAAAGGGATAGGGTACCACAATAACACACAAGTCAAAAAAGTCAATTCCCTTTGAGCAGATGAACATTAATACCACAGTACTTACAAACAATAACCTCACTAATACATAAACATGACAAAGAAGCAATGAAAAATGAAAATTCAAAAACGTGAAAACACTGTAATAGGATCAAAACATTAATACAATTTATTGACATACATCATGTTAATTAAAAATTGGGAAACAAACACAGGACGTGACAATAGTAAATAAAAACATTCCAATTAAAAAAGGAGCTAAAGGAAAAGGACTAAATTCAAACACTATTATTATGAATTTTCCTTAGTTATGTAATCCACATTCACTCCTTGAGCATCGACGCGTTTCGACGGGATGAACAATGTATGACCACCTTCATCAGGGTATGAGTATATCTGTTTCCCAATAGTTCTCGGGGATAAAATATTAAGTCAGTGCGTCATAAGGGGTATGTATCCTCCTTATCCTTTCATTGGGATATTCGCCAGCGAATTATCCTAAAGTTTGCCTAAACTGAAGCTGAAGGGACACACTGTGACTCCTGATACCCTTCAATATGGGCAACTCAGTATGGGTCTCTGTCCTCTAGCGCTTGCTTAACCGGCGTCCTGCGTCCGTCCTCACGTACGTGTAGGCAAAATTGATCAATTTTGCCTACACGTACGTGAGGAGGAACGCGGGTCACAGTGTGTCCCTCCTAAGTTTAATAATTATTAAGACTGTACAGCGTTCCAGGCTTACACTCTTTTTATTTCATCTTTTAAACCACATTGCCTGACGTAATTCGGACGCATTTGGGAAGTCGGATTTTACGGCAACTACCATGTTTTTATATTACCTCCAGTTTTAGCGCTGGACGTATTGTGAATCTTGAACGTTTTTCAGCTTCAGTTTAGGCAAACTTTAGGATAATTCGCTGGCGAATATCCCAATGAAAGGATAAGGAGGATACATACCCCTTATGACGCACTGACTTAATATTTTATCCCCAAGAACTATTGGGAAACAGATATACTCATACCCTGATGAAGGCGGTCATACATTGTTCATCCCGCCGAAACGCGTCGATGCTCAAGGAGTGAATGTGGATTACATAACTAAGGAAAATTCATAATAATAGTGTTTGAATTTAGTCCTTTTCCTTTAGCTCCTTTTTTAATTGGAATGTTTTTATTTACTATTGTCACGTCCTGTGTTTGTTTCCCAATTTTTAATTAACATGATGTATGTCAATAAATTGTATTAATGTTTTGATCCTATTACAGTGTTTTCACGTTTTTGAATTTTCATTTTTCATTGCTTCTTTGTCATGTTTATGTATTAGTGAGGTTATTGTTTGTAAGTACTGTGGTATTAATGTTCATCTGCCCAAAGGGAATTGACTTTTTTGACTTGCACCATGACTTTAGTCAGGGATCGTTAACGTAGCTCTAGAACACATTTACAAGTTCTTTCTATTTATACCTACTGTTTGAAGTATGTACAGGTAAAGGTTAGAAATACCGGCTTTGGGAGAGTTTGCTTTTATTTTTGTTCAGGCTGAGACATTAAAA
The DNA here is from genome assembly GCF_964263255.1 of Lissotriton vulgaris. Lineage (NCBI taxonomy): Eukaryota > Metazoa > Chordata > Amphibia > Caudata > Salamandridae > Lissotriton > Lissotriton vulgaris. The sequence continues at coordinate 1,075,113,873 of NC_141699.1, read as the reverse complement.
TACGGGTGGTGCCGGTAGGAAACCATCCAGGTGGCAATCCTACTGCCTCAGGATAATGGAAAAAGGTACATGAAGCACAGAGAACGGAGGTGCAGTATATGAAAGGAGTAGGACAAAGGGGGAAAAGGGTACACGAAGCACAGAGAATGGAAATGCACCGATTATGAAAGGTGTAAGATAATGGAAAGAACTAAAATAAGAGGTGGCGGAGAGGTGACAGGGGAAACGAACAGCAGAGAGGCGACAGATAAGTGCATTGCGGGCAGAACAGCAACAAAGAGAAAGAGGCTTGAGGGAACAGACAGGAGAAGAGATGCAGTGTATGCGAAGGGCAGAATCAGTGACAGAAGGAAAGAGTCTGGGGGTGTAGTTACCAACATTTTGCACAGACTTTGGATCACAGAAGTGACACAAATCAGTGCAACATGTTTAGTTGGAATGCACTTTCCATTGCAAAACTTCTCGCCTAACCTCTGGCTAAATAAACTCCTGTTTAAGGTTGGTTTGTTTTGCTCTTGAAGTTGCAAGAGGATCTTGAGCTGAGCCAGAGCCACGCAGAAAATGTAGGAGGCTTTCATATGTGTAGGTGGAGGGAGTGGAGAGGTGGACCTAAAGGAATAGAACAGCTGAAACAAGGTAAGACGCTGCGTTGAAAAGAGTGGTGAAGAGCAGCGTATGGTGGAGAGAGGTGAATGAGAGAGGGCCAGAACAAGCAAAAGGAGGGTACAGGCAAGAGAAAGATAAAACGCGAAGAGTAAATGTGAAGGAAAGATGTGGCTATAAGAGGAGCATAAACAGCAAAAACAAGTTGGGGAAAAAAGGAAGGATTGGTGGAAAGGGTTCAAAACCAGCTTAAAAGGTTGAGGCTTGAGGGAAAGGTGAAAAGCGAAAAGTAGTGCATGGGTAGTAGAGATAGATGTAAGAGAAGCAGAACCATCAGGAGATGTTGTGTGGCAAAGAGAGAAGGTTGAGAGGTGTAAGAAGTCAGGACCAGCAGGTAAGAGGGTGAGGGAGAGGAGAAGTAGATGTGAGAGGAGTAGAGCCAGCGAGAGACAATTAAAGGCTGTGGAGAGATGCGAGGTGATATGTATAGCAGGGAGATAAGACTTGGTTGAAAATGGGACAGAGATCAGTGAGAAAGCTAAAAGATGGGAAGAGATGAGGTGTAGGGTGGAGCATGGAAGGGAGTGGTGCATGTAAGAGAAGCAGAAACAGTGAGACGAGATAAGACGCTTCGGGGTATAAAAGGGGAAAAGTTGATATAAAGGGGACAGATCAGCAAACAAAGTTAGGAGACTTGAAGGAGTGATGATAGGTGATGGGCAGGACATGGATGGGAGATGTAGATGCTAGAGAGGCAGAACCAGCAGTAGAACTGAAGCGGAAGGGAAAGAGAGAGACTGGTGTGAGGTGGAGAGTGGACTGTAGAAGGGCTGCCTCCCTGAGAAAGTTAACAGCCAGGGGGAAAGATGGGAGAAAGAATAGAGCATGGAGGAGAGAGGTGGATATAAGAGTGACAGAACCAGAAAGAGAACGGATGAAGTTAGGAATGTCATACAGTTACTACTATTTCAGAAAGACTGTGAGTTTGGGTAACATAAACTACAGAACTATGCAGTATTGAGTCTGCGCACACCATCAGAATATGTTGACCTAAGACCTAGCGAGCGCACAGTGAACCATCTGAACCTCTAACCTTACAAGGTACCGGATGGTATATGCTACCTCAGAACATGACAACCCTGATTCCCCAAGACAATTGTGCAGACAGATCCACCCTGAGGCATGCCCAAAGAATGACTCAAGAAGTAAGCAAATTGGCATTTCACACATTTATTAGAGCAACTGGATTCTCTCTATGCCAGAGTTCTGGTCTGGCTGTCATTGTTTATTCTACCCACCCAGAGCTGTCGCCAAACTGACAACAAACGACATTTTGCGCAGTGAACTTAGTCCTTGTACAGAATGTTCCAGGTCCTGAAAATATGCCTACGAGGAAGTGTAATGAAACCAATTTCCGAGAACATTAACCCATAATGGTGCTCAGGAAATGTGTGTTAAAAGTCATTGTGTAAAAAGGATGTCAACTTAAAATGTGAACGTCTAAAACGGAGATGGTGTGTGCCCACAGCCTTAGTAACCTCACAACAGGAGAGAGATGGTTGTAAGATGGACATAATCTGCAAGGTGTGGTTAGAGGCTGGGGAGGGATAAGAAGAAGTGTTGAACATGGAGGACAGAGATGAGAGCAAAAAGGGTAGAATTAGAGAGTACAGATAGGAGGATGAAACTGGAGAGATGGATGCAAATGGGGCCTATCCGCTGAACCAGTTAAGAGGCTGTAGGAGAAGGTGAGAGGTTAAGGTAGTGCATGGATAAGAGAAATTAATATAAGAGAGACTGAACTGGCAAGGGAAGGAAAACAGAAGGGTGAGAGAGACAGTGGTTAGATGTGGATGGAAGAGGGCAGAACAATCAAGGGATAGTAAGAGGAAGACAGTAAGAATGAGAAAGGAGCGGTGAGTTGGATCTTAGATGGGCAGAAACAGCAAGAGAGAGTTAAAGGCTGGGTGAGAAATAGAAAGTAGATTGGAGATGAAGAGGTCGCTGTAACTGGAGCAGAATCAGCAGGTAAGGTAAGACAAGAATGGGAGGAGGAAGGGAAGAAGTTTATTTAACATGCAGAATCAGTGAGAGAAGAAGAAAAGGAAAGGAAAGAATGGAAAGTGATAGGTGGAGTGAGAATAGTAGAACCAGCAGAAACGTTAAAAGGCTGTGAGGATAGTTGAGTGGTGAAGGGTAGGACAGGGAAGGGAGACATGAATGCACAAGGGGCAGGACCAGCAATAGAAGGTGAGAGGCCGGGTGGAAAGATGAGAGGTAAAGACAATAGTGGAAAGTTGGGCATGAATTTCAGAATATGAGAGAGAAGTTAAGATGCTTGAGGAGAGATGAGCGGGGAAGAGTGGAAAATGCAGGCATGAACGGGACATAAGAGGACCTAAACCCGAAAGACTAGGTAATAGGCTAGGCAAGAGATGAGGTAAAAAGTACAGCATGGAGTGAAGAGCTGGATGTAAGTGGGCAGATTCAGCAAAAGAAGTAAGAGGCTGTAAAAGAGGTCAAGTATCTTTCAACCAGTGTTTGCTGCCAAGACAGTTGAACTTTGTGCTGCAGTTTGCAATTCCCTTTATCTTGATTTTCCATGTCTTATTTCTGAGAAGCATGTGTCATTCTTCACAAAGGGCTGTGGCATTTTGGAACCTGGGTAGTACACCTATTGTCATTATGGATAATTTTATTAAAATTAACAAAACAATTGAGGCCGTTTTTACCGGCAGCAGGAATGACAAGTCATCCCGGGGAAAGGGTTGGTTCGATCATGCATGTACAACTCTCTTAACCCAACTGAAACAGGCCCAGGGATCGAGACCCAGGGATCAAATTCAAGTTGTTCACCTGAGATCTGAATATAAATTGGCACTGTCTAGAAGAAAGAAGGAGTTACAGCAAGAAGCGTGGGATAATCTATCGCAGGCGGCAGAAACTTCTGCTAACTGCCTGTTTTGGTCCACGGTTAATTCTCCCTTCCTTGGGGATGATAAAGTACCACACCTCGCATCTAATGTTGGTAGCGAGGACTGGATCTCCCACTTTTCGACCATATTTCATGCAACAGGTCCCGCTGATGTCGAACCAAGTACTTGGCCCATAGTTCCCCTAGACATCACCTTGGAAGAAGTTGAAAATAGTATTAAGTCTAGCAAGGGGGTAAGGCGCAGGGTCCAGATAGAGTACCCATCAACGTTTATAAGACAGTCCCACTGATGTGGGGACCCATACTTACTCTGGTATTGAATGCAGCCGTAACAACCCAGATTCCATCTACACGATGGTGAGGCCCCCCCCCTCCCCCCGCTCCGCGGTGGCTGCAGGGGCCTGTGTTATGCCCCTGCAAGGGCAATGTCAGCCCAGTAGAACATTAGCTCGGACCTGCGCTGTAAAAGGACTTCTCGTGACCGTCCAAGCAGCCTGGATATTACCGGACCCTGCCATTTAGATCGCTGGATTATCTGTTCTTTAGCAAAGTTCAAGTGCTTTGGTGCAAGTTGCAATTGAGAACTGCTTGAACAGTAGTACAAGCCGTTTAGAGAAAAGGGCATTCATTTCTTACCTGGACTTCGGGAGAGCCTTCTTACTTTCAATTAATCAGAGGCAGAAGAGGCCTGCTTCGTGTTGACCCGTGGATTGCTTCTGTCCCTGTGATAATGGGGTGTGACGTGACTGTAGTGAGCGCTCTAGCGTTGCACGTCACGTAGCCACGTGACGTGCGGTGACGTAGGGAGGCGGCGTGCGCAGCGAGGCATTAGCGCGCAAGCTGGCTGGGCAGAGGACATGCTTGGCGCTCCTTGTATGATACTACTTGAATAAACAGAGTATTGCAGAGACCTGACTCCGAGAGTTATTGGGGGAGAAAGCACATCCTTACAGTGGCGACGATGGTGGGATCAGCGACCCACGACCCCCACGACCCCCACGACGCGGATTACGCGGAGAACGGCGTAACGGAGCGGAGTCGCGGAGCAGAGAGCAAGGAAGGCCCGAGGGTACGCACAGCGACCACACCCTGACCGGGCACCACAAGGAGCGCAACGCAGCCAATAGCACGCGGAACAGAGCACCGCAAGCGCACAGCGAGCAACCTGTTGGGCACTGCGACACAACTAAAGCAGGAAGCCAGTCACGATCAAGGCCCACAGGTAACCGCACTGGCTACCCCACCTGAGCGGGAAGGGGCTGAAAGGAGCAGCCCTCCACCCTTACTCAGTAAGGAGGAACAAAACAGTGCGCCAGGGAGCCCGAGAAGCCTGGAAAGTGCGCCGCCCACATCCAAGGGCGAGAAGATGAGCGCGCAAGCGGGGTTCGCGATAGCACCAGTCCAGTTCCTTCCCAGACCAGGTGAACCGCTCATGAAATGGGAGGACTGGAAAGAGTACATTGATAATTTCATAGAAGTACTGGAAGACGAAAGTGAGGAGAAATTCAAGCCGCCAAGAAAGAAACGCATCCTGCTGCTAAACCTGGGCCCGGAAGGCCTGAGGATTTACAAAAGCTTGGTTCCTAAGAAGAGAGAGACGGATGATGACGATGTGTACGCACACGCAATGGAAGACCTGGAGGAACACTTCAAACCATCGGTATGTGTCTCAGTGGACAGGTTTAACTTCCAACAAAGGAAACAACTACCAGGGGAAACCGTGGAAGAGTATGTGGCGGCGCTGAGGAAACTGGCGTCCTCATGCAAGTACGCCAACTGGGAAAGTGAATTCATAAAAGACCAAGTGGTGATGCACACCACGTGCACGAACGTACAGGACAAGCTATGGGCTGCAGGAGACACCTCGCTCAAGGACGTGCTGGTGATAGTCAAGAGAGCCGAACTGGCGCGAAGGTGTGCAGCGGCTACGAAGAAAGAGAGCGTGCCCAGCGGTGTAGTGGACAATGAAGAGCACCACAAAGAACACCTAGTGCGGAAACCGCCAGAAAAGGGCCCGAGCAAATGGCAAAGCAACCCAGGCCCCTCCGGCAAACTGGCCGGAAGTAACAAACGGTCTTGCTACAGGTGCGGAAGTTGGGCGAACGAGGCGCACGACCGGAAGTGCCCCGCGCTTCGCGCCAAATGCATGTTTTGCGGAATTGTCGGCCATTACGAAAAAGTGTGCAGGAAGAAGGCTTCCAAGAACGCAGTGAAGTACGTGGGCCAAGAAGCGGAGGAGCCAGACGAGGTGGCTGAAGAAGAGGTGGTCACGGTCCTCTGCATCTACGACGAGATCTTGAGCGTGGACGACCATGTCCGAGGCGCCGACGGAAGGAGAACGATGAAGCCAATCATGGACATGATGATAGGAGGTGTGGAAATCCAAGTAGTGGCAGACACAGGATCACCTTACACCATAATTCCGAGAAACGTATGGGAGGAGAAATTTGCTCCACAACTGGGCCCCGAGTTGGATAGGCTGGACATACGTCCCGTTACATACAACGGAGACCGAATCCCCATGGCCGGATGCAGGAAGCTGAACTTCGAGTTCAGGGGCAAGTCTGCCAGGTGCAAGTTGTATGTCTCCGAGAAAGGCCCTTCTGTCCTGGGGTGGCTCGACCAAGGAGACTTGGGGATCAAGTTGGATCCAGGTGGCAAGGAGCAAATACTGCTGACGGAGCAAGAAGAAGGGCTGGACACGGCCAGGTGGAAGAAGGAGTTCCCAACGGTCTTTGGAGGCACAGTAGGAAAGCTCGACAGATTCGCGCACAAGATCATACTCAGAGAAGGAGCAGTACCGGTGGCCCACAAGGTGAGAAACATCCCGTTGGCTGTGAGGGACGACGTAAAGGAGGAGCTACGGCAGCTAGAGAAAAGAAGGATCATCGAGCCGATTACCTGCGCTGAATGGCTGGCACCATTGGTGGTGGTGAAGAAACCCAATGGCAAGGTCCGTCTATGCGTTGACCTGCGTGAGTTGAACAAAAACATAGTGGTAGAGAAGTTCCCCCTTCCCCGGATAGAGGAGATGTTGGCCAGCACGAGGGGCGTTCAGTGGTACTCCACCATTGACTTAACATCGGCTTATCACCAGATTGCATTACACCCGGAGAGCCGCAGATTGACCTCGTTCATAACCCCCTTCGGGTGCTATCAATTCCACCGCATGCCATTCGGGCTAGCCTCGGCGGCTGCGGTGTTCCACAAACTCATGCACCAGTTGTTCAAGGACATTCAAGGGATCCAATACTTCCAGGACGATATCTTGGTGATGGGTCGTGACAGAGCTGACCATGACAAGAAACTGGATGTGGTATTGGGAATCCTGGAAAGGAAGGGCCTCACAGCAGAATGGGCTAAGTGCCGCATAGGAATGGAAAAGGTGACGTACTTGGGCCATGAGATAAGCGCACGAGGAGTAACCCCCAAAAGGGAAAATGTGAAAGCGATCTGCGACGCACCCCCACCGGTCAGCAAGGAGGAGGTCCGATCATTCCTGGGGATGGCAGAGTACTATGGGAAGTTCATAGAACACTTTGCCTCGAAGACCCATCATATGAGACTGCTAACAAGAGAAAACAGCGAATTCCGGTGGTCGGAAGAAGCCCAGCAAGAATTTGAGAAGGTAAAAAGAGAGGTGGCAGGGGCTGTTCCACTACAAGGATTCGACCCCCAAGGAAGTACAATACTCACAACGGATGCCAGCGACAAAGGACTGGGAGCAGTCCTCATGCAAGACCGCGGCCAAGGGAGAGTGGAAACCATATGCTTTGCGTCCCGCACCCTGAACGACACCGAGAAAAAGTACAGCGTGGTCGAGAAAGAAATGTTGGCGGTAGTGTGGGCCATGTCTCGGTTCCGGCAATTTCTGTGGGGCACCAGGTTCCGGTTGAGGACTGACCACAAGCCACTGCTCAAGGTACTCACATCCAGTGGACATGCAGACGCAACGCCGAGGATCTCAAAAATGTCACTCAAACTAATGGAATTTCGATACGATGTGGAACATATCCCAGGGAATAAGAACAAAGTGGCTGATTACCTGAGCAGAGCGGCAGCAATGGAGCCCAGCACAGAACGCAGCGAGGCGGCGGAAGAATGGGTCGCAATCACCGAAGACCAAGAAACGACCATAAGCAGGCAGGAATGGAAACTAGCGTATGATGAAGACCCCGTCCTGGAAGAAGTGAAAGCCCATATAGTAAGGGGTTGGCCAGACAAAAACAAGACAGGGCGAGGCCTCATTCCATACTTCGAAGTTAGAGAGGAACTATCAATGGATGACCAAGGCATCTTCGTATACAGAGGAGAGAGAGTCATACCTCCGGCAAAGATGATTCCCCTGTTGATGGACATGTTGCACGAAGGCCACCTGGGAGCGGGGAAGTTGAAACTAAGGGGCAAGCAGAATTATTGGTGGCCGGAAATGGACATAAGAGCGGAAAGACACGTTAGGGAATGCCCGAGGTGCCAGGGCGCGGACAAAACACTCAAACCGGTGCGCCCAGCCCTAGGAAAATTTGATCCTCCGAAAAATCCGTGGGAGGAACTGTCCATAGACATTTTGGGTCCAGTACTAAATGCACAAGGAATACAGAAGTACATCTGTGTAATGGTGGATCGATATTCCAAATGGCCGGAATTGAGGATTGAAGAAACCATGGACACGGAGATGATAGTGAGCTTCATGGCTGAAACTTTTGTGAGAGAGGGCATCCCAAAGTGTGTTCTCAGTGACAATGGGCCCCAATTCCGTTCTGAAAAATGGTCCCAGTTCATGCGGAGGAATGGCATCATGGCAAAACACACATCCATATACCATCCTGCGGGAAATGGCCTGGTGGAACGTTTCAATAGAGTAGTGATGGGTTCGATACAAGCAGCGATCTCAGACAACAAAGACTGGGAAGCAGAGATTTGGCACATGGTATGGGCGTATAGGATAACACCCACGAACACCGGCTATAGTCCCTTCCAGATTCTCAGAGGCCGTGAGCCTTTCACTCAGGACAACAGAATATGGAAAGAAAGAGTCATCAAGAGCGAGTGGTCACCGGCGGTGGTGCAGGCTAATCTGGAGAGAGCCCAAGCGGTGTACACCAAACACTATGACGCGCGGAGGAATGTAAAGGACGCCGCTTTAGAAAAAGGAGAATGGGTGAGAGTAAGACTGGCCACATTGCAGAAAAAGGGAGAAAGCAAGTACAGCAAGCCCCTGCAGGTAGTGGAAGTCAAAGGCAGGGCGGCCTTGCTGAGCGATGGTAACGTGTGGTCGCAGGACCGCATGGCCAGGTGCAACAAAATACTCTGCTGGAGAGGCAACAGAAATTATGGAGATAGTGAGAACAGCAGCGATAACCCCTGTGAGTATGGGGGAGAGGATCTAGACATTGGTGAGACAAGGCCAGAGGACCAAGGAGCGAGTGGGGAGCAGCTGATTGAAGAGGACAGGAGCCGGAGTGAGCCTAGCGCGGCTGCGCTAGGAAGTGGTAATGAAAATGAAGCGACAACTGCCACGCCCCCGGTAAGACTGACGAGAAGGGGCAGGGCGGTGGTTCAACCTGCGAGGTTCAGAGACTACGACATGAGTCAGGACTTGTACATATAATTCGTTGGGAAAAAGGGGAGATATGTAGTGAGCGCTCTAGCGTTGCACGTCACGTAGCCACGTGACGTGCGGTGACGTAGGGAGGCGGCGTGCGCAGCGAGGCATTAGCGCGCGAGCTGGCTGGGCAGAGGACATGCTTGGCGCTCCTTGTATGATACTACTTGAATAAACAGAGTATTGCAGGGACCTGACTCCGAGAGTTATTGGGGGAGAAAGCACATCCTTACAGTGACCTACTTCGAGACCCAGCCCAGGCCCCAGGCAGTTGCAGTTTCGGTTTCTGGCTGTAATGTGTGTAGCTCACATTAGGCGGGCGGCAGATTTGAAATACTTTATGCACGCTCCAGTCTCTCCGCACGCGCCGCACGCATGCATTGATGCTTGATACCAGCTCTTCGAAGGGATGGGGAGAGACTGGAACGGTGGCACCTGCTCCGAGAATGCGCAATTATTGCTCATTCGCATGTGGGCTTGTCTAGAGTGTAGACCCGGCCCTGAGATATAAGTGCCGGTGCTAAGCACCGAGAAGCACCGGCACAAATTATCTGATCTGACATGTATCCCTTTCTGTTGACTGCACCATGCCTGCTGAAAACTAAATGCCTGTTTTTGAACTTCACTTGTGCAAAGAGAGTGCTGGGGAGCCACTTCAATCACTCCTGTATAGCTCTGGGACAGTCTGTGGTGGAGTTTTACTCAGGCACGAATAAGGAAACAATTAGTGAACCTCGGAATAATCATACCGGTTTTGGTGAAACCTACTCCTAACTTTTAGCTCAGTTTGATTAACGTAATTGTCCATTAATACAGACGCAAACATATGTACTTATTTTATTAGGGTCATTATTTATATTTTAGCGATAGCCATACTAGGTAACCTGCTTCAACAATACCAGAAAATGAATGGTCAATTGATTCCACTGCCTCGGACGTTACATCTTACACGTGCCTCCCTCGCATGTTCATATTCTGCCCACAGATCCTGAAACAGACCCTGGGATGAGCTGTTCGCAAGAATCTCGAGACATCATGTACAGAAAGAGAATACAATTGGTGTCATGTTATTTTTCACGTCCACGTGCGTGTGAGCGGCTTAATTCGCCGACTCAGAAAGTACTCGAGAACTTTCGATTGACTTTTACTGGCCCGGGAGTTTTCACGAAGGGAGGAAAATTAATACCAAAGCCGCTGGGCAACAGGTGGATCGTCAGCCAGACAAATGCATCTCACCTCCCAAAATGAAGAGCTGTCAACGACACGCGGTAATTACATCCGGGCTGCAATGTTTTTTAGTAAACGTGCGTGCCAGCGTGCCGGGGAAAGTACACAGGAGACACGTTGGTCGAGATGAAACTACTGTGCACGATTTAATGTACACAGCTTTTCTGGCTGATTTACATACAGCCGGCTCTCATAGGCTGCCCTGGAGGAGGATGGACGGAAAGGGCGACAAAGAGGCACTGGAGTGAGGTGGGGCGATCCGAACCTTCAGGAGTCATTAAAAGACAGGTGAGCCGGAGGATCGGAGAAAAGAGAGACAGGGGAGGAAAAAGGACGAGGAAGAAATCAACACTATCAAGAAGAAACAGCAGAGAGAGGTGGAAAGGAAGGGAAGGATCAGTCTCTTTTGCACTCCAGGTGAAAGCAGGCGTGCACCATGCTGTCCCTCAGCGCAGTGTTACTGGCTCTGGTGGTGGCTGCAATCACAGCACAGTATTTCAAGCTTCAGTGGTCGAGGAGAAGGTACCCTCCTGGGCCGACCCCGCTCCCCATCATCGGCAACCTGTGGACCCTGGGATTTGAGCTTCGCCATGAGACCCTCATGACGGTAAGAGCAGCTGGGAATGGCAGGCCAGGGGTACTGGTAAATGTAAATCCGTATTTGTAAAGCGCAAACTACTCACCCTTTCGGGTCTCAAGGCCTTCGTGGAAATGAAGTGAGCTATTGCCCAGAGTCACATGGTGCTGAGCTGAGCTACCACCGGAGCCGGGGATTGAACTGTGAACCCTGTGATCCAAGTCAGCTGCCCTGGCTGATGCGCCACACCTCTGCACTCTGGTCATGCCAGGGTGGACCTCTAGCTTCAGGGAGACAGCACAGCACTGGGAGGACATAGCAGTCTCACTGTGACTGCAGGCAGGTGGTTGTAGTTCAGCATAACAGGTGAGTGTGTTTCATATTTCATGGTCTGAACTGAGCCACTGATGGTGAAGTCAGAGTGCTTCGGCAAGCCTCTCCCATTGGCAGCCGACATCACTTCGTCTCTTCACTCCTACTATATGAGTGTGAATGCAGGTAGCAATGGGACTCTGTAAAAGAGGAACCTATAGCAGCCCTCTAGCGAACCTCTCACTTGTGGAGGAGTTGCATCAGGACCAGGCTGGGCAGGGGCAGCATCATTGGGTCTTGGGCAGGCTGCTTAGGTTCAATGAGCAGGTCTACAGGGCAGTACCAGCACCTGCTGAGGCTTTGCAGTTCTTACACGTTTCGGCTGTCCCAGCAGCCTTGATCACAGGTGAGCCAAATTGTACTGCGTAGCGAACCGATGTTTGCACTATAAGTCACATGCTAATTTGGATTTAAGGCCTCCAGTGCTATGCAGTACAATTTGGCTCACCTGTGATCAAGGCTATATATACATGTTACCCAGTGGCGGTTGCCTCTGGGTAGTTACAGTTAAGATTGTGCTTCCATAGGAAAAGGCTTTTTGTGTTTGCTAATATCTTTGGCACCGTTTGATGAATCCCCACTAAAGTTTCTAAAAATGTGCTACTTTCTAATTTAGTTTGTGCATTGAAAGTTTCAGGGTGATCCGCCCAGCTGAGGTTGAGAAAAAGGAGAGGTCCCAAAATGTGTTTTCCTCATTCATTTTTCCATAGGAACTTTAGACACAGCTACAACCAAAACCACTGAAGGGTTTTACTCCAAATTTGTCAGAAAGCTAGATCTTGGTGCAGAAGGAGTTGTTTTTGTAATTTTATTGTAATGTAACTGACCATGTCATGAGTGATGTAATATGTGAGATCATAAGCAGTGCATTACAGGGGCGTGAGCTATAGTAGCCCGGTAACTATAACTGCTGAATTTCTATGGTTTTGTGCGTGTGAATTTCTAATGGTTTTTTAATTCTATTTCCTAATTATAACATCCTTGTTACCTTTGGTTTGTTCACTGTATCTCTACGTTTTTTAATGTTATTTCCTAACTATAAAGTTCGTGTAACCTTTTGCTTTTAGTGAATTTCTATGTTTAAAAAAAATATTTCCTAATTATAACCTATAACATAAGGATGGGTGTGTGAGTGGCTGTATGAGTGAGTGAGTTGGTCTGTGAGTGTTGTATCACTCTATGAGTGGGTGTGTGGGTCTGTGAGTGGGTGTGTGAGTGAGTCTGTGAGTGGGTGAATTAATGTTTGTTTGGGCTTGTGAGTATCTGTATGGGTATGTGAGTGGGTGCGTATGTGTGGAAGTGGGTCTGTGGGTGTTTGTATGTGTGTCTATGAGCGGAGGTGTGAGTGTCTGTATGGGCATGTGAAAGGGTAAGTGTTCATTTGGGTGTGTGAGGGGGAGTCTGAGTGTCTGTGTGTATATGTGTGTGGGTCTGTGAATATGTGTGTGGGTCTGTGAATATGTTTGTGAGTGTGTATGTAAGTGGGTCTGTGAGTGGCTGTGTGAGTGTCCGTGTGGGTCTTAGAGTGGGTGTGTAAGTATTTGTATGGGTCTGTGAGTTGCTGAGTGGGTCTGTGGGTGGATGTGTGTTAGTGAGTCTCTGGTTAGGTGTGTGTATGCCTGTGAGTCTGCATGGGGGTACCTGGGTGTGTCTGTAAGTGTATGTGTTAGTCTATAAGTGGGTGTGTGAGTGTCTGTGTGGGCCTGTGAGTGTCTCTGTGGGGCTGTGAGTAGGTGTGTGAGTCAGTCTGTGAGTGGGTAAATGAATGTCTGTGTGGGTCTGAAACTGTGTGGGTATGTGAGTTGGTGTGTGAGTGTGGACATGTGTCTGTGAGTGTCTATGTATGTCTGTGGGCAGAAGTGTGAGTGTCTGCGTGTGTCTGTGAATGGGTGTGTAAGTGTTCATTTTAGACTGTGAGGGGGTATCTGGGTATCCGGGTGAGCGTGTGAGTGGGTCTGTGAATGTGGGAGTGGGTCTGTGAGTGGGTGTGTGAGTATGTAAGTGGGTTTGTGAGTGTCTGGGAGTGTCTGTGTGGTCTGTGAGTGGGTGTGTGAGTGTGTGGGTCTACAAGAGGCTGTGTGAGTATTGTTGTGGTCTGCGAGTTGGTGTGTAAGTTGTTGTATGGGTTACTGTGTGGGTCTGTGAGTGGATGTGTGTTAGTGAGTCCCTGGTTAGGTGTGTGCATGTCTGAGTGGGTCTGTGTTCATTGTAAGTGGGTGTGTGAGTGAATGTGTGGGATTGTGAGTGGCTGTATGAGTGTTTGAGGGGTCTGTGAGTGGTTGTGAGTGGGAATGTGAGAGGGTGTGTAAGTGTGTGAAGGAGTCTTTGAGAAGATGTGTGAGTGTCTGAGAGTGGGTGTGTGAGTGTCTGTGAGTGGCTATGTGATGTGTGAGTTTAAAACAAAATTGCAGTGGGATTCTCAGATCCATTGCAACGCCACATGGGTCCATGCTGAGCACCAATATCGGTCCATGGATCCTCGTATATCGAAAAAAATGTTTTAAGAAAACATCGTGACCTTGGGGTCAGGGTACCTCTATTCTGCCCTCTAATCAATATGCAGTCAAATTTTCAGGCACCTTGGACCGTGCCCCGATACATAAAATGGCACTCACTACTTTCCAGTCAGGTGGCAGTCATCCAAGCAACACTGCTGTTAGCACGTGGGTTTGTGGAGTGCTGCAATGGATCCACTTCACTGGATATATATTTGGAAAAAAAATTCTGCAACTTTTAAACTGATTTACATCAAATCCCTAAAAGAGCTCTTTATTGACCAAGAACTATCTTACTTGCAGACTGGGTGAAAATCCGTTCAGCAGTTCAGGCTGTAGTTGTGTTAAAGAACGGCAGAATCCCCATAGACATGGATTTAGGAAAATGTGTTTCAGGAATAAGCATGGGCGAATTTTGCGAATCTGGCGTTCGCGAATTTTGCGAATTTGCGAACTCACAATCCGCAAAATCCGCGAATTCTCGCGAATTTGCGGATTTTTTTTTGTGTTCGCAAGGATTTCTGCCAGTTCGCAAGGATTTCTGACAGTTCGCGAGGGTTTTGTAACAGTTCACAATCGCGAACTTACATGTCGGCTCGCAGCGGTCACGATTATGTTGTTTCTACGTCTGGTTCATCATCATAGGTTCCCAGCACCCTCTGTTTCACCCCTGCCACCCTCTGTTTTACCCATGCCACCCTCTGGTACATCAATGCCTTATGCCACCCTCTGGTTCATCATCACTGTAGATTATGGGGGGGAAAAAGCAAGCACACCTGCCCTGCTTCAACTGACTTGAATTAATTTGGGGTTGATTTATTAATGTGTCACTGTTTTAAAATTCCAGTCTGGCACATGCTTCCTTATCTGTAATTTGCTTTCTGTTGCAGTGCAATTTTTTTTTCCAGGACCTTTGTGGCCTACTTGTAGCTATTCTATGAGCCTGCTGTGAGGGTCAGAGCAGGGTCATACAATTGTTGCAACTAGCAACTGAACTTTGGAGGGGCCCTTGTCAGGAAGCACTACAGGGAACAGTTACTAATGATGAGTTTGAACTTTTGAACCTGCTTTCACTTTTGCAAAACTCGTTTTTCTGCAGAGCAGCATTACAGCAACTTTAATGCCCCACCAAGCTTATATGAGAAAGTTGATTTCTAATCCAAAAGTTATCCAAAGAAAAAAAAAAAAGGCATCAAATCTAAAAAAGTGCAGGCAAATGTCAACCTGAGGAGTTATTCTGATAAAAATAATCATTTTCAGAAGGTCTATGCTGCTTGCTAGTAGATTTCTTGTGCGGAATTGCAATTTTTGTAATTTCACGAGTGCGAGATTGTTGCTGCCCGCCGCACCTACATGTTCGCAATTGCGAACTTACACCGCAAAGAAAAAAAATCCGCTGTGTGCGAATTTGCGGATTTTGCAGGAAATTCGCGAATCTCGCGGATTGCGAATTTACAGAAAATCCGCGAGCGTAACGGATTTTCCGCCCATGCTTATTCAGGAACCCCTACATCTCATCCCACTCTTTCCAAACTTTCCAAACAGCAGCTGAAGTGAGTGGCAAAAAAGTTTTGAAAATATTCTTCAAACTGAGGTAAAGTTATTAGCAAAACAAATAATGGTTTGTCAATGGGAAAAGTTTGTCCTGACTATAACTACCTACTGGCGACCCCCATTAGGTGACATATATATATGTATATGTGTCTATATGTGTGCATATATATATATATATATAGAAAAATATATTAGAGGTGGGCTGAAGTCGAGTAAGGGACTTTCGCAGAGAGGCACGGAAATTGAACCAATCTCCATGCCTCTCTGCATATTTCCGTTACGCGACGCCCACCCACTCGCTGCCCGCCTCCCGCCCGCCTCCCATCTCTCGCCCGCCTCCCACCCGCCTTATTAAATTATATGTAAACGCCTAAAATTAAACTTAAATAAAACTTACCTTACTGCGGCCGCATCCTTGCTCATCGCGGCTTCATCTGGAAACTGTGCATGCAAATTTCTTGCCAGGACTGTGCATGCGCAGGCTCCAGCCCATGCGCAGTTTCCCCGATGGGCAAGGATGCGGCCGCAGTAAGGTAAGTTTTATTTAAGTTTAAATTTAAGCTTTTACATATAATTTAATAAGGCGGGCGGGAGGCAGGCGGGAGGCGGGCGGGTGGCCAACTTCCGTTCCGCCCCCGAATGTGCGGAGATTTGTCGCAAATTTACGCCTTCTTTGCGCAAGGGCAAATCTCTGCACATTCCTTGAGCGGAACGTATATATACATATATATATATGCCAAACACTTATTCACCGCACAAACGGATTCCGACCAGGACATGGACCACACAGCAAGATTTCAAAGTTTCAAAGTGCTTTTATTTTCCCATCCAAACAGACATGGCGTGTTTCGTCCGGTTAGCCCGTCTTGATCACATGACATGTTGTGACCACCCCAGTGCAAAAAAACTGTTTCCAATTAACAAAGACTCCTACCTTCTTTTGTAAAGACATAGAAGACAGACTATGACATTAATTCATGTATAAATACAACACTGATTATATAACTGTATGCCGATATTCGAATGTATAAATATGTCTGGATATTTCAATTCATTTCTCCATAAAAACAGAGTATAAAACGTTCGACATATATATCAAACAATTTAAAAAATATTTCAGATATACTGGGCAAGTGCCCTAGCTCTAAATGACCAATTGATTAGTGGGACCAAAACCTAAAAGCCACAGCAAATATATGAGTTACCCAACCGACAAATATTGGCATGTAATCCATAGCCTGTAATTCATAATAACAGAGGGCCAATGAATAGAGGGAAACCAGTAAAATTCTTTTATTTCATTATAGTGCAAAAAAAGAGAAAGTATATAATCTTAACTCGAATCCTATATAGTTTAAAAAGCAAAATCCATCAAAATTACACATTTTATGACGGATGTAGTATACATAGTTAATTCATAAGAGAAAATGCAGTATTGTTCATTCATATGTTGTCATAATATTAAAATGTGTAATTGATCAAGGCATCCAAGACATAAAGTGACTAGTGAAATGAAAAGATAAATACATGAATCAGAACATGGCAGTTCTTAAGACTGCATTACTTTTCCATATTTTTACTATTGATCTTAAATTCACATGATATAAATGTCTGTATCAGTGCAAAATAGCAAAGTACAAACACTCCACCCAATAAACACCAGATAAAAACAAGTAAAACCAAATATTTGGTAAAACCCGTTAAAATCCAATATAAAATAGGCAAAATATTCATACAATACTATTTACACACATAATAAAATTGCATAAAAGACAGTTATAAAATTCAGTTATAAAAAACACATTCATAATGAGGTAAATTGCAGTTTTAAGTAGCAGCAAATATATAACCGATTAATAATATTTCTACAAAAAAAGTTCAGCTCTAAAACTTTTTACACAAAATTATATAAATCTTCCCCTGTGTTTAAACCGTTCGGTATCTTAGTGTCAAATTGCATATTATAACGACTTTCCAGTTGTCCAAGTTTTTTATCCCTGTTTCCTCCTCTTAATTACTTTGGCACCGCATCTAGTACAAAATAAGTTAGATCATTAAGATTGTTATTATGTACAAGTTTAAAATGGCGGGCCACAGGGTAACTGGCGTCGGAATTGATAATGGCTCGTAGGTGTTGTAAGATACGATTGGCAACAGGTAATTTTGTACTGCCTATGTACTTAAGTTTGCAAGTGCATTCTAGGATATAAACAGCAAATTCTGTTTTACATGAAAACAGACCTTTCAATTGGTATAGATCTGTGGAGAAAGCATCTTGAACCTCCCTTATATTGATACCAAATTTGTAGGCTCTGCATGAGCTGCATTTATAAAAGCCTTTCCTGTTAGTTAGGGAGTCACTTTTGATGTTAGTTTTAGTGACTATCTCTGGCATGGTTTTTACTAATGTGTCCCGCATAGAAGGTGCATAGTAATGCTAGGGACAGTTTTAATTTCAGATGCCAGTGTTATGTCAGATTTTAGAATGAGACAGTTTTTAGTTATTATCTGTCTATACTTATATATCCAAGGACAAAACTGCTCCCACCAGGAAACAGAGCAGAGCACACATCTGACAGCAGGAATCAAATTTTATTTAAATCAGCATGATGGCTTTCAGCATTCTTGCCTTTTTCAAATGCAGAATTGCTATTGGCGGATGTTAAACGTGGGCAGTGAAAAAAGACTTCAAAGTCTAAACTCTTAAAATAGTTGATCCGAGCACCACACGTGCATATGTTATTAACATTTTTTCAACCAAACATTGTTCATTGGCCCCATCACTGTTGTCTGCCGCATATTTTAAGTGAATGTTGTCTCTCCCAATGGGCACAGGATACATCCATTAGCACAATGAAGGCACCACCCTTCTCATCACCACACATTGACATTGTTCGCCATAATAATGCGTCCCGTACCTTAAAAATATTCAGAACCTGTAGTCCCTTCATCCAACCGAATATATGCCCACCAGATAGCCAATACCTGCGAGTGCTGACATGTTGAACAACACTCCTCATGTTGTCATGACCTGACTTTTGTTGGCAGGGACACCATCGCTGCTTGTAGCGATTCAGCAGATACTTCAATACCTCAAACACTTCCTCCCAATGCTACTGAAGCTGCCTAACTTCTTCAGGATGGGTCCTCCAAAATGTGCTAGTGGCTGCACATAAAAATCTAAGGACAAAACTGCTCCCAGCAGGAAACAGAACGGAGCACACAGTGGGACTGCAGGAATCACATTTTATCTAAACGATATACATGGATATGCATATTCACTGAAAAAAACAAAGGTTACAGGGATGTTATAGTTTGGAATTACCATTTAAAAAACCTTAGAAATTCACAGAAAAAACAAAGGTTGCAGCTACTTTATAGGTAGCAAATATAATTTTAAAAACCCTTAGAAATTCAATGAAAAAACCAAAGGTTACAGGCACGTTATAGTTAGGCTGACATTTCACTAGTACAAAACTAGAGAAATTCAGCAGTTATAGTTAGCCCAGCTAACTATAACTTGCGCCCCTGCATGCCACTGCTTATGACCTCACATATTACCTAACTCATAACATGGTCAGTGACATCACTGATACATCATCTAGTGACTGTGAATATTTTTTAAATGTTTATGAGTGTTAAATATATATACCAAGGTGTATTGATGAACCACTGGGTGTATGAGTGCCTGTATCAATGATTCAGTGGATGCGTGACTGGCTGTATAAGTGAGTGATTAGGTGTCTCAGCGTATGTACGAGTCACTGAATAGTTTGTCAGAATATCTGTATCAGTCTTCAATTGTAGTATAATTGGCAGTATGGGTGTGTGTATAGGTATGCAGATGGCTTTACGGGTGATTGATTGGTTATCTAAGGAGTAAGGTGGACTTCACCCTCCAACCAGTGGTGTATCAGGAATCACGCTTGCAGAGTGCTGGAGAAAGGGGGACTAGCCCCTTAACACCTCTTAGCAATCATACTGTGTGAGACTTACTGAAGGTTAAAGGAGGGGTAGTGGCCCCCAAGATGCCCTTGTGGGCCCCACTCTTCAAATGTGCTTCCTGGTGAGCAACTAGTTGGGGGATGAAGTCGCCTTAGTTCCAGAGGGTGCTTGGGGGTCAGCAACTCCTCCTGTTACCTCCTGTAAGTCCCACACAGTGGGTTTGCTGAGAGGTTTTCAGTGGCCTCGCCCACCTTCTCCACCACTCTGCAAACGTGTATCCTAGTGCACTACTAGTTGGGGATGAAGTCCCGTTTGCTCTTCAGGGTCCTTTGGGGACCAACTAGCCCTTCTGCTACCTCCAGTAAGACCCATTATGCTGCATTGTTGTGAGGTGGTCAAGGCAATGCCCCCTTTCTCTGCCGTTCTGCAAATGTGACTGCTTATGCAATACTGATTCAGGGATGAAGTCCACTTTAGTTCTGAGGCCCTCAGAAGGCAAGGGGACCTCATCCTCCCACCAGAAATGCGCAGAGAGGCATGTTTGCTGAGTGGTGGAGAGAGGGGTGTATCCTCCGACCACCGCTCAGCAGTCCCATTGTGTGGGGTATACTGGAGGTAAGAGGAGGTCTTGTTGGCCTCTCAGGACCCTCAGCAGCCAAGGGGACTTCATTCACCCAACCAAGAGTGCACCATGAGGCACATTTGCAGAGTAGTGGTGAAACTGAGTGGGGCCTCCCGCTAGTTGATGGATTTTTTTTTTTTTAGGAAGGGGTGCTGCATGCCCCACCCCCCTCCTGGGCCCTTTTAAGCATCGGAGACCCCATCCCCAGGGGCATACCCAATTTTTTAAAATTCTTTTCTTTAAAGGAAAGGGAGGGATGCACACGGCTCCACTCCCGAGGCCGAATTTGGCCCTGGGGACCCCATTCCCCAGGGGCAGGCCTTAATATATATCAATATATATTTTTAAAGGAGAGGGGGATCACGTGCCCCTCTTACCAGGCCGATATAGCTCTGGGGACCTCATCCCACAGGGCATGGCCACTTTCTTGAGGACCACAGGGGGTGCCTCAAGGTCACTATTGTTGCTTGTAGAAAACACTCCTATGTCATTTTGCGTGCCTTGGACAGGCTTCATTTCTGTGCTGTGGAAGAGCTGGAATGAACTTGGATCCGGGACAGTTTAGGTATTTATAAAGAGGGAGGTGAATTTATGAGCTGGATACCGACCTTTCTCACTGGTCGAGTAATCTTCCCTTACTCAGTCACGGCTAAGCCTGGGCGTAGTTCGCGATGTAGCGCTACGCATAGCTACGCGAAGTGCACTTCGCACTACGCCAGCTAGGTATAGCGCTACGTGAACTGCTTAGTGCGCTATTCGCGATGATTGCACACTGCCGGATGCTTTTCCGCAATAATTGAAAATGGCATCTTGCACAGCGCGAGCTGTCTTTTACTGCCGCTGGAGTAGATTTTTACTTGAGCGGCATATTTCTCAACGCGGACTGGTAGTTTCTCATCGCAAGCGGGCGCGAGCATACGTGACCACTCGCAATGAGTAACCTGACCTCCCCGCGTTTATTTTCCACGCTCGCAATTGGAAACTTGATGTTGCTGATTGCGAACAAGGAAAAAGTCTCGCCAGGATGCCATTTTGCTTGGTCGCGGTCGCCAACTTGAAGTTGAGGACAGCGAGCAAGCAAAAAATGACTGCTGCACTACTCTATGCTACGCTACACGTGTTTGCACTGTGCTACAGGCAATTCACGTAGTGTGAAGTAGTGCAAACTTCACAAACTACACGAGCGTAGCGTAGTGCTTTGACCAAGGTTAGTCATGGCCATCTTAAGGGTGTACTCTTTCAGACACCAGCATCAGATAAGAAAGCACTATAGTATAGGCGTGCAACAGGTTGTTCCCCCGATAGAATAGCATTGAGATTGAGGCCTTTTACAAATGATTGTAAAGATGCAAACATTTGTTAAATTATAATGGAAGATAGCTGCCAAGTTATCAGTTTGCTTTTGTGTGACGTTTCCATGCGTAGAGTGTGTTCATGTGTGAAATTCCAAGACCTATTGTGTGACACTTTGAGTTACACCTTATTGAGAGTAAAAAAAGGCAGTTGCGTCCATGTCAAGAGACAACAGTCAAGAAGAATTACACCTTTTTCTTATATCCATTTTTTAAAAGGGACTGTAAAAGGCACATCATCCTTAAATCACTAGAAACAATCAATGTGGACAGTGGCATATCAGAGAGGATTATGTGACGCATAGAGAACTCATAGCTGAAACTGAGATCCTATTCTGTTGTATCCTAATCTGTGAAGATTCGGGCATAGGGGAAGAGCCCACCGCTGCTTGGAGCAGCATATTGGCTTCTGTACCATCAGTGACATAACTGAACATTCATATACTGAAATTATAACTCACAAAAAGAGAGAAGGACTAATTTAAACAGGGCCAGAGATATTAACCCAATTTGAATTATAAAGTTCTTGTCCCTTTTACTACATAGGAATAGTTAATACGTGAGACCCAGTGGAAGAAGGAAAATCAAAAGATTTCCTAATACTGCCCTCACCCACTATGCAGTGGCATGCTTCATCATAGGGCCACTGCAAACGTCCAGGCACAGACCAACACACTGGATGGAGCGCTGTTTTTAAAGCGGTGAGGGAGACAAGAAAAGAAAAGAAAAGAAAATTAGTGACAGCGAAGAATATTCCCTAAAGAAGGGATCTTTAGTGCAGAAAAGTAATAGAATAAAAATGTCTAAGGAGATACCTTTGTAATGCCTTTATTCTTTGTTTCCCTTGACAGGATTAAAAATAATGCGACCTGTGGATATGCCATTGGGCTAACTGCCTTTAAATCCCCACTGCAAGTACCAACATGTTTCGGCCTTCCATTCTAGCCCCCATGGGTCATCGAGGCCTACTTCAAGGTGTAGCTCTCTTTGATTAAATGGTCTTGACCCACAATTTGGTCTTTGCGAAGAAATAAAAATAAAAAATAAATTATAAAATATTTATATATGTGAGGCGCCTTCTACTTTTCCAGTAGGGTATTCATTTTCTGTAAGGGAGAAAAAACATAGAAAGTCCTGTTCACTCCCCTTCAAAAAACCATCATCATACTGTTTTCTTTTGAAATGTGCAGCCCAGCAAGAAGGCTTGTGGCACTGCTTTGTGCTAAAATGCTGTAAATGAGGACCTTAGTACTTCAGTGAACTTTATATATTGTTTACTATTAGATTGTGAATATTTTGAGTCCAGTGTATTTTGACTACAGCAGGCTCAGGCAGCACAGCGCAAATTTAGTCACCTCTCGAGGAATTCACGTCAGCACTATAAATGTGTGAAAAATGCATTTTAGTATGATGAAGGGGACACCACACTAAACTGCGTTAGTTTTACACCTGCTGCAAGGTACTTGGTAAGGCTGAAGGAATATAGAATATGCATGCATCTGTTTGAATAAGCAAATCAAAGAATAGAGCATTAAGAAATACAAAACATTGATGGCAAGGTGGAAACAAAACCGCATGAGATCTTTAAATCTTGGTGGCCATTTTGCTGCCTACAGTATGAAGTCCACATCATTGGAATCACACCATTGCCAGACAATAGTAATTGCTTTTACATCAAGAAGGTTGACTTCGGTCTTCAAAGAGCCTACTTGAATACTGAGGCTGTCTGAATCCTGAGTGGGCTGAATATTCTAGACATTCCGGCTTGGGCTTGAAAAAAACAAAACAAGAAATAAGTGATACAACATTTATAGATTTTTTGATTAATAGAAGGCAAAACTAATTTTAAAGTTTGCAATTGATATAAAAAAGCAAGATTAATCAACGGATTGATCATTGTGAAAGAAAGACTACAGACAAAGAAGATAACTCTTAGACAAAACGCAAGTTTCCAAATAAGGATGTGACAGTCAGTTAACTTTAACAGGGTAGACATACATTTGAGATCAAGAATCAAAAACAGCCAGCAGTTGAAATTAGTTGCATACATTATTTTGAAAGCCTGCTTAGACCTTAATCTAAAGGACAATATCAAAAATGTATCTCAGAATTGAAACTATTTTGGGTTTGACAAGGCAAACTCAACAAAATCATGGAAGAAGTACAGGAGAAGGTGTATAGATGATGACAGCTGGGAGAATTCTAGCACATTAAAGATCTCTATGTTAGGGTTGAGTGGGTATTTCATACATAATATACACAAAGGAGCACCTGAGGAAATTTTAAGACCAACAGAGGCTGCTTCCCAAAGCATATAACTGGAAAACACAATATGGGCTCCGGGTCTAAAAGCGTATTGTTGGGGCGCTGGAGTATCCATTTCTTAGGACGAGTCCCCTCACCCACCTGTGGGTGTCATGCTTCATCATCGGGATGTCCTCGCACTACGAACCTAGTCATAGAGCAGGTTACAACCCCCTCTCTAAGAGGAAGGAACTCAGGTATAGTTTGAGGGAGATGCTGAGGAGTACTAAACCTGTTGATGAGCTGTTTCATACATGCCATCATTTCAGAGTTGGCAAGAGGCAGATTTTTTAAAAATAGTTGGGAGAATGTATTTCCCCACTTACTTATATTGAATCTGAGGCAATCTGCCTATGTCAGCTCTATTGGTATGTATGGTGACAGTCAATCAATGTTTAATCTTTGACAGTTTAATATCATTCTGTAACAAAAACAGAGTTATAAACTCTAGGCCGTATTTGTGACCCCAGTTGCGTTGTGCTTGCATGACACAACGTGGCACATGCATGACACAAGATGAGATTTATAAAGCCACGCAAAACCACTTTGCATGGGCCTGAAGGGGTAAATAAATCTCGAGTAAAGCAATGCAGCGCAAATCCCTGAGTTGCCATACTCGGTGCTAGAGAGACGTCCATTGGCATCGTGTGTCTGTGCCCACGCAACTCCCATGGTTTTGGAAGCATTTCTAGATTTACCAGAACTGGTATACCCGAGTATGTGCCAAAAAGATACACCTTCCCAGAGGAAGCATAACAAGGAGAAATCTCTTTATTTCTTCTTGTTACATCCTCTTTCTATGTGTGCCGCAATATGCCTCTCAGGATTGGTTTTGTGCAGGAAAAACAAAAAGCTAGGCACACAAAACAATCCTGCATGCAACACAGGCACCCTCGCACAATGGTGCAAAGGTGTCTGCATTGGCTCTAGGCAGCCAAAACGGTGCCAGCGCATGGGAAAAGGCAGGAATGTGCCATATTTGTTTAATTACGGCACATTCCTCCCCTTTCCCTGTCATGCAGTCAGCGCTGCATTGCGTGAGAGTTCCCATAAATATGCCCCTCGGTTTTTGTTTGCGCTTGGTAAAACTGCCAAAAATAAAATGATGAGTCCTGTCACATGCGCTAATCTCCCCTTCCAAGAATTAAGGGCAAAATGTTAACCTTTGATGTCAGAAATAATTCTTTGAGAGGGAGATTGTATCGTGCTTTACATGCATCAACATTTTATTTTTGGCAATCTTACAAAACTCAGAATCAAGTTTCTGCACGTAGGTATTGGGAGGCGAGTGACTAGCCCTAAGGGTTGGCATGTATGGTATTTAAACACTGATCTGTTTATTTCCTAGAACTTCTGAGAAGAGTAGGGAACATGTTGAGTTGATTAGAAAAACCTTGTCCATGCAGACTGAAAAGAAAGAGAGAAACCAGTGAGAATCAATGCGTTGAACATCTATCTCTTCAACTCATTCTCTCAAAATCCAAACCCCTTTCCTCTTCCCCATCTTCCTACAAAAGGGGGTAATATGGTTAGCTGTAAAAGGTTAAGAAGGGTAAAGGGGTTATAGCCTTGTTCATCACTCCCACTGAGCCTGAAACACAGGTTAGTCACATTGTTAAACGGTAGTAGGAGTTGCTTGATTTATGCGTACCTAAATCTACCACATGCTTTGAGTGCTGTGGTAAGGTCACGCTAAGAATACTGAGTAAGGTATGAGGCAATGCCTGTGTTGTACAGTTGGAGGTTGACTGGACTTCATTGCCCACACTCAGGCTGAGATCCTAATTAGGACGAAGGACTCCTACAAACTTGCACTTCATAAGTGCCGGACTCTCCCTGCCGTGCGGCACCCTCTGTTATGCAGTTGGGTGCTAAGTGGGACTTCATTCCTCACAAACCAGCTTTGCCCATAAGGAGGAGGAGGGGCTCCTACAATGTTGCGCTTCTTAAGCGCTGGACTCTCCCTGCGGTGCGAGATGCCTGTGTTGTGCAGTTGGGTGTTAAATGGGAATTCATTGCCCACAATCCAGTTAAGCCTCTGAGGGGGAGGAGGGGGTCTAAGGATCTCATGTTTCTTAAGTGCTGGAATCTCCCCACAGCCCAGAAGAGGATGCACTTGGCCATCCCTCTTTTGCCTCCACAACCACGAGTGGTCCTTTAAGGTACTAATTCATTATTTTTTTTCTGATTGCTACCCTGTAATTCTCAATTTATGGGATTTTTTATTTATTTTGTTGGACTAGGAATAGGGAAAAGCAAGCCCACTGCTAATTTGTCCAAACCACAGTTGGGCTCTTCACTGGATGAGTTCCTCCGGCATCAGTAGGGTTTATCAGCAAGGAAATTGAACTTGCTGAGATCCATTTTTCTTTTATTCATACTCTCTCAGAGCACCCTCATGGTCAAACAGCCTAGCTTCTGCACTTAGTGACCCATCCACTATCAGTGTGGACCTCCCTCCTTCTCGTACGGTTCATTCTGAGCCATGACTGAATATATCTCGTTCTACAGTTACTGGCAAGCCAGTAAAAGAAGAGGGTCCAAGTATGTGCCACATCCTCAACAATTTTTCATCAACTGCTAGCCCAAAAGGGAATTCTGCTAGCCTCAGAAAAGTATTTACTGCTGCGGCAGTGGCAGTTCTGTGTAGCAATATATCCGTTATTTTGGAGGCCAAATTAAAGCCAATCTAAAAATGTTTAGAGGCCTCTGAGGCAGAACTTTCTAAGATAAATCTAGCCATTCCACTGCTGGTCCCCAACCATTCTCCCCCCACCCTGGAGCAGAAGCATCACCTTCTTCCAATTGTTTGGCTAATGATGAAGAGAGCACTGGGCAGGTGTTAAACCATCCTACTAGAATGGGGAGCAGTCTAAAGAACTTGGCCAAATTTGTTACCCTAAGGGGAGAGTGGGATAGCCACTGTGCCAGCGAGCTTGAAAGAGGTGGAAGGGCAGTGGGGGAATAGAGTATCAATTGCCTCAGGAATTTTATTTCCCAATGTTTAACCTCCCTCCTGAGGCTTGCCCATACCTGTCAGTATTAGCAAATGTTCCTCGCTGGGCACCACATAGTGTTAAATCCTTAGTCCAGTTTAGGTCAGACAGGGGCATCAGGCAGGGGTGCATTTTAGTGCCCCTGCTGTTTACACTTTATATAAACGCCCTAGAACAAAGCCTGGGGGAGGTTTCCGCGGACGTTCCGCGTGTGGGGGAACTGGTCATACCAGTTCTCCTATACGCGGATGACGCGATTCTCTTGTCACGAACCGGGGTAGGTCTACAAAGACTGCTAAATGCTTTTGGTACCTTCATGCAGAACCTGGACTTGAAAGTAAATGCCAAGAAATCCCAGGTTCTGATTACAGGAAGAAGTAACTTAAGGACCAACGCGAAAAGCTTCTTCTGTAATGGAGAAATGGTCTGCAGGGTCTCCACATTTCCCTATTTGGGGGTGGTTTTCGACCAGAAGGCCACTTGGCGTGCACAAAATCACAGTCGTTCGGTGGCATTCACGAGGACAGTTTCAGGCCTCATGGCGTTTAGCAAAAAGCTGGGAGGTAAACCAATTAAGGCAATTTTAAAGGTGTATGAATCCAAGTGTTTGTCCGTTGCGACTTACGGGTGTGAAATATGGGGCTACACCGCCGTAGAGAAAATACAACAAGTAGAGAATAAGTTTCTAAGAAGTGTACTATCAGTTCCTCAATCAACCCCTACTTTCTCATCTCACACAGAATTGGGAATCGTGTATATATCCGATCGGATTAAAATTGCACCCTTGATTTATTGTTTGAGAATATGGCTAAATGACGAGATCCCCTTAAACCATTCAATAATCAGGGACTGCTAGTCACTGGACAAAGCACATAAAATTTCATGGCTGGCGTACATAAGAGCAGGGTTCCAGAAAATAGGGCGTATTGGTTTATTTACCTCTCCGGAAACAATAACCAATAAAGACATTGCCTTACCAAAAAAAGCCCTCCTGGACCTCTTATACCTAGAGCAGGAGGAATTAGAGATGAAGAAACCCAGGGTAAGAGAGAACTATGCACTGGTTACCTGCACAGGCCTCGAATCATACCTGACCATAGTTAACATTCCTTATCACCGGTTTCTCTTGACCAGATTTCGGTTGAATCTAATTCACTTTACCCTGGGTGTTTATCATCAATGGTGCAGTCCGGAACGGGCAGATCCTTGCTCATGTGATAACTTTTCCACCCAAAACACCCTACATTTTCTGATGTTCTGTGAACATTTTAATGACTGCAGGAGGAAATATGTATTACCTATTCTCAGAGAAGCAGGATTTGTACAGGTCAGGCCTGCTCTTGTGTACCTAAAGCAACTCAGTACACCTAAAATAATGTTTCATGTTGCTAGCTTTTTGATTGCAGCCAACCGAATTAGGAAAAAGAATGCTATACTTTTACCGCTCTTAAATATCTGTGAAGAGTAGTCCCCATGTTCATAAACATATTACTATGGGACAGGCCGACTCTATGGAACTTTTACATAAATGTGGTTTTTAGAAAAATGTTTAAAATATGAGATATAATTAAGACACATATTTTTTAAACATTTATTGTATGAAATGATTTTTAAGAAAAATTTCGTTTTATTTTTAGAAATTTGTAATTAACTGTGTATTTATTGTAATTGACTGTGTTTTCTTGTCTTTATATGATATTAATTTATCGAAATAAAGGAATTGACTGACTTAGTCCAATTAATAAAGAGAGTACTTCATTGGTTTGGATGAAGCCAGGTTCCACATTCTAGACTTACTCTGGAACCCCTGGTTGATGGCTCTTTGTTTCCATGATTTTTAAGTGTGGAGTGGAGAGAAACTCATCTGTCAATTGTACATTACCAGTGCCCATGACACTGAAGGAATACAGGATCATAATCCAAAATTTTGTATATTTATTACAAAGCCAAGAAAGGTTGGACATATGAAACAAACACCTCATGAAGAGGGTGCAAAGATACATGGACACTAATGCAAAACTACAAATGAAATTTAGGCAATGCAACATGCACAGAATCACCAATTCAAGGATAAAAATATAAAGAAATAGAAAGACTACATCAAGAGATTTCTGCATTGGCGGTTCTTAAGTAGAAAACATTTATCTGTCCCTACACTACTTCTAGTGTTTGAACAGCATTTACAACGCAACTTTTACCACGCACTACCTTTACCACGCAACTTTTATAACGCAAGTCGTTACAATGACTTGCGCTGGGGACCGCTGTAGGATAGGGAATGGTTTAATTTACTATCCAAAACCTTCCCTACTATCCATGGGACTGGAGTTGGAATAGTAAATTAAACTATTCACTATCCAGCGCCCCCCAACGCAAGTCGTTGTGAAGACTTGCGTTGTAAAAGTTGTGTGGTAAAGGCATGCGTTGTAAAAGCATGCGTAGTAACGACATACATCCTTCTAGCGTGACATCCCTACTTAGCATTTCCCCAGGCAATTTCCCTGGGGAAATGCTAAGTACTACTCCACTACTCCACTACTCGACCAATTCCCTAGAATTGGTCGAGTAGTGTAAAGCTACAGAGCTTGTTATAAGATGCTCTCTTTTTCCAGGTAACGGGGAGGTTTTCTGACTCTGTCCCTAACCCCTCTACAAAAGTCAAACTTAATACCCCCGAATACATCACGAGACCACTTCATCCAATTAGACCCCTCTTGTTAGGTAACTTTCCATGAAGGAATGGACATCCAGGCTGTTGCTCGATGACCTTGGTTCCCAGGCCTTTCTAGACACAAATGACATCCTCTTACATTATTGGCTCCATTAGTTCAAAGGCATCCTCTCCTCCCTATGTCTGTCCAACTCCTAAAACAGACGTTATTTAAACTTAATGAGGACAAATTCCTGCACCTGCATGGGAAACTTGAAAGGAGAGAAACTCCACAAGCACATATATTCAAATTAGCAACCTTCAACCCGAGAGCAAACAGGGAGAAATGAAAGTTAAGACTACCAAGTTTTCAGCTAACATAAGAACAGTGCAAACGTTTAAAATGCATGCATATATGAATATGCATGTATTTTACATGCATACATGAACATTTACATTGCATAAATGAACTATTAAAATACACACATTATAGGAGCCTTTATAAAAAATATGTTCATTAGTCTATACTTCACACGTATGTGGTTACCCAAATACTTACATTTACAAACTAAATTCTTTGTCTACATGTGGGGACACCACAAGGACAACAAGCTGCTATTGTTGCACTGCTCTTTACCCACAACCCCTTGACATTGTGAGTGAGGAGGCGGGTGTTTGAGCGCAGGATCGCTATAACAGAGGCAGAAGGGTCCCGCAGCGCGGCCTGCCACAAGGACTACACGCTGCTTTTTTGCACTGCACTTTACCCATGAACCCTTGACCCTGTGAGCAAGCGGGTGTTCGAGCGCAAGAGCGCTATAACAGAGGCAGAAGTTTCCCAAAGCCAGGAACGCCACAAGGGCTTAATGCTGCTTTTTGTGCACTGCACTTTACCACAACCCCTTGATCCTGTGAGAAGGCAGGTGTTTGAGCGCAGGAGCGCAATAACAGAGGCAGAAGGGTCCCGCAGCAGCGAAGACCGGGACTGTCTTAACCCGTCATAGATCGGAGGAGGCCAGGCTGGGCCACCCTCCTTGGTTTCCCATTGTGAGAGCCTTGCTGTTTGGTGAGTACTTAGTAGCCTCTTCATATAGCTGGATATCCAAAGAAAATCTGTTGACTTTGATTGCACCAGCGATTGACTGGTTAGCGGCATCAAACAAACGTCTTGCAGAATTAACAGCAATATAAACATCTTTGCTGATTGCTGGTTTTCCCTATCAAAAAAAAAATCTTTAAAATGGGAAAAAAAGGCGGAAGCCAATAAAGAAACTCTCAAGAAGGATGCGTCTAAGATGGTTACAAGTTCATGTTCATCTTCATTGAATTACCTCACGGTGGTAATCGAAAAACAAATAAGTACTGTTGAGGAGACTTTAAATGCGGGGACCAGAGGAGAAATCTTGCACGTCAAGACAATTTCAATAGAAAGACCTCTAACAGTTAAAGGAACTGACCGTGATTTGTATAAAAATGGATGTGTGCAAAATGTATCGGACCATGTGTGGGTTAAAGTCCATAGGTCGAACTCTGCTCCACCCACCAGCAGGTATACCCCATGAGCATCATGGTAAATGCAGTTCTTTGAAGCGTGTGCGCTTTTCGTAGAGTCCCAAGTATAAATTCAAAATTGCAGGCCAACTCTGGACACCGGCGTTTCAGGATTGTTATCCTTCATCAGCAGAGTATAGGCAGTACTTCAGGGTTTGCTGTGCAGGCTGCCAAGTTTTATAGGGTCTGGTACCTCTCACGGCGCGCATGTGCGTAATCTGAGCTCGTCAGCTCGTATGCCTCAAGGGAGCCATATTAAGTGAAAGTCCATAGGTCGCAATCTGCTGCACCCACCAGCAGGTATAACCCATGAGCATCTTGGTAAATGCAGTTCTTTGAAGCGTGTGCACTTTTTGTAGAGTCCCAAGTATAAATGCAAAGTTGCAGGCCAACTCTGGACACCGGTGTTTCAGGATTGTTATCCTTCATCAGCAGAGTATAGGCAGTTCTTCGGGGTTTGCTGTGCAGGCTGTCAAGTATTATCTGGTCTGGTACCTCAACATCCAGCATTACAGCTGTTAATAGCTGAACTATTGCTGGGATGAATTTTAAATTAGAAGATCTAGAGTCAGGCCACATCATAGACCATTACAGGATTTGACTTTTTTCAGAAAAGGTGGGTGACCTTGAAAATTTCAGAAGTGGTTTTATGAGCTATTGCATTCTGACTATCAGGTCCCCAGTAGAATGCTCCTTGGATGGGTTGCTCATTTGGGTGAGCAATATGTTGACCTGCTCTTTAGTGGAGTTACCCATTGTGTCACCTGACATGCAAGGGTCAAAGTTTACGTATAGTAAGGGAACGCCTCACCTACTGCTTAACATTTACATTTGGAATTTCGGCAACAAGAAGGAGTCTCCAACTCTTTATCTAATTGATAAAACCCTTGTGTTGTATTCAAAGACCTATAATTGCATTGTGGCAGTGCTGGAAAGGGTCAGGAAATGTGACTATTTGGGGATTCGTCTCTTTTTCTAACCCATAGAGTGGCAGCCATTCTTAAATTAGCCAAAATGACTCCCTAGTACCCAATTTTACAAGCAATGAAAATGTATAACCCTCAACCAAGTGGTGCAGCTCAGTATGGTGCAGAGTTATGTGGCCAATGCCCCACAGATTATCTGCGGACCAGTGAGAACAATTTTATAGGAGCTCTTACAGGTATGGAGGAGGCACCCCCTTGGTTCCCCTTTGCTTGGATCTCAAACTTAAACCTGTCTATGTGTTGGCTTCATTAAGGCTGCTACTCTATTGGGTTCGCATATGGACTGTTGAGGAACTACAATTTAATAGAGTGTGTATTGCTGACATCCTTAACTTACATAGCTCTAACAAGATTAAGTTGTTAGCCTATGTTAAAAAGCTATTTCATGACCTGGGTTTAGCTAACCTCTGCAAAGAGAATTCCTCCATCACATCTACTGTGGTTACTGAGGTCAAAGCTAGATATTGGGAGAGAGTTATAGCCCAGATTGAATTGTTTAGTATAACAGGTAGCTGCACAATGTTTTTTTTTTATTATGTAAGTGCGTTTTTAAGGATGAAAAGTTTCTGATTTTATCTGTTGCGCCTGCCCATGTTCACTCTACATAGAGTTTAGGCACAGTATCTTACTGATTGCTGTGTTTACATCAACATGCAACATGCAACAGAAAACTTTCAGTCAGTAAAATGTCAGAAAGTGACGAAGAGAGAGAAAGAGAAGCCTTAGCAGCTCGACTCTTAGAGGAAGACACAACCCTCCAAGAAAATGACCCGAGTGTTATAATCATTCCGGTCAATATAAGAAGAACTATAACTTTTAAACTTATCGAAAATGGACTGACACCACGAGGTGGTACAGTCATATTCGTGGCAGGGGCACATGATTATCGGCAGACAGAGGTATTCTATTCATGGATACATTTTCCAGCAGCACACGCTGTGCCAAAAGACTTCCACTATTCCAAAATAGAGGAACCTCCGGGAGAATACACTCCTTTCAAGGAGATCGAAATCCCACTAAATTACCAAGAGCACCTGCTCTGGTTTAATGGCGCCCTAAAACATAATAATCACATCACCAGGCTCGGTCCACTAGGTAGACCAGGAGCAACGTGGCTGGTTCTAGCCAGCTACACACCACATCCAGACATTGATAAAATGTCAGACCGGGAACTTTTAGCTCAGGTAAAACTCTTAATTAAAATACATAGACAATTGGTCCAATATGTAATGTAATGTAATGATGTCTTGTAAAGCGCATGTATCACCCCGCCATGGGGTATCTCAGTGCTGTAGACCGATGGGGAATCCGTCCTGGTTTTCCCTGTGAGATGGTCCTTGCTGGGTATCTCCAAGGTGAAACCAGGCATCCCTGGCGTATGTGGGGGGCCATTGTGGAGATCAGGCAAGCTAATGCCCAGAGTTGCCAAGTGTGATCCCTGGTTAGAGTAGGCACCGAGGCGAGAATTATCGAGTCCGCTGACTCTGGTCCACGACCCTGCCGCGTCAGGAATTGAACCCTGGTCCGGGGCCGTCCTCTGCTTCTGGGTCTGCCGCCTCTAACCAGTGAGCCACACCACTCCACCACGTATGTCATGCGGACTTCAATAGTCCAACCCACAATTAATATTCCACAGCTGACCCCTCATCAGGGGAACACAAACAAAATCTCACCACAGAACATACAATCATGTCTTGGTAAAGTACCCACAAAATGGGAACAAATTCCATTCTGATTAGCACAAAAAATTACTCAAATAGAGGCAGTATTTCCAGATACTACTCCTACTGAAAAACACAGAATTCTGACTATATGTCTTCCAATGGGGATCGCACCACATGTGGAGGACTGTGACAATTGGGGCACAGTCTTTGCTTCCATCTATACAAAAATACATAGGGCTCGAATCCGATCCGGTAAAATGCGCTCCGAATCGTCGTACGGAGCAATTTTCCCCGTACGAATCGTACCCGTACACGTCCACGTACGTACGACGAAGTACGATCCGTACCAGGAGCCAAAGACCGTACGAGTCGTACAGGACTCCGTACGACTAAAATATCCGTACGAGTCTCACTCGGAACCCGCTGTACGTGACATCGCTACGGTTCGCGGCTGGTTTTTACGACCCAGCAAGTACGATTCGTGTCGGGTACGCAACGTACAACCCTTTTTTTTACAGGAGCTGGAAACAGCCGTAAACGCATAGTTCGCGCCGAAACAAGTACAAAACGCCCCCCCGGGGACGCCGCGTACCCCACATGATCGCCGGGGTACGCGCCGTACCCCTGCGATCATGTGGGGTACGCGGCGTACACCGAGCGTACATGGGGTATGCACCGTACCCCATGTACGGTGGGTGTACGGTGCGCACCCCATGTACGCTGGGTGTACGCCGCGTACCCCACATGATCGCAGGGGTACGGCACGTACCCCGGCGATCATGTGGGGTACGCGGCGTACGGTGTGTATGTGATTGAGCGCTTTTCCGTACGAATCGCCCTTACCTGGCGCCGACCGTACGAATAGCGTCCTGATCACCCGGTCTGGATCGTACTCACCGGGTCGTACGGTGTGTTTACGAGTCGTACGGAAATGGCTACGAATACGATTCGTACGGGGGATTTTTTTTACCGGATCGGAATCGAGCCCATGGTGTCCCGTCTATGGCGGTCATACCAGATGTACTAAGACAGATTCAAAATGAATACGGTCCAGAACCTGCTTTAACTCTGGGTATGAAATTACTGAAAGACTTCAAGCAGGCCTCGGCTATATTATTAGCCAACATCAAAGGAGAAGCAGCATCTGTGGCGATCCGCCAGAAATTGAAGGAAACAGATATAGCAGACCAACCATTTGAACTCGCCAGAATATTAGAAAAATCCTATGAAGAACTAGGAAGAGATAGTTTGGGTGAGAAAACGGTAAAACCCCAACTAACTGAAAATCCTGAAAAAACATTTATTAAAAATAATTAAAAAACTCCAAAAAAGAGTTGGGATGGTAATAAACAATCCACTCCCAGGGAAAAACATTTCCAGTCCAGAAGAAGGTCTCCTCAGCGGAGAGAGAGATCTCCAGATAGAGAAGACAAGTCTCCCCAAAGGGAGCCCTCTGAAAGAAGATATAACCTTAGAGATAGGGATAAAATAAGAAAACCTGACAGATATCAAGATGTTGATACACGTCCCTCTCGATCCTTCTCACTCAATCTTTCTCGATCTTCCTCACAGAAATCGGAAAGAAGAGGACGGTAAGAACACAGAGAAGAGCACGTCAAGTCCAAAGACAAGGAACCTGCTCATCAAAGTAAAAAAGTACAATTTCCCAGAAAGAAGGTAGCAAGTATTAAAATTAAACATGCCGAGAATTCTGAGGACACATCAGAGTGGGCACAGACAATGCTAGACAGCGCAGCAGAAGTGACAATAGCTCGCAAGATCCTGATGAATCTTCTGGAGACAGTGGACACGAATGAATACATTCAGGTGGAAACTGCAGACACACGAGTTAGTGTGCCCCATAAACTATATGAAATAGCATTACGTATAGAGGGAGATAAAACCAGGAAAATAAAAGGCCTCTTTCGGGAAAAACTTTCTAAAGGCTATGAAATCCTGTTAGCTGAGAAAGACTGGCCACCAGAGTTTGTCAGGGAGTGCCCTCATGTAAATGTAAATGTAAATGTGGCGTATTTGTATAGCGCGAACAGTGACCCGGAGGCATCCCGGCGCTTGTACTCCTACCACAAGGGAACCCCTCCTGGCTTTTCCTTGTGGGGTGTCCACTCCTGGGTATCCCATGGTGAAACCAGGCATCCCTTGTGTATAAGGGGGCCTTTGTGGAGACTAAGCAAGCTATTGCCCAGAGTTGCAGCGTGGGGCCCATGCTTAGAATCGGCACTGAGGCGAGAATATCCGGTCATAGGAATTTAAGCTCGAAACCCACCGAGGCGGGAATCGAACCCTGGTCCCTGGCCAGCGTTCTGCATCAAGGTCTGCCGCTCTAAGCATTGAGCCACACTTCTCATGGCGAAGAAATGATTATGCCTGCCTTCTCAAATCATATTCATTGGCAAGAAAATGGGCAGTGGCGCAAGCTCCTGCTTTATACAAAAATCATGTAGGAGGGGATGAGGATTCTCCTCACCACAAAATCCAGTTAAAAAATCAGCCCACTGCACAAAGGCAGTACCCAGTTAAACAAGAAGCTAAAAAGCAAGTCAGGGAGATCTTAGATCAACTTGAATATCAAGGGGTGATCAAAACATGCACCTCTCAAATGAACAATCCTTTGTTTCCTGTCTACAAGCCAGATGATTCATATCATCTAGTTTTGGACTACAGACACCTTAACTCCTGTTGTAAAACATTTGCAGTACAAAACTCACATAGTGCAGCACTAATGAATAACATTGTGCGCAAAAAATATAAAATGACATTTGATATCTCTAATGGAATCTTCTGTAAAAACATTGTAGCTGAAAGCAGGTATTTGACAGCTTTCTAAATAATGGGATCACAAAAACAATTTTGCTGACTCCCACAGGGATTCAAGAATAGCCCAGGATTATTCTCAGCAAGGGTAACAGAGTTACTACAAATATATGATGATGAGGCATTATCCTATGTCGATGACATCTATCTCACAGATGATGACCTGGAGACTCACTTAAAAAGAGTGAACACCATAATACTTGGGTTTGCATCAGAGGGTTACAAATTCAACTTTAAAAAGTCACGAATTGCCCATCTAACAGTCCTATTTTTAGGATATGAATTATCAAGTGAAGGCAAAAGCCTGGCAGACAATTTCTTAGAGAAATGTGCTGTACTCCAAGCACCAAAAACGCTGAAGAATTTACAATCAATACTAGGTTTCCTGAATTTCGGAAGAACATACATTCTAAATTATGCAGAGAGGGTTAAACCTCGCTATGAATTGCTGAGACCAGATTTCAAATAAATCAATTGGACTCAGAAACACACAGAGATTTTGAGATCATTGCAAACAGACATGTTAACTAAAACAAAATTACAAACTCGCGAAAACATACGCAACCTTGTAATCTGAGTGATCCCAGGAAGACGCGGATTCACATACCTAACCTCTAATGAGGGAGAAACGGTACCTATAGCTTACAAATCTCATTTGTACACTCAAGCTGAAATGAAATTCAGCTCTACAGAAAAAATTCTGAGAGCGGTTCAAACTGCTGTAGCAAAAGAAAGAGCCCTAGCCCAAGGCAAAAGAATATCTGTTTATGCAGCAGAATCAGCCCTTGAGGCATTAACAAATCCCCGTAATCTGATTACAGTGGCCTTAGATCCAAAATGGATAGAATGGGAAAATTATTTTGCTACAGAAGACGTGAAATACTATTTTGACCCAAAACCGAAAAAAAACTAGATGATCTACAATATGAACGAGAATATCCTCTGCCAATCGAAATTCTGCCTCTGGAACAATACA
This sequence comes from Lissotriton vulgaris, assembly GCF_964263255.1. NCBI lineage: Eukaryota > Metazoa > Chordata > Amphibia > Caudata > Salamandridae > Lissotriton > Lissotriton vulgaris. The sequence continues at coordinate 1,075,076,624 of NC_141699.1, read as the reverse complement.
CCTGCATAATCTATATGGACAGATTCGCACAACACTACGATGTGGATAAAAAATCCTACAATGCAGCGTGCCCGATTGTTAAAGGTCGCTGGCGCTCTGGTAAATTCAAACCGATGATCACCAAAACTGAATCACTCAGAAACTGTCCAGCTCAGCGAGCTGCAATAAGATCTTTAAAGATGGCGCTTGAAAATGCTGATCGCGAATTCCCCACACTAATAGTGTGTGTTTCGTGTTTCTTCGTCAAATCCTACAACAGTGACATGCAGACATGGAGTAATAACGGTTACAATGATGACACAGGTGCCACAATAAAGCATAAAACGCTTTGGGAACAAGTAGTTCTTGTAAAGAAAGAACTACGAAAGACTCACGTAATACACACACTGAGTCATCGACGTGATGGCGTTCGCGTTGCAGGGAATTCATTGGCTAACACAGCCACAGCGGAAGCGGTTCAACCGGCTTCCGTAGCCACTGAAAAGCGTTCAGAAAAACACATAGATGGGGAAACCATGCTGGCAGTAAAAGCCTCATTAAAAGGCGATTATGCAGCATTCCCTCTCAACTATCCACTCAGTAATACATACATAATAGATGCAAACTCCGTTCCGTTTGCTCGAATCCCTGGAGTGGGGGATAGAGTAATTCCAAACACGAACCGGAGAGTTTTCTTGATTGAAGACGCACACATGGGATTGGGTCTGAGGCACCAAGAGATCCTGAAATCTCTGATGGAATTACAATCAGAGTACTGGTGGCCGGGAATGAGCGTAGATATCTTCAATTTTGCAAGAAATTGTGAGGACTGCAACAGAGATCGCAGTTGTGAACCAGACCAGCCAATAGCCCAGATACCACTATTAGATAGCATCAGGCTATCTATAGCGCAGAAATCCAGTCGGAGGAATGCGTCCCCATAATTATTAAGACTGAATTCACTTAAAATGTAGACCCTAGCACTCGGCTGACGCCAGAACTGTTATAAAAGATTTGCGAGTCTTTATCGGCACATACGCAATTGACATGCTACATTCTGATCAAGGTCCTGCGTTTAGCTCTCGAGCTTACAAAGAGGCCATGAACAGCATGGGCATTGCATTGCGGTACTCTTCTCCCTTCCATCCTGAGGGAAATGCGGTAGTGGAAAGAAAAAACCAGGGCATAAAGCAATTTATAACGGCAAGGGTATTAGGTTCAGGTGATGAGTGGGTCAAACATTTAACAAGTGTCCAACGTAGTCTTAATAATCTGCCAAGAAATTCTCTAAAAGGTCTCACTCCATACGAACTATTGTTCGGCACTAGAATGCTCATTCAGGATCCTGATTGTTACACTTCAGTGGTAGAAGAAAAATCCTTTGATATCAAAGATGGTTTGGCTGTTTTAGAGGATTTAAATGAAACAAGAAAAAACCTGAGTAACATAAAGTTGAAACAACAGCCTACAGCCACTGAAGAAAAACCACCTGTCCCAGCAAGACCTGTCTGGATTCCAAAGATTGGGTATCTGGTCAGAGAGAAGATCTCGGTGAAGAAGGAATTTGGGCCTTCTTACAGAAAAGCAGTACCTGTCTTAGCTATCAGCGGAACAAGATCAGTTGTACTACCGCCCCTTGCTGGTAAAAAGGAGTACAGAGTTGTATCCATCAACCTGGTAAAACCACAGTCATGTGGCCAATAATAAGTAGTAGGCCCAGTGGACTCCCAAGAAATAGCAGAATACCGACATTTGCTACAATCCAAGAGGCTCATACTGAGAGACTAATCACATTTGATAAACCTGCAGTGAATAACAAAGGACTATGCAATAATGCCATGAAACTAGTGCCTCTTGAAACCCAAATTGCAACAGTTCGTCAAGAAACACCAGTCTACAATGATGTAACCTCTGACTATGCTAATGAAACAGAGAAAAATGCAAAAGCAAATGAAAATCCGGAAGAAATTCCAACAAATTACAGAACTGCGTCTGGCTACTTCATCAATTTCGACGACTTCTCTGAAGATCCAAGCGAACATGAAGAAACGCCTCCAACAAAAACTTTCAAAGACAAAGTAATTGAACTTTTTCACCAACTACAAGAAACATATCTGATTTCACCATGGATTGAATTTTGGATTGTGTTAGGTGTACTTACTCTCCAGCTTTGGCTCATCATGGTTCTATGTTTGGGAAAATTCATAGATGGAAAATATAGTACAATGGACACAGCAAGTCAGAACATCAACTTGGTCCTAAAGCCTCACACATCCTCCCACATCGAGAAAAGGAACTGTCATCAGTAAACATCTCAGCCAATCCAATACCCGGTGGGATAGCATGGGACAGAACTGATTATGACATTTTTGGCCCGGTTGAGCTCTTGAAATATCCACACTAGTTTAAGGTTTCATTAAGTGACTTTGTGACACCAAGTACCTTCTCTGATGATTGGGACTTTGAAAACATTAATAATATGATGTCAGATTTAGTAATGTCAGCCAAATTTACAGAATATGATTACTTACAGGGTTCATCGAATTATGAAGAGTTATATTGTTACAATCATTATGGTGATCACTATTTGCATAAAACTGCTCAGCCTAGAAATGTTTTATCTTATAACCAATGGGAACACTGTCCAACTACACCAAAAGGCAGTTCGAAAACATTTTATGAGAAATTCCAGTACTGCTCAGGGTTTAACAACAGTGATCCAGAAATGTTTTATTTTAAAATGTTATTTAGGACAGGAATGAAAACAATGCTGACAAACACTAAATTGATTTATTCTGATTCTTTTTTAACAAAGTGTCTATATTTGATTTTGAATTTTGGAAAAAGTACAAGGCCTAGAAGCATTATTTAGGGCATGCATGATCCCAGAACAAATTATATTCTTGAATGACACAATTCAACAAACTACTTGTCTTGGCCTAGCTAAGATAAAAGACTTAAATACACCGTCTATTCCGAAACCCATAACTGATAGTGACAGCACTACAGATGTGGAGATAGACGTATCCCATATTTTACACCAAAACAGAACACATCCAGATTGGAAAAAGTGGTTGATCTGGCCAACAGACACGAATAACTGTCAAGATAGATTCCTGAACAAAACACAGGGGTTCAAAATGACCAGGCCAGACCCTAGATACTCCCAGAGACAACATCCAGGGATAGTTACAACATAGAGTGTAGGGAAACTATGCCTTGAGTGGCTAGAGAAATCCACACTGGCTGAAATTAAGCAACACTTGACTTTACTTAAAGACGGTGCTGACCTGCGTGATTTCATATTGGGACCACGCAAACCGCGTCAAAAACGTTTCATAGCAGCCGGTATAAACGCTGCGTATAACGAAGCTTGGAAAGTAATGCAAATTGAGACAGCAGAAAAAAATACGAGAAATTGATCGTATAAATTTGGAAAAATCACTTTCTGTAGTGGACAATGGGTGAACGACTCTGTCCTCCAGAATATATTCACTGGACTGCATTGTATCATCTGCTTTTGATATAATAGAGCAGGACTTACTAATGTTACAACATGGTCAGTCTCAATTACATTCTATTGTACAGCTTGGTTGGACGTTGCAAAATCTGCGTTCAGGCTACGTACTTTGGCGTTTAATCAACACAATGCCATTATTCGGTATCTTTAACCTTACTGATAAACAAATCAGTTCGGCACAAAAAGGAGCAGACTATACGATTCTGAGCATTGAAAAACTTGAGAGATTACCATTGACAATGTCAGAGAGACCTGTCATTGAATGGATAATACACGGAACAATTCCAATTCCAATAACAACTTTCCAGTTTAAATACTGCCAAGAGTATATACCTGCAGGCCCGTATGAAAGGTTGGGTAAAGAATACATCAAATCAACCTGGGATTTACCTTATAAACACAGATGTTGTAGTGAAGGGAATAAGGAGGTATTCCTTAGTGGTAAAAATTTTAAAAAATCACTAAGCGGTACACTTTTGTGTCAAGGTATTAACTTGCATGGAGCCTGTGAAGGGTCTTCGAATAACCTTTCATGTCACCTGCATGGCACGCCTGCAAAACAGATAGAGCCATTTTTTAGACCACTTTCTAACGGCAGTTACGTTTTAATAAGTGACCACAGCTGTTGTGGCATGCTGCCAGGAAAAGCCTATCTGACAACTGTAACTTCCAGGGCTGTTTGCTGTATGCAAGTATTGTATCCACACAGCAATCCAGATATGGGTGCTGCGGTATGGCCTTCGTTGAATATATCTTCTATTCGAATTGATGCTTTAAGCAGAATGAAGTCTATTCTTTTACAGACAACTGTGCCTTTAACGTCATCCAAAGAAATGTATGATCTGCAAGTGGCAAGGACATCGGCAGAGATACATTCCCTTTTATCGACAAATTGCCCCGTGCATTTCGTAGAAATGTTAAGCCAAATCTTAAACATGTCTGATACCACTGGCATCGCACATATATTTAAGACAATTTTTTCGGGACTGTTAGCACCCTTTGAAACAGTTCTGGGCATCTTCCCGAATTTTGTCCATTCTGTGTTTGGCGGCCTACCCTTAATCTTGGCACCCGTGGCAGGAATTTTATTTTTGCTCCTTCTGCACCGATATGGCAAGCCAATCCACAGACAAGACTCCAGCAACGATGGAAGAAACGATCCTAGCAATACGATACCGAGACCGTATCACTAAGGTCCTCGGATTGGCCCGGCTAAGAGATCTGAATACAACCGGGTTTCTTTCATTCAGACCAATCTGGCAAGATTGCATCTTACCTGTGCTTCGATGTCTGCTATGCGGAGAAGAATGCGTGTTGGACATCTGTCTTACACTACCATCAGCAGTACCAAAGGATATCGATACATTGCTAGGTCCTGTAACGACTCATGCATCGTGTTGTCACCAGCGGCTACCCATTCTGATGACGGCATTCGTTGAGACTTCACCACTACGAGTAGGTGGTGGTGAGGTACGAGAGGAAAGCAGCACCAAACAGGTACAACCTTCCTTGAGCATTGCTGATCCAAACATCGATGATAGCAATCACGCAGAGAACTGCACAGTTGCAGTATTTTCGAACTTGGTCGAACTTTCACCTGATGTTGTAGACCAATTTTTTGCGAGTCTGTCTGAAATTATGTTCTCCCCTGAGCAACGAGAATGAAAATATTTTAACAAGTACACTGCGTTCCCTGAACTATGAATTCGGCCTTCAGTTTTGATAAACAAAGCTACCGAAAATATTTGGACCAATTTTTTCCCCTGAAAGCGAAATTATTTTTGTCCATATTTCCAAAATATTTACCTTTTTTTTTTGCACATGGAACTCTGCTTAAAGTAGAACTATTCTTAGAGAACAGAGTTTCTATTTTTAGGATACTAGAGACAATATTTTACCTCAGCCCCTAGCACATATACAGCATTTTGTATAAATATGTGATGGAATGGTCTCAACCTTCTTTTCTGTATTCAGAGCCATTTCATGTGTAATTTTCGCAATTCATTCAGCTGATATATATATGCATTTATCTGAATGATGACACTGCTTGAAAAGCGTACAGTACCAACACTCATTTTCGTGTATTTACCATATACCATTTCAAATGCGAAATATGTATTTTGGGGTGGGTCGGAAAACACACATGCATCGTTAAATTTTTACTATTGCTTAGTTTTTTAGTAATGATGGACATTAATCCGTGGAGTGGGTGTTATGTTTCTATCTAGGACCCTAATTCGATATTCCCGATTCTTGCCCTTATGTGGTTATAATCAATAATATCCTGATAAAGGCCTAAGAATCATATCCATATTCAGTAATAGCCCATGCAGTCCAAAGCACAGCACGGCTACTCCCATCGACTCCTAGAAAGCACAACGCGTTCTTTAAACAAACCAAGCCTCCAGCAGCCCGGAAAATCCCCCCCTGCTTTTGTTTTGATTTGAACAAGAACTCCTGGAGTCCAGAAAGCACTGTTAGTTCTTAGTGACGTCTTATGTCCAACCTTACGTCAAACTCAGCACCTTTCAGGTATAAATATACCAACAGTTGCCTTAAGCAAACACACAGTGGTTTGGAGCAGAGCGGCCCTCTATTTGTCCGAGAGCCCCGCTGATGCGAGAGCCCACGGAAGCCACCCCTCCCGTTTGACGCACTGAGAAAGACGCTGTCTTTTTCTCCAGCCGAGAAAATCCAGCTCCGGTGTTTCCAGCCTACCCTTGCGGGTTGCTGGGAGATCGAGTCCTGAGGAAAGAGATACCAGACCTCTCACATTATATTACCAAAGTACGGAGCTGGCTAAACCCTTAAGAGAATTCTTGATGCAGATTCTTGGCAAAACAATCTTAACCAACTTAACTTAAACTGCTATTTACTTACTCCTCCCAAGTATTAGGCTTAGGTCAGGTACACCGGGGTAGGCGTAGTTAGAAGCACCAGTTGAGCACGTTAGTCAAATGTTTTTATGTATGTATATATTTTATCCATTTTTAAGTATCATATGGCTAAGAAACAACCATATCAATGCTTTTACAGTATTATTTCATAATACTACTTTTACTGTACGCACTTTACTTTATGATAAGTATTGCAATTGTGGCAATTCATTTCTCTTGCATGAGAAAGAAGACTGCTCAATAAATAACACCTTTTATTGAAAACGCCCGTCTCTCTATTTCTCTGCACTCTGGTGAAACTAAGTATGCACGGTTGACTGAGTGAAATAGCTGCCTATTGTTTTCACACAACTCTAGAGATACACTCTTATTCTGAGGGAGCAAAGTTGTCATGTTTATGCGGTTGTCAGAAACTGAATCCCTTCTTGTCTGGTAGTTCATCCCTCCCTATTCATTCAAGAAAGTTTCTAGTGACCTCTGAGCTAGCTGGCGCAAACCTAAATTAAGTTTAACATAGTCAGTAGAGACCTAGAGGACCTCAGTCCTACGTCTACACTGCTGTTTATGGTATTCCAATGCGCAGAGCCTATTGGGAAAATAGGAACTACACTACATGCCTGTAAAGGTAATTTGATAGTAAGTCAGAGTTTCAGTGTTAGTGAGTTCGTGTTTTGGTGTAGGTTTTATGTAATACTGATTATCAACCCACAGAAATGTGTCGTAAAGGAATATCAAGGATAGAATATAGAGGGCTAAAATATTAAAAGGTAAGTGCATATAGGTAAGAGGGAATTACTATTCATAACTCCACATCACTGTACCTTTAAGATATATATATATCACCAGGATACATATATGTGGAGTTGTGTTTGGACAATCTTGACATATTTAACTTTTGATATTTGATTTTTGATATTTTGTCCTAGATATTGTGTCCCATTAATATTCAGGTGTCTATATTCAGAGTGCACACCATTGATTAATAGTGGAGACTGCAGTGCTTAATTTGTAAATAAAAAATAACTTTAGCCAGAAACTCTTTTCAGAAGCACGCGGCTGGTGCAAGTAAACGCTGGTGCCCCAAATATCAAGGTTGGCAGTTTTAAAACTACCTCATGACTCAGTAATCTTCTATCATACACTCTATGCCCTTTTTTCACACTTTTGCATGTTGGCATATTCTACCTTTGTGCCTTTTTTCTGTATTTCTCATCTGCTCTCTGTTACATATAGTGCTTTTTTTCCATCCCCAGCTTGCAAAGACCTATGGGAATACTTTCACTTTGTGGCTGGGACAGTCACCGGCGATAGTACTGAATGGATGCCAGGCAATAAGAAATGCACTAGTTGCACACTCAGAGGAAATGGCTGGACGTCCTGCTACACCCATTTTTGAAAGACTATCAAGAGGAAAGGGTAAGTAGCTATTCTGTAAGAATGAGTATGTTACTCATTAAATACAGGAGACTACAAGAAAAGAAAGTGTTGAAAAAATGGCAATTCATTAGATGAGATATAATGACTGGAAGCATGACCTCAGTACTTCACTAGTAAGTCTGTCTGTCTGTCTGTCTGTCTGTCTGTCTGTCTCTCTCTGTCTGTCTGTGTGTCTGTCTATCTATCTATCTATCTATCTATCTATCTATCTATCTATCTATCTATCTATCTATCTGGTAGTAGCCACTGTGTACCTTTATACAAGTCATAATTGATAAAAGAAGAGTGCTTTTTGTTTTGCTAATAACTTTGGTGAAGTTTGACGAAGCTTCCTGAAACTTGAACAAAATAGTATATCCACCTCAGTTCTTTTCTGGAATGTTTTAGCATGATCAGCCAAGAAGGGGAGTTGGGGGGCCTAGAGAAAGGGGGACTCAAAGCTCATTTTTCCCATGGAATGTCCATAGGTAAAATTGAACAGTGATACAGAAAATACAGCTAAGCTGAATTACACCAAATCTGGCAGAACGCTAAATACTCTGGAAAGTGTGCTTTTTGTGATATGGTGTAAATACTTCCAGTCATTTTTGAGAGTGAGGTTTAAAAACTAGAGATATCTGTTGTTGCAGGACTCTCTCGGGACTCCCAGAGGATTACAGTGGAAAGAAATGTCACAATGTGCATTCTATTTGACCTGTCCTGAGAGACACCAGCATGGCTAAGTGAGGTGGTTGACTGACTGCAACAAACAAAATCATTGTGCCTGCTATTACAGGATCAGGGGTCTCAGCCCAGAGTTCTGAAATATAAAATAATAAATAATATAAGGAGTCTAGGTAAGGATACATTGGCCCTCAAGCCCTTATGGTGACATCCCAGAGGGACCCTCTCTCCAGGACACAAAAATGGAAACTAAAAAACATTTGCGGTCACAGTTAGACATCCTTGATATAAGGGAAACCTGTATCACGCAGTCATTACGACGCATTAACATGACCATGCAATCACTCTCACGCAATGCCTTTATCGAATCACTGACAGAATATCGACAGTCAAAATATCGACTTACCAAATTATCGAGGTAAAAATATAGAATGCTAGAATATCAATTTCCTATCTACAAACAGGTAAGTACAAAAATATTCACTCCAAAATATCGATAGGAAAAAATATAGACAGTCAAAATATCGAATTTTTTAAACATCTTAAAAGTAATTTAAAAGTAATATAATAATAAATATAATTAATTTAAACATACTTAAAATACTTAAAATTAATAAATAATTAACGTAACTTAAAAAAATATATATATTTTAAAACATATATTTATATATATATACATATTATTAACAAAACATATACACTATTTTTTCCGTAGGATAGCGAGAGGGTTAAATTTACTATTCCCAATCCAGAGAGTGCAACAGTAGGGAAAGCGTTGGATAGCGTAGGGGTAAAAATTACTATTCCCAATCCAGAGAGCGCAACAGTAGGGAAAGCGTTGGATAGCGTAAGGTTAAAAATTACTATTCCCACTCCAGTGTGCGCAACAGTAGGGAAAGCGTTGGATAGCTTAGGGGTAAAAATTACTATTCCCACTCCAGTGAGTGCAACAGTAGGGAAAGCGTTGGATAGCGTAGGGGTAAAAATTACTATTCCAACTCCAAAGAGTGCAACAGTAGGGCAAGCATTAGATAGTGAGAGGGTAAAAATTACTATTACCACTCCAGAGAGAGCAACAGTAGGGAAAGCGCTGGATAGTGTGGGGTAAAAATTACTATTCCCACTCCAGAGAGCACAACAGTAGGGAAAGCATTGGATAGCGTAGGGGTAAAAATAACTATTCCCACTCTAGAGAGTGCAACAGTAGGGAAAGTGTTGGATAGCGTAGGAGTAAAAATTTCTTTTCCCACTCTAGTGAGTGCAACAGTAGGGAAAGCGTTGGATAGCATAGGAATAAAAATTACTATTCCTACTCCAGAGAGTACAACAGTAGGGAAAGCGTTGGATAGCGTAGGGATAAAGATTACTATTCCCCCTCCAGTGAGTGCAACAGTAGGGAAAGTGTTGGATAGCGTAGGAGTAAAAATTACTATTCCCACTCCAGTGAGTGCAACAGTAGGGAAAGCGTTGAATGACATAGGGATAAAAATTACTATTCCTACTCCAGAGAGTGCAACAGTAGGGAAAGCGTTCGATAGCGTAGAGATAAAAATTACTATTCCCACTCCAGTGAGCGCAACAGTAGGGAAAGCGTTGGATAGGGTAGGGGTAAAAATTACTATTCCAACTCCAGAGAGTGCAACAGGCGGGAAAGCGTTGGATAGCGTAGGGGTAAAAATTACTCTTCCCACTCCAGTGAGTGCAACAGTAGAGACAGCGTTAGATAGTGTAGGGGTAAAAATTATTATTCCTACTCCAGACAGTGCAACAGTAGGAAAAACGTTGGATACCGTTGGGGTAAAAATTACTATTCCAACTCCAGAGAGTGCAACAGTAGGGAAAGCGTTGGATAGCGTAGGGGTAAAAATTACTATTCCCACTCCAATGAGTGCAACAGTAGGGAAAGCGTTGGATAGCGTAGGGGTAACAATTACTATTCCCACTCCAGTGAGTGCAATAGTAGGGAATGTAAATACTTCATATATAAATATAAATAACATACATGTTAATACTAATTACAACATAATTAACATATTTTACAATTTTATCAAATATATTAATCAATTAAAATTACAAATAACAATTAACTAATAATAAAAATTACCTACTAATACTAATTATTTACCAATTACCAATAAATTAATTTACAATATAAAAATAAATAAAAGTTAGACACAAAAAAATATTTATAAAATGTATTTACTTACAATTAAATTACTTCCCAAGCTATTCCCCTATAAACACACAGTCCACTACAGAAAATAATGTAATAAAAGTAACATATTTATCAATTAATCAATTACAATAAATTACAAATTATATTTTAATTAATTACCAATTAATAATTAATTAACAATTAATTCTAAATAAATAACAATAAATAAAATACCATATTTAATTATTTATAATTAAATTACTTCCCACCCTATTCCCCTATAAACCCACAAACCGCTACAGAACAAAAATTACTAAAATTAATCAATTAAAGTTAATTACCAATTATATTTTAATTATTTACAAAGTAATAATTCATTGTCAATTAATTTTAAATGCATACCAATAAATAAAATAACATATTTAAATACTTATAATTAAATTACTTCCCACCCTATTCCCCTATAAACCCACAACCCGCTACAGAAAATAAATTACTAATATTAACATATTTATAAATTAATCAATTAAAATTAATTACCAATTGTATTTTAATTATTTACAAAGTAATAATTAATTGACAATTAATTTTAAATACATACCGATAAATAAAATAACATATTTAATGAATTATAATTAAATTACTTCCCACCCTATTTACCTATAAACCCACAACCAGCTACAGAAAATAAATTACTAAAATTAACATATTTATCAATTAATCAATTAAAATTAAGTACCAATTATATTTTAATTATTTACCAATTAATAATTAATTAACACATCAATCTAAATAAATGCCAATAAATAAAATAACATATTTAATTAATTAAAATTAAATTACTTCCCACCCTATTCCCCTATAAACCCGCTACAGGAAATAAATTACTAAAATTAAAATATTTATCAATTAATCAATTAAAATCAATTACCTATTATATTTTAATTAATTACCAATTAATAATTAATTAACAATTAATTCTAAATAAATACCAATGAATAAAATAACATATTTAATTAATTATAATTGAATTACGTTCCACCCTATTCCCCAATAAACCCACAACCTGCTACAGAATTATATTACACAAAAATTAAAAATTAATATTAACTTACCCTAAATTCGATATTTTTGTTGTCTATAATATGTCTAGTCGATTTTATGTCCATTCTATATTTTTGATTCGATATTATGTCCATTCTATATTTTTGATTCAATATTATGTCCATTCTATTCGATATTAACATTTTCTAGTCGATATTTTGGTAGTCTATATTATGTCTAGTCGATATTATGTCTATTCTACATTTTTTACTCGATATTATGTCTAGTCGATATTTAAAACTCAATATTTTGACTCTATACCACCTTTATCACGGATTGCCTTTATTATGCAAGCCTTTACCACGCATATGCCTAAACCACGCACACCTTTATAATGAAAATGTGAGGATATCGCAGGGAAGTGAAACTGCTAACTTGTCCACAAAGAAGACGCACTCCACTCTGTTTCCGAGTTCTTTATTGGCAAGCATAACCTGGCATTTGTTTTCAGCTGTAATTCTTGCCGAATGCATTTCGGGCATCCTGGCATTTCCATGCATTTTTCTCCACTCACTGATTGATTTTATTTTACCTCCAGGGAGGCCTTACAGGTGAGTTAACTTTCCTGCGTGCATAATGGAACTTGTATTGCCTCAGTGCAATTAATACCTTCCAGGGGGTATGCTTAATTTTCATCTGTATTTTAATAATTATTCTTAGCCCTCCATAGGAGCACCAAATGAAATTGCTCAGTTTAAAATACTATCTGCTGTTTCAGCTGCTAGGCATTGAACAGCTGTGTGCCCCCTGTGGCTCCACAATACATTACTGTGTTGGTGCAGCCTTCATGGCAGGTCTGTCGTCATATCTAGTGCCCAAACTTGTCCTCAAAGAAGATGCGCTCCACAGCAGATAACTCTTTCCAATGTCTTTATTTACAAAGCATAAATTTAATTTAATTTAATTTCTTGTTGAGTGCTAACAATCATCCAGGGTAGGATATCACGGCGCTATGCTTGCTAATGTGCATGTGACGTGGGTGAGAGCCCAGTTAGATTTATTCAGGATGGTGGAAGAGGAAAGATTTTAGCTGTGTCCTCAATGCCAGGTGGCATTCTGTGAGTCGAAGGGCTGTGGGTAGTTCGTTCCATTTGGCAGCAGCGATATGGGAGAAAACGCGCTCGCCCATCCTAGCTCTCTTTACCCGGCAGGTTTTTGCACGAGCCAAGAGTTGAGAGCGGAGGTTCCGAGTGGGAGCATAAAACTGAATCCTATTTCTAAGGATGAGGGGACCAGTTTTGTGCAGTGCTCTATGAGTAATGCACATCATTTTAAAAGATGCTCTTTGCTTCATTGATAGCCAATGGAGGTAACGCAAACAGCTCTTGGCCGAGTCGTATACCCTTTTCATGCAAATGGCCTTGACTGCTGCGTTCTGCACCATTTGGAGCTTGGTAAAAAGATACTCAGCCATGCCTACAAACAGGGAGTTTCCGTAGTCCAGCCTACTCATCAAGAGTGACTGGACCAGGATCTTTCTACACTCCATTGGAATCCAGGGGAAGACTCTCTTAAGCATTTTTAGGATTGCGAAGCCTTTTCCGCATATGGCAGCTACATGAGTCTTCATGGATAGGGCAGTATCTATGGTTATTCCAAGGTTCCTTGCTGTTTGTGATGGGGCAGGTGGAATGCCCAGCGCTTTTGGCCACCAGCTGCCATTCCACAGCTGGGTGTGATTTCCGAATAGAAGTATCTCGGATTTATCTGCATTGAGTTTTAGGCAATGCTGGTGCATCTATTCGGCCAGTTCAGCAAGACAGTTAAGTAGCCTTTCTTTGGGATTGTTTTTTTCATCCAGGATCACAGTGAGTTGGGTGTCGTCGGCATAGGAACAGATTTCCACACCCCACTTTCTGTCTATTCCCGCCAGGGATGAAACAAAAATATTAAACAAAGTTGGGCTTAGGGAGGCCCCCTGTGGGACCCCGAATTTGATGTTCCGGCATGGGGACGAGAACTTACCCATGCGTACTGATTGTGATCTCTCTGATAGGAAGGACCGCAGCCAGCCCAGTGCTTTGTCCCTGATACCTTTAGATGCTAGGGTTTCCAGGAGCAGGTGGTGGGGGACGGTGTCGAAAGCCGCAGAGAGATCCAACAATATCAGGGCAACTGTCTTTCCCTGATCAACGTGCATCCTGATGTGATCCAGCACTGCCAGGAGAGTTGTCTCTGTGCTGTTATTGGCCCTGAAACCCATCTGTGTGATGTCCAGTAGGTTGTTTGCCTCGAGAAAGCTGGCCAGTTGTCTGTTGACCAGTTTCTCTAGGACTTTCGACAGGTAAGGAAGTTGGGATATGGGTCTATAGTTGGCCGGATTGTTAATATCTAAACCAGCTTTTTTTATAAGGGGAGTGACTGTGGCGATCTTCCAGCTGGATGGGAACTCTGCAGCATCTAACGAATGATTTAAAACTGGCAGTTTAGAGCCTCCTAGCCCTTGTCCACAGGCTTAGACAAAATGGAGCCCAGCATTCCCAGGCATTTTTTTACACATGCTAATTGCTTGTATTTCCCTCCAGTGGGGCCTTACATCTGAGTTAACTTTCCTGCATGCATGATGGAACTTGTAGTGCCTCGGTACAATTAACAACCTCCAGTGGGTGACCTTTGTTTTCATCTGTTTTTTAATAATTATTCTTGGCCTTTGACTTGACTATATTTTGTTGGTGACGTTTGACAAATTTTCACGAAATTTTCCAAAATAAGTCTGCCAGTGATTCTTGTTCCACACAAGAAGATTAGGAGTGATCTGTCAAGCGATGGCCAAAAAATAGGAGTGGTCAAAAAAAGTGTGGTACCCATTTTTATTCCCATAGGAGCTTCAGACGCGACTGCAGTCTAAACTGCTGGGCGGAATTCACCAAATTTGTCAGGAAGGTAAATTTTGTATCACAGATCTTGCTTCAGTTATCCAATGTAATCCCAGCTGATTTGTGAAGATTTTGAGATTAATCAAGAATGTGCGTGCCTACAGGAATGCCGTGATTGACTGGCCACAACTTGAGCAGAGAGTTCTGGCCACCATTCCACTAATTGCTTTTATACATGAACAACAGTCCCTATCAGAGGAGGGATTGGTAGAGGAAATCTTTATATAAAGATGCAATGATAGCTATATGCCGTTGTCCAAATGGACAAAATCATTTCATGTAAAGAATTGAAAAAACAAAACATACAATTGGGAACATGTACAACATTAAAAAAAGAGAACTCAGGCAATTGGTGAGGCACGGCCCAAAGAATAGTTAGGCCAACATATATGACATTAGGGTACATAGGCACAGCATAATAATTAATATGTGTTTGTGTCTGAGTACAAGAGGTTAACAACGTTTAATGCATTCAGAACAATTCTGGGATCATCTTCAGGACAAGACAAATAGTGCCTGAAAAAACATGCCTGTTAGGGTCTACAAGATGGGCAAAAAATTAAATGAGGGACTGACAAGGAAATATAGTAATTGAGAAAAAAGGGGGGTACATGGATATAAAATGTCAAACTAGTCACATGATAATTATTAGAATGTGAGTTGATAAGGGCATGCAATATCGTTGAGAAGATCAAACACTGGTGAGGAAGCATGTAGATAAACATGCACAAGCGGGAGCTAAATTGCAGCAAGGGCAGAGATAAATATGTTATGTACCAAGTAGTTGCGGCAAGACTCCTATGTAAAATGGAAGAGTTCCAGTATAGGCATTTTGGCACATGTGGGCACAGTTGCAAATTCACTCAATGTAAGAATGTGCATTGTTTCCAAAGAACCACAAGAATTGGGTGCCTATGACGGAAAATACGGGAGAAATGAGCACATGGTAAAGCAATAAGCAGTCAAGGTTGCTTAGGAACTGTACGGGCGCATACCCATATTATGAAAATGTGCTGTAAGATTATTAAGAGATCTGGGAAAGGATCCACAGTCCATGTACGGATGAAGGAGAAACTGTTGGTTACCTTACTCCAAATGAATTTCTGTTCCTCACTATGAAATCACCCTGAACACCTGTTATTTACAACCTTCCCAAACTTCATAAAAACATGAAGACCCCTCCTAGACATTAAATTACCTCTGGATGTGGCTCCCTTTTGGAACCACTTGAACGTTATGTTGCCTTCTTTATAAAAGACTATGTAACTAAAACTCGCTGTTACGTCAGGGATAGCATGGATCTCATAAATCAAGTTGAACACTATCCCTTTGACCCAAAAATAGATATCCTGTGCACCCTAAATGTCGAAGCAATCTATACTAATATTCCCAATGCGGAAGGCTTGGGAGTAATTGAGAATATACTTAACGATAGACCACAACTACACACTGTCCCCACCTCTTTCATTCTATAGCTACTAACACTATGCCGTACTCGCAACTTTTTTTGCTTCAATGACAAATTCTACTGGCAGGTCAAGGGCACATCAATGGGAACTGTTTTTGCCCCACATTTCACAATACTGTACAGGGATGATCCAGTAACCAAGACAATCCTGACCCCCATTAACCCATATTAAGACAACATATCCACCAGGAAATGCTATATTGGTGATAATTTGCTCATTTGGCATGGCAACCAGCTTTCTTTGTTGTCATTTTTAGAATGGCTCAATATCAACGGCAATGGACCCATAAGGGCAAACTATTCACGTCACTGTGTAGGAAATCCAATAAAAGAAACATCCTGATACTCTATGGTAGCAACCGCCAACACACCTATGGGATTCACTCCCATTCTCACAGTTTCTCCAAATTAGGCGAAACTGCTAATTTAAAAAGGATTATTTTCAAGAAGCCCATGTATTGGCTGACAAACCTATGCCTATAGGATACCTACGTAAACTAGTACGCAAATCAATCAAAAGAGCCTGGTACTGCCCAAAAGATATTCTCATTTCACCTAAAGCAAAGAACCACACTCACAATCATCTTTTGAACTTGATCAAGGAGTTTTTTGCAGTCCGGAATGGAACTAGTCTCTTTCATTTGTTTTTCCAGGTCATTAATTTCTTCTGTTATTTTCTGGACCTGCTCCACAGCTGTATCAATCCCAAGCATCATCCAGCGCCTGGAGCAGGAAGTAACAATATAACTAAAGTTATTCAAATATGTTTTACTGTCAGTGAAGACACCTGGGATATTCCTTACCGGCAAACCAACCGGAATGATGTCTGCCTTAAGATATTCAGTGAGCCTGTGACTCATTAATTGCAGTCTAACCAGGTTTTTTTCTGCATCTCTCTAGTTTTTCGCTGTGAAGCTTGCTTGAAAACAGGAAAGGTCCCTCTAAAATCCTTTTAATGTAGTCATCTTAATGTAGTAGTGCATGGTTGGTCATGTTGGTCATGATATTGTGTCATATAGAGAATTAGGAAGAGAGAGAGAGAGAGAAGTAGAAAAAGAAGAACCCACTGGATGGAGTAAGTAATAGTTTTTAAGCCCTTGCAATCCAGCAATGTTTTACAGTAACAAGGGAAACCAATATACAGTGAGAGACCTTGGGTACAAAGTTTTCTACAGGAACAACAGTCCCTATCCGTGAAGGGATTGGTAGAGGAAATCTTTATATAGAGATACAATGATATTTGTATGATGTCATTTGAGCTTGCTTTTCATGTAGTGGTAGATTGTAGGGAATAAAGGGGGATGTGTGTTCAAGTTTGTTCATTTTTTTGAGAACCAGTTTCTCAAAGGTATGAATCTCTGTTGGGAGACAGCCATATGGGGGAGAAAAAGTAGATGGAGGATGTAATGCACTTTTGGTGTTGCTAGGAGTCATTGGGCTGTCGTCGAAAAAACAAATTGTAAACACATTTTTTTCAAAAAGCGTAATATCTCAGTTTTCAATACTTGTCACATGACTAGTATGAACTGTCAACCAATATTCTTGATATCGGCATTCCTCGTGCACATTTAAATGCATGCTATTAATTCTGCATGACAAGAATAAACTTTTTTCCGCCCCTGAAAACATTTGATATCTCAGCCACTATTTGCCTTGTCCTTAAGATGATCCCAGAATTATTCTAAAGGGATTGAAATGTTGTCGGCCTCTTGTACTCTGACACAAACAAATATTGATTAATATGCTATGCCTAAGTACCCTAATGCAATTGATGCTGGCCTAACTGATGTATTTTTTTGGCCATGCCTCTCTAATTGCCTGAGTTCTCTTTTCTTTTAATGCTGTACATGTTCCCACTTGTATGTTGTGTTTTTTCAATTCTTTACATTAACTGATTTTGTCAAGTTGAACAGCAACATATATATAGCATTGTAAAGATTCCCCTCTAACAATCCTCCCACTGATATGGATCATTGTTCCTGTCTAAAACTTTGTACCCAAGTTTCATCACCATATATTGGGTTCCCTTGTTATTGTAAAACACATTTATTTCATTAGCACAGTCCCTGGGGTTCAAACCAAATTGTAAAAGGTGTCCATGTGCCCTAACCCCATGAAAGGAATATCGGGGTGTTTGAGGAACCCCCTTATGAGTAAAAGATGTTAAAAAAAGATTTATTTTTACACTTGCAATATTCATGAATCCACATCGACCATCAGCATGGCCCCCCAACGTGACAACAAATTCACAAATATACGTTGTGATGAATATACAAATGTTACTGAAAAAAATGAATATGTTTATATACCCGCCCTCTGTTTCATTTAGACACTCATACACCCACTTAGCCATCCACGCGGAGGCTGATGTGCCCAATCACAGATTCATATACCTACTCACAGACTCAGGCAGACACTCATGCACCCACCCACAGACCTTCTCAGATTCACATACCAACTCACAGACCCACTCAGAGACTGACACATCTACTCACAGATGTATTCACTCATGCGCTAACTCAGAGATCCACTCATACTCTCATGCACTCACTCAGAGACCCATACAGACACTGACACAGTCAGTCACAGACCTATTGATATTCTAATGCATTCACACACAGACCCACTCAGACACTCATACATTCACTCAGAGACCAACTGATATACTCATGTGTCCACTCATAGACCCTGTCAGAGACTGAAAAACACCCACTCACAGACCCTCTAAGGACTTATGCACTCATTCACATACGCACTCATAGAGCAACACAAGGATTCACACACCTACTCAGACATTCACACAGGCATTAACAGACACACTTACAGACCCATACAGGTACTCACAGAACCACTCAAAAACGGATTTATGTCGTTACAACGCGTTATTTTACAATGCAGACCGTTACAACGCAGTTTTTACAACGCAGGTACCATTATAATGCATGCCGTTACAACGCATGTCAATACGTAGCAGATACTATTACAACGCATGCCATTACATCGTAAGTATTGGTAAGTATATCTTTTTTTAAAAAATGTAATAAAGTTAATGTAATTAATTTTAATTAATAAATATAATTTAAAAATTGTTAAAACAGTAATTAATTTAATTTAATTATAGTAATTGAATTAATATTAAAATTGCAATTAATTTATTATATTTAATATAATATAACTAATGAAATATAATAAATTTAAAAATAGTAAATAATAAAATGTAATTTATTACAATAAATATAAATTAAATAACATTAAAATAATACTTAATATAATTAAATTTAATATAATAAAAGAAATGTAATTAATTTAAAAATTGTAAATAATAATAATTAAATATAATAAATTAAATAAATAAAAAAGTAATTAATTTAATTAAAGTAATGTAATTCAATTAATTTTTTAATTGTAAAAATTGTAATTAATTTAAATAAATTTTATTAAATTAATTAAATTAATTAAATTTATTTAAAGTCGCAATACCCCTGTACCCCAAAAACCAAACCCATCCCTAAAACCTAAAAATAACCCTGTACCCCAAAAACCAAACCCAGCCCTAAAACCTTAAAATACCCCTGTACCCCAAAAACCAAACCCAGCCCTAAAACCTAAAAATACCCCTGTACCCCAAAAACCAAACCCAGCCCTAAAACCTAAAAATACCCCTATACCCCAAAAACCAAACCCAGCCCTAAAACCTAAAAATACCCCTGTACCCCAAAAACCAAACCTAGCCCTAAAACCTAAAAATACCCCTGATCCCCAAAAACCAAACCTAGCCCTAAAACCTAAAAATACCCCTGTACCCCAAAAACCAAACCCATCCCTAAAACCTAAAAATACCCCTGTACCCCAAAAACCAAACCTAGCCCTAAAACCTAAAAATACCCCTGTACCCCAAAAACCAAACCCAGCCCTAAAACCTAAAAATACCCCTGTACCCCAAAAACCAAACCTAACCCTAAAACCTAAAAATACCCCTGTACCCCAAAAACCAAACCCTGCCCTAAAACCTAAAAATACCCCTGTACCCCAAAAACCAAACCCAGCCCTAAAACCTAAAAATACCCCTGTACCCCAAAAACCAAACCCAGCCCTAAAACCTAAAAATACCCCAAAATTACTTAAATAATATTTTAAAATTTTATTTTATTTCTAATATTAATTAAAATAATAAAATAATGTAAAATAAAATTAAATAAAAATAATATACTTACCTATACTTACGATGTAATGGCATGCGTTGTAATAGTATCTGCTATGTAATGACATGCGTTGTAATGGCTTGCATTGTAATGGTATTTGCTTTGTAAAAGTTGCGATGTAATGGTAGTGCGTTGTAAAAGTTGCGTTGTAACGGTGCAATACCCTCAAAAACACATACAGGCACTCATGCACCCTCCCACAAAGATATTCACCCACCTACTCACAGCCAACACAGACACTTACACAGGTACTCACAGACCAACTCATAGATCCACACAGATGCTACCACGGCTACTCTGAAAGGTGACAGGTAACTGTTAGGATTAAAAATGCTAACAAATGTAGAAATTCATTGAAATACTCAAAGGTTGAAGGGACATTATAGTTAGGAAAAAGAAATGTAAAAACTGTAGAGATTCACTGATAAAACCAAAGGTTACAGAGACGTTATAGTTAGGCTCATATTTTGCTTGTTCAAAACCAGTTAAATTCAGCAGTTATAGTACCCTGAGCTAACTATAACTTGTGCACCTGTAATGCACTGCTTATGACCTCATATGGTAAGTCACTCATAAATTTTTGTATGCCTTTTATGATTTTTATAAATCGAATAAAGTGTATTTGACTGACTGACTGACACTCATGACATGGCTGTGAAATCATTCATGACATCTCAAATTACATCACTGATGATATCATCCAGTGAGTATAGGTCAGGGGTCTTCAACTTTTTCTGTAGTGAGAGCTACTTCTGATCAGTGAAAATCGTAGTGAGCTACTAAAGGCCAAGCAACTGGCTCATTGTTAGGAGGCACCTCCCACGCCCTTATAACAATACCGCACCTTGGTGTGCATCAGGCAAGACAAGGAAACACTTCCCATATAGGATCACAAACCAAAGAAAACACTTTGAACCAGCCACCCTACACATGCAAAAGCTTTCTAACAATGTAGGTAAGTGCTTCAGTGCCACACACTGGTAAGCACTACAGAAATGCTGCAACTTAAGGCCTCCCCGTTTTTTCATTTTCAAATAAAGTTAAACAAAGGGAGAAAAGTTATGTTACAAATTTGCAGACTATTGGAGCAACAACGAATGGCTGATATTTGGAAAGGGGGTAACCTTACTTTTATTGTAAAGCACTTCACTCAGTTCTGTAATACATGCTTCAACTCTGCAAAGTCCATTTTCAGAACAGGCATAGTTCTCCAATGTTCAGCAACACACTGTCTGCTAAGCCTTGCACATGTGCCATTTTTAGGGCAATTTGCAGGGAGTTCAGTATACCAGTGATCTACCTTTTGGCAAATAAAGTCAAGACATTCCTTCAGCTTCACAGTGGACGTTTTCCTGAAGTAAATGTTTTGTTGGCTACTTGGCCTTCATGTCTTTGCCTTTTGTCCATTATCTCTGATTTTTAGGCTTCCTGCTGCATTCACAGGCAAGTTAGACAAGTAAATAGTGACCTCTTTCTGTACCAGAAATATACAACATTTAAAGTACCTACAACAAGTCGTACTTCTGGCAAGGATGATACAATTTCACCCTGCTCTCGTTTGTAGACTTTTCTCTCAGCTGTTGCCTATCAATGGCTCAACTGGCCTGTGAAAGGGCAGAGCTCCAGCTTTTGGGATTCTCATGTTCGTAGACCCTGTCCATCCATGCATCCTTAAGACTTGGACTGTAAATGCTTAAGGCCATAACTCGGACTTCTTTCTGGGCTGGTGTCAGGAATTGTATGGTTCTGCTTTTCATTCGGGTAAATGTTTGATGTTGTAATTTCTTTAGAGTAAATTAGACATGGGCTTATCACTGGCCACAGTCTGTGCACAGCTCGTAACTCACCATGCCTCCAGACAGCCATGCAGGGGAGCAGCAACCACGAAACCCACAACAGAAAGGGTATCCTACTCTTTTACCTTGCTGTTCCCTGCATTTCATTACATTTCTCTTGCTGGTGGAAGTGATTATAGGTCCACCCTCTTTATGAGATGGAGCTGGTAGGAAGGACATTTTTAGAGACTTCCAACATCATTTCAGCCTTGGGATGGTGGATACCATCTCACTGATATAAACACTGAGGTAAGGAAGGGAGATTGAAAGTAATGAACATTACTGGTAAGTAATTCAAACACTCACACATCTCATATGGGAGACAGCTGTGTGTTGCCTTACACAGCAGATTAATTTGCAATTGGATTTATCACACATCATCTTTACTACCGTCTCTCTTTTGATTTCATAATGATTGACTATTATGCCACTAGAAGTGTGTGGCAGCATATCTTCTAAAATATCTTAACTTGTGCTTTCATTGGCACAAGGTTTACATCACACTACAATGCATTAAAGTGTTATAATAATGTTTGTAGGTGAAAGCGAATCATATGAAAAAATGCACTTTAAAGAAACATTCACCTGATTTATTCCTCTCAGGTGTTGTTTTTACATCTGGCCAGACGTGGAAGCAACAAAGACGCTTTAGCCTGGTGACTTTGCGGAACCTGGGTCTCGGGAAGAAAAGTCTTGAAGGACAGATACATGAAGATGCGCAAACTCTGGTGGAGACTTTTGCTTCAAGTAAAGGTAAGTAGTTTGTTAAAGCGCTGAGTTGTCCATTTTTACAGATTTTTTTTCACAAAATATTTTATTGAGTTTTGTGCCATAAGAAAACCCAAGAGGTCATACATATATCAATAAAGTGTAATAAGATGCACCTTGGCATTATATATTAAAAGCAGGTACAATAAAACTTTAAACCTGCTGCGATGTAATATGTATATGTGTCTCCGATAACATTCTAAGAAGCGTCCCAGATATCCTGGTATCACAGTACTTAGGAAAATGCCTTCCTCACATATATGATCATACTTCTTTGTCTATATTTTGGGATGTTGACTCTGGAGGCTTCAGGGTGATCCCCCTAAAGTTTACCTATCTTTTGCCAGATCTCCTTGTGTTTCTGGGAGCAACATTGTGTGTCGAAGACTGCCATTTCCACTCCCACACAAAAATCCATCCAATGCTCTACTTTTGCGGCAAAAGATGTGCCAGAATTTCTGACGCATCCATGAATCCTTGCACTAAGAAGCACTATATTGTAAATACAGTGCATCTATGGTGTCTTTAGGGCAATTGTGGCAGGCGCAAAAAATCTGACACATGGATGCTGATGCGTCAGTTCTTGTAAATATGCCCCTAAGACTCAGATCACACAGCAAAAAACACAGCGTGAGGGAGTCGCTGAAATGGTGTTTGGATGCAAACGAGGAGAAACGCTCAGTCAAGCCTGTTTTTGCCATGCAGCACGGCTTCCCTGCCAACAGCGATCTCAAAGAGGAGACCCACCTAGGTAAGGTCTAATGATGAAATTCAAAGTTAAAAAGATAAGTCTACACATGACCAAACCTACAAGTATAAATGTACTCTTACACTTTGGGGCCAATTGTGATCTCATCCAGAAAGCTTTCCGACAGAATCGGTCCAGGAATGCTTTCTGGACTACTCGGATCAGGAAAGTCCGACAGAGTAATTTGGATGATTCTGGATAGGATTCGGTCAGACTCCTACTGACTTCAATGGGAGCCCATGTTCCAAACAAGAACACAGGCTCCCATAGGAAAAAATGGTGGTTGGGGAAAACTCAAACACAACTTCCAGCGGTGCGGGCGAAAATAGGGCGCACAGGTGTATAATCCTGGTAACTGTATTTCCAATCGTTTAGGACGCACTCCACTCTCAGTGGTCCCACCGCCACTGGACCAATTTTAAACACCATATAACCTTGATCTGAAAGGAGCGCTTTAATTCATAAAAATTTCCAAGTTAATTACTCTTTATGTAACTCAATTCACAAAAAGTCCATAGGCAGTTTTATATGTATCCAATTAATGCACTTTATTTCACAATGTCCTCTTCATAACTCCAGATCACACCATAATAATCAATGTCAGCCGACGCGTTTCATCCATTAGGGACATCATCAGGGCTGAAAACATTATTATTCGCAGTTAGCTTCTAACCAGCTACCCCTCTTGGCAGCATCCATCTGTCCTTTCAATTGTATGTGTGATCTTTCAGTTCCTCTGTTCAATTAAAAATGAAGTCCATCAGGTCGGTGCGATCCTTCCTGTGAATTGAGTTGCATAAAGAGTAATTAACTTCCGAATTTTGATGAATTAAAGTGCTCCTTTCGGGTCAAGGTTATATTGTGGTTGGAGAAAACCTTGCACCATGTGGTAGGCACCCCATGGTGCCTGCCACACTGTGCATGGTTGGGAAGAGGTAACCTGCTACAGGCCCCCAAGACAGATTCCGACAGCCATTTTGTTCCTTGCAAACCGAATCAGAACGACTGTCCGAATCGGTCATCGTAATCGCTCGCTCAGAAACGGAGTCCATTGAGCTGTACGATTCAGCTCTGAAAGGCTAGAGCTATACGAATGCCTTTTGGAACCAATTCGGACGGCCCTTCCGGTTTCTGGGCATTGTAATCGGTCGTTCAGCAATGAGTACGATTTGGTCAGAAGCAAGGGTCCCGAATTGGATTCAGCAAACCTGAATCTGATTCGGAGCTGTTCCGAATGGCATCATAATCGACCCCTTCGTAGTAAATTTGCTGCTTTTCGATAATTATCATCACCAAAGTGTAGGCAAAACGTATCCCCACGCTATGAAAACAGGGTATGGAGCCAAATTTGACGTTACTACTAGTAATTTTTCAAGTGGACATCTCTGCCCCCAAACATCATAGTAAAGCACAGGAAAAGTTCAAAATCTTCATTTAATTAAAAAAAATGTTTTCAAATTCAATAATAATATAAATAACTTTTTATATCATTAAATTATCTCAAAATTAGATCAAAATAAAAAAGCTCAAGCACTCTTAACTTAATTGTTGAACGCAGAGCCTAAGATACTCGCTAAGCTCCCCACCAACAGATTAATTAAGGTAATCGGTGGGCTGACACACCCGGATCAATCAGGCTTCATTCTGCACAGAAACACAGCCTTAAACCTGCGCAGGCTACACTGTGTGATAGCTAGGGCACATACCCTTAGGGAGCCGGCCATAATAGCGTCGCTCGCCGCAACAATGACTTTTGATACTGTGGAATGCCATATCTATGGGCTGTCCTGGCTAAATTTGGTTTCGGTCCTGAGTTTATTCGATGGGTGCGACTGCTCTATACTGAGCCGCTCGCTCAGGTGGTGGTAAACAACCGGGTCTCTGCGCCATTTTGTCTTGGGCGGGGCACTCGACAGGGCTGTCCCCTCTCTCCATTTTTGTTTTCGCTTACCCTCGAGCCTTTGGCTGCCTGGATCCGCTGGGAGCCCTCTATTCGTGGTATTCGAATATGCGGACGATATTCTCCTTTATCTAACCTCAACTCGGAAATCCTTAATTGTAGTGTGTGACGTGTTGGCCTCTTTTGGCAGGAATTGGGGACTGTCGATAAATTGGGGGAAATCGCTTCTGTATGTACTTTCCGGGGAAGCTCCGGTCCCCCCGCAAAATTGCCCAATTCAAATCACCACAGAGGGATTTAAGTACCTTGGGATTTTCATCTCATTGGATTCTACAATCAGCTACTCCAGGAACCTCCTCCCTCCTTTGTCCAGACTGGGGCTGACACACTCAGCTGGAAGAAGCTCCCTCTATCATTATTGGGGCAAGCAACTCTTTTTTAAATGATGTTGTTGCCCCGCTTCCTTTATGCCCTTCAAAACACGTTGGATGTGGTTCCAGCTAGTTACTTTCGGGAGGTGGAAGGACTGGAGCGTAGTCTATTGTGGGAGGGAAGGCCCCGCATTGCATTGGCCAAATTGACGCTACCCTGGAATGATGGAGGAATTTCCCTCCCCGATATCAAACGTTATTATTGGGCCTCTCAGCTGGCGGCCTTCAACCACGGGACCTTTGGGCCTGTGTCAGACCCTGGTTATGCAATGGACAGGTGGCTTCTCCCTGGTGGTAACTATAATAGGGCACTATACGACAGATCTTCGACTGTGAATCTCACTGGGCCTACTAAACACACAGGTGGTATTTGGCATGACGCCACAAACTCGATGGGATGGCAGGAACGCCTAACACTGGCTACCCCGCTATTTGCGTCGGGAAAATTAGGCAAGCTTTGGCATACAAAAGGGTTCGATAAGTGGGACTTGATTGGGATCTCGACCACTGGTGACCTTTGGGGGAAAGGGAGGATTAAAATGTTTGAAGAATTACAGACAGAATTTGAGCTGGGGGGATCTGAGTATTTTAGGTATGCGCAAGTTACACATACGCTGAAGGTGGCTCTGCCTATGGAGGCGGACCTGCCTGAGGCCTCCCCCTTAGAGGATTGGATTTTGGACGGTCACATGCCAGAGATGACTATCTCCCTGATTTATAAAAAAAATATTAACCATAGATCTGATCTTCTTATGGAGGTGAGGGATAAATGGATGCGAGATGGTCTTGAAATAGATGATGAAGATTGGCAGTCAGCCGTCTCTTCACCGAAAAAGGTCACGATCCCAGCAAGTCTAAGGCTTATTCAGTTAAAAATATTGCATAGGGTGTATGTCACTGGACCCCGATTGGTTCGGATGGGGCTATCTGAAACGGATTTGTGTAGAAGAGGATTTGGTCTTGTCGCAACGTTCATCCATGTCCTTTGGGAATGTCGATATATTGTTGAATACGGGAAAAAGATACACAACACGATGAGTGAGGTCTTGGGGATCTCTTTGCAGCCGGAGGCTAGGAGAAACATACTCAATATTTGGGAACCGACAGATCTAAATTCGGCCCAGACCCAGTGGGCGATATTGGGTGCAATGATTGCAAAACGTAATATCGCTCAAAGGTCGGGATCCGGCGAGCCGCCTACTCTTAAGGGTTGGAAAGAGGATATGAACTGCTGCTTGTCCAGTGAAAAAACTGTTTATGTGGCAAGAGGCCGACCCCGTAAATGGTCTTCAGTGTGGGGTCAGTGGAATCGATACAGAGGAGATATTTGTGTACCACCTGCCAACTCTAACTTTGATGTTCCGAGCTCACCCTGAGCACAGTGTATTTATCCTAAACCCTTGTCCCCCCCCCTTCCCCCCATCCACAGTCTCCTGTTTTAAATGCTGTAATATTGGACGATGCCTCCTCTGTATAATGCCTTTAACCTCATGATGCCTTGTTTTAAATAAAAAGAAATACCAAAATAAAGTAAGCCTCGTAGAAGTGACGCAGTGAAATCTATGCAATTTCACTGCGCCACTTCTAGGATGCAAATGCATCAAAACCTTATGCCTGCCTCATGGCATTCATAAGGGTGACACAGTGCTATGTCCATAGCCCTCCCCCCTGCATTGCTGGAGTTGCATTATGTTTCTGACACAGCTCCAGCAATGCATCATTTTTGCGCCGACAGATACATCAGTAAAACTTACGAATTTGTCATTCCTTTTGACATGATGTGTCATACAGTAAATATGACACATATATCATGTCGCAAGGAGGATACAATGGAAATTGAAGCATCGCTGTTTCCAAGCAGCGATGCTTCACTTTCCATAAATAAGGCCCCATGTTTCTAACCGCCTACCCGGCGGTCTCATCATAATATGGCGGCTGGAACCACCGTTTGCTTTTCGGGTTGTCTCCATCCCTCTGCGATGGTGGCCGATGCTCGACCGACTGCCATCATAATGAGGATTCAAGTTAGGTATACAATTCATTTAAACAAATTCAATTATTCTTTATAATTGAAGTTACCTTCATTTTTGAAATATAAACATATTATTAAATTTTAAAATAAAATATTTATTTGTATTGCTATATATAAAAACATTCAATTGCATTTTTATATATTTTTGAAAGTCAAAATAAATACATTGATTTTACATTCAATTCAAAGGGGGCATTTTATAAGGTCCTGTTTCATTATTCTCTAAGCGAGGGTACCAGTGGTTGGCCATTTATTGTGCTGGACGTAGAGCTTGAAAAGATTTGCAACTGTTGGCACTTTTTGGCTGTAGTACCTATAGAAGAACAATTTGTGAATAGTAGGAGGCTTACTCTTTTGTGTGTGGGCATATCTATCTCAATAAACCCCTCCTTAACCCATCATTACCCCTCCCTAATCCCTTCCCACTTTGTGGTAAGTATTTTCCATTTCCAGCTACTCCTCCCTGTCCTCTCACATTTACGACAATGGCATAGGTATACATAGGTGGAGATTTCCTTAATCATGAAAAGATAATCGCACACAAAGATAAAAAAGAATAAGGTGTACAATTCTACAAGAAGATTTGTCAATAGCATTTTGAAGGATCAGAGAAGTAAGACTGTAGTAGTGGTAATGGAAGGTGCAGTTTGTAAATAGACCGCATTGCGTACATTTATTTGTTGCAAAAATGTGAAAATATCTTTGTTGCAACTTCATTCCTACTCGGATTAAAAAAAATATTATGTTGAAATACCAAGATAAGAAAAACAATAATATGGT
Source organism: Lissotriton vulgaris (assembly GCF_964263255.1). NCBI lineage: Eukaryota > Metazoa > Chordata > Amphibia > Caudata > Salamandridae > Lissotriton > Lissotriton vulgaris. The sequence continues at coordinate 1,075,047,829 of NC_141699.1, read as the reverse complement.
TAAAAGAACTTGAAAAATCCAGAAAATATTATGAAATTGTTAGCCCTATTTTATTCAGGCTAGTCTGAGTTTTAGAAGTGAATTTGTGTTGAACCCACTGGCAAAAATCATACCAATTCTGGATTGCTGGCAACAGCACTGTAGGATATAAGGAATGGTGAAGGTTTTCCTGCAAGTCTTAAGTTCATTTACATTTTTGGTACAGTAGGAATTATTATGCATATCATTCATCTTCAGATACATATTATGACTTTATTTAGCTGATGTGAACTATTCACAACTATCAATAATATCTGAACAGTGTTAGAATCTCAATTTTTCATAATTTTCCGCTGCATAGTGAAAGGATCTTTGGACATCTTTTTTTAAAGCAACAGCTTCTGGGGCTGGGCAGGGGCGGCTCCTCCGTTATGAAATTATCGTTTTATTTTTAATCTGATCTTCTGGCTACCAGCGAGCCAAATCTTTGGGCTAGGCTGGCCAGCCTTTAAAAGCAGCTGAAGCAGGGAGGAGTGGTGGGCACAGTAAGACCGCATGGCGGTTCGACATGGCGGTTTGAATTGGCATCTTAGGATGCCCAAATGGACAGGAGCACTTAGCATTTCTCTAACCCGAGCTGTGTTGCACAGCCGAGTGGCAGTGGTGGCGGCCAATTACGGGGAGTGGTTAGCCAGTCAAATGGCAGGTGGGTGCCAGTGCACAACATTACATCAACAAAATTAGCAACATGCATTACATTATTGTAACTTTCAAATTTTTATGTTATGCATGTCGGTGATTGTGTGCACATACAGTATGCTACATTACATACATTTAAAATGTTTTAAAAAACAAAAAAAAGAAAACTCATCTTGCAGCATGTGTGCTCCCGTCCGGTGTCCTTCACTCCTCCAGGGCGGGCCCCAAGCAACTCTCCTAACCAATCCTGGCGCTGCTCTCAACCTACATGAGAGCAGCACCAGGACTGAATGGAGAAGACTCTCTCAGCACTCCAAAGAGCACTGGAGGCCTCTGCTCGGTCTCAACTCAGGTGTCCAAGACAGCAGGGTTTTAGATGTTTAAAGTGCACATGGCTGGCTGCCGTTGCAAGGCGACTGGCTAAAGCAACAAACACACCTTAAACACAAGTGCCCTGCCCATAACTACTTTCTGCTGCTGCCAGTTCTCAACTGCCTGCCCCATCCTGATGCTCGGCTTGGAATAGGGTTATTGGAAAATTAAACTGTATTGCCTTTTTATTTTTTATCTCTGGGGCATGGGGGGCTTTTCAGTAGGAGAGGTGACTCTCCTCCTTAATGAAGAAGCTGCCCCTGCCGGGTGGAGGACACACAGGTTCCCAGGCCTTGTATGAATGGCAAACCAGGCTGCTCAGACCAAAAATAGTG